>NC_090410.1:5009266-5609266 GCF_036365525.1 Heterodontus francisci | reverse complement strand
TCTTGTTTTTATTTCAGATTTCCAGCATCTGCAGTATTTTTCTTTTACCTTAAATCTGTGTCCCCTAGTCATGTACCATCATCCATTGGGAATAGTTTTCCTTTGTCTACCTTATCTAAACCTGTTATAATCTTGTACAACTCTATCAAATCTCCCCTCAATCTCCACTGCTGTAAGGAGAACAACCCCAGTTTCTCCAACCTAAACTTGTAGCTAAAATCCCTCATCCCTGGAACCATTCTGGTAAATCTCCTCTGCACCCTCTCAAGGACCTTTACATCCTTCCTAAAGTGTGGTGACCAGAACTGGATGCAATATTCCAGTTGTGGCCTAACCACAGCTTTATAAAGGTTCAGCATACCTTCCCTGCTTTTGTACTCAATACCTCTATTTATGAAGCCCAAGCCATTAAGTATATATTGCCTCTCCCTATCCCTCTGCCAAAATGCATCACCTCACACTTGTCTGTATTAAATTCCAATTGCCATTTGTCTGGCCATTCTGCTAGCCTGTCTATGTCCTGTTACAGTCGATTAGTATCATCCTCAGTCTCTGCCATACCTCCAGGTTTGGTGTCACCGGCAAATTTTGAAATTTTACTTTTTATTCCAAAATCCAAGTCATTTATATATATCAAAAAAGCAGTGGTCCTAGCACTGAACCTGGCGGAACATCGCTGTCTACCATCCTCCAGTTCGAAAAGCAACCATTTATCATCACTCATTGTTTTCTGTCCTTCAGCCACTTTTTTATCCAAGCTGACAATGACCCTCCTATTCAATGAGCCTTAATTTTGTTAACCAGCCATTCATGTGGTACTTTGTCAAACACTTTCTTAAAATCCATATGAACATCCATTGCTTTCCCTTCATCAATCTTCTCTTGTTACTTCATCAAAAAATTGAATTAGAATAGTCAAGCACGATCTGCCTTTTACAAATCTGTGCTAGCTCTCCATAATTAACCCTGATTATTGTTTCTAAAACCTTACCAGCCTGTAGTTACTAGGAATGTCCTTATACCCTTTCTTGAATAACAGTGTCACATTTGCCACTCTCCAATTCTCTGACACCTCTCACCTATCTAGGGAAGATTGGAAGATCATGGGAAGCCCTTTCACTATCCCACTTCCTTGAGCAACCTGGAATGCAAGCCATTTGGACCAGGCAACTTATCTGCTCTAAGCACAGCCAGCTTTTCCAGTACATTCCTCCTATCAATTTTAACCCCATCCATACCTCCTCCATCTCCGTTTCTACTGATATTTTGTCAGCATCCTCTTCCTCAGTAAACACTGATAAAAAGTACTCACTAAGCATCTTAGTCATGCCCTACACCTCTAAGCATATATCGCCCTATAAAATGCTAGTTAGGCCACAGCTGGAGTACTGTGTACGGTTCTGGTCACCACACTATAGGAAGGATGTGATTGTACTGGAGAGGGCAGAGAGGAGATTCACCAGGATCTTGCCTGGGCTGGAGCATTTCAGCTATGAAGAGAGACTGGATAGGCTAGGGTTGTTTTCCCTAGAGCAGAGAAGGCTGAGGGGAGATCTGATAGAGGTATACAAAATTATGAGGGGCATAGATATGGTAGATAGGAAGAAACTTTTTCCCTTAGTGGAGAAGTCAATAACCAGGGGGCAAAGATTTAAGGTAAGGGGCAGGAGGTTCAGAGGGGATTTGAGGAAAAGTCTTTTCACCCAGAGGGTGGTTGGAATCTGGAACACACTGCCTGAAGGAGTGGTAGAGGCAGGAACCCTCACAACATTTAAGAAGTATTTAGATGAGCACTTGAAACACCATAGCATACAAGGCGACGGGCCAAGTGCTGGAAAATGGGATTAGAATAGATAGGTGTTTGATGGCCGGCACGGACACGATAGGCCGAAGGGCCTGTTTCTGTGCTGTATAACTCTATAACCCTCTTTGTCCCTAATAGGCCCACCCCACCTCTTACTACCCACTTACTATTTACAGGCCGGTAGAAGATTTTTGGGTTCCCTTTTACATTAAATGCCATTCTATTCTCATATTCTCCCTTTGCCAGTTTTATTTTCCTGTTCACTTCCTTCCCCCTCTCAAATTATTGTATTTTGCCTGTTTCTCGCTTTAAGTATTAACCTGACAAATAATATACACCCTCTTTTTTTGTTTCATCATATTCTCTATCTCCCCCATCATCCAAGGAGCCCTGGCTTTGTTTGCCTTACCTTTTGCCCTTGTAATGTACCTAGCCTGTACCTGAAGCATCTCCTTCTTAAAGATAACCCTTTGTTTCGTTACCATTTTTCCTGTCAATCTTTGGTTCCATTTTTATCCTGGCTAGATCCATTCTCATTCCATTAAAGTTAACCCTCTTCCAATTTAGAAATTCTACTTTAGATTGTTCCTTGCTCTTCTCCATTACTAATCTAAACCTTATGATACCATGATCACTCTTACCCAAGTGTTCCCCCACAGTCACTTGGTCCACTTGGCACAGCTCATTTCCCAGCACCTGATCCAGCAATGCCTCCTTTCTGGTTGGACCGAGAACATACTGGTCAAGGAAGTTCTCCTAAACACATTTCAGAAATTCCTTCCCCACCCCTTACTCGAACATTATCTCAATCAATATTTGGGTAATTACAGTCCCCCAATATCACCACTCTATAGCTCTTGCACACTTGCGGGATTTCCCTACAGATTTGCTCCTCTATCTTGCTCTCACTATTTGGAGGCCTATAGAATACCTTCAGTAGCTTGATCATATCCCTCTGCTTCTCAACCCTAACTTGTAAATGTTGAAAAGACTGATAGGTATGATTCTGTGTCAGGCTGTTGCTTTCCCAATTTTAGCACAAATCCCCAGATGTTACTGAGGAGGACTCTGCAGAGTCGACTGGGCTGGTTGTGCATTTCTCATGTCTGGTGCCCAGGTCACTGCCAGATGGTCCATTCGATTTTATTCTTAATGTTTCTTGTAGCGGTTTGATACAACTGAGTGGCTTACTAGGTCAGTTCAGGGAGCAGTTAAGAGTGAACCACATTGCTGTGGGTCTGGGGTCACATGTTGACCAGTTGGGCAAGGGTGGCAGATTTCCTTCCCTAAAAGATATTAATGAACAAGATGGGTTTTTATGACAATCGGGTTGTTTCATGGTTACCATTACTGATACTAACATTTTATAATTCCAAATTTTTATTTAATTATCTGAAATTAAATTCCCAGCTGCTGTGCTGGGATTTGAACTCATGTCTTAAAATCATAGTCCAAGCCTCTGGATTACTAGTCCAGTAACATAACCATTATGATACCAGACCCGTACTGTACTGAATGTAGTGATGGCCTTCCTCTCCCTCCCTCCTTTCCTCCATCTCCCTCCATTCTCTTGCTCCCTCTTCTCTCCCTCTTTCTATCTCCACACTTGCTTTCTTTCCCTTCTCTTTCTCCAGCTCTTTCTTTTCACTTCTCTCTCTCGATCCTTTTGCTTTCCCTCTTCCTCCATTTCATTCTTTCTCTCCCCTGCCTTTCTCTCCCTTCTGTTATGATCATAGAATCATAGAAATTAACAGGACGGAAGGAGGCCATTCAGCCCATTGTGTCCATGTTGGCCGAAAAGTAGGCATCCAGCCTAATCCCACTTTCCAGCTCTTGGTCCGAAGCCTTGTAAGTTATGGCACTTCAAGTTCATATCCAAGTACTTTTTAAATGTTATGAGGTTTTCTGCCTCAACCAGGCAGTGAATTCCAGATCCCCTCCACCCTCTGGGTGAAAAAAATTCCCCTTGAGTCCCCTCCTATCTCTTACCCTACATCTATGCCCCGGTTATGGATCTAGGGGAATAGGCCCTTCCTATCACTCTATCTAGACCCCTCATAATTTTATACAATTCAATTATACACTCCCCTCAACCTCCTCTGTTCCAAAGAAAACAACCCTAGCCAATCCAATCTTTTCTCATATCTAAAATTCTCTTGTCTAGGAAATATCCTCGTAAATCTGCTCTGCAACCTCTCTAGTGCAATCAAATCTTTTCTATAGTGTGGTAACCAGAACTGCATGCTCCAGTTGTGGCCTAACTAGTGTTTTATACACTCCCAGCATAATCTCCCAGCTTTTATATTCTATGCCTCGGCTAATAAAGGCAAGTATCCCATATGCCTTCTTGACCATCTTCAGGGATCCGTGGACATGCATTCCAAGGTCCCTCTGTTCCTCTACACTTCTCACTGTCCTACCAGTTATTGTGTATTCCTTTGCCTTGTTAGCCTTCCCCAAATGCACTACCTCACACTTCTCCAGATTGAACTCCATTTGCCACTGTTACACCCACCTGACTAGTCCATTAATATCTTCCTGCAGTCTACAGCTTTCTTCTTCATTATCAACCACACAGCCACTTTTTGTGTTGTCTGCAAACTTCTTAATCATACCCCTACATTCAAGTCCAAATCATTGATATATACCACAAAAAGCAAGGGACCTAGTACTGAGCGAAACTCCACTGGAAAGAACCTTATAGTCGCAAAAACACTCATCAAACATTACCCTTTGCTTCCTGCCTCTAAGACAATTTTGGATCCAACTTAACACTTTGCCTTGGACCCCATGGGCTTTTACTTTCGTGACCAGTGGGGCATGTGGGACCTTATCAAAATCCTTGCTAAAATCCATGTAGACGACATCAAATACACTACCCTCAGTGACCCTCCTTGTTACCTCCTCAAAAAATTCAATCATGACATTCACACACGACCTTCCCTTGACATTCCCTTCCTAACAGCACCCCAAGGACTGCAGATGGCAGCTCACAACCACCTTCTCAAGGGCAATTAGGGATGAGCAATCAATGCTGGCCTAGCCAGCGATGCCCACATCCCTTGAATGAATAAAAACAAAATCTGTGTTGACTATCTTTGATTAATCCATGTTTTTCCAAATGAAGATTTATCCCATCCCCCAGAAATTTTTAAAATAATTTTCCCACCACCGAGGTTAGGCTGATTGTCCTGTAATTACTCGGTCTATCCCTTTCTCCCTTATTAAACAATGGTACAACGTTAGCTGTCCTCCAGTTCTCTGGCATCATGCCTGTAGCCAGAGAGGATTGGAAAATGATGGTCAGAGCCTCCGCTATTTCTTCTCTTGCTTCCCTTAACAGCCTGCAATACATTTTGTCAAAGCCTGGGGATTATCCATTTTCAAAGACGTTAAACCCCTTAATATTTTCTTTCTTGCTATGTTAATTTCATTTACTATTTCACACTCATCCCTGATTGCAATGTCTGTATCGTCCCTCTTTTTTGTAAAAACAGATGCAAAAGTACCAACAACTGATATATTGAGTGCATTAGAGGAACCTTGCAAAATTAAAAATTGGCGACAAAATCAGTGGTGTTGGTAGCACTGTGTAAAAAAAAAAGGCCAGCAAAAGAGTTAATATCAGGGCAGTCCCATTGGTGGAGTTGGATTGACATAAAGTCTGACAGGTACTTTCTTTTATCTTGTTCTTCCTCCATGCACATCATTCGCGAATACAGCAACTCACCCAAAAATAACCCATCCCCATTGCTGAGCTGAGCATTCCATTATATTCCAGATACCTGTTCATCAATGGCAACCTGTGATAACCTGCACTGGTAGTGGACCCAAGGCCACTGAGGGTAATGGATCCCAGCTACATTTAATTGTCCCTCCCAGTCCAGGGCTAAACCCTTTGAAGTATTGGTGATTGATTGTTTTGCCTGGCTTTGACTTTTCAATGTAAAGTAGCAGCAATTCCAGTTGTATCAAAACTCTTTCTGATTAACTTATGCAATTACTGTTAATTGTTCCCATCCATGTGTGACATCTAATCAGTATTAACATGGCTGGGATTGCAAAAGAGGAATACAGGTGCAACTTTATTCTTTAAAAAAAAATAAGCCATTTGTTATGCTGTCGAAGGCCTTGTAGTTTTGGGCATCACCCATGAGTCAGAAAAGGTCCCAGGTTGGATACTCAATTCGTTGTGAGTTAAACAATCTCAAGCTGATTCTGCTTCTCCCTAGTTCAGGTCAGCTGCAATAACCCACTGCCATGCCAATTGTGATGAGCTGAGTTTAATTATGGGACTTTCCTTGCTAGTGTTGCCAACCTTCCCAGATTTCTGGGAGTTTCCTGGAATGGGACATGGATTTCCTAGCCTGCAAAAGGTCAGTGCCACCCAGAGTGAACCTGCATAGACACTTTGTGGGTTTTTGCTTTTGACTTTGTTACGACCGACCGCTCCAGTCAAAGCCCCCAATCAAAATATATGATTCTGATTGTGGTGGGATCAATGCACTGTTAGTTCAATCCCGTCGCTTCACAGATCGGCTCACATTATCATTTAAACTTTCTAAATTAAAGAAAGACACAGCTAAATTGTACCATCTATTAACCCCCCAAATGAGGCTAACCAAACCAGGTGTCTTTAAATCAACAAATTAACTCTTTAATTAGAAGAACTAAATACTTAGAGCAGCTTCAGGGTGATTTGGACAAGTTGAGTGAGTGGGCTAATGCATGGCAGATGCAGTATAATGTGGATAAATGTGAGGTTGTCCACTTTGGTAGAAAAAACAGGAAGGCAGATTATTATCTGAATGGCTATTAACTGAGAGAGGGGAATATGCAGCGAGACCTGGGTGTTCTCATACACCAGTTGCTGAAGGTAAGCATGCAGGTCCAACAGGCGGTAAAAAAGGCAAATGGTATATTGGCCTCCATAGCAAGAGGATTCTAGTACAGGAGCAGGGATGTCTTGCTGCAATTATACAGGGCCTTGGTGAGGCCACACCTGGAATATTGTGCGTAGTTTTGGTCTCCTTATCTGAGGAAGGATGTTCTTGCTATAGAGGGAGTGCAGCGAAAGTTTACCAGACTGATTCCTGGGATGGCAGGACTGACGTATGAAGAGAGATTGAGTCGGTTAGGATTATATTCGCTGGAGTTCAGAAGAGTGAGGGGGATCTCATAGAAACCTATAAAATTCTAACAGGACTTGACAGGGTAGATGCAGGAAGGATGTTCCCGATGGTGGGGATGTCCAGAACCAGGGGTCATAGTCTCAGGATATGGGGTAAACCTTTCAGGACTGAGATGAGGAGAAATTTCTTCACCCAGAGAGTGGTGAGCCTGTGGAATTCGCTACCACAGAAAGCAGTTGAGGCCAAAACATTGTATGTTTTCAAGGAGGAGTTAGATATAGCTCTTGGGTTTAAAGGGATCAAAGGATATGGGGTGAAAGCGGGAACAGGTTACTGAGTTGGATGATTAGCCATGATCATAATGAATGGCGGAGCAGGGTCGAAGGGCCGAATGGCCTACTCCTGCTCCTATTTTCTATGTTTCTTAAACACTATGAATATATAAACAAGATTTAAAAATAGAAAAAATTAGAGTCCTTGCAAATTTACGGTCCAATGTTGCTTGAAGTCCTCACAGAATATTGCTTGAAGTCCTCACAGGATGTTGCTTGAAGTCCTCACAGAATTTTGCTTGAAGTCCTCACAGAATGTTGCTTTCTTTCTCCAGCGAATTTCAACAATTAATGACTTGCAAACACTTTTAACAGAATCAATCTGACTTTAGAGTTTTTGAGGGATAAAAGATTGTCTCAGCCTAACTTCCCTTTCTTCAATTTAAATTACCAGAGATCTCTGTTTTGGCTTGACTTTTTTTTTTAATTTTGAGAGATAATAATAAACAGACGAAAAACCTATTCCTTCAGTTTAACTGGTTGAGAGCTCTTGCCCCAGGTGCCAACACCAACTGTGTCTGTATGTCTCTGTGTCTGTGTTAGAACAAACTGTCTTCAACTAAAAGCCAGTTCAAAACTGAATTGGAACAAATGTATCGCATGAGACTCACTCCAGTGGCTATCCATGGTATCGAGAATGTACCCTTTGAATCGCAGTCTCCAAATGGCTGCTTTTATGGCAACGAAAATGTACCTTCCTATTACTCCTGAGGCTTGCTGTTCTTAAAGCAATACTGATCCTTTGCAAGCCTTAAAGGCAAACCGCATCTTCCTGGAAAAAAAACTACAGGACCATGACAACTTTCATAGAATCATTCCGTATAGGAGGAGGCCAAATGGCCATTGTGCCTTTGCCGGCTCCTTGAAAGAGCTATCAAATTGGTTTCATTCCCCCATGACCTTGCCCCATAGCCCTGCAAATTTTTCCTGATCAAGTACTTATCCAATTGCATTTGAAAGTTATTATTGAATCTGCTTCTTCCACCCTTTCAGACAGTGCATTCTAGACCATAATTGGAATGCACAGCCTGAGACTGTGGTGGATGCAGATTCAATTGTGGCTTTCAAAAGGGAATTGAATAAATATCTGAAGAGAAAAGAATTGCAGGGCTACAGGAAAAAATGCAGGGGAGTAGGACTAGGTGAGTTGCTTTTGCAGAGAGCAGGCATGGACATGACAGGCCGAATGGCCTCCTTCTGTGCTGTAACCATTCTATGATTCTATTCAAATAACTTCCCTTTTCAACTAAATAGCTGCTGGAGAGCTGTTACAGTTTCTTCAATTCTATATGAGCATTCTGAGGATGGATGCAATTGGAAGACATGGCCCCGAGTCTCTAGGAGCTTGGAAATGGTGGGATACATTTTGTGTTTTAGGGTACTCCAGTACAGAGCTGCTGCAACAGAAGTCCATGTGAGAGTTGGGGTGCCGAGGCTGTGCACCTGCTTCATAGTCTGCATGATATTCTTTCCCCGCCAGTGGGCCAACTACTCCATATGAGTGCAGCGCAGAATGAAACCAGGGCTAAAAGGGGGAAATTATAAGGACAGGTTGCATAGATTAGGCTTGTATTCCACTGAGTATAAAAGATTAAAGGGTGATCTACTGTGTTTAAGATGATTAGGATTTAATAGGCTAGATAGAGAGAAAATATTTCCTCCGAGGAGTTCAGAACAAGGGGACATAACCATAAAATTAGAGCTATTACGTTTAGGGGTGACTTCAGGAAGCATTTCTTCATCATTTCTGATATGCAAAAAGCTGTTGAGGCTGGGGGTCAATTAAAAATTTCCAAACTGGGATTGATAGATTTTTTGTTAAGCAAGGGTATTAAGGGTCAAGGAACCAAGGCAGGTAAATGGAGTTAAGATATAGATCAGTCATGATCTAATGGAATGACAGAACATACATGAATCGCTTCTTCCTGTTCCTCTCTTCCTATTGCAGAATTTAAAATTCAGCTGGTAAATTTAGATTGGTATTCTAGAGTTTTGATCAATGAAGGAGAGGTGGATTCACTCAGGAGATTTCATGGGTGGGTAAGGGCCTACAGTACAGCAGATTGTAGTACACATGAATTTAACTGGAACTGTTCCTGTTTCAGTTTCTTATAGCTGAGAGTGACCGAGGGGGCTTGTGCAACATTGACTGCTCCAGAGCTCAACAGAAGCCAGTCTGTGGGAGTGACAGGAAGCTCTACAAATCCCACTGCGCCTTCCAGCGAGCGAAATGTAGGGACCCGACCCTCGAAACAATGCCACGGAGTCGATGCAGTGGTAAGGATGGAAACACCAGGGCAGGGCTGACTTCTTCATTCAATGGTCTACTAGTTCTAGTCTCTTCATTGGCTTCTCCCCTCCCCATCTTTCTAACCTCCTCCAGCCCTACAACCTTCTGAGAATAAGAAATGCTGGAATCACTCAGCAGGTCTGGCAGCATCTGTGGAAAGAGAAGCAGAGTTAACGTTTCGGGTCAGTGACCCTTCTTCGGAACCGAAACGTTAACTCTGCTTCTCTTTCCACAGATGCTGCCAGACCTGCTGAGTGATTCCAGCATTTCTTGTTTTTGTTTCAGATTTCCAGCATCCGCAGTATTTTGCTTTTATTTTAACCTTCTGAGAATGCTGCTTTCCTAAAATTCTGGCCTCAGAATTGCATCGCCCCACCTTTGTAGGCTGTGCCTACATCTGCCTAGGTCCTAAGTTTTTGGATTCCCTCTCTAAACCCCTCTGCCTCTCTACTTTTCTACTCTTTTAACTTGCTTCTTAAAACCTACCTCTTTGATCAAGCTTTCGGTCACCTGGCCTAATAATTCCTTATGTGGCTCGGTGTCAAATTTTGACTGACATCCCAAATTTTGGGACATTTTACTACATCAAAGGTGCTAAATACATGCTAGTTGTTGTGTACCATAGTTTCAAAAACTTTTACTGCAATCTAAATGTATCACAGCTCTAGAATTCCCATTTTCAACAATATTTATAATTTCTTCCAAGTACTTGGATAAATTTGGTAGGCAAAACTCTCCCTCACTCCCATAAATCCATGCTGATTCCTCTTGCCATATCATACTGTACTCTACCATACCACACCTATTAAGGTGTTTCATTATCCTCTCTTTCAAGATGCGTTCTAATACTTCAGCCACAATTGATGCTGTAGATTTCTGGGTTGTCCCTATGCCCCTTTCTAAGATTGGTGTCGTGTTTCTAAATGGGTTCTCATGCATAAGTTCTGAAGCTATTGACCTATTAGACGTCTTTTAAAATTATGAAGGTACTCAATTATGGTGGGATTAGAGATGTTTCTATTTGTGTAGAATCCAAAAACCACAGGCCATAAATTTAAGATATTAACTTATAAATCCAATGGGGAATTCAGGAGAAACTTCTTTACCCAGAGAGTGGTTAGAAAGTGGAAGTTCCTCTCACAAGCAGTAGTTGAGGCGAATAGCATAGATGCCTTTAACGGCAAACTACATAAATACATGAGGAAGATGGGAGTAGAAACATATGCTGAAAAGATTAGATGACAATGGGCTGAGGCTCGCGTGGAAGCATAAACACTGAAGCATAGGTCTTCACTACTATTGCCGGAATGTTGTCAGGATCCATAGCCTTTGCAGTATACTGTGCCTTCAGCCATTTTTTGATATTATGTGGAGTAAATCGGATTGGCTGAAGACTGGCATCTGTGAAGCTGGGGTCCTCAGGAGGAGGCCGTGACGGATCATCCACTTGGAACTTCTGGCTGAAGATGGATGCAAATGCTTCAGCCTTGTCTTTTGCATTGATGTGCTGGCAGCCCCATCATTGAGGATGGGGATATTGGTGGAGCCTCCTCCTCCTGTTAGTTGTTTAACTGTCCACCACCATTCACAGACTGGATGTGGCAGGACTGCAGAACTTAGATCTGATCCGTTGGTTGTGGGATCGCTTAGCCCTGTCTATTGCATGCTGCTTCCACTATTTGGCATGCAAGTTGTCCTGTGTTGCAGCTTCACCAGGCTGACACCTCATTGTTAGGTATGCCTGGTGCTGGTCCTGGATTACCCTCCTGCACTCTTCATTGAACCAGGGTTGGTCCCCTGCCTTGATGTGATGGTAAAGTGGGGGATATGGTGGGCCATGAGGTTACAGATTGTGTGTTTGAATACAATTCTGCTGCTGCTGATGGCCTACAGTGCCTCATGGGTGCCCAGTTTCGGGTTGCTAGATCTGTTCGAAATCTGTCCCATTTAGCACGGTGGTAGTGCCACAAAACACGATGGTGGGTATCCTCAATGTGAAGACGGGACCTCATCACCACAAGGACTGTGCGATGGTTACTCCCACCAATACAGTTCTGGACAGATGCAGTTTTGACAGGTAGATTGGTGAGGACGAGGTCAAGTAGGTTTTTCCCTCTTGTTGGTTCTCTCACCATCTGCCACAGACTCAGTCTAGCAGTCAGTCAGCTGGTCAGTAGTGGTGCTACCAAGCCACTCTTGGTGATAAACATTGAAGCCCGAGAAAAGGAGTCCCATCAAAACTGGAGTCAATGGGAATCAGGGGTAAAACTCTCCATGGGTTGGAGTCATACCTAGCACAACAGAAGATGGTTGTGATTGTTGGAGGTTAATCATCTCAGTCCCAGGACATCACTGTAGGAGTTCCTCAGGGTAGTGTCCTAGGCCCAACCATCTTCAGCTGCTTCCTCAATGACCTCCCTCCATTATAAGGTCAGAAGTGGGGACGTTGGGTTCCGCCAGCACCACTCAGCTCCTAACCTCATTAAAGCCTTGGACAAAAGAGCTGAACTCAAGAGGTGAGAGTGACTGCCCTTGACATCAAGGCAGCATTTGACCGAGTATGACATCAAGGAGCCCGAGCAAAACTGAGGTCAATGGGAGTCGGGGGGAAACTCTCTGCTGGTTGGAGTCATACCTAGCGCAAAGGAAGGTGGTTGTTGGAAGTCAATCATCTGAGCTCCAGGACATCACTGCAGGAGTTCCTCAGGGTAGTGTCCTAGGCCCAACCATCTTCAGCTGCTTCATCAATGACCTTCCTTCAATCATAAGGTCAGAAGTGGGGACGTTCGCTGATGATTGCACTATGTTCAGCACACCTCAGATACTGAAGCAGTCTATGCCCAGATGCAGCAAGACCTGGGCAATATCCAGGCTTGAGCTGATAAGTGGCAAGTAACATTTGCGCCACACAAGTGCCCGGCAATGACCATCTCAAACAAGAGAGAATCTAACCATCTCCCCTTGATGTTAAATGGCATTACCATCACTGAATCCCCCACTATTAACACACTGGGTGTTACCACTGACCAGAAACTGAACTGGACCAGCCACATAAATGCTGTGGCTACAAGAGCAAGTCAGAAGCTGGGAATTCTGTGGCGAGAAACTCACCTCCTGTCTCCCCATTGCCTGTCCACCATCTAAAGGCACAAGTAAGGAGAATACTCTCCACTTGCCTGGAAGGGTGCAGCTCCAACAATACTCAAGAAGCTCGACACCATCCAGGGCAAAGCAGCCCACTTGACTGGCACCCCATCCACCACCTTCAACATTCACTCCCTTCACCACTGATGCACAGTGGCAGCAGTGTGTACCATCTACAAAATGCACTGCAGCAACTCACCAAGGCTCCTTCAACAGCTCCTTTCAAACCCCCGACCTCTATCACCTAGAAGGACAAGGGCAGCAGATGCATGGGAATACCACCGCCTGCAAGTTCCCCTCCAAGCCACACACCATCCTGGCTTGGAACTATATCACTGTTCCTTCACTGTTACTGGGTTAAAATCCTGGAACTCCCTTCCTAACAGCACTGTGGGCGTACCTACACCCCAAGGACTGCAGCGGTTCAAGAAAGCAGCGCACCACCACCTTCGCAAGGCAATTAGGAATGGGCAATAAATGCTGGCCTAGCCAGTGACGCCCATATCCTATGAATGAATTTTTAAAAAATGACCTTTTGTGTTGAATGGCCTGTTTCTGTGCTGTGAATTCAATGTAATATTTCCAATGGAGGTCCTCCTGGATGCATAGGGTTGCTCCTTGTTGGTGTCACAGAGTGGCAATATAAGGAAGGAACTCCAGTCTCGATTGCCTCACTGGGCAGTTGGATAGGGACTTGAGAGAGGGGTGGAGAGAGGTTAGCTCTCAGACAGGTGCCTGTAGCACACATTCATTCACTCCATTCTAGTCATATAAGTTATCTGTTTAAATATCGCATGACAGGGTAGTAATAAATCATTGGAGCAATTAGTTGGGCGTTTCTTGCATAACTCCTCGAGGGATTTCTCTGACCTGCAGTGCCCCCAAATTTCACACTTTCCATAAATCTCAGTGTGTCACAGTGCAGGGCTAAGGATGGACTATCCATTTCCATTTGATTTTTTTTTTAGAGATACAGCACTGAAACAGGCCCTTCGGCCCACCGAGTCTGTGCCGACCAACATTTTTTAGGGTATCTTCTCCCTGAGTAGGGTCTCCGCAAACAAGAAAAAAAGAGCAGGCAGCATGAGAAAGAACGGGGGGGGGGGGGGGGGGGGGGTGGTTAGTGCTGATAAAAATTGGGGGAGGAACATGCATTTCCCCCCTTTTCTCCTACATGAAAGGAAGTGACTAATCTCTACTCAGTGACTGTAACTTCTTCAAGCAGTTGCAGTTCTGCTGAGTGCTATTTTTAACACATTAGTTAACTAAAACTATCCAGCGCAATATTTTAATCAAGTTGTTAACTTCTTTCCTTTTAGTTTAATCTGGTTAATTAATGACTTTTGAATCTACAAATCTTTCTATTAACCGATTAACAGTGCTCTAAAAATAGCTCTCTGCAGAATTGCCCTGATTGGGAAAGGAAAAATTTGGTGCAGTGGTCTATCACTAGGTCCCAAGTTCCAATACAGGCTAGATTGATGAAACAGAAGTCTCCTTTCTGTAAATGTTGTAAGAATCTTAAGTGACTACTGAGAAACTGAAGTGAACAATCAAAGCGAATAGAGCAAGGCTGAAGAGAGAAGACTGATGTAAATCAAAAATCTTGGGTTTTAGAAGCTTATAGAAATGAGGAAAGGTTGAATGAAATAAGAATTCCACAGTTTAGTGGCTAAGGGGCAAAAATGAATTGGATTAGAATCATAGAATCTTACAGCACAGAGGAGGCCATTTGGTCCATTATGCCTGTTCTGGCTCTTTGAAAGAGCCATCCAATTAGTTTCACTACCCTGCTCTTTCCCCATAGTAAAGTGTTTCAGCTTTTTTCCATCACCTTTGACCCCGGAGATCACCATGACTTTGTTCTTTAATATGGTGAGCTGAGCGAATTGGAATGCATTGGCCCTAGTTATTGCTGAGATAAGCTGATCTGTATTTCAGATAGGGCTACAGTAAGATGCCAAGAGGACAGAGCTCAAGCACTGGCACAGACAAGGATGGCAACGGACTCCATCATTGTACCAGAATGTAATGAGGATGGCTCCTTTGCACAGGTACTGTGGAGAAATCAATGTTAATCACTCGGTGTTGAAATAATGTACAGATAAGACAACATTCATGGCACTAGCATGATATCTTACCAACCAAAGCCTGTGCAGGCAATCTTGATCAACTGAAGTGACCGAATTGTGAAGTTACAGAAATAATTTCATGTTTAACTGAGAATTTTTAATAACATTTTATTCCATAATTATTATTGAGCAGTTAGAAAGGGAATTCATTGCAGTCCTGAGTGGGATGCCACTCCTGAGTGGAATCCAACTGGATAATGGTCCCCCTACCCCTCAGATCAATTTGGATCAGAGGCTCACCAACGATTGTAGCATTAGAATGCCATTGCAAAGCTGTCATGTTGGTATTCATCACAAGGTTCGTACCCGATGAAGGACTTAATTTATGTAGAGAGACTAGAGATGCTGTTCTACTTGGATTAGAGAAGGTTTTGGGGAGATTTAATAGAAGTGTTCAAAATTATGCAGAGACATGATAGAGTAAATAGGGAAAACTACTATCAGAGGCAGGAGGGTTAATAATCAGAGGACACAGATTTAAGATCATTGGTAAAAGAACCAGGGTAGGGTGGGGTTGGGGCGGGTGGAAGATGAGGAGAATTTTTTTCACATAACGCATTGTTGCTAGCTGTTACACATCTAAGACATGCTTACTAGAATAAATTGTTTCAGTCGCAGCTTTGAGACTCAGGACAAGGATGCCCATACTACCACCTAGCCAAGGATTTTTTGACTTGCCCCACAATTGGGGAATTGGACCATTTATCAGCATTTGGGAGAGCAATTATGAAAGATTATGGGGCTTGACAGGGTAGATGTTGAGAAGATATTTCCACTAGTGGGGGAATCTCGAACTAGGGGACATAGTTCCAGAATTAGGGGATATTCATTTAAAACTGAGATGCGAAGGAATTTCTTCTCTCAGAGGGTAGCGAATGTCTGGAATTCTCTACCCCAGGGAGTTGTGGAGGCTAGATCACTGAAAGTATTTAAAGAGGTAGACAGATTTTTGAAATATCAGGGAGTTGAGGGCTATGAGGAGCTGGCACGAAAGAGGAGTTGAGGTCTGGGGCAGATCAGCCATGATCTTATTGAATGGCAGGGCAGGCTTGAGGGGCTGAATGGCCCACTCCTGCTCCTATTTCTTGTGTTCTTATTTTATTATTTCATGTTTCAGTCATCTGTGAACTACAAAAAGAACTTGCATTTCATGTGATATGGTCCTTTGTGAAAAATAGTTTCTTGTTTTTAGACCCACATTTTCAAGTTTTTCTGGATGGCATTATACTTTTATATAACATATTTTTGCATCCTAGAAAATTGTATTTCCACTATTACCCTGAAAGGTACAAGTCAGGAGTGTGATGGAACATTCTCCACTTGCATGGATGGGTGCAGTTGTAACAACACTCAAGAAGCTGGACACCATCCAGAACAATGCTGTCTGTTTGATTGGTAGCTCATCCACCACTTTAAACATATGCTCCCTCCACCACCAGTGCACCATGGCTGTAGTGTATACCTTACATAGGATGCACTGTAGCAACTCGCCAAGGCTTCTTCAACAGCACCTCCCAAATCTGCTACCTCGTCCACCTAGGACAAGGCAACAGCTGAATGGGAACACCATCACTTCTAAGTTCCCCTCCAAGTCACACAATCCTGACTTGGACATATATCGCCATTCATTCATTGTTACTGAGTCAAAATACTGGAACTCGCTACCTAACTGCCTTATGGGAACACCTGCACTACATGGACTGCAGCGGTTCAAGAAGAAGACTCACCACCACCTTCTCGAGGGCAATTCTGGATAACACTAAATGCTGTGTCAAGAATACACAAAATGCCAATTGAGGAAGTTTAATTCATCGGTTGGAAACTTAAGTCATAATTTTAATGGAAAAAAAATCCTACAGTTAACTTTAGAAAAAAGTTGGCAGCCAAGATGTTCACCGCAATTTGCATTTGAACACCTTACACATTCCAAGGCCTCCAACAGGAGACACATGTCTGATGAGCCTGTACCCAAAACAATGGCTTGCTCTAGCGATTGATTTATCTAAGATTGCTTTCATTAGCATGACAGTCAAGACCATCCTGACACATTGACTTTGAAAGAGCTGACTTTGAAAGAGCAAACCCCTCCAAGTGTAAATGTTGGCATCCTGAGGCCTCAGCAGATGGAAATTCCTAACCTTGAATCTCATTAGAAGGTTCCAGAGAATACACAGAGGCACTCATGTAACCATCTGTCCATCTCTGTGAAAGCTGGGAGTTTAACTTGTACAAAGTCAAGCCAGTGATTGATTCTGTGCAGAAGCCAGAAGGGGTGTGTATGTTTTTCTCTCTCTCACCAGAAAAGCTCATGTGACACCTAGCTGCTGGTTTCTGGGTCCAAGATAAAAACATCAGGGGAAGAAAGCCACCTACAACTCTGCCTACAAGAAAAGCCTGAACCAGGTGGACCAGCCACAAACTGCACATTTACCAGCCAAAGACTTCAAGAACACAACTTCATCCAACCCCACAGACTGTGTATCAATTTTAATTTGTTCTGGACTCTAATCCAACCACAAATCTACCCTCAGCACTCTGTAATCTATTTGTGTGTATGTGATTCTCGTGTGAGTGTGTGTGTGAACGTGTTGCGTATTTAATTGTTTTATTTAGATGGGGTTTAGATTGTTAAGTATAATAAACTCACCTCTTTCTTGTTTAAATTCAAGAAAACCTGGCCAATTGGTTCTTTACGATCACTACAAAGGTAAAACACTCACTGAAGTGGTAAGCACATACATTGTTTAAAAAAGGATAAATTATGTTGCTGTCAAATAAGAGGAAGGACAAGGGGAGCCTTGTGACCCTCCTCACCTGGCCATAACACTGGCCTTGCTAGCAATGGCTTGCTCTAGCGATTGAATTATCTAAGATTGCTTTCATTAGCATGACAGTCCAGACCATCCTGACACATTGACTTTGAAAGAGCAAACCCCTCCAAGTGTAAATATTGGCATCCTGAGGCCTGAGGAGATGAGTTTAAAAAAAATACACAGTTGCATGGTCTGAATCCATAATGCATGGAGCCATCAGACTTCCTGGGCTGGATATTCCATTTGGGGGTAGAAAACAGAAGTTGGGACTGTTTCTGGGTTCTAAACCTGCCCCTGGGCAAACAGTCGCTCATTGGGATTTTCACAGAGGTGCCCCTTAATTGGCATGGAGACAGGTTCCCTGTACAATAAAGTGGGGTGGGTAAGCTCTCAAAGCTGAAGGGCCAATCAGAGGCTGCAATAGAGGTTAAGTAACAGAGAGGGTGCTTCAACATGGAGGTGCCCTCTCACTGTTTTCTTTAAAATTTAAAGTAAAAATGGTTCTTGCGGCCAGGCCACCACTGTCAGATGAGTGGAAGAGTCCCTCCAGATGGCAGCATGTGGCTGCTCTCGCATCCAGGCAAGCAGGCAGGGATGGCTTTTAGGTCTGCCTGGAGTGCTGGCCCCATGACTTGCTGCCTGGTGCCCACCTGCAGGCACATAAACTGTCCCCGACCTGTGTGGGAAACTGAAGGCAACTTGAAAATTCCAGTCAGCCTCCTTTAATTGACCTTAACAAGGCTCTTAATGAGCCTAATCAGCTATTCGCCGCCTGGGGGGCGGGTAGCCCTGTCAGCCCCGAACCTGCTTCCACAAAAATGGCCTACACCGGGAAACTGGCACACCAGCTGGCATGACATCTTCGGGCACTGTCTGCCTCCATTCCCACCGCTGGTAGGGCCCAAAGATCCAGCCCCCTGTTTACGACACTGTTCCTATGACAGGATAAACTTAAAGGACATATCAATATCCATGTCACCATTGAGCCAATAGAGTTAAATGATTGAGCACAGAGTGCTTTGACCAGATGAAAATTAAACTGCTGAGGAATATTCACAACCATTAGATTGGAGAGTGAGCAATGTAAAGTGGAGGGGTGATCTCACCGTTAAAGGAGTAAAAAAAAATTACAGAGCAGTGTTTGATATAAATTATTTTGAACAAGTTTATAAGAAATGGAATTTTAAGTTGAACATTTAGTTGTCAGTTGATATTGTTCTTCCTCTCTGACTGAGAATTTGTAAATGTCCCACACTGCTTGAAGCCATTCACTTCTTCTGTGACCTACACTCTGGCGTTTCTCAAATGCTGTGATAATATGGGTGGAATGTTGGCTGAAAAACACTAGGGTGGAGTGCTGTTTTGAATGTTCTATTGGGATGGCTGATGCTTGGTAACTGTGAAGAAGTAATTATTAGCCTGTGACCAAACAATGACATTGAGCCCTAGAATTAATTAAACCTTTAGCCGGTGAGCTCATCCAATAGACATGAGATGACTTATTACTCACAGAATTTGTGCATTGATGTAAGACTTGGAAATGCACAGCATGGATTGACAATTCACTCACTGCTGGTACTCTCTCATTTTTTAACTGAGAAGCCAGGGTGAAATACCAAGGTCAAGAGTGCAGGACAATGAGGAACACGGCAAGGTAAATCAAGAAATATTGAATACATGGCGCCACGCATGGCTTCTAACAGCTTGTAGGTGGGGCGAAGACTGAAGGAGTTCTACAATGTTTTGCGATCCTTTTGGGAATAAGAGATGATGTGGTCAGCTTTCACTTCAATGCGATGAGGAAGCCAGGAGGAGGACAAATGTATTTTGAGGACAAAGTTCTGTTCCTGGTATGTGTGGATAAGATGAAGCTGTCCATTTCAGAGATTCATAGGAGCTGAGACTTGAGACTTTCCTAGTGATTGTAGTTATACGTAGCAGTCTCCTCGCATGAATGTAGACAGCCAATGTGCACAAAGCAAGATCCCACAAACAGCAGTGAGATAATTGACCAAATAAACAGCTTTTGTGGTGTTGGTTGAGGGGTAAATGTTGTCCAGGATGCTACAGTTCTCCTGCTCTTCTTTTAATAGTATCGTGGGATCTTTTACATCTACTTGATAGGGCTGATAGTGTCTTGGTTTAATGCATGACCCTGTTATGATTCTAAACTCACAGGGCTGAGAATGACCTGGAGGGAACCTCATGAGTATAAATGGTTAAACGGTCATTTGCCTCTTGCTAATTATTTTGTAAATTAGGGTTTGTTTCAGTTGTAGACTCTACAGCCCTGTAAAGAGGTAGATCACTATTAAGCAGCAAGAGGTACTGGTGGAATTAACAGAATTAGCATTTGAAAGAATTCTCAGGACCTTTCTCACTGATGATTGTTAGCTCCATGTTCCATAACACAATAACAGCTAGTTTCAACCATTTGCAGACGGGCATTTGAGTGAAGGATTCTGCCACCTCATGACACTTCAATGCTCTACGCTCGTAGGAACATAGGAATTATTAGATGAAAAAAGACCCAGGTCCATCTAGGGATACAATGATAATGGAGTTGTTGACTAACCATAGCAATGAACCTTTATTGATTAATTAGTCTACAACAGACCCAGATATGACATGAAGAAAAACACCAGTGGTGGAGAGCTTTGGGAACCATGTACTACATGTCTCAGATTACTCAAGAGTAAATTCAGGAACTTCAGGCATCTAAGAGGATGTATCTTCAAAGTGAAACCAATAGAAAAAGAAAATGCCTGGGATTTTGCTGATCTTACTTGCCCATTATCACCTCTGGTAGTGTTTTTACCAGTGAGCTGTGGGGACAGTTAAGACTTTTCTTCACTAAGTGAAAACATACCAATGTCCATATGTACCCAAAAGAATGACAAGAAAAAAATTGTCAAGCATATGACACCTGCTGTGTCAGTTGATGTTACAAACCATCCACCTGCTCCCATGCAACAGAGAGGCATAAAACCTGTTGCCAATGCATGAAATGTGCTGTGAGGAAACCAAGTACATTCCAGGAGGCTGTGGTTGTTCATGTCATTACAATTTGACTAATTTACCATCTAACCCTCTTAACTGGCAAGAGGAACATTGAAACAGTAACACAAGTAGGCCATTCAGCCACTCAAGCCTGTTACATCATTCAATCAGATCATAGCTGTTCTGTTTACTTGCCTTTGATTCATATCCCTTGAGTGCTACCACTGAATCAAGCTAACAGCCTCTTCTGATAAAGTAACATCATTGAAGACTTAAGCAGGAAAGTAGAGGGAGGTGTCCAAACAGCAAACAGTAAAATTTGGGTTGAGCTGAGAGTGAGGTTGAAGAGACAGTCTTTTGATGAAAGGGAGAGAAGTGGCAGGGCCAAGTACTTTTGGACGAATGTTTTCAGAGATGCTTGAAGAGAGCTAGTAACTGAAAGGCCAACCCCTAACGATGGAGTAGAGAATGAGGAACTCTCAGTAATCCAGAGTGGAAGCTGTAACTTGGGGCTGGCTGCAGAAGTTTGCTAGTAGCTGGAATTTTGGATTGAAAATTAAGACAAGGGCCAGGACACAAATTGAAAGTTTTGGGCAAGAGATGCAGGGGGAATATGAGGAAGGACTTTTTTAGGCAGCGGGTGGTAATGATCTGGAACTCGCTGTCCACGAGAATGGTGGAAGCAGAGACAATCAATGATTTCAACAGGATGTTGGATGACCAGTTGAAGGAAATAAACTTGCATGGCTAGGGGAATCGAGCGGGGGAGTGGGACTGACTGGATGGCTCCGCAGAGAGCTGGCATGGACTCAATGGCCTCCTTCTGTGCTGTAGGTGGTGAAGTTTGCTGTGGGTGTACAGTATAAAATTAACATAGCATATATATACTTACCTACACATATACATGCACCACAGACATGCACACAGAGGTTAGATTTCACAATAATTTCCCTCTTCTTTCTCTCTGCTTTAACAGGTTCAGTGCCATAAGTTGACGGGCTATTGCTGGTGTGTCACACCTGAGGGAAAACTAGTCAGTGGATCTTCAGTCCACAACCAGACTCCGACCTGCTCAGGTACTAGACACACACTTTGTGGCCAGGTGATTGTTTGTAAATGATTAACTGGCATCGAAAACTCTTGGAAGCCAAAATAAATTTTCCTATATTTTGCTTATTGGAAAATATTATTGAAGAAACATAGGAAGTGAAACAAATACACATAACTTTAGAAACTGGTATATGAGGTACTCATTGAGCTTTGTAAGATGTTGAGATACATTTTGTGATTTATTGATATTGCAATGGTATCAGGAATTTGGGGAGTGAGGTCAATATGCTTGATCCACTATTTGCCCATCATTGACATCACATTTCAGCCACCACACTTGGTATAAAACACCAATAACCAAAACATCTGTAGGTTGCTTTTCACCTTGCGCTCGCCTGGGCAGAAAGTTGAGATAATGAGATGAACAATTATTGGTAGGAATGGTTTACACACCACCAAACAGCAGTCGTAATTTAGGGCATGGTATAAATCAGGAAATTAGAAATGCATGTAGCAAGAGAAATGCAGTAATCATGGGTCACTTCAATCTACATATAGACTGGATAAATCTAATGAGCACCAATGCTATGGAAGAAGAATTCCTGGAATGTGTTTGAGATGGTTTTCTGGAGCAATATGTTGAGGACCCAACTAAGGCTCAGGCTATTTTGGATCTAGTATTATTTTTTTTAAATTCATTCATGGGATGTGGGTGTCGCAGGCCAGGCCAGCATTTTTTTTTAGAGATACAGCACTGAAACAGGCCCTTTGGCCCACCGAGTCTGTGCCGACCATCAACCACCCATTTATACTAATCCTACACTAATTCCATATTCCTACCACATCCCCATCTGTCCCTATATATTGCCCTACCACCTACCTATACTAGGGGCAATTTATAATGGCCAATTTACCTATCAACCTGCAAGTCTTTGGCATGTGGGAGGAAACCGGAGCACCCGGAGGAAACCCACGCAGACACAGGGAGAACTTGCAAACTCCACACAGGCAGTACCCAGATTTGAACCCGGGTCGCCGGAGCTGTGAGGCTGCGGTGCTAACCACTGCGCCACTGTGCCGCCCATCCCTATTGCCCATCTCTAAGTGCCCTTGAACTGAGTGGCTTGCTAGGTCATTTCGAGGGCATGTAAGAGTCAACTACATTGCTGTGGATCTGGAGTCACCTGTAGGCCAGACCAGGTAAGGACAGCAGATTTCCTTCCCTAAAGGACATTAGTGAACCAGATGGGTTTTTACAACAATCGACAATGGTTTCATGGCCATCATTAGACTAGCTTTTAATTCCAGATTTATTAATTGAATTCAAATTCCACCTTCTGCTGTGGTGGGATTCGAACCCATGTCCCCAGACCTGGGTCTCTGGGTTACTAGTCCAGTGACAATACCACTATGCCACCGCCTCCCCATTATGCAATGAAAAAGGGCTAATTAATAATCTGGTGGTAAAAGAACCTATAGAGAAAAGTGACCATAGTAGTATAGAATTTTCCATTAAGTTTCAATCCGAAACTAGGGTCTTAAATCTAAACAAGGGCAATTATGAAAATATGAGGAGCAAGTTGGCCATGTTGGATTGGAAAGATACATTAAAAGGTTTGATGGTAAATAGGCAATGGCTAGTATCTAAAGAATTAATGCATGGTTTTCAAAAAACATCCATTCCTTTAAGGCAAAAGAACCCAATAGGGAAAGCGAGTCAGCCGTGGTGAACAAAGGAAGTTCATTAGAAGGAAGTTATTGGATCAAAGGGGGAGACTTATAAAGTGGCCAAAAAAAGCTGTAAACCGGAGGATTGGGAGAATTTTAGAATCCAGAAAATGAGGAACAAGAAATTGATAAAGAAAGAGAGCACAGAATTTAAACTAGCAAGAAATATAAGGACAGATTGTCAAAGCTTCTATAGGTATGTAAAAAGGAAAAAATTGGCAAAGACAAATGTGGGTTCAATACATCCAGAGACAGGAGAATTTATAATGGAAAATAGAGAAATGGCAGAGAAGCTAATAATTACTTTGTGTTTGTCTTCATGGAGGAAGATACGAGAAGTCTCCCTGAAATTATTGAGATGCAAGGGTCTAGTGAGAATGAGGAACTGAAACAAATTAGGATTAGTAAAAAAGTAGTATTGCAGAAATTAATGGGACTGAAAGTTGACAAATCCCCGGGACCCAATGATCTTCACCCTTGGGTGTTGAAAGAGATGGCTACAGAGATAGTGGATGCATTGGTGATCATCTTTCAAAATTCTATAAATTTTGCAATGGTGCCTGCAGATAGGAAGGTTGCAAATGCAACCTCCACTGTTTAAGAAAGGAGGGAGAGAGAAAACAGGGAGCTGCAGACATGTTAGCCTGACATCGGTAGAAGGGAAAATATTAGAATCTATTATAAAGGATGTGATTACTGGACTTTTAGAAACTAATGGTCTGATTGAGTCAACACGGATTTACGAAGGGGAAATCATGTTTGACAAACTTGTTAGAGTTTTTTGAGGGTGTTAGTCGCAGAGTGGTGTGTTTGGACTTTCAGAAGGCTTTTTGATAAAGTCTCACAAAAGAGGTTACTGATCAAAATTAAAGCACATTGGATTGGGGGTAAATTTAGGAGTATGAGAGGTGATCAAATAGAAACTTACAAAATTCTTAAAGGAATAGACAGGTTAGATGCAGAAAGGATGGGCTGAATTTTATGTGCCGGTGCCGATGTTGGCAGTGGGCGAAAAAAAATGGTGGCCTGCCTCTGCAGGCCGTATGTCACAGAGCCGCCGCAATCTTCTGTGCAGCGGATCATTTAAATAGCCAGGGCAGGCCTTCCCCCCACCCCCCCCACCCCGATCACATGGAGGGGGCACGCTGTCTGTCCCCGGCAATGCATCAGCCGCCTGTGCACAGAAGCTGATGCCATTTTTAAAGCGCTGTCAGCCCTAGAGGGAAATTTAAATATTTAAAGGTGAAAGGAATAAAAATAAATAAATACATTTCTTTTGCCCCTTTCCCACCCTCCCAATAACAATTAAATTATGTGCCCTTCCCCGCCCAAACACTTACCTTTACCATCAGACCTTCCTCTGCGCCCCCCCCAAACTGCACAAACTTTCAAATCCAACCCTTCCCACCATCCCCTACACCCATGACATTAATTTGACCCTGTTTCCCCCCCTCCCCCTTTGCTAAACTTACCTCCTTCACTTCCCCACCAGTGTGGTGCCTCAATTCCAAAGGTACAGGAGTGCCAGCCTCTGGGCCGAAGAGCGCAGCGGGACACAATCTCAGAATAAAGGCCAAGCCATTGAGGATTGAGATGACGAGGAACATCTTCACTCACAGGGTGGTGAATCTTTGGAATTCTCTGCCCCTGAGGGTGGTGGAAGCTCAGTCACTGCGTAAATTCAAGACAGAGATCGATAGATTTCCAGTTGCTAATGACACCAAGGGTTATGGGAATAGTGCGGGAATATGGCATTGAGGTAGATGATCAGCCATGATCTAGAATTGCGGAGCAGACTCGAAGGGCTGAATGGCCTACTCCTGCTCTTATGTTCCTATGAAGCAGCGACTTATTCAGATAAATGTCCAACAACAATAATTAGCCTCTGTTGCTAACCTATTAAGACCAGTCCCCATACAACAGTACCTGAGCAATGGCCTTAAAGGGCAGGTCAGTTAGCGGCCCGACATGCTCCACAAGTCTTGAGCAACATCATAGAAGATCATGTTATATTTTTATTAAAAATGGCAAAAAAGATTTTGGAAATTTGTTGGAAGAAAAATGAAAGACTTCTATTTATATGGCACTTTTCATGACCTTGGGACGTCCCAAAGCTAAAGTACTTTTGAAGTGCAGTCACTGTTGTAATGTAGGAAACATGGCAACCAATTTGCACGCAGCAATGTGCCAAAAAAAGCAATGTGATAATGACCAGATTATCTGGATTTTTAGTTATGCTGGTTGAGTGTTAAATATGGCCAGTACACCGAGGAGAACTTCCCTGCTCTTCTTTGAAATAATGCCATGGTGTCTTTAACATCCACCAGAGAGGGCAGGTGGGGCCTTGGTTTTAACGTCTCAGCCGAAGGACAGCACCTCTGCAGCATTCCTTCAGTACCCCATTGGAATGTCAACCTAGATTTTGTGCTCAAAGTGGAGCTTGAACACAGAACCTTCTGACTCCAAAGAGAGAATACTACCCACTGAGCCCTGGGAAAACTAGGGAGCGTAGAGGGGCTGGATTTTAAGAGCCCGCCATTGCTCCTGGCAGCAAGCTCAACAAATGGCGGCCCGCACATACGGGTCGCACGCCAAACAGCCATCGCGATCACCTGCGCAGTGGCTCATTTAAATAGCCAGGGAGACTCCCCCCACCCCCCCACCCCTCCCCTGCCAATCACGTGGAGGGGGTGAGCTGTCCATCCCCGGCAATGGTGTCAGCTGCCTGTGTGCAGGTGCTGGCGCCCTTTTTAAAGGGCAGCCAGCCCTCCCGGCAAATTTGAATTTTTAAAGTAAACCCCCAAAATTTACAAAATAAAATTGTAACGCCCCTTTCCAATCCCCCAATAAAAATTACAGTATTTGCCCTTTTCACCCCAAAACACAGCTTTGAATTCTGACCTTTCCCACTCCCAGACTGCACAAAGTTAAAAGTTCACCCTTTCCGACCATCCCCTACACTGATGATGTTTATTTGACCCTATTTCCGCCTCCCAGCACTGAAAATCTTAACTCCCCCCCACCGCCTCTCCTCACCAGTGTCACACTTGCTTTCCCCAGACAGGGAATTGAAGGCGCGGGAGTGCCGGCTGCCATGATCTCAGGAAGAGTGCCAGAAAGTATATTTAAATAAATTTGTTTTAATGATTTAAATATGGAAATTGAAGCCCCATCGCCCAGCAGTGGGGTTGCACCTCGGAGCCTTGCCGCTGCCGGAAGGATCGGGCCGGGTCCTCCTGGCGTCAGGCTCCGAGGCGGGCCTCTGCCAGAACAATCTTCCAGCAGCCCCGCCACGGAACCCGACATCATGGGCCTGGTAAAATCCAGCCCCAGATGTCTGTGTTCACTGTGGAAAATGTGCCCCGGCATCCCCCCTGCCATGAGTAGCTTTACAACATAGGAGAAAATGACCTTAAAGCCGATATCAGGGTCGAAGGGAAACAGCACATTAGAAAAGTGCCATTTAATGGCTATCAGCTGCAGAATCTGTCAGTGCACACAGAGTATGCCAGAGGTTGGGAATTCACACTGTGGAGAATGGCTGTACTCCTGTTTATACACTGCACATCCCAGCTGGGTGGTGCTCCAGTTTGGTGTTCTGCATTTCATGGATCCCATTCAAGCATGGATACCCGACCTGAACCCGATGACATGTGTAAAGTGGCATCGTTTTCATTTAAAACGTTAATAAAAACGTCTGCAATTTGAGTGACAACCCCTGCCCTTCACCCCCAAACCGAGGATTCCCATTAAGCGACTCTTCTGGATCATGTGGATGCCTGCGAAGGAATGTCATTTTAATAGCTCATCTTGTACAGCCAATTATAGAAATCTGCAATGAAGTGAACAGTGAAAGGTCGATAATTTATGAATAATTTATCTAAAAATTAATTTTGCTTTTAGATTCTACAAAGGAGAAAACATCCCAGCGGGGTCGTGACTCTAGCAGGATGGGTAAGTTAAAAGCTTCCAGCCATTTTGCTTCATTCTGGTGCAGCTCAGTACCGCACTCTCATTTGAACAGGCTGGCATGGTTATGGACTACAGTGTAATATGGTTCACTGTCCTCAACCCTCTGGTACCTGGATTCCAATTGAGCCTGTTTGGGTCCCATGGGAAAAGAGGTAAGCAGTCTCAGTCTCGTTCCTAGGGTGCCTCCCACAGCACAAAACTGTCCATAATGTGGCACTAATTAAAGGGGTCACGTTAATGCTGGTGTGGGAAAAGTAGGGAAGTGCAGTGAAGGAACACTAGTGTCATTATTCCAGCCATATAGCGGGACCTTAGCTCTACCATACCTGAGCACTCGATGCTGACACTGGTATGTATGAAATGGGAAAGTATTCCATTTCTCACCTTGATTAGCTCAATTAATTGGATGGAGAAGACAGTATGTTTAAAAATAAATTACTTATTTATCTACAGGCTGCATACATTTACAATGGTGGGAGATGAAGGGGGTGTTAAAGTGGGAAATGAAACACTTAATTACTGAGCGATCACATCAAATTCTCCAAGCTTAAACAGAGTCATGTGATCCAAGTTTCCATTAGAATTCAACTAGAAAAGAAGCAGTTTTCACATTTATGGATTTTCATTAACCACCACTAGCAAATCCTTCACCACCACAATCCTACAGTTTGGAATTCTCTCCCTAAACCCTTCTACCTATGAACCTCTCCTATAAACAGCCTCCTAAAGCCCTCTCCTGTGACTACCTTCTGTCACCAGTAGCAACATACCCTCTAATTTCTTTGGAGTGTGCGGCTGATTTGTTTAAGTGTGCAGCCCCTTTAAATTCTTTTGTGCATTCCTGCATGCCTCCAAATCTGGACCATTGCATTTTCCCGATTTTATTCGCTTCACCCCTGGCAGCTATGGCTTCAGTTGTTTCAACCTGAACCTCTGGAATTTCCTCCCTAAAAATCTACACCACTTTTCCTTATGAGATGTTCCATAAAGCTTACCTATTTAACCAAGCTTTTGTCACCTAATAGCTCCTTGTGTGGCTCAGTGTCGAGTTTTGTCTGAAAATGCTGCTATGAATCTTCAGTAGACCTTTTTAAACTTTGTTAAAGGCATTATATAAATGCAAGTTAGTGTTGTGAAGGCCATAAGCTGCTGTTGAGTGTATTACGACTGAGGCGGGAGGAGTGCACTGTTTATTCTAGTTCCACTTCTCCACGGGTCACAACATATATTTAAGTTTTTTCCCACTTACTGATATGGTCAATCATAGACTCTATTTTTATCCCAGAATAAAACACACCGACCAGGTTTCTTTAATAAACAACAAAATTATCATAAAACAAATCTTTACCAGAAATGAAGTAAAGCATAAACACAGATTGAAATATCAAAGTTCCCTTTTTACCTTAGTCTCTCACACTCACACACACACATACACACTATTACAGACAAAAGAACACTTGCTCATTCTTGAAGAATCAGCAGATGAGATATGTTGCGTTCCACAACTGGCAGTCTGGCCTCTGAGTACACATAAGGGTCACTGGGATCTTTTGGAACAGTTCTTTTCAGGCAGCGTTGAGAATTAATTTAGCAGGCTTTTCTTCAAAGACAGGAGATGAAATGAGTTGACACCATGGACTCCTCAGGATCTTTTAGAGAGGTACTGGAAAGCTAAGTTGGGTTATGGTCTTCTCTCCTTCCTTGGGAATTCTCTTCTCTCCTTGGAAGTTCTCTTTTCCGCTTGGAAGTTCTCTCCCTTTTTATACAGTTCAACCCCAACTCAAAACAATTCAAAAACAAAACCGATAACAGGAGGTCAACCTTTGACCTCCATCAATCTTGACCTGTCATTTCTTTGTAAACAACTGCTCCAAGTGTCCAAAGTTCTCTGTTGTTTTTTGAACTGGAAGTCAGGTGGTTTCCCAGAAAGGCTTGTTGTTGTTGTTGCTGGAAGTCAAGTGGTTTCCCGGAAAGGCTTGTTTTCCTCACAAGAACTCTCAGTGCCCCTTTTAAAAAACATTTCCAGGGACTGTTTTTCAATGTCAAGTAGCCTTTACATGACCCCCTTTGAAAACCCCCAAATTTAATATTTCTTCAATCTTTCAAAAATGAATCCTCAAAAAATATAATTAACAGAACAGAGGCACTTTCGTAACAAGTGATATAGTTTGAGTGTTATGAAGGCCCGATAGTGTAACAGAGTTCATAGAATCATAGAATGGTTACATTCTGTGCCAGCTCTCTGCAAGATCAACTTACCTTCTCCCACACCCCTACCTTTTCCCCGCAGTCCTGCAAATATTTGTCTTCAGATAATTGGCCAATTCTCTTTTGAAAGTCACCATTGAATCTGCCTCCATCACACTCTCAGGCACTCTTAACTGCTCATGTTGCCTTTGCTTCTTTTGCCAATCAACTTAAATCAGTGCCCTCTAGTTCTCAATCCTTTCGCTAATGGAAACAGTTTCTCTCTATCTGCTCTGTCCAGACCCCTCATGATTTTGAACATCTCTATCAAATCTCTTCTTAATCTTCTTTTCCCAAAGGAGTACCAGCTTCTCCAATATATCCACATGACTGAAGTTCCTCATCCCTGGAACCATTCACGTGAATCTTTTCTGTACCCTCTCTAATGCCTTCCATCCTTCCTAAAGTGTGGAGTTGAATTATTGCACTATATTACTGAGATATTACTGATATGGCGGGCAGCCATAAAGGCAGGGCTAAAGTGTGGCGAGTCGAAGAGACTTAGCAGTGGGCAGGAAAAAAGACTGAAGCGCAAGGGGAGAGCCAACTGTGTAACAGCCCCGACAAACAAATTTTTCTGCAGCACCTGTGGAAGAGCCTGTCACTCTAAAATTGGCCTTTATAGCCACTCCAGGCGCTGCTCCACAAACCACTGACCCCCTCCAGGCACTTACCCATTGTCTCTCAAGATAAGGAGGCCAAAGAAGAAGAAGAAGAAGACCCTGTTTAATGAGCGTGTGCAGAGGTTTCTAGTAAACAGTTCTTCAGGAGAAGAGAAAGGAAAAGATGATGATGCCTGAGTGTCAACATCAGAACCAGAAATATACAAGCCCCTTTCCGTTCTTCCAATCTGTCTTTTCAAGGCTTCTGACCATACATCCTAGGGCATGGGTAGAATAGATAATACTAACCTCAATAATAGTGTCTTTTCGATTTTTTTCTTCTCTAATCCCAGAACAAGGAATTAAACTTCGGCCTACCAGAAGAACACTGACTCGCAACACAGGTAAAGCACTCACTGCTCTATCCCATCATCCCAGCTGCATGTTACCAATCTAAAGAAGACTTTTGGCTAGATGAAGTTACAAAAATGACTACGTGTTGCATTTTAGTGCAACTTGTGCAATTTAATTGTGTATTTCTGAACAAATAATTAAAGGTTTGCTATGCACTTTTTCATGCAGATGGCACCCCTTTAAAAAGATAGCATTTTTATGACCTCAGGATGTTCCAAAGAACTTTACAGCCAATGAAGTAGTTTCGAAGTGTCACTGTTGTAATGTGGGTAATATGGTGGCCAATTTGCACACTGCAAAGTCCCACAAACAGCATTTAGCACTTTGAGAATGGCCATATTTGCACCAAATGGAGGGGGAACGGAGAGGAAATTACAGAAGAAGGGAAAGAAAGGAAATCATTACCTTTTTCTAGATATGGACATAGAGACCAAGTGCAGCTCCAAGTTACACTGTAAGTTATTGAATGCATTGTATGCTAGATCTCTTAAATCCTTGTTGAGCTTTACGTGACAGGACATATGATGAATTCATCCACAAAAGGTCAGTAGGTCCAGCACTATTTTTAGTCCATTAACATCCAATGTGTGCTACCACTGCATGAAGCTCCCCAGCAGTAGCACAAATACATAACATCTACCCTCATGTCTACAAATATGTATGTTGTATATTGATACCACAAACTCTTATTCAAAATGGACAGATTTAGGAATCTCTCGTCATTGCAAAGAAAGAACTTTTCTTTTTATTTCACTTTGTATTATATCCTCATGATATCCCAAAAACCAATGGATTACTTTTTGAAGTGCAGTCACCGTCGTTTGGTAGGCAGAGATAGCAGCCAGTTGGTGCACAGCAGAATCCCATAAACATTAAATGAATGAATGACTAGATAACCTGTTTTTGATGATGATTAAGTGAACGTTAGCTAGGAAACCAGGAGAATGCCTTTTGCTTCTTTGTAAATGTGCCATGAAATCTTTTACATTCACCTGATCAGGCAGACGGAGCCCTGGTTTAACAGTTTATCTGAAAGCTTTGCCAGCTGCCCTCCATATCTGAATTCCTGCTCCATTGGTGTCCTGGACAATATTCAATTTAATATTCATCAGCCATATTCACCAACAGATTACTTGGTCATTAACTAATTACTATTTGTGGGTCCTTACTGTGCACAAATTGCCTGCTGTGTTTCCTACGTTACAAGAATGACAATTCAAAAAGTACTTAATTAGATTTAAAGTGCTTTGACATCCTGTGATTGTATAAGGCACTATATAAATATAAGTCTTTATTTCTTTTCTTTCTATTGTATTGCAGCTGAACTTAATCCTGCCCTCACCCAATCTGCACACGAGTATTTCCCTGCAGGGGTCTCTGGCTAGTGATTGGGATCAGGAATTTCCCAGTTATTGTTTTAAGTCCTTCTTAACATACAGTCCCTGAGACTTATTGAAGTGGCCAAGCACCAGCCCAACACTGATCTACAAGGAGAGGCAAAGGATTGAGCCTGGGACTTTTTCTTTTCACACATTTACTGGCAAAGGCCTATAAATGAAGTTATTGCTCCAGACAAGGGTCCTTTTAAAGATTATCTCCATTTATTAGCAACAGTCCAAAACCACATTGTTGTGTTTTCAGAGTACTGCTGCTTCAATCAAGTTTTTTTTCTCTGCTTGCCCCTTTTGAGATCCTCCTGCACCATGTTCCATCACCAGCACAGAGGCTGGTGATTTGGTCCCGGGTCTCCATCAGTTGGTAAGTGCACCTAGAAAATACTTCTTCTGACCCTTTCCACCCTCCCTGTGGAGTGTGGGCAAAATCTGGTTGCTGGCTTTCTCACGGCTATGTGGTTGAGCTATGATTCTCCAAGAGAGAACAGAGGGATTGATAGCATCAAGAAGTGAGCTCTAGGGTGCCGCGTCAGTCACCCAATCCTCACCCTTCATAATAACTGAATTAGGGACCTCTGATCTTCTCCCACTCTGCCACCATAACTGCGGAAGAATCCTGCTTTATATACATAAATTGGGTTTCAGCCATGAGTCTCAGTCCACGAGTTAGCTGAAAGATTAGTTAGGGTCACAAGATACAAGGATTTTTGATGCACATGTAACTGATCTGGCGTGCACATCCAACCACAAGAAATCCAGAAGGCAGCAAAGATCCAGTTCCAAAAACCTTCTACAGTTGTTTTTTTTTGATTGGCTATTCCCCTTACAGGTGAAGCACTGGATCGTCACCAGCAGAGGCCTGTTGATGAGAGGCATAAAGATGCGCTTCTAATCTCCAAAAATCCAGGTGAGGTTTCTGCGATTTCTCTACGCCTCCACAATAAATGTAGGCATTCAAATAGAAAGTGACTGATCATTCTTGGGGTGTGATGTCACTGGCAAGGTCAGTATTTATTGCCCATCCCTAGTTGCCTAAATACAGTTTGATACAACTGAGTGCCTTGCTAGGCCACTTCTGAGTGCAGTTAAGAGTCAACCACCATTGGCATGGGACTAGAGCCACATAGACCCAGACCAGGTAAGAACAACATTGGTGAACCAATTGGGTTTTGCCAACAATCCAACATCTTAATGGTCACTTTTACTGATTCCAGCTATTGATTTCCATTTGAATTGCACTCAAGTTCTTATACTGTCATGGTGAGATTTGAACTAGCATTTTACCTGGATTAGTAGTGCAGACCTTTGGATTACTAGTCCAGTTACATAACTGCTACACTAATGTACCCAGGTTTGGGGTAAGTGACCCTTTGGCACATCCATTCCAGCTGAGGCTAAGTAGATTTGAAGATAATCATGCCTGTCTGGCAGGCTCAAAAGCTGCCATCGCAAGAGTGGTATTGGAACCTACTCTGGAAACTTGTTAATGATGCGAGCTAAACAAAAATGGCACTGCACCAGATTTTTCAGATACTCCAGATAACAGTTTTATGGGGATCTCGGGTGCCATTCTTTGTATAAAAGTGTTAGCAGCTACATGACCACGGGGCATCACAAGCAAGCCAGTATTGCCCTTGTACCAACTCCACATGAACACTTTCCAGCAGCAGTCTTGGTCAGCGAGCAGTAACAGGAATTCTGCTGATTTTTTTCCTACCTATACTGGGAACATTGAGTATAATAGACAGGGTTTTATTCTACTATAACTGACCTAGGACTGTCTGAAGAGGAAGAGTTGGAGCTTTGTTGAACAACTAGTTCATTCTATATTTCTGCACCCTCTTATCACTGAGTCTCTATGGGAGGCCCAAGTTCTTCCTAATTCATCATCATCAAACAGACCACCTACTTTCACAATGTCCCTGCTTTTATTAATCAAATACCTGGGTCAGGTCTGAAAATCACATGCATCTGCATTTCCAATAAATGCTCCCAGCGAGTGAGGCTCCACGTCAGGAGTTTAAGTCAGAAACTTACCCCATACCGAGTTCATCCAAAAAAAATGATGCACATATATGAGAGGTGAATATTGAAAGGGAAGTGAATACAAAGGTGAAAAGAAGATTGAAAAGTAGAAAGAGATTATCTTTCCCCCCTCCAATTTTCTCTTCTCTTGAAGAGGCAGACCCATGCTGGCACACAGACCTCTATTAACCATTATTTGCATGTAAGACTCAATACTGAGAATCCACTATTCAACATTGGAGTATGTTTAAATGAGCCTGGTGTCCACGCAGGCACACTTTCCAGTCATTGATTACTGCAGAGCAATGAGGAGTGGAAGGCTACCCCCCCTTTCCCGATTCTTTTTCCCCCTCCCATGATCAGGGCTACCAAAGCCAATCGTTTCACCCCCAACTGGGGTTAGTTCACAAGCAATGATTGGGTTTTGAACCTGGTATCTTTCTGGGTCTCTACAGCTTGCTACCACATTGGATGGCAGTGAACATTTCAAGGCCAGTTTATTTAGATAGCAGTTAACAGAAGTGATACTTGATCATCAGAGTTCCAATATACATAAATGGAGAAAGGGGAACAGTGAACAACAGGAGATGAAGAGGCCTTCTCCTGTTTCAATATTTTACTTTTGTTCTTCAGAATTGACGTATCCAGCTCTGTGGTTTCTATTCAGAAGAGATGCCAAGTCAAACCGCAGTGCCAAGCTAGGTAAGTGAGTCCAGTGGATTGCCAGCACTTCCTTCTGATGCTCGGGCATTTATATACCACCATTAAATAGTGACAGATCCCAAGGCACCTTGCAAATGAGGGGGTGGGAGAGCAGAGGAGAACATTTGTTTTTGGCAGGAATTAGAGGAGATAACGGAAAGTATGTCAAACAAATAGTCTTTTGAAAGGAAGACTTACATTTATAGGTCTTGCATCCATCAACTCTCAGAAATTTCTCAGAGCAATTCACATACAATTTATTACTTTGAAGTGTAGTGGCTGTTATGCAGTCCAACATGGCTGCTATTTGAAGCACAGTAAAATCCCACAAATAATGACCAATTGGTCAGTTTTTGCTATATTCTGTATTTAACCCCCAGTCCCTGGCCGAGATGATTGATATTGACACTGAGAGGTTAATAATCTAATGCTGACTACTGTCCTTATTCTCTGCCCCCTCATCATCTGATCTCTTCATAACATGGTCAAACTGACAATTACAGAGCTTAATCAAGGCATAGCTACCCAAATACGCTTTCGTTTTATTCCTATTGGAAGCATTGTGAAAATACAGATTGTGATGCACCACATGGCAACACTCAATGTTAAGGGGCCACAGATGCTTGGATGAGTTCTTGGAAGACAATCTTACCTCAGCATGTGTCACGGTGTGGGCTGGGACAGGGAAAGGGTGGGAAATGGGAAGAAAATAAAACAAAGAAGGTTTTTAATGGTGGCTTATAGTGTCATTTGTAACTGTATACTTTTTCTTGCCTCATCAGATCAGCCGGTGTCGTGTGAACAGGAGCGTCGATCTGCCATCGAAGAAGCGAAACAGCATCAGTATGAGGGAGCTTTTGTTCCACAGTGCAGCACAGGTGGATTATACAAACAAGTGCAGTGCCACCAGGCCACTGGATACTGCTGGTGCGTTCGAGTTGATTCAGGGCACCCAATCCAAGGCACGACCGCACGGTGAGTTATGCACAAGATAAACTGGAAAAGGATGAACTTGAATCGGTGGTGATCATGTTGAGATTGGCAGTGCGCAGAGAACACTTTGAGTCAAGGGTTGGTTAAAATGCGGCAGTGGGGGGGAATACATCATAAGAGGAGGAGGTCAAGCTGCACACCTAGCCCGCTCTTCCCAGTGGCTAGTCAAAGATCAACCTTTTGGTAGAAGCAGGTTATGTGATTACCCTCCCTTTTAGTCAGGAAACTGTATCTGATTTGAGGAAAACAATTGAGAACAGAGCAATATAATTCTTCAAAATATTGGAATCCATAAATTGTCCCCAGTAGAGTGAATTCTGTTGCTTGTTATGTGGAAATTCAATCTCTCATCCAAGTACAAAGGTCCACCCACCCCCATGGTAGGCCTTAGTGCAATACCTAGTGAGTAAACAGGTCTCTCCTTCTTTAAGATGATCCTTAAAACCTGGCTCTTTGACCTAGCTTTTGGTCACGTATCCTAATTATCTCATTATGTGGTTCAGTGTCAAATTTTGTCATTACGCTCCTGTGAAGCAATTTGACATTTAATTACTACATAAAAGGCATGTATAAATGTAAGTGGTTGTTATTGAGGTCACACCCTTTACATTTGAGAGAGAACCACCATCCTGCAGTCATTCTCTATTTGAAAAACCACCTTGAAAGAGATAGATGGGTTAACGTTTTACAAAGTCTATTTTACTTCGGGAGAATGGTGACTAGTTGGTCAGTAGGCAAGTAACAAGTGTGGGAAAGGTAAATAACAGGGACACCTCAGGAGTGGACTGGTGAGTAGTACAACTCACCATAAGATGTCAGAGTGCATCTTTTTATTCATTCATGGGATGTGGGCCTTGCTGGCAAAACCAGCATTTATTGCCCACGAGAAGGTGGTGGTTGAGCTGTCTTTTTGCCGTCATCCTTGCACTAGAAGGACACTATACTCCAATGGACGATAGTTCCATCAGTTGGAAGTGCACAGATTCACAGCTATATTTGCATCTCTGTTAAAAGAATTAGAAAGAGAAAAGGTTAGTTCAACAGCTCAAAATAGGAAGAGAATTCATTGGAATATAAGCAGATGAATCTAGCAGGAAAGCCAAGGGACAACTTGAGGTCAATATTCAGGCCAGATGATTTCAACTTACTCTACCATTCTCTGCAGTAACCAGACACCTGACTGCGGCAGTGGTGCAAGATCGAAAATCTCTGAGATGGGCCCCCTCTTCAGAGACAGGAAACTCCAAGGTAAGTAACTTGGAAATTGGTATAAGAAAGGAAGCAGTCATAGATGATGGCCAGTGTGATATCACTTTTACAATAAGTGTCTGGATGAATAACAGTGAAATGCAAGTCACTGGTCAGCCGGACCTGCAAAGATATCTATCATTTGACCAGGCTAGCTGTGACATTCTTTAAATATGTCAGTTAGGCTCAGTGTTTGCACTCTTGCCTCAGAGTCATCAGGTTCAAACTTCACTCCAGGATTTGAGCTCCTAATCTGGCTTGATACTTCAGGGAGTGTTGCATCATCAAAGGTGCTCAGTTTTAGTTGAGATGTTAAACTGGTGTCCCAGTTCAGGTTCATGTGAAAGGGTTCATGCTGCTTTTTGAATAATAATGAGTTCTCTTGATGTTTTGGCCAACATTCATCCCTCCATCAATGCCATCAGAAGCAGATTAACTGGCCATTCATCTCATTTGCTGTTTGTGGGATCTTGCTTTGTTCAAATTGCCTAGAAGAGTAGGCAAGTTTCCTAAAGTATGTTCCTCTGACCTGCTAATGTTTATTATGTTCCAGGTTGCCCTGGTGGAAAGAAGACCGAGTTTGTGACAGGATTGTTGAAATCCCTCATCATGGACATGGACCAATCTGGTTATCATCTAACATGGAGAAGGTATAGTCCAACTGTTTTCAAGACTTAAATCCTTTCTTGTTTACTGCTGAAGAACAAATGTTACTGGAATGGTTCTAAGCTAATATGTCTCATGATCCATTAAACTCAAGGGTCTGCAACTGAATTGTACTTAAGCTAATGAGATGAAGCTCTCCTCTCTCTCAATTACAGGAACTCAGTGTGAAAATGGATTTGGGCAGTCTCAACCTACTTCCTATTGGGTGTGATTTCACAGCACAACATTTTTTTATTTGTTTCATGGGATGGTGGATGTCGCTGGCAAGGCGAGAATTTAGTACCCATCCCTAATTGCCCTTGAGAAGGTGGTAGTGAGCTGCCTTCTTGAATCACAGCAGTCCATCTGGTATGGGTACACCCACAGTGCTATTAGGAAGGGAGTTCCAGGATTTTGATCCAGCGACAGTGAAGGAATGACGATATATTTCCAAGTCAGGATGGTGTGTGACTAGGAGGGGAACTTGCAGATGGTGGTGTTCCTATGCATCTGCTGCCCTTGTTGTTCTAGGTGGAAGAGGGTGCGGGTTTGGAAGGTGCTCTCGAAGGAGGTGTAGTGAGTTGCTGCAGTGCATCTTGCATATGGTACTCACAGCTGCCACTGTGCATTGGTGGTGGAGGGACTGAATATTGAAGGTGGTGAATGGGGTGCCGATCAAGCAGGCTGCTTTGTGCTGGATGGTGTCGAGCTTCCTGAGTGTTGTTGGAGCTGCATCCATCCAGGCAAGTGGAGAGTATTCCATCACACTCCTGACTTGTGCCTTGTAGATGGTGGACAGGCTTTGGGGAGTTAGGAAGTGGGTTACTTGCTGTAGAATTCCCAGCCTCTGACCTGCTCTTGTAGCCACAGTATTTATGTGGCTGCTCCAGTTCAGTTTCTGGTCAATGGTAACCCCCCAGGATGTTGATAATGAGAGACTCAGGAATGGTAATGCCGTTGAATGTCAGGGGGAGATGGTAAGATTCTCTTTTGTTTGAGATGGTCGTTGCCTGACATTTGTGTGGCATAAATGTTACTTGCCACTTAATCAGCCCAAGCCTGAATGTTGTCCAGGTCTTTTGGCATATGGACACGGACTGCTTCAGTACCTGAGGAGTTGCAAATGGTACTGAATATTGTACAATCATCATCAAACATCCCCACTTCTGACCTTATAATAGACGGTAGGTCATTGATGAAGTAGTTGAAGATGGTTGGGCCTAGGACACTACCCTGAGGAACTCCGGCAGTGATGTCCTGGGGCTGAGAGGATTGGCCTTTGTGCTAGGTATGACTCCAATCAGGGGAGAGTTCCCCCCAATTCCCACTTCACTCGGTTCAAATGCTGCCTTGATATCAAGGGCAATCACTCTTGCCTTCCCACTTGAGTTCAGCTCTTTAATGGGAACAGTTTTTCCTTGTCTAACTTATCTAAGCCTGTCATAATCTTTGACCTCTATGAAATTTCCCCTCAATCTCCTTTGCTCTAAGGAGAACAATCACAGCTTTTTGAACCTAACTTTGTAACTAAAATCCTCCATCCTGGCAACCATTCTGGTAAATCTGCTCTGCACCCTTTCAAGGACCCTAACATCCTTCCGAAAGTGTGGTGACAAGAACTTGACACAATACTCCAGTTGGGGCCTAACCAGAGCTTTATAAAGGTTCACCGTTACTTCCCTGCTTTTGTACTCAATGCCTCTATTTTTGAAGCCCAAGATCCCATATGCTTTGCTAAACATTCTTTAAGTATGTCCCACCACCTTCAAAGATCAATGCACATGCACCCCCAGGTCTCCCTGTTCCTGCAAACTCTTAAGAATTGTGCCATTAAGTATATATTGCCTCTCCCTATTCCTTCTGCCAAACTGCATCATCTCACACTTGTCAGTATTAAATTCCATCTGCCGCCTGTCTGCCCATTCTGCTAACCTATCTATGTCCTGTTGCAGGCAGTTTAGATAATCCTCACTGTTTACCACACCTCCAAGTTTGGTGTCATTGGCAACTTTTGAAATTCTACTCTGTATTCCAAAATCCAAGTCATTTATATATAGCAGAAAATGCGGCGGTCCCAGCACTGACCCTTGGGGAACACCACTGGCTACCATCCTCTAGTCTGAAAGACAACCATTTTCTACGACTCGCTGTTTTCTGTCCTTAAGCCAATATTTTAACCAATTGGACACTGACCCTCCTATTCCATTAGCCTCAATTTTGTTAACCAGCCTTTTATGTGGTACCTTATCAAATGTTTTCTTAAAATCCATATAAATAACATCCACCACATTTCCTTCATCAACCTTCTCTAAAAATTCAATTAGATTAGTTAAGCATGATTTGCCTTTTACAAATCCCTACTGGTTCTTCTTAATTAACTCAAATGTCTGCAAATGTCTGTCGATTTTTACTCTGATTATTGTTTCACAAACCTTACCCACCGCTGATGTTCAACTAACTGGCCTGTAGTTGTTAGGACTGTTCGTACACCTTTTCTTGAATAAGGGTGTCACATTTGGCACTCTCCAATCCTCTGGCACCTCCCCCATATCCAGGGAAGATTATGGCAAGCCCTTCTATCTCCACCCCACTTCCTTTAGCAATGTGGGATGCAAGACATTTGGACCAGGTGACTTATCTACCGTAAGCATAGCCAGCATTTCTAATACCTCTCTTTCAAACTTAATGTCGAATTCTGTCATATCATGGTCACTATTTGCTAATGGCTCCTTTACAGTAAGGTTATGAATTATCTCTTTCTTATTACAGAATACTAAATCTAAAATAGCCCGATCCCTAGTTGGCTCTTCAACATACTGCTCCAGCAACCCATCTCGTACACACTCCAGGAATTCTTCCTCCACAGCATTAGTGCTAATTAGGTTTACCCAATCTATATGTAAACTGAATTATTACTGTATTGCCCATGCTTCATGCAGCTCTAATTTCCTGATTTATACCTTGCCCAACATTACCATTACAGTTTGGTGGCCTATAAACAACTCCCACCAATGTTTGCTGCCCCTTGTTGTTTCTTAGCTCCACCCAAACTGATTCTGCAACTTGCTCCTTCAATCTAAGATCCTCTCTCACAAATGTACTGATCCCATCCTTTATTAACATAAGATATTCCAGACAACCTGCTGTGCCATTGAGATATTTCTGCTTCTCTCCCTGGTCATTCTTTAATGTATTTAGTTGGGAATTTCCTCTCAACTGCTCCTGTTCTGTCACTGTAACTTCACCAGAAGTGTGCCACATGTTGGATTTATATAGGATACTGTCATATGTCTCCACTGCCCTTATCTGGAGGTACTATAGGATATTGTCATACATCCTTTACCTCTAATACAAGTTTGAGGAACAGAAGACACTGAACATATCTGGTTAATACTCTTTGTTAGATCAAGTCAATAAGATGGTAAAACAGAACCTCTTACATGCAATATTTATAATATAGGTACTAACTATACTCACATATCCGAGGACTCCTTCGGGAGATAGCAAACATTTTTCCATAAGTGTTTATGCTACTATCAGCAAGACTAGATTAAAAATCCCCAGGAGCTCCAGTGTGTTGGTTTCTTTACGTAGGACAAATGTGGGTATCACCTGTCATCATGCGTGTAAGTATGCAGTTGCTCCAACTGCTATCATTTAGAGTTAAGGTTAATTGTTACCATTTGTTGTGCATGCTTTTGCTATCTCTTCTGATCTTTGTGGCAAAAAGTCTTATCCGCGCCGGAGTCCAATTTCACACACCCTGAGAGATTTTTTTTTAAAGCTGAGAAATCTGGAAGAAGGGCCAAAGCTGAAAAGACTAAGAAACAAGATGAGAGATATATCAATGACTGCCTAGGAATATGTTTTTATTTAATTCATTCTAAGGACATGGGCATTGCTGGCATGGCCGGCATTCATTACCCATCCTAGTTGCTTTTGAGAAGGTGGTGGTGAGCCTTCTTCATGAACCACTGCAGTCCGTATGCTGAAGGTACTCCCATTAATAAAACTGGGTAGGGAGTTATGGGATTTTGACCCCGCAACAATTCAGTACTAAGACCAATCTAGTTGCCTTGATTAAGATCAGATAATTTCTCAGTTAGCAGTAATTGAACCTGGGACTTTGTGTTCTGCATGGCATTGTACATGTGTTTTCCGTTTCTATGTAGAGTTTCTGAAGGATCGACTGGTTTCCTGTTGGAGGACCGTGCCATTCGCTGGTATTTTGGGAGACTGGACAAGGACTTCAACAATGAGATCTCTGAGAAAGAGCTGAGGCCCTTTAAAGTTTACCTAAGGAAGAATGCCAAGCCGAAGAAGTGCACGAGAAAGTTCATAGAATACTGCGACCTTAACGGCAACAAGTCCATTTCACTGCACGAGCTGAAGGGATGCTTGGGGTTCATCAAAAGCAGAAGTAGGCCTATGTTTTAATGACTTTCTGTCTTCATGTTCAACAAGGTGAAGGATGTTAGTGCTGGGAAATGGGGAATAGGTATATGGTAGTATAGAGGTTATGTTACTGGATTAGTAACCCAGAGGTCTGGACTAATAATTCAGTGGGTTGGACCCTGACTTTACTTCTTTGAATATTACAACCTATCTTCCCAACCTTACCTATTAACAAGTTTCTCAACTGCAATAAGAATATATACTTTAAATAGTCTGGTACAATGACTGGGCCAATATCATCTTATCAAGTACCCAGTGCCCATGGTCATCTCACAATGCTTTTACAATGAGACTGGATTGGCTGTCACTATCTTGTGGAAGCACTGCAGAAATCAAGATCGTCAAGGTGGTCAGTTTTTGACCCATTGTTTCATTTTTGCCAGAAAGTAAAGTAAATCTTTTTAGCTGTTATCCTCCATATTGCATGATTGATGCAAAAAGCTCTTCTCTTCAGCAACATCTGTTAAGCTGTATATTGTCCCTGTTTTGTATTGCTTCAATGTTTAGAGTTTATTTGCTGACACAGTCTCACTGGACAGCATTGTTTAACATCGACAGAGAAGTCTTTTACAAATATTTGTGTTTTGTCCTGTCACTTCCCAGTACAGAACAAGAGTTATGATGAAGTACAGTTTGGCAGTAACTTCAGAGGGTGAAGGGCCCCCATCTGTGACCTTTTGTTCTATTTACTGCTACATATCCAATCTAGTGCAGCTAGCTGGGGTTTGGGAGCTTCAGGTTCATACACAACACACCTATACACAACATATGCCAAAAAGTATTTCTCCCACAGGTCTATACACACTTCCCACACATGCTTATGTTCTAATCCAGAAAGCCAGATGGTGATGAATGATACTGGAGCAAATCTTTACTCAATCTTATATTCATTTACAGAGTGAAATATTACAAGCATACACCTCCTAACTCAACCACACACTGTTTTAGGAAGTGTCTTTTAAATGTGCTCAAGTAAAACCCCAATTAATGCCCTCCTCCTGCAGATAATTAAACACAATTGATATACAATTAACAGCCTATACACTCCCCTCTCACATAATCCCACATCTCACATCCATATAGTTTACTGTTTGGGACCCAGTAAGAACTTTTTTTAGGATTGCACAAACTCATTTCACATAGGACACACAGCCAGGAGATATAGGAGACTTTAATTCGATCAGATCATGATCTTGGATCACTCCTGTCTGTGTATCACATGTTTCAATCATGCTGGTAATTCCTGGCATTTTTCTTTCAATGGAGAGTGAGAGTATAAAGGAAAAGTATGGAAGTAGAGCTATTCTAGAATCCATACCAGTTGGGAAAATCCTCATTTAGAGCCTATAATTTCAATACAGGGTTTTCACTATCACTATGAATGCTGGGATAACCCTGTCTCCATCGGTGTCTCGTGCTTTCACTTCCTGCCTAGGAAGTATTATAAGGGTTTCCATTTTTTGTTTAAACTTGAGAATCTATATTTTAAAACTGACGAGGGATTCCATGGATGCTGGAATCTTAACAAAGCTGAACTTTGGGTGTTTTTCTTAAAAGAAGTTACCAGAAGGTTTGGACTGATGTAAACAAGTTTTACTGGAAGGCACCTGTTTGCAAAGAACCAAGCAGGGGGCTGTGTTTTGGCTTGAAGAGCTATTTACAAGGAAGAGACGAGCCAAGATTTATGGTTGTCACAAGGCTTGTTTCTGAAAGGGTTTTGGTTTCATTTTTGAACTGTTAAAAACAGGCAGTTGGAGTTTTGCTTATTGAGCTGCCAGGAGAACAGAAGAAGATCCAGCCAGCCCATCTTTCTCTTGAAAAGCAAATCCTGTGTCAAGTGTGTTTCCTTTTGCCTCCTATATTTGAAGAAATCCTGCATGTTTGCAGAAACCTTGCATCTTTGAAGGAATTTTGCATCGAATGTGTGAGAATTGAAACCTTTGTTGCTGCACACCTGATGCAAGATCTATATGAAGCCTTCTGTAGCTGCATCGTTTTGAAAGCCTATCCAAACTGATCTTCAACGTCGCCTGGAAGAAACTGTTCTGGAAAGACCCTACTGATAGCTGCCTATTCGCCTTTGGACATCTCACCAAAACAAAGGACTTCCTTCCATACCTTCTTTTCAGCATAAGGTTTTTTTTATTCCTTCTATTTCTTTGCAACAGCTGTAAACAAAAAACCCTTTTTTCCCCGGTTAATCGATTATGTATGTATGTGTGTGTGTGTGAGGGCTAGGATAAATAAGGGGCTTTAATATTTCAATTCACGTGAATATTTATTGGTTAAGACTTGGTTTATAATAAATGGATAATTTTGTTGTTTGTTAAAGAAACCTGGCTGGTGGGCTTTATTCTGGGGAAAAATAGAGTATCTGATTGACTGTTTCGGTAAGTGGAAAAATTTAAATATATGTTGTGACTTGTGGAGAAGTGTAACTGAATTAACAGTGCACTCCTCCCGCCTCAGTCATAACAGAACAGAAAGAAATTCAACTGTCATTTATGTAGCAAATCGTCCCCTCTCAAAAACACCCCAATGCACCACATATATGAATTATTTTGAAGTGCGGTGACTGTTGATAGGAACTCTCCTAGCCCAGAAGACTGATAAAAGAGAAAAAGAATAGCAAAGAAAAAGGATAAGGGCAGGGAAATTAGGTTAAGGGAGAATAGGGAGGCTGCTTTGCTGGCTGTTGGGGTACTTGTGACAAGTGTAGTTTTGGCACGGGTTGATTCCCTTAGGTAAACAGCTTGCAAATGGCAATTTCACACCTAGGGACTGGCCTGTGTTGACATTTCTCTTCACCCAGTCTGCTGCAGCGTGTTCACTTAACGGAAATTGGCTGCAGATTAGTGTCTAACCTGAAGGTCTGGGGCCAGCAGCCTTTCAAAGCTTTGAGCTAACCTGGGTTCCTGTTTGTTCACATATTTTTGTGGTTAAACATTTTGCACATACGGTAACAGATGTCGACGAGCCCATAAATCAAAGTGCCACATGATTTACATAAATCTTGTGCTTTTGAAGTGAGTAAGAATGTGGTGAGTGATTAAGTGGACACAAAATTAGTTCAGTTTCTTTCGGAGTAGGAGGTAGAATTTGTCAGTGTAGTTTGAAAAAACGGATATATGCACATTAAAGCTTTACATTTTATCACCTTTGAGTTATTTTTCTTTTTCTCTACTAAAAGAATGAGCCATAGTCAGCTCTATAGGGTAAACAGCAACTTGAATTCACATAAGACATTTAACATCATATAACATCCCAAAGTGCTTTTCAAAGGATCAGGCACTGAATAGGCATTTGGCAGTGGGTGCCCAGGAAGTGACTAAGGCTCACTTGAATGTTGGTTTTCAGGAAAAACCTTGCAAAGTGGAGGGTGTAGTGTTGTAGTGTTTTGAAATTGCATTGTGTACTCTAAAGGCTGCTGTAGAACACGTTAACAAAGTGAAAGTGAAACATAGGGAATAAATGGAGAAGCCTTTATGTTCAACTGCTGCAGTCTTTGTCTCACAATCTTTGCCTCATATCTTATACCAAACTCGGCTAAACCTCACTCTAGTCCCAAGGGCATCATAGAGCAGTTTAGGAGTGGGAATAGGTTCCAGGGTTCTGGAGTGCAATGACTGAAGGCTCTTATGTTAATTAGTCTCCTGTGTGAAACATCAGGCAATCCATTTCTTCCACTAATACAAAAGCAAAATACTGCAGATGCTGGAAATCTGAAATAAAAATAGAAAATGTTGGAAACACTAAGTGGCGGAATTTTATATCAGGGCGGAGGCACCCCCATCTGGCCAAAACGCCAGGCCTGGAAGCCACACCATGATTTTACGTGGCCCAGGCCCTTAATTGGCCTCGGGTGGGACTTCCGCCCCTCTGAGGCAGGAGGTCCAAGAGCTGCCGGCCAATTAGTGAGCTGGGAGTGGTGGCCACTGCTGGGATTGCACCCAGCAGAGAAGCAGCAATGGAGGAGGCCCTGAAATTGAGGTAAGTGTTGGGGCCTTACCGGGGATAATTGGCTGGGCCCTGGCGAGGCAGGGGGAGGTCGGCAGGATGGCGGGGGCGGTGGGGGGGGAATGTGCCCCAGTGGGGATGGCTGGAGGGCTCCCACACCCCCGCCCCCAGCCCGTAAGGAGGCCACCAGGTTTAATTGAGCGGCCTCCTGAGATGCTGAGCCCCTCATCCGAAGCTGGTAATATATCAGCAGCGGTGGAAGGAGGCCCTTAAGTGGCAATTAATCGGCTACTTAAGGGCCTTATTTGGCCTGGAGCGTGCAGGCCGTTTGTCACCTCCCCAGCTGCTGGTAAAATTGCAGCAGGGGCAGGAAGGTGACGGGGACAGCAAACACCGCCCCCCCATCCGCCTCCCACTCAATTTTACGTCCCCCCCACCCCTCCAGCCTGCTCCCGGGGGGGGGGGGGGCGTAAAATTCTGGCCAGCAAGTCTGGCAGCGTCTGTGGAGAGGGAAACGGAGTTAACGTTTCAGGTCTGTGACCTTGCATCATAACTGAGAAAAATTAAAAATGTAATAGGTTTTGAGCAGGTGAAAAGGGTGAGGTGGGGTGGGGGGAAACACTCTTCACTCTTTCACTTGCTCAAAACCTATTACATTTCTAACTTTTCTCAGTTCTGATGAAAAGTCACAGATCTGAAACATTAATTCGGTTTCTCTCTCAACAGATGCTGCCAGACCTGCTGAGTGTTTCTAACATTTTCCATTTCTTCCACTGTTCAGAGAAAAATATTTGCCTCTGTTTGAAGTGCCGTCTCTCCTCACCTCTAGTAGATTGCAGTTCTCTATTTTTGATGTTTACATCTGCCAACCTGTAACATACCTGTCTGTGTTGTTTCTGTAACGTGGCTGTGTCGCTCCTTCACTCTTTTCTGAATCAGGAATTAGTCCAATTCTCTTTTGAATCCTTCAGCAAAGTCAGTTTTTGTGCAGGAGGTGACAATCCATTATGTGAACCATAAAGAATCATTAAGTTTAGTTGACAGCTTGTTCAGAAGCCGGTCCTGCCGCTGGTTCGTTTTGGTTTCGCAAAGTATTCTAAATCCACCTAGTCTTCACGGTGATAAAGTTACAGAAAAAATATGCTGTTCAGCCCATCATATCTATGCCAGCCCACCTAGGTACCTTGGTTGAAACACAGAGACATGGGCCAAAGGGAGAAAAAGATAGGAACTGATTTTAATGGAGGGACAAATCAGGATTTAGGCATTTATATAGTGTACAGGAGACAAAGATGCAGCAGTTGGGTGGGATCCCAGTCAGCTGAATACAATTGAGACTGAATAGGATTGCCAGTGCCAGTGAATCCACCCCTTGAGCTAAATGGCCTAAGAAAGGACATCATGTCTATTTGCTTGATGGACCATTGACCTTCTCACAAGATGGCACTCACCCTACCAGGCCAAGTGCCCATCAGATGAGTTTTTATTACTTTTTAGGATTAATTTCCTTTGTTTGAATATTGTAGAAGAGCAAAATAGCAATTTAGAGAAGTTCAGAAACAAATCCCACCTCCCAAGTGATGGCCAGTGCCTGGAGGGACATTGTCAGCTTGACAGAAAGACCTGAGTTATCATTTCACCAGGCATCTGTAACAGATGTACAGTGAATCAGTTGATGCAATTACCCCATTGATCTACCAATCTAGTTGGCTCCAATAACACATACATATCATAGCAGCGTGCAGATATTCCATTTAATATTCATCCAAATGTTTTCAGTGCCTATTAAGGTAACTGTGGAAATTGAGCAGTCTGTTCTTGACTGTTCCAGGAACTAAATTGGGTTGCAAACTCTCAGCAAGATGGCAGTGCCCTACTGAGAAATTTTTTTTTGCTATTACAGACTGGAATGTCATGGGTTCGATCCCTGGTCTGTGGTGATTTAGCTGGTCTCAACTGCTATAATTAGCCTCACTGCCCAGACATGAGGAAATTAGTCAAGCTTCCTGTTCTTGATCATCATCGAGTGACCATAGAAGGGGCATTGTGAATCAGTCAAAGGATTGTTACATAGGATTTACAGCACAGAAAAAGGCCATTTGACCCAACTGGTCTACGCTGTCATTTATGTTCCAAACAAGTCTCCTCTTACCCCTATTAAGTTGAGTCATTTCATGATTGCTTTAACCTTTTCAGTAGCACGCAAATAAACAGTAATCTGCACCACCATGTAAGAAAAGCTTGTTTTTCAGCTGGCATGCTTGCTTGAAGAAACACCGTTGACATGCCATGGGATGCAATAGGATCAAATATAATTGTGAAATGACTGTTAGCTCCAGCTTGAGGGAACACAGTTACTGAAGCCAAGACTCTCTACATCTGCAGTTGAAGCAACTGATGCTTCTTTTGCCAGTCCTCTTCTTTAAGAATTGAAGGAGTGGCATGAGCAACATAGTTTAACTAATTCTTGCATCTGGGAAATTTTGAGCACCATGCTTTGGAACCAAGTAGAGGTTTGAAATGGCACGAAAGTGGTTAAAGGGGAAGGTGGCCTTAGGTCAAGGGCAGGGGTAGAGGGAGATCGAGAGTGAAATAGCTTAAGCGTTATCTACATACCCCAATTTATTAATAGGCTCATCTTGCATAACCTTTCTTATTTATATTTGTAATCTGGTATGATAGTTCTTTCATAGAGCCAGGGCAGTGAGATTTAGTTAAAGTGGTGCACTGAGATGATCAGGGTAATACCAAGGTGAGGATAATGGCTTTGGAAAATCAAAGAGGAAGGAACTTGCATTTATATAGCTTCTTGTCAAATCGTCATGAACCCCTGACCCAGGAAAATGAGTTAGGGTTGGGTGGATTTGGTGGAAGTCCAGACCTATCTGAACTCGGGCCAAAAAGGAGAACCCCAGAATGTGTTTTGTTGTTATTTAAATGTTGCTGTCATACTAACTGCAGAGTTAATCACCTAATCAAAGGGTGGATGTTATTGTCCTTGAGAGAATGCCGAGCTGAGCAATGAAGTTGATTGCTGGTATTAGGAATTCAAGTTCTGTGGAAAGGTTGAGAAAATGGTGTTTTCTTTGGCAGTGACCTTATTGACGTTTTAAAAATTATATGAAGGGGCTTTGGCAAAGCTGACCTAAGCAAAGGGTTCCAAAATGATTCGGAAGTAAGAAGCGAAGACAGGCAACACTCACATCAATAGAGTGTGGGAGGCTACTGAAATGGGTAATGTAAATGTGTTCAAGAAATAATAGCTGCTCTTCCAAAGAGAGAAGAACTAGGGGATATCATAAGAAGGTGAGAGGGTAGTTAGGACTTACCAAAAAAGTATAGGTTTGTTCCTTATCCTTGATATTCATGTGCATATAAGTGAATGTAGAGGTATCTTGTGCAACTTCCAACATGAGTTTTGCACTTCCAGCTCTCATCAGATTTTTTTCTTATACTTAACATGGAAATCAGCTCCCATAGGCAATCACTCTCACATCCAATATTCCAAGCATGACTTAGTCTTCAAAGTAATCGGGGATACTGCCTCAGGTGAATAGTAGACCTGTTGATTGTGGTTGATTTTATCTTTTGGATACATGCTGCTTTTCAGAATGATTATCATCAATCACATCAGACACCTTTTCATATCTGATTAATTAACCAAACAAGTTTGTTCACCGAGAGGGCCTCAATCAGCAGCAAGTTACTGAAGTCAGCTTAAAGGAGAGTGTAGGTTTAAATCAGTGCATAGAAAAATTAAATTGACAAATGTTGAGTTCTTTTTAAATAGTCTGAGGGTTTTCCAGGTAATAAGTTGATTCTTATGGGTGACTTAATAATAACTTAATCGCTGCTGGTTGTTGTCTGTATTCAGAATTATGCACGTATTCATGCCTCGTCTGTTGTGGCAGTCAAAATCATAACTAATTGACTACAATATCAGAAATGTCCAAAACGTATACTTTTTACACTCTTGAAATCTGGCCTGAACGTTTGAGAAGCCATTTTGCCATTCAGAGCAATTACTTGCACAACGGATCCCAATGCTGAGAATTCCCTCAGAATCCTGTTCTATTGATCTTCCGCCAAAGTTACTGCAGACAATCAAGAGAGACCTCCATCCCAAGGAAATTCTCAGCATTCACATATGTGTGTGTATATATATATTCCATATTCAGGTCATTGTAAGTTGATTGTGACGCTTATTGATTGCCTGGTGATTCATGTTAAATCTTTCTAAATGCTTGGATCATTGTTTCCTTCAGATGTTATGTCTATTAGCAATCAATGGTGACTGGCTTCTTCCTGCTTTGCTTCAAGCAGGGCCAGAGAGACATGGCTTATTTCCCATCATGCAATGATGAAAGCTATCATGATGGTTATATCTCACATTTACACAGAAAAGACTAATAAAGAATTGGCAAAAATATTCTTTTTTTTTGTCCCAAGACGGATCCAGGAGGCATTTCTGGAGAGACAAACTGACAGACAGATAAAATGAGAGATTGGGTCGGTGGAACTGAGATCCATCACACAGGAATGGGCTGTTGGATTAACGGGCCTGCTTGTTCCCTCAAGTCTTAGGATCTAATACGGTGAAATGTGAAAGACAGAAGATCCATGATAGTAAATGAAAAAAGCCATGACCAGAGCTGAACATCAGGAATAATTCCAACACACTTGAAGTCATTGATTCATGGATTGGACTGCCACCTAGTGTTCACTGAAGCTTATGGGAGAGATGTGGATGGATTCCTGATGCAGCAGGGAGCTCAAAATGGACAGGGGTTTAGATTGGGGAAAAAGATGGAAATGGTAGATCAGGTCTTGGGACAGGATTAGGATAACAGATTGAGCAAGAGGAACTGAATTACCTTTCGCTCTTGCATTATCATGTTCCTAACCCTTTTTTTGTTAGAAGATTGAACATCAATAAATTCCTATGTTCAAAAGTTCAAAAAAAATTGCATTTACATAGTGCCTTTAACGTAGTAAAACAATCCAAGATGATTTACAGGAACATTATCAGAGAAAATTTGTCACTGAGCCACATAAGGAGATATTAGGACAGGTGACTAACAGCTTGGTCAAAGAGGTAGGTTTTAAGGAGTGAAGTAAAGGAGGAGAGAGAGAGATAGCCTGAACCTATCATTTCAGTTCAATGATCAAATATATAATGCACTCCTCTGCATAGGTACAATGAGTGTGCAGAATTACCCTTTATAATTTATCCACTATACCCGGACCCAGGTGTACAGACCATGGCACTCTTACCTGGGCATGCTGGATGAAACTGGTCTTTGACTCCTCTGCATACTTCTGATGCAGTGATTGAATTGTGCCATTTCTTGCTAGCAGGCACATCAAGACTGGCACAGTGCTACCTGTTACTGTGAAGGTCATAGCACATTGGCATTCTATGCAACAAGATCATTCCAGCTTATAAATGTCAGTGCTTCCTTGCCTGAGATTAGTGGAACAGCTCTTACAAAAAGAGATGGGAATCACACAAGCATTTGTTCCATAAGAAACGACATCCCAAGAAAAGGTAGGATAGCCCCATCACTCTCTGCCCATTAACTCCCCACCCGGTATATATCAGACCCTGACCCTGTGAAGTGATACATTTTGGTATGAAGAACATGGAGAGACAATATAAAATAAAGGGTACAAATCTAAAGGGGGTGCAGGAGCAGAGGGACCTGGGTGTATATGTGCATAAGTCATTGAAAGTGGCCAGACAGGTTGAGAGAGCGGTTAATAAAGCGTACAGTATTTATTAATAGGGGTATAGTGTACAAGAGCAAGGAGGTTATGTTGAACTTGTATAAGACACTAGTTTGGCCTCAGCTGGAGTATTGCGTCCAGTTCTGGGTGCCACACTTTAGGAATGATGTGAAGACTTTAGAGAGGGTGCAGAAAAGATTCACGAGAATACTTCCAGGGATTAGGAACTTCAGTTATGAAGATAGATTGGAGAAGTTGGGACTGTTTTCCTTGGAGAAGAGAAGGCTGAGAGGAGATTTAATAGAGATGTTCAAAATCATGAGGGGTCTTGACAGAGTAGATAGAGAAAAACTGTTTCCACTTGTGAAACGATCGCGAACGAGAGGGCACAGATTTAGAAGAAGGAAAAGTGACATGAGGGAAAATCTTTTCACGTAGCGAGTGGTTAATGTCTGGAATGCACTGCCTGAGAGTGTGGTGGAAGCAGGTTCAATTGAAGCATTCAAAAGGGAATTAGACAGTTATGTGAAAAGGAAGAATGTGCAGGGTTACGGGGCGAAGGCGGGGGATTGGCACTAGGTGAACTGTTCATTCGGAGAACCGGTGCAGACACGATGGGCCCAATGGCCTCCTTCTACACTGTAACAATTTTGTAATTCTGTGATGTCTGTAAAATCCAATGCCAATAGGCACAAATATATTGATGCTCATTAAATCCTTAGAACACTGTACACCCCTGTAAATGTCAGGAGGTGGCACATACAGTGATCAACATGTAGAATGGAAATCTGGGCAGTGGAATCATTTATGATTATGAGTCTGAAGGTTGTGGGTTCAAGTCCCACTCCAGAGACTTGAGCACATAATCTAGGCTGGCAACTCAGTGTAGAACTGAGGGAGTGCTGCAATGTTGGTGCTGTCTTTCAGACAAGACATTAAACTGGGGTCTTGTCGGCCCTTCCTGGAGGAAGTAAAAGATTCCATGGCACTATTTCAAAGAAGAGCAGGGAGTTCTCCCTGGTGTTCTAACCAACACTTATCCCTCAACCAACATCACCAAAACAGATTATCTGGTCAATATTTCATTGTTGTTTGTGGGACATGGCTGCATGAAAATTGGCTACATTACAATAGTGACTGCACTTCAAAAAAATACTTCATTGGCTGTAAAGCACTTTAGGCCTGAGGCCGTGAAAGCTGATATATAAATGCAAGTTTGACTTTCTCTTTCTCATGTAGTGGTTTGTTGTAGATGGATGGGCTGAATGGCCATATTCATTTGCCTCTTCACCAGTCAAGATGGCGTGAATAAATACGTCAACCAGTTTTGCTTCTCTTACCAAAAATGTTTTTAAAAATGACCTAGGTGCAGATTCATGATTTCTAACAATGAGGGTCTATATTTTTACCTTATGGCCCAATGCTGATGGCACTGCTGAATGATAAATGAGGTGGCAAAGCGATCCTGAACATGAAATGATCCATCTGGCACTCCGGTGACAGAAGCCAGTTTGGAAACAGTAACTGCCTAAGGCTCCAGCCGCCATTTGTTCTCAATGTCGTTCCCCCCACCCCCTCCACCAGGGAGGAATTGCTTGGCAAAGAGAAATAAAAGGCATGAAAATCAGCTTTCAAAATAAAACCTCTTGTACTTGTGAGCCTGTGTCTGTGCAATTTGCTGCTGGTGCTATATAATCTTTCACATTCTCCCTACCTCACTCCCTTTTTACCCAGTATTGACACCTTGCAGCTTCTCCCGCTCCACCTCCCGTATCTTTGGGGTAGATAGAGTTTTCCGCCACAGTTAGGGGCATTGGAGTGGGAAAAGCCTCGAGGAAATTCACGGTGATACTGTTAAATCAAGGATTCAAATATAGTGAGGATAGGACTGCAAAAGGTAAAACTCAAACTAACAGTAAGCCAGGCTATTTTTACTAACTCTTACACTGCTCTAATGAGAAATGCGGGGAAGTTGGAAATGTGGGTTGGGCCATATGAGGCGTGTGGCATAATTTAATGAGGCACCGCACTGTACCTCCACCACCATGATCAGAAAATTGTGTGTAGTATCTGCCCAAAAAATTGTCTTCAGTTTAGTTTAGAGATACAGCACTGAAACAGGCCCTTCGGCCCACCGAGTCTGTGCTGACCATCAACCACCCATTTTATACTAATCCTACACTAATTCCATATTCCTACCACATCCCCACCTGTCCCTATATTTTCCCTACCACCTACCTATACTAGGGGCAATTGCTAATGGCCAATTTACCTATCAACCTGCAAGTCTTTGGCATGTGGGAGGAAACCAGAGCACCCGGAGGAAACCCACACAGACACAGGGAGAACTTGCAAACTCCACACAGGCAGTACCCAGAATTGAACCCGGGTCGCTGGAGCGGTGAGGCTGCAGTGCTAACCACTGCGCCACTGTGCCGCCTTCAGCGTTGGGCACAATTCTGCATTCCATCTGATAATGGTCAAAATTCATTGTGGAAAAACTGGAGATAATTAAATGGTTGTAATGATTTTTCAGCTTATATCCTTAAACTATGTAGCAAGCCAGTGTGTGGGCCCTGTGACAAAAGTGGAACTTTACACCTTAATATTTATATGCCTTTTAAAATAGTTCGAGTTAAATTGGAGGTTGTCTGTCTTTACTAAAGGTTCAAAATGAAAGATGGTATGCAAGAAGGGGACAAATGCCTCATGTGGGCGATAAGTAGTTACTTTGATAGTTAGAACTGTTATTTGAAATGTTAATGCATGTGGTTGAACAAGCAGAATTATGTTTTCGTAACTGTTGTCAGATGTCGAGAACAGACTATTAGGCCGCCTGAGTACTCACTTGATGCCTTGAGTGTTGAAAATGTTTAACGTTTTGACTGCCTATTAAGAAGAAATCATTTGATCTTCAAAGGAAAAGACATTTCTTAGTGTCTTAAGTCCTTATTTGCCTCGTAGTTAATATGTGCCAATTGGCACTGTTCTCTCATACCTTACTACCAGAGACAGTAGCCCTGAAATTGGTCTCCTGCTGTAAATCTGAGTGAAACATCTTTGTGGGGAGACTCCTCCAGTCTCCCACCAGCAGGAGACCAGGAAAGCCCTTGCAGGATTTCTGGGTTGGTGCACTTTGCAGACAAAAACTGCCACTGAATTTTGGATTCCCTTGTTTTTAAACAAACTGACCAAGTTCATATATTAGGGCTACTTTTATGTCCAATTGCAGACTGGGAATCCCAGCCTCCAGTATCATGTTGGAACTGTGGGTTTATACTGCCCGTAAGAGTGGAAAATGTTGGGTAACACCCATCCTAATTTTGACATGTGCTGATACAGGGTAACCACCCCCCCACCCGCACTCCAGATTCCTAAAAGCACCCCTAATATAAAAGGTTATGCATTCTACTGCCTTGCTATCTGGTTATGACTTTTGCTTCTGTATATTATTTCAATTGTAAATAAACACAACCTATAATTTAGCCTGTACCAACTGCTGGGGTGTTATTTTCTACCTCCTTAGGAGACAGGATAGAGTGTTGGGCATCACATATATTCTTCAGTTAGTGATATACTGCATTTAGGGGCTTATTGGCACCATTAACCCATATACAACAGAGAATAAAGATGTTAATGTAGGTTCTTGTGAGACACAGCCTACTTATTGCTATGAACATGAATAAACCTTCTGAGGGTGAAAGGGCCTGAAATGCAACCCAAAATATGACCCAACGTATTTTATTAGCTTACTACGTTCCATGCCTGCTTCATTTTGCATCTCTAGCACTATCCCTAACCTCGGAGAGAATTCTGTTCATATTCTTGGTAACTAAATAGAGGCCTGTGATTTATAACTGTGTGGGCAAGGCTAGATTTTGAACATACTTCGCTGTTGTTTTGATGGATCAAGATAAGTAAACAGAGAAACTAAACAAGGTGTTTGTTGTTCAGTCCCTGACATATTTATGTCTGCCAGGCTCTTGGGTTTTCGTGCAGTAATGCTTGGAGTCTTCCAAACTAAACAGTAAACAAACAGGCTCAGCCAGGCTGTTCTCTCCCCTTGGTCAATATGATGGGACGCGTACAGTCAGGCCCCATTTGTTGCCTTTGGCTGTTGGTCAGGGCTACCCCATCATTTAAAATTAAAAATCTCATTCCCAACTGTCACAAAGTCAAGAACCCATGGTGGGTAGGTTTTATGTATTTTTTTTTAAAAAGCAAATAACTCAGTTAAGAACTGAAATGCGACAGTCTCCTGGTGGCACCTTTCATTTTGCCAGGATTTTAAAAAGCACAGCAATTTTCAGGAAAAATATTTGGCAAAGCTTTTTTTATTGCTTGGGAAAGATCTGTGCGAGGTGTATATCATGTTTGGCTAGCTGATTTCTCAAATGTGACTACATGTTACATTTAAGTGTAAACTATGCTATTTCACTGTATTTGTGGGTAAATGATTAAAGGTTTCCATGCATTTTTCATGCAGATGGCACAACCTTTACAGCTTCAGGACATCCCAAAGTGTTTTAGTTAATAAAGCATTTTTGAAGTGTAGTCGCTTGTAAGATAGGAAATCCGGCAGACAATTTGCGCAGAGCAAGCTCTCACAAACAACAATGAGATAATGACCAGATATTCAGTTTTAGGAATCTATGTTGAGGGATAACTATTGCCCAGGAAAGCAGTGAGAACTCTGCTGCTCTTTTGCGCATAGTGCTAGGAAATCCTTTCGACCACCTGAGAGGGCAAAGCGGCCTCGGTTTAACATCTCATCTGGAAGACCAATTTGATTTTAGGGGGTGCGATCACCACAGCAGGGCCAGTGATGTAGCTTTCCTTCTTTAGAATGGTGCTGTTCTCCGAGAGTTATTCAAGAAAAACCATTTCATGCTTAAGATCACCCTGAATTACTCTTACCAGGCCCCTAGCTGTAGGGTGAATGTCTCACACTTGAGTTTCACGTTGCTGCAGAAACTCCACATCAGAAGCAGATTACTTTATAGCCAGTGGCCAGTTGTTATAACCAAGGTGGTCATAAATGCTTCAAGACCTCATCATCATGCCCTTCCCTTTCGCACTTCCACTGTTATCTGCCCACTCAGCCATTCTTTCCTTCAGGTTTTTCTGCACAATGCCTCATCATCTTAGCTTTGACTTTCCACAAGGTTTTTCTCCAGCCAGGACCCTTCCTGTCACCTTCTCACTGTGCCAGACCGCAGCACGTGCCCCAATCTTCTCAACACAGAATGCCAGTCAATTCTTTTCATTACCTTCGATGTTGGTCACTCAGCCATCCCAGATGATAGCCAGCATCATCCTTGGACAACACACTCCAGAAAAGTAAGTCTGTGCCTTCGTCAGGGGCTGCATCTAGCTACCAATGCAATCAAGTGTCAACGGGACACAAACATCTCATAGGCTCTCTTTTCCAAAACCAACAATACATCTCTCCTCCAAAATGTTTTCCAATTACCTATCAAAAAAACGTCTCCTTCTCTGCTCTTCATGTAGGTAAATAGAATAATTGCAAGAGCAAAAAGGCTGAATTTTCGGAGTATCCCCGAAAGCGGGAATAGAGAGAGGATGGGTCGGGGGGGGGGTGGGGGGAGGGGAGGGCGGGGAGTGCTGAACATACCGGCGCCAGCTGGCACGTAAGTTGGGGTCAGTATTGGGCGAGATGAGCACAGGGCTCTGGAAGGCCTGCCTGCCAGCCCCCATGACACGGGCAGGCAATTAGGTTCATTAACAGCCTTATTAAAGGTAAATTTGTTAAAGGATTTTCCAGTTGGCCTCCTGTTTCCTGACATAATGGGGGGGGGGGGGCAGATCAACTGCCTGGATGATCAACTGCCTGGAGGTGAGCACCCAGTGGCAGGCCAGGGTGCCAGCACTCCTGACAGGCCCTCCCTCCCTGCCTGAGTGGGGTTACAGCCAAAGACTACCCTGTAGAGATCATTTCCAGCACCCCCCACCCTGCCTCCCTCAACAGTGGTGGCTGGCTGTTTTTTCTGTGTTTCTTGTTAAAGTTTTTAAAACTTTCGTGTTCAGGCGCCCTCCCAGTTACTTACCTCATACTGCAACCAGGTGCTTCACTGAAGCAGGAAGGCCTCTGATTGGGCCTCCAGCTTAGAGAGTTTGCCGATGCCCTTAATTGGCCAGGAAACCTGTCTCCACACCAATTAGGGGCTCACCCACATGAAAAATTTTAATTTTAATCAACCCCCACCCCGAGGCAAAAACAAACCCCGCTCCTGTTTCCCACCTCTGTGCTGAAAATTCTGGACAAAGACAGGAAATAGTTTTGATAAAAGAAAAAAACTTGCATTTGTATAGCATTTTTCACATCTTCATAACTTCCTGAAATACTTCCTAGCCAATGAATTACTTTTCAAGTGCAGTCAATGTTGTGTAGGCAAACACAGTAGCTGATTTGCAGGCAACAAAGATAAATAACCAGCTTTTAGTGGATTTGGTTGAATAGGGGAATGTTAGCATGGATACCAGGAGAACTCTTCCGCTCTTTTAATAATGTCATATAATCTTCTACATCCATCTGAACAGGCAAACAGGGTCTCAGTTTAACATGTCTTCTGAAAGATTGTGACTCCAACAATGTAACGCTTCCTCAGTACTGCACCTGAAGTGTCAGCCTAGATTACATGTTCAATACCGGAAATGTGGCTTGAACCCACAGTCTTCTAACTTAGATGCGAGTGTGCTACCGCCGAGTCTGGGCTGATCGGAGTGAAATGGATCCCAGACAAACTGGTGAAGGAGCTTCGCTGGTGCACGGGATAAGATCACAGTTAGATCTGAACATAGTGGCCACCGACTGGAAAACCGGGAACAAACCCGCCGCGGCCATTTTCAGAAGTCCTGACGGGTTAATTGCCTGGCATTGCGGCTTCCATGCCTTTAAAGGTGAAGCGCCTGCCTCCAAGAGCTGCTGGCTAATCAGATGACTGGCAGTTTTTCAGTCCCACCAGGAGTAGTGGCTGCTGCTGGTACTATGGGTGACCTGGAGCAGCAGCCATGGAGGAGATCCCGGAATTAAGGTGAGTGGGGTTGGGTTCGCTGGGGCCACTGTTGGAGGTCCTGGCAAGGTGTGTCATTATTGAGAGCAGGGGTGGGGGCATCTTTCAGCGGGGGTGGTCCTCAATGAGCCACAGGGTGCCTGATCAGCTTTTACTGGGCGGCCTCCCCACATTGCGGAGGGCTCCTCTGTCGCTAGTAAAATACCAGCGGTGGAGAGGCTCTTAAGTGGCCCTTAATTGGCCACAAGGGCCTCCATTGGCCTCTGGGCAGGAAGGCCGTCCTCGACCTTACCCGGCCTGGTAAAATTCCATAGCGTCAGGAAGGCGACAGGCACTCCACCACCCCCCCCCCCCCCACCGACCTTTCCTTGCCATTTTATGCCCCCATCACCTCTCAGCCTGTCCTTAGAGGGCTGGTAAAATTCAGCCCTTAGTCTTCTGCATCAATTTTTTTTCAACTGCAAAACAAAGCATGAAGGGTCAAGGTTTAAGCTATAGGACCCCACCAAGGTTGAAAAGAATGGGAAGAGAAGATAAATGAGGAAATAGTGCCAGGTATGATCCAAGTGCACACCATCAATAGCTAGTTCCAGCTTGCTCTTGGGAGGAGATCAAACTATTACTTCTGCTATAAAGGATAATTCTCCTTGCTATATTAAAGGATAATTCTCCTTGCCATATTAATAAATAGGGTTAGCCTCTGAGATGATCCCTGTTTATATATAAACTTCAACACTGTAAATAAATGTGTGTGGTTAACCCCAGTGCAGGAAAATAAATGGATGTAGAATAATTAGATTATTCCGCTTGCCATGTTTGATCATGATCGTCTTTAGCTTTGATGGGTACACACCCGACCTTTTGTTTGCCATTTTAAAGGTTACATTTAACTGTAAAGTTTTGTAAAGTTACAATGAATCTGAAACACAAAGACATGTGCTGCTTGAGAGAACTTGCATTTATATAGTGCCTTTCCACTATCATCTGGCACATCACACACAATGAATTATATCCTTTACAGTGCAGTCATTGTTGCTAAGTGGCAGCTAATTCTCACACAGCAAGATCCCAAACAGCAACTGAAATCATACAGCAAGGAGAAAGCCACTCGGCCTATTGTGCCTGTGCTGGCTCTTTGAAACAGTGATCCAATTAGTTCCACTTCCCTACTCTTTCCCCATAGCCCTGCACTTTTCTCCCCTTCAACTACTTATCCAATATCCTTCTGAAAGTTACTATGCAATCTGCTTCCACCACCCTTTCAGGCAGTACATTCCAACACAACTCACTACATTAAAAAAAAATCATCTTCCCTCTGCTTCTTTTGCCAATGACCTTAAATTTGTGTCCTCTACTGATGGAGCCTCCTGCCAGTGGAGTTTGTCCCTATTTACTCGGAAAAAAAATGATGTGGTCAACCATGTCAAAGGCTCCAGAGAGGTTGAGGCAGCAAGAAGGGAAAATGCTTCACGGTCACAGTTGCAAATGATATCATTTGGTTAGAGCCGTTACAGTGCTGTGCTGAGGCAGAAACCTAATTGAAGAGAATCAAACGTGGAGTTGCAAGTGAGCTGGGCAAGGATTTGGGAAGAAACAATACATTCAAGGATTTTGGAGAGGAAAGGGATATTGGAGATGGTTGCTGTTGGCAAGGACAGTTTGGTTTAGTATGGGTTTTTGAGGAGTTGGATGATGACCATACTTATAAAAGGAAGAGGGACAATATTTGGTGAGATTCTTCCCTCAATGGGCTGATGGCATCCTTTGGCACAGTAATAACTCCATGGCTAGAATTTTACCAGCACGCTGTGGGTCCCGCTGCCGGGACTAAATGTATGTCCGAGCCAGCGCGGGCGAATAGTATTGTGGAGGGGATTTTACTGGCAGTGACCAACAAGGAGGTCACCACTGGGACCACCGTCCCATAAAGGACAGCAGCCTGCGTCTCTGAGCTGCTGGCCCAATCAACAGCTGAGGCTGCAAGAGGAAGGAGAGGATGCCTCCATATTGAGGCCTCCTTGAAGGACTGGTGATAGTTTATTTTTAATGTGCCAGGGCCAGGCAGGCAGGCCCTGGCAATCAGAGAGTTGAACCCTTCAGCTGCGCAGCTGTAGAGGTGGCCACTACTGCTGGGGAGCCCCTCCGTAGGCAATTGAGCATCGTTAAAGGAAGGCGCCCCCCCCGCCACCACCCACAAAAGCCCCTGGGAGGTCGCCTCAATGTACCTGGTGGCAGGGGTCCGTTCCAACGCCAGTAAAATGATGTCGGAGGAATAAAATGGCCGTTAATAGGCCAGTTAAGTACCTTAATTGGCTGCCCACCTCTGGCTGTGGCTGGCCGAGCTGCTGCCATTCCCGCCTCTTGAGATATCCCATGGCAGGCTTCCCTCCCGACTCCGTTTTAGCAGCCCTCATGCCTCCCAGCTTGCCTCCAGAGGGCTGCTAAAATTCTGGCCTATGACTCTACGAGAAGGAGCCATTTACAGTATGGTCGCCAGGAAAGGAAACTGGGTAGTCAGCATTTAGTGGGAATGAGATCAAGGGAGCAATTCTGTATACAGAATAATTCATTGAGTATGATATTTATATCTATATATTGTTAAGAATCTTGTGTAGATTGTTCACTTCATGTTGTGATACTTTTCTGTCAGCATTTTGCATTCAATTTTGCTATGTCAGCTATCACAATTAAGTTGCAGAAGCTGTCCATGAGATGAAGCAAGTTTCTGAAGCCTCTCCAAACTCAATTACCATCTTGTATACAGATATATCCGTATTTATCAACCGACCACAGGCAGTTTACCGATATTTAAAATTTTGTTCCTTATTCTGAATAGAATTCACAGATAATTTTGGAGCTCTCATTTTTTTCGATTATCTCACTTGTGGAAATGAACACCTTGAATTTATATAGGAGCTTTAACATAAAAAGTCCAAAGATGATTCATAAATGAAAAAAGTTAGAGGTACAGATACTGAGCCAGGGAGGGAGAGATTGGGGCACGAGTCCAAAATCTGGACGGGAATGATGGATTTTGAATGTGTTCCTCTCTGCTCATTGACTATTTTTCTTTCCTTCTCTTCCTTGACTTCTCTTTCACCAGTTCTCAGTCTAATCTTTCACTTGCTCCCTTTTTATTTCTCTCTCTCTTCCTGTTTCCTTTCTTTCCCTATTCTCATTCATCATCCACTTCTCTTTTTCTTTCGCTATTTCTCTTGCATTCATCCTCTCTTTAATTGGGATCAGTCTTTCAATATACTGCAGATTTTCATAAATGAAAGTAGAGTCCCTACCCCCATCTTCTCCCTCCATTCTGGGGACTGTTGCCTTTACTGGAATGTTGATTCTTTCATAAGTATATAATTTCTATCATGCGTCATTCACCCACTGTTTTTAATTTAAAAATATCTGCTGACCTATTTAGTCTCATTCTGATGAAATGCCAGAGATGGTTTCATAAGAAAAAAAGTAATTTAAATAAACTTTACTCCACACGTCCAGAGCAAGGAGGTGGACATAGAGGGGTAGCTCCTCCTTCCTGGGCTAATGACTTTTGTATTCAGCCACGTTTGATATTGGTTCATTATATCCTCAAAATGAGCCTTCCTCTTCCTCATTCCAAAATTGCAGGCCTCTTCCTGATAGAAGGCAAATGCTGAACAGTGTAGCTCAAACAGTAGAGTCAAGTCAACGGAAGTCATGTTAAAATTGTTCAATATCCTACTCAGAGTTTGAGTGCTGTGTCCCCTTTTGGTCACTGAGGTGTGAATGATAGATTAAGAAAGACATTCAAGTTCTGGAAGCAGTTTGGGAAACAGCCATGAGATTAAGCCTGAGTGTTTAAGGACTGAGTTATGAGGAATGAATGGAGAAACGTGAACTATTCAGCCTTTAATAGGTTCAACTGAGTAGCAATTTCATTGAGGTATATTTATAAAATATGGAATAATGTGAAAAAGGTTAATTAAAGCACAATACGACAAGGGGATAGAAGGTTCAATGAACAAAAAATAGATTGATAACTGATGTCACCAAGTTTTTCTTCACACAAAGAGTGATTAAAATTTGGAATGGCTTTCTGGCAGGGTAGTGGAGGTGAAATTAATGGCACCATTTAAGGAACATTTGGACGCTGTGATGGGGAGAGCCTGGGCCTTTTCTCGATGGATGAGCTGGGATAGTTGTTCTCATTTATGTTGATCTTCAGGCTTTTAGACGATCACAAAGTCAGATCCAATTATGCTTCCTGGTGCCGTAATTGACCCTGAGATGAGCTTCTGACCACATATCCATGCCATCACCCAAGACTGCTATTTCCACCTCCATAACATCGCCGGTTCCACATTGCTTCAAATCATCGGCTGCTGAAACCCTTACCAAGTTCCTTTCACTACTTAACCCTGTGCTCAGTGACCAACATTGGCTCCCAGTTTGACAATGCCTCAATTTTAAAATTCTCATTCTTGTTTTCAAATCTCTACATGGCTTCACCCTTCCCTACCTCGGTAATCTCCTCCAACCCTACAACCGTCCAAGATCTCTGCACTCCTCCAATTCTGGCTCTTGGATGTCCCCTAATTTAATTGCTCTGTGCAAAAGTGACTTCAGCTGCCTTGGACCCTAAACTATGGAATTCCGTCCCGAAATTCTCCGTCTCTCTACCGCTCTCTCTTTTAAGACGTTATTTAAAATCAACTTCTTTGGGCTGAATTTTACTAGGTCGCTGCTGATCTTGGCAGCAAGTTTCTAAGATGGCAGCCCGCACACATGGCTTTTACTCCATAATGACATGGAGGGGGCGGGCACTCCACCCCCGGCAATGCATCCGGCGCCACTGCGCAGGCGCCAGCACCCTTTTTAAAGGGCTTCAAGCCCTTCCATTGCATTTGAATTTTTAAAGTTATATACATGATAAAATTAAAGTAAAAAATTTAATAAAAGATTCAAGTCTGTCTCCCACCCCCCCAATAACTAAACAGTTTATTAATTGCCCTGTCCTTGCGATCTTGACCTTCACCCCCACAGTTTAACTTTAATCTTCAACCCCTTCCCACCATCCCCTCCACCAATTGCAATAGTTTTCCCCATTTCCCATCAGCCAGAAAACTTACCTGTTCCCCCTCCCAACCAGTGTGCCGCCTCGGATCTCTGAATGGAGAGCCGAAGGCGTGGGAGTCCTGGCAACCGACAGAATATGGCAGCGGGACAGACGATGGGAGCAGGTAGGTTATTAATTTACATCAATTTAAGTATTTAAATCCTGCTCCTGTCACCAAGCAGCAGGGGGGCCGCCACAAGGCCTCGCCGCCAGCGGTAATATGGGTTGGGGCCTTCCCAGCGTCGAGGCCCTTAGTGGGCCTCTCCCAGAGGCATTTTCTGGGCTCCCCACCACGACCCCTGATGTCGGGGGACCAGTAAAATTCACCCCTTTGACTAAGCTATTGATCATCTGTTCTAATATTTCCTTACGTGGCTCGGTGCCAAATTTTGGTTAATAGCGCTCCTGTGAAGCACCTTACTACTTTAAAGGGGCTTTATAAATGCAGGTTTCTTTTGTTGCCTTTCCCAATACTAAAATCATTAACTCCTGCTGGGATATGGTTCAATAGCAGGCAGATATCTTCGAAAACCCACTCAAATGGTCACTTCCCATTTATACAGCGCCTTTCACAACCTCAGGATGTCCCAAAGCATTCTGTAGTCTATGAAGCACTTTTGAAGTATCACTATCATAATGTCGGGAAACACAGCAGCCAATTTGTCCACAGCAAGGTCCCACAAACAGCAATCAGGTAATCTCGTCTTTAATGATGTTGTTTCAGGAATGAATATTGGAGAGAACTCCACTGCTATTCTTCCAATAGTGCCATGGGAACTTTAAGAAGACATACACAACATACGCAATTGCAAATTTATTGCAGCATTGCCTTGGCCACAATGGAGTGATCAATTATCAAAGGAGGGATTCAGATTGTGCTTGTTCTTTAACTGATGACTTTTTACAATGATTGAAAGGATAAGAAGTGACACGGGATCGGTGTTTGCATTACAGAAATGCTCAGTTATGGAGAGGGTGGGGGAGTTAACTAGCGTGTGAATAAACTTTAAATTGTTAGCTAAATTCCTGGCTGCTTGTTTATTCTTGTTTTCTCACCAATTTCCGAAAAAAGGGCAAAAGATAAACAAAATCATTGTGTGATGAGAAGTTATAAACAGAGAAACTTTGGCTCTGCCAATAGCTTGATGGGTAAATGTATTTCCGGTGTGGAACTATGCCAAACAGACAACAGCAACTTCAATACAAGCAGTGCACCTCATGTAGATGAGTTTCTCTTACTGTTTCATAAAGTTGGATGTTGAGCAGGAACTTGTTGGTGGGGGTGGGGGGACAGGGGGGCAGGGAGAGGGGACTGAAGGTATGCTTGAAGAGATAGGCATTAAAGATGTTTCTGAAAGCAAGGAGAGAAGCAAGCCAAAGGAATATTGGAGAAAGAACTACCATAAAGTAGTTGAAGTGAATAGCACAGATGTATTTAAGGGGAAGATGAATAAATACATAACTGAGAAAGCAATAGAAAAATATGCTGATGGGGTTAGATGAAGAAGGGTGGGAGGAGGCTCATGTGAAACATAAACACCAACATCAGCTAGTTGGGCCACATGTGCTGAACATTCTGTGTAATTCTATAGATAATTTCAGAGAGGACGGGTGAGGTGCCTGCTGAAAAGTGCATATGTATGTGACTGTCCGTGTTTGTGTGTGGGCCTCAGGTAAAAACAGGATCTGGCTTGACTATAATGCCCTCCATGGTAAAACAGGCTGCCAACAATCTCCACCTAGGCGCACACATAAACAATGAACACTTAACTAAGGTCAACTGGGATATCAGCAGATGTGAGCATCTTGGGAATGGAGGGGTGGAAATTGGAAACACTAAAAAATTAATCTTGCAAACAAAAAATTTACCGAAACGGTAAAAGTGACAGTTGATGTAATGGATTTCAATGGCAGTTTTCCCAGCCAGGTGAGATGCCTCAGGCAGGTAAGAGCAAAGCAGCTGGGGCTATATTTCAGATCACTACCTGACTTTTTCTTTGCTGCTCTTGTATATTCTCATGGTGGGTTTCTTGTGATCTTTCTTCTCCATTAATGAACAGGAAGCCACTCCAGTGAAAGTATAAGAATAAGCTGTATTTATATAAGGCTATAATCTTCCAATCCTCCCTCACTGGCCATAATCGTCCAATCCTCCTTTGATATAGAGGTAGTAACAAAGGACTGGAGAATTTCCCAATTCTAGGCACTGCACTTTAGGAAGGATGTGAAGGTATTCGAGAGGGTGCAGAAAAGATTTACAAGAATAGCTTGAGGGATGAGGAACCTCGGTTATGCGGATAAATTGGAGAAGTTGGGGCTGTTCTCCTAAGAGAAGGTTGTGAGGAGATTTGACAGAGGTGTTCAAAATCATGAGGGGTCTGGACAGAGTAGAGAGGGAGAAACTGCACCCATTGGCAGAAGGGTCAAGAACCAGAGGAAACTGATTTAAGGTGAATAGTAAAAGAACCAAAGACGACATGGGAAAAAACCTTTTTACGCACCGAGTGGTTAGGATCTGGAATTCACTGCCTGAAGCAGATTCAAACGTGGCTTTCAAAAGGGAATAAAAAACAAAATGCAGGGCTATGGGAAAAAGGCAGTGGAGTGTGACTAGGTGAGTTGCTCTTGCAGAGAGTTAGCATGGACACGTTGGGCCAAATAGTCTCCTTCTGTGCCGTAACCATTGTATGATTCTCTATCAGAGCCAATATAGCCGAGGCATAGAATACAACAGCTGGGAGGTATTGCTAGAACTGTTTAAAATACTAGTTCTGGTTGCCACATTACAGCAAGGATGTGATTGCACTAGAGAGGGTACAGTACAGAGGAGATTTATGAGAATGTTGTCAGGAATGGAGAAATTTGGCTATGAGGAAATATTGGATAGGTTGGGATTGTTTTCTTTGGAACACAGGAGGCTGACGGGAGATTTAATTGAGGTGTATAAAATGATGAGGGGCCCAGATAGAATGGATAGGAAGGACCTACTTCCCTTAGCAGAGAAGTCATTAACCAGATGAAACAGATTTAAAGTCATTTGTAGAAGGAATTAGAGGGGAGTTGAGGAGAAATATTTTCACCCAGAGGGTGTTGGGGTGTCTGGAACTCACTGCCTGAAAGGTGGTAGAGGCAGAAACTCTCATCGCATTTAAAACTTGAAGTGCTGTAACATACAAGGCTACAGATGAAGAGCTGGAAAATGAGATTCAGCTGGATAGTTTTTTTTCAGCTGGTACAGACACGATGGGCCAAGTGGCCTCCATCTGTGCAGTAAATTTCTATGATTCTATGATAGTGGTAGAAGCTAGTAGAACATCCCAGTAATCTGCCTTCCTGATTATCCACCAAAATGTTTGTAAGAGATAGCCTCTGCACAGCCCAGCATTAGTTACTGCAATATTCTGCTGCTAAGGTGGAACTATGTCCGTTTAAGTCCACAAAGTCTAGTTGTTGTTGTGGTTTGGATCAGACTTCAATTGCTGTTTGGTCAGAAAACTATGCAAATTGTAGTGTTTGGCAGTTTCGTCTAAAGGTCAGAAGCACCCAATGTTAGATAACTTTTTTTATTTTGCGTCTATAACAAAGTCTGTTGCCTGCTCATGTTGACATGTAATTTTTAATGTAATTTATTATAGATTACATATTATTGAATAAAGCTCCCCAATCTCCCAGTGAATTAAGATACTGCTCAGTGTGGCATTAAGGTTTATAAAGCATAAACAACCTCAGAACAGGGCCAATGATCCAGCTTCTGCTAGTCTTACTCAGAAAAGTCACAAGAAAGCTAGTGTAAAAATCATCTTGGCATGCAGAAGAGGGATGGTCTCCTGAGGTTCATTTTGGCAAAGGGTAGAGAGAGTTTGGCCTAGTCCCTAGCTCATGCTTCGGACTAATTGCAGTTGGGTCCCAATGACATAGTCAGAACTTGATCTGCAACTGCATACTTAAAGACAAATTCTGCATCCTTCTTGTGGGTGTCCTGCTCAAAAGGGCAGGTTAGGGTTGGAACATGGCGGGATCAAAGGGAATGAATGGCTGCCCTTATTTTAAGTGCCCCTCCACCTAGTTTTCGGTAGACAGAGGTTGGTGGGGGTGGGGGAGGTGGTGGAGAATGCTGTGCAGGATGGGGGAGTTAAAATTTGGGCCAGTGTATTGTCTTCTGCTTCTGCAGTTGATCACAACAGGGATTTGGATGTAAGACAACTTTTAGAAAGATCATCGACTTGTGAGGTAAACCCTTTCTTACTCTTGGACAGATTGGACATCCTGGCCAGAAATCCACAACTAGCTGGTTCAGTCAAGGCCAAAACCCAAGCTTTGATGCCACAGACTCATGTTTCTTCAAAACAGTGAGCATAATCCTCTACAGAGGAAATTCAAAGTAATTTGCCCAAAACCGAATAAGATCATATTTGAGTCACAGGATTCACAAACACATGGTGCCACAAATGAGCCTTTGATTGATTTCATCTGAAGAGAACATTTATTAACTCCTGTCCCACTTTCGCACAGAAGGGAAAATAGTGGCAGTGACCTACTTCTGAGCTTTTACGAGGTGCTGGCTGATTTTTCCCCCCCCCCCCCTGTAATAGATGCTCCGTGTTGTCCAATTTTAACTCCCTCTTTCCCAGGCCCTACACACTGTGGAGTTCCTTCCCTCTCTTAGTCTTTCCCTTTACCAATTCTTTGGAGACTTATAAAACCCTCCAAACTTGGTGCCATCTAACCACAACTCCTTAATTCATTTCAACTTCTCTCTCGCTCTTCCCAGCATGTACTCTGTGCCTTGACTTAGGTTTCTAAATTTAAAATAAACGGGGATATCAGGTGTAAGCTATCTCTACCCTGTCCCAATAATATACTCCAGGAGACCACCTGTGCCAGGATGATTATTTACTCTAGGTTTCTTGTGGCCTGGATGAGTAAGATTGTCAATATAAGGACTTTTTTAATGTAGCACCAGAAGAAAAACTAGCACTATTTCATGACTTCAAAATATTGCAAAGTGCTTTACAGTTAATGAAGTACTTTTGAAGTGCAGTCACTGTTTTTGTAGGAAACACAGTTACCAAGTTGCAGCAAAGTCCCACAAACAGCAATGAGATAAATGACCAGATAATCTGTTTTAGATTTTGGTTGAGGGATAGATGTTGGCAGGAGAACTCCCCTGCTCTTTTTCAAAATAGTGCAATGCAATCATTTACTCGAGAGGGCAGACAGACTCAGTTTAATATTTCATCTGAAAGCAACACCTCTGTGCTACACTGCACCGAAGTCTCAGTTTGGATTAAGACTCTGGAGTGGGACTTGAGTTCACAAACTTCTGCCTCAGAGGCAAGTGTACCTACCACACTAGGGGCAGATTAGAGTTGACAAAACTCATTTCACATAGCTCACCCAACAGTATTTGGAGGAGAACCTGAGCCTATCAGTCTGGGTTGTATTTGTAGCCAGGTCCTATAGATAAAAGAATTAGTGTCCAATCCACTACATCATTTGATCCTTCAACTTCCTGGAGGCCTAAATGAGACTATTACAGTCGAGCAGCACAGTCTGTTAGCGTGCTTCCCTTCATCTCTTGGTCTCAGCCAAGACTAATATGTGCCAGGAAATGCAGCTGTAATCAGTTGAGTTTGGGAAGTTGCAACCTTGTCCCAAGCACCAAAATGGTCAGAATTAATTTAATGTAATTCGGCCACAGCAATCCCTCTCAAGCTAGACAAAAGTGCTGGCCTTTGTTGGAATTTTTGGGAGATACTTCTGTGTCCATGCCATGGCCTAGATTTTATCCTGGAGGTGAGTTCTGTTGAGGGGGGGGGGGGGGGGGGTGGGGGGAGATGGTGAGGTGCTGTTTTGAGGTTGGGAAACCCAGGAGAACGGGTTTCCCAAATATCCCTCAGAATTTAACTGCAGGGCTGCTTTAAATTTTTTTCCACAGAGTTCCTGCTCACAGACAGCCTGGAGGGCAGGAAGCCTGCTTCATAGAGCTGAAGCCTACGAAGCCTCCTTGTATTGGAGAAGTAAGAGATGTTGGGGGAGGTGTCCCAGTTGGGTGTGCGTGCCAGAGGGAGGGATGGTGTAGTCCCAATCGTGTGTGCCTACGTGCAGGGTTAAGTTAGCGTAGCGGTGGGGAAGTAATTGTGGTTGGGGGTGGAAGGAGCAGACCGATTGTTGGGTGGGGAGGATGTATTACTGAGTGGCTTGTTGGACCTGGAGTAAGAACTCCTGCTCCTCCTGTCCCACAAGCAGTACTGTAAAGGCACTTACCCCATGGATTCAGACTTTCTTGCATCCTTTAAGCTGCCAAGTGTCCCGAGGCACAGCAAACCCAGCCGTCTGTGGTTAAAAATTGAATGATTGTTAAAATGAAGGCCTGCTATCTCATCATATCTAGATAACCAACCAGCGAGCAGTGGTTGCCCACCTGTCGTCCTGCCTCCTGCTTTAAAACCAGAAGTGGGTGGGTTCGGTTCCTGTTTCAGATTTTTGCAATTTTAACCTCTGACATAACCCTAACCTATCTGTTCTTGAGAGTTACGATCCAGCCCTATGAGTCTCCTGGCAGGACTGATGCAACTGAAGGAAACTAATAGGTCTGTGTAATCAGAAAATTTGAAGATCATTTTCAGCATACTATCATATACTTTTTCCAGATAGATTTATGGGAAGTGCTTGAAGAGATAGCTGCTTCTCTATACTTACCTCCTCCTTAAAGGGATGTCCAGTAACATAAATCATTAGAGCCTTTTCACAGCTAATATCTGAAAATGTAAGGGAAAAAAAGAAATGTTAGAGTTTGGAATGAGAAAAGATTATGCAGCCAATGCACTCTCTCTTTCTCTAGTTCAAGTATGACAAACCAGTTACAGACTGCTAGATGCATAATTACATGTGAATCAGATATAGCCATTGTTATCAATATAACTCCTGACCATGTTCTGGGAAGATATTAATGCAGTCCCTTTTTGAAGCTGACAACTTATCCAGAAATTAAAAGCTTTTTCTGGTTGTCAGTTCTGGGAATATGGGCATGTCTAGACAACCTGAGGTAAACTTTGCACCCAAAGAGAATACCTTTGGCTCATTGCCACACAACCAGTTGCAGACTTTTCCTGTGGTTCATTTTCATTTAGCCATGCCAGTGGCAAGGCAAGTACCTACAGGATGTTGGAACCTTTCTCCCCATCCTGATGGTCCCTTGCCTTTTCTTTTAATGGAATGTTCTATGAATAGCAAACAACTGAATGAGGTGTAGTTTTTTAATATATTTTAGCAAAAATAGTAATTATTTTTATATATATGAGCACAACATGGTATGCCATCACCACATTCAGAGCTTCAGACTAAGGGTTTGGCTTGCAAGTGTACTTGCTCTCAGAAGTGTGTAATGCTTGCCTGTCATGCAATTGTAAAATATGGATACAGTTAGCAATTTAAATAATAGACATGCAAACCTCACCACCCACCCCAGCTGTTCACCCACCTTATGCAAGTGGAGAGTATTCAATCACACTCCTGACTTGTACCTTGTAGATGGTGGACAGGCTTTGGGGAGTCAGGAGGTGAGTTACTCACAGCAGGATTCCTAGCCTCTGACCTGCTCTTGTAGCCACGGTATTTATATATATATATACTCCAGTCAGTTTCTGGTCAATGATGACACCCAGGATAGTGAGGGATTCAGCAATCGTAATGCCATTGAATGTCAAGGGGAGATGGTTAGATTCTCTCTTATTTGAGATACTTGTGTGGCACAAATGTTACTTGCCACTTATCAGCCCAAGCCTGGATATTGTCCAGGTCTTGCTGCATTTCAACACGGACTGCTTCAGTATCTGAAGAGTCGCGAATGGTGCTGAACATTGTGCAATCATCAGCGAACATCCCCACTTCTGACTTTATGATTGAAGGAAGGTCATTGACAAAGCAGCTGAACATGGCTGGCCTTGGACACTACCCTGAGGAACTCCTAAAGTTATGTCCTGGAGCTGAGATGATTGACCTCCAACAACCACCTTCCTTTGCACTAGGTATGACTCCAACCAGCGGGGAGTTTTCTTCTGATTCCCATTGACTCCAGTTTTGCTAGGGCTCCTTGATGCCATACTCGGTCAAATGCTGCCTTGATGTCAAGGGCAGTCACTCTCACCTCACCTCTTGAGTTCAGCTCTTTTGCCCATTATTGAACCAAGGCTGTAATGAGGTCAGGAGCTGAGTGGCCCTGGCGGAACCCAAATTGAGCATCACTAGGCAGGTTATTGCTAAGCAAGTGCCGATTGATAGCACTGTCAACAACACCTTCCATCACTACTGATGATTGAGAGTAGACTGATGGGGCGGTAATTGCCCACATTGGATTTGTCCTGCTTTGTGCGTACATGACATACCTGGGCAATTTTCCACACTGCCAGGTAGATGCCAGTGTTGTAGCTGTACTGGCTACAGCTTGGCTAGGGGCGCGGCAGGTTCTGGAGCACAGGTCTTCAGTACTATTGCCGGAATGTTTTCCAGGCCCATAGCCTTTGCAGCATCCAGTGCCTTCAGTCGTTTCTTGATATCACGGGGAGTGAATTGAATTGGCATAATACTGGCATCTGTGTTGCTGGGGACTTCAGCAGAAGGCAGAGATGGATCATCCACTCGGCACTTCTGGCTGAGAATGCTTCAGCCTTATCTTTTGCACTGATGTGCTGGGTTCCCCATCATTGAGAATGGGAATATTTGTGGAGCCACCTCCACCATTCACGACTGGATGTGGCAGGACTGCAGAGCTTAGATCTGATCCATTGGTTGTGGGATCACTTAGCTCTGTCTATTGCATGCTGTTTAGGCTGTTTGACAAGCAAGTAGTCCTGGGTTGTGGCTTCACCAGGTTGACGCCTCATTTTGAGGTATGCCTGGTGCTGCTCCTGGCATGCCCTCCTGCACTCTTCAAAGCAGCCCCTTGGATTGGCACCCCATCCACAAATATTCACTCCCTGCATCACCAACACACAGTGGCAGCAGTGTGTACCATCTACAAGATGCACTGCAGCAATGCATCAAGGCTCCTTCGACAGGACCTTTTTATTTATTTTTATTTATTTATTTAGAGATACAGCACTGAAACAGGCCCTTCGGCCCACCGAGTCTGTGCCAACCATCAACCACCCATTTATACTAATCCTACACTAATCCCATATTCCTACCACATCCCCGCCTTCCCTCAATTCTCCTACCACCTACCTATACTCGGGGCAATTTATAATGGCCAATTTACCTATCAACCTGCAAGTCTTTGGCAGCGGAAGGAAACCGGAGCACCCGGCGAAAACCCACGCAGTCACAGGAAGAACTTGCAAACTCCACACAGGCAGTACCCAGAATTGAACCCGGGTCGCTGGAGCTGCGAGGCTGCGGTGCTAACCACTGCGCCACTGTGCTGCCCAGAGGGCGACATCATGCCGCTCAAAGAAAGACATCAAAGAAAGATAAAGATAAGAGACAGAAAGTTCCACATTAATCTGCTTGTTGACAGCAGCCTCACAATCCTGGTGATAGTTTTGACAAATCTGAGAGTCCATTTTGTGAATGTAGCTTTTAATTTATGCCAAGAAAAAAACTATCACAAATTTCCAATTAACACCAAATACTTCCAAACCCGCGATCTCTATCACCTAGCAGGACAAGGGCATCACCGCCATCTGCATGTTTACCTCCAAGTCACACACCATCCTGACTTGTTTAGTTTTTTTAGTTTAGAGATACAGCACTGAAACAGGCCCTTCGGCCCACCGAGTCTGTGCCGACCATCAACCACCCATTTATACTAATCCTACACTAATCCCATATTCCTACCACATCCCCACCTGTCCCTATATTTCCCTACCACCTACCTATACTAGGGGCAATTTATAATGGCCAATTAACCTATCAACCTGCAAGTCTTTGGCATGTGGGAGGAAACCGGAGCACCCGGAGGAAACCCACGCAGACACAGGGAGAACTTGCAAACTCCACACTGGCAGTACCCAGAATTGAACCCGGGTCGCTGGAGCTGTGAGGCTGCGGTGCTAACCACTGCGCCACTGTGGACAAAATGGCAATCGTCTGAATTCCTCCCACTGCAGTTGAAATAAATGTGTTATCATCTACATCCATATATGAAATAAGGGGGATGGGGGGAATGCTAAGCATTACTATTTAATACACCCAGCACAGGACTGTGCACGATAAGAGTACAGATCGGGTATTTGGGCATGGAGATTTACAGGCCCAAATAACAGCCCATCCAATTTTCAGTCCAAGGAAAATCACAACATTTTATCATTGGCCCGTCCGTCCTACTCAGGGGTTCTGAATAAAATACAACCTCTCCTGAGGGTTAGATCTGGCCTGAATTAGTATTGGCCCCAGAAGCAGCCAGATATATCTTGGCCCACCACCACATAGTTGGGTGTTCTTGTTTTCATGTACTCTTGTTGCAGAGGGATCTATGGAATTTGCCAGTTTTATGATTGTTTTCTTATTAAAAACATGAGACTTTTATAAAACCTGATGTTAACTTAAAGCTAAAAGACATACAGGTTGACTATCTAGTGCCCCCTTGATGAACACTGCTGTGGATGAGGAGAGGATTAGGCTCAGCTATATGATTCCCTCATAGTTGAATAGTTTACTGATAATCACTGCCTGAGCTCACACAGATAAATGGTCCACTTGGACAAGGGCTACTACCTCCATGATACTCTAACTGCAATAGTCAGCTCCTTCCAAGAAGAAGGAAAATATATTTTCTTAAAGTTCATGTGATCAACATGGGCGGTAACCTACATTCACACCACATAGCTCTAAGTGGTAGGATGGTGAACTGACTCAGACTATAGTGATTTAGACTCTGTCAGTGTGACAGCATGGCTTTCGTTACATATAAGGAATGAGATTACATATAAGGCAGTGAATTAGACGCCAGTAATTCAAGTGGTTCTGATTATAAGGATTTATGAAAATCAACAGGACTTTGAGATTGAAACACTGCCTGAAACTCACTGCCAGATTTTTGATATTCTTTATAATACGACATCCAATCGTTGGTCATTTGAAACAGTTCCATGCCTGCTTTCTTTTGTTTTTAACCATTCTTGAAGATATATAGAGGCCCGTGTATGTGGTGTGCTATATGAGACAGGGATTTTTCGTTGAGAAACCTAGGCAATGGTCCATCGCATATCAAGGATGGACATTCAATTTATGTCATAGAGTTATACAGCACAGAAACAGGCCCTTCGGCCCACCGTGTCCGAGCCGGCCATCAAGCCTATCTATTCTAATCCTATTTTCCAGCACTTGGCCCGTAGCCTTGTATGCTATGTCGTTTCAAGTGCTCATCTAAAAGGCAGATCATGCTTGACTAATATAATTGAATTTTTTGATGAAATAACAGAGAAGGTTGATGAAGAGAATGCAGTAGATGTTGTTTACATGGATTTTAAGAAAGCGTTTGATAAGGTACCACGTAAAAGCCTGGTTAAGAAAATTGAGGCTCATGGAATAGGAGGGTCAGCGTCCAATTGGATATAAGATTGGCTTAAGAATAGAAAACAGCGAGTTGCAGTAAATGGTGTTTTTCAGACTGGAGGATGGTAGACAGTGGTGTTCCCAAGGGTCAGTGCTGGGACCACCTTTTTTTTCTATAAATAAATAACTTGGATCTTGGAAAACAGAGTAGAATCTCAAAATTTGCCAATGACACCAAACTTGGAGGTATGGCAAACATTGAGGATATTTACTGCCTGCAACAGGACATAGATAGGCTAGCAGGATGGGCAGATAGGTGCCAGATGGAGTTTAATACTGACAACTGTGAGGTGATGCATTTTGGAAGAAGGAATAGGGAGAGGCAATACATATTTAATGGCATAATTCTATAGAGTCTGCAGGAACAGAGGGACCTGGGGGTGCATGTGCATCGATTGTTGAAGGTGGGAGGACATATTGAGAGAGTGGTTAGTAAAACATATGGGATGTTGGGCTTCATAAACAGAGGCATTGAGTACAAAAACAGGAAGTTGAGTGTGGTGACTCTGGGGCAAGAAACTGCAGCCCAAAGTGGAGAAAAGTAAATCTCGATCTGGTATCGGGATGCTTGTCTTCGCACAGTGTGGAACAGTCTTCTGGATAGGGTAACAGAGGAAAACACCCTGGAATTTAACAGTTGGATGATGTAAGTGGAGGACTGTTGGTTCTATCTAGATGAACGACCTGCCTTTACTCATCTGTGAAAAAGGTAGATGAGAAGACAAGGTGAATCAGGAAGTCAGTGGCACCACACATGGGTTATAATAGCCTTTCAGTTATTTGAGGAAGGCTAAAGGAGATAAGGATTCCACAGTTTTGAGATCCAATAAGAGAATGTTAGCGTAGGAGAGGGATGCACTGAATAGCAAGGGCTGATCCAGTGTTGCCAGAGGGTACTGGCACTCACAGGGAGCGCAGGCCGAGAAATAGGTCTGGAGCCTGCGATTTACCATCTATTCATTTTAATGAATGAAAAATCGCAAGTTGTCCACCTTTAAGTCATCCAACTGGTGCCAGCCCTGTGTTCCAGCTCCCAATGGGATCACAGAATCAATCTCTTATTAGTTCAATACAGTGAAGATGCGGAAAGGATGAGCAGATAGGATATAGTGTCTAAACCTTGGGAAGAACAAACAAGTAAAATCCTGAGGAGCATTGGTCATAAAATAGAGAGGAGAGTTTTTGAGGGTGGGGGATAAAATCAGAATTTAGGATTGGTGAAAACCTGTGTATATAAATCCTATGGTACTATTCGAAGAAGAGCAGAGGAGATCTTTCAGTGTCATTTACAGAAACAGAAGTTGACCAAATGCTGAAAATTGGAGGGAAAAAAGTGAAGAGAAGCTGCCACTCCTACCATGTGACTTCAATTCCTTGCTATGTGGTTTCCCTGATTGGCCTACTCATCAACAATCAATTAGATCCACCACCACTTTCTCAGGGCAACTAGGAATGGGCAATAATTGCAGCCATGCCAGTGATGCCCAAACTCTGAGGGAGAAGTTTTTCTAAAAACTCATGATTTAAAAGTACCTTTCTTAGTGCTGCTTCAGAATTATATAAAATCTTCGAAATATGACTGGAAATGTTGTTAAAAGGTTAATCAACAACTTAAATGTTTAAAGTCAGACAGTCTCTTCCCCTCAACAAACTCACACAAGTTAAACCCTTGGCTGATTACAATTCAATTTGGCTCTTCTAAGGCATTTTTGAAATAGTTTGGCTCCTCTGGAACATTTTCAGAATGGCAGCTCTATCAGCATTTAAAGCTTTTACCTATAAATAGGAATGTTTGGTTTGTGCAGATTGAGAGCTGTCTCAGTGTTACTTTGTCTTGTTCCTCTTGAATTTTTTTTAAAAGCTTCCCAACCACCTGCAAACCATTTTGTTACAATCTGGGTTGAATAAAAAGCATTTCTTTTCTTCCCTCCAATTTTCAGCATTTTCCAGGAATCCTTGAGATTGTTGCAGCACTAATGAACTCATTGACTGTCTGGCACCCATGTTTTCATGAATGTTTACACATTGCATTTGTTAAAATTCCTGAGTGTGTCTGTGTGCACTTCACTGGGATTAGTTTGTGACTCTGTGTGTGTGTGTATGTGTCTTTACACATTTGTGAATCTGTGCCTGTGTTTGTCTATTTGTGTGTGTGTGTTTCTCTGTGTAGTCTTTCCCTATGTAGGTATGTGTCATTATGTACATCGCAGTCTTTGCATATGTGAGTCTAGTGAAAATCTAGAATTCTCCCTCCAAAAAGTTGTTAAGGCTGCGGGTCAATTGATTATTGGTAAGATTTTAAATAAAAACAAGAAATGCTGGAACCACTCAGCAGGTCTGGCAGCATCTGTGGAAAGAGAAGCAGAGTTAACGTTTCGGGTCAGTGACCCTTCATCGGAACTGACAAATATTAGAAAAGTCACAGGTTATAAGCAAGTGAGGTGGGGGTGGGGCAGGAGATAACAAAGGAGGTCTAGATTGGACCAGGCCACATAGCTGACCAAAAGGTCACGGAGCAAAGGCAAACAATATGTTAATGGTGTGTTGAAAGACAAAGCATTAGTACAGATTAGCTGTTAATACACTGAATATTGAACAGCAGCAAGTGCAAACCTGAAAAAAAACAGTAGGTAAGCAAACTGAACAAACTAAGATGAAATGAAATAAATGCAAAAAAAGGTTGTAAAAAATGTAAAAAAAGAAAAAAAGAAGAGAGAAAAAAAAGAAAAAACAACTAAAAATGAAAGTAAAATGGGGGGCTGTCATGCTCTGAAATTATTGAACTCAATGTTCAGTCCGGCAGGCACTAGTATGCCTAATTGGTAGATGAGATGCTGTTCCTCGAGCTTGCGTTGATGTTCACTGGAACACTGCAGCAATCCCAAGACAGAGATGTGAGCATGAGAGCAGGGGGGAGTGTTGAAATGGCAAGCAACCGGAAGCTCAGGGTCCTGCTTGCGGACTGAGCGGAGATGTTCCGCAAAGCGGTCACCTAGTCTGCGCTTGGTCTCCCCAATGTAGAGGAGACCACACTGTGAGCAGCGAATACAGTATACTACATTGAAAGAAGTACAAGTAAATCGCTGCTTCATCTGAAAGGAGTGTTTGGGGCCTGGGATAGTGAGGAGAGAGGAGGTAAATGGGCAGGTATTACACCTCCTGCGATTGCAGGGGAAGGTGCCATGGGACGGGGATGAGGTGGTGGGGGTAATGGAGGAGTGGACCAGAGTGTCGCGGAGGGAACGATCCCTTCGGAATGCTGACAGGGGAAGGGAGGGGAAGATGCGACTGGTAGTGGCATCACACTGGAGGTGGTGGAAATGGCGGAGGATGATCCTTTGGATATGGAGGCTGGTGGGGTGAAAAGTGAGGACAAGGGGAACCCTGTCACGGTTCTGGGAGGGAGGGGAAGGGGTGAGGGTAGAGGTGCGGGGAATGGTAAGATTTTGTTCGGTAAGGGTATAAAAGGATATAGAAACAAGATTGGTAATTGGAGTTGACTTACAGATCATCCATGATCTTACTGAATGGCACTACAGGCTCGATGAGCTGAACAATCTACGGTAAAAGCTTTGTTCTCTGGCATGTGCCGGACCTGAGAAGTGCCAGATAACCAAAAATTCTGGTTAATCGAGAGTTGTGCTTACCAAGGCGGGTGGAGATCTTTCTGCTTTGAAGTTATTGCTGGGAGAGCAAAGGGTACCCAGAGCCCAGCATTGGGAAAGCCAATTCCTAATTATTCCTTAATTCTATGGGGTTGGTGCACCAAGATGGTACACTGGAGAGCCCACCCTTTCCAACGAGCCATTCCCGGTGGAGATCCGATGCAGAATGCTGGAGCAAAATGCGTCTGACTGCAGGGACCAAGAATCCCATTCTAGTGAATGGGGAACCAGTCACTGAGGCAAGGTAGCATTTCTAACCACAGATGGCAATTTGAATTCCCGCAGAAATTCTGGATAATAGAGCTGCCAGTTGGTAAAGTGCCCGGATAACAAAGCTTTTACTGTAGTACTATAGCCTAGCATCCTGGAAATCATGGAGGGAATTTTTCATATCTGGGCAGTAGCGTGGCAAAGCAGAGATTCCCCATTATAGAACCCTACAGCTTCCTATCTGCAGCCTTGTTTCCACTTCTACCCGCCGGTCGGGCTTTTAAATCTGACCAGCTATTGGGTGGGAGTCTCTATTTAAATGAGGCTCTGCTGTTGAAATTAGCAGGGTCTCCACGTCCTTGGCCATGCTGGTCTTTCCCCACATTACCGTGCTGGTCTACTTCCCCATTAATATCAGATTTGTTTTTTAATTCCTCCTCCGCACCTGCCTCAAACATAGTCGTGTCCTTTGTTTCTATTGTTCTGGACAAGGTGAATTAGCTTGTCAAGGTCTACATTATCTAGTCCCTTTAAAATCGCTGAAAAGAGCAATCCTACCACCTCTCGACCTTCTCTTTTCCAGTGATATCATTCCTGATTTACTTAGTTGCTCCTCATAATCCAATCCTCCATCTCGTCAATCATTTTAGCTTCTCAATACCTGCAATATCCTTTTTGTATTGAGGTGACCAGAACTGCTAGGGAAGAAATTCCAGAGTGTGGGGCCTAGATGGCTGAAGACACAGCTGCCATTGATGGTGTGAAGGGAGATGGGAATATATTAGAGGCTAGTGTTATGACCAGGTGAGGAAAGGGTCTAGGGCTTCCCTCTTGGCCTTTTCCTGGTTTGGCCATAACAGGGTTTAACTTTTAAAACACTTTTTTTTTCGTTTCCCCTCATTGGTTGATTCCTTTACATTGCAATTAGAGAGCAGACAGGTTTTCTCAGCTTTAAACGAGAAAGGTGTAAGTTTATTAACCTTAAAACTCTAACTCAGTTAAAACTACTAAAAATACGCGACACAGCCACCCTAGCATGCATATGAGATAAACACATACACAAATAGATACAGAGGAGGAGAAAGAATTAAAGGGAGAAGGTTTGAAGTAGACTTTGCGTGAGAGAGAGAGAGAGAGACAGAGAGAGAGAGCTTGCTTCTCTTTGGTCTTCAAAAAGCAGTCTGTCTCAAAACTTTACTGTGAGCACAATTCAATCAATTCCCAGGTTGGCCAGCAGGTTAAGCATGTGACTAGCTGTTTGTTTGAGACAACATCGCCTGCGAGGTTTGTTGATTTTTCAAAGCTTACCAGACACACTCAGTGGGCGAGGGGAGGTGGTGGAATGCTGGCTGTTACAGACAATGACTCTCAGTGTCTTTTGATCATCACTATTGACAAAACCCATCTGGCTAATTGAATCAGGGGCACTTCCATTGTCTCTCTGTGCAACTGACTATCAGAATGCAAATGTGCAGCCATGTTTACAGCCACTGCTCTGTGGTATTTTTAAACAAGTTATTTTCGTTGTCCAGTAAGCTCAAATAGTGTTTCATATGTTGAAATTAACATGTTTCCATTTGGCAGGTGTGGTTTCCGTCACACTAGAGTCAAATGAAGAGACGGTGGGGGGAGTAGCGGAGATTGGTAGGCCCGGAGGAAGTTACTGCGAGGGTAACGAGGCCATGGAGAGATTTAAAGACCAGGATAATAATTTGAGATGTTGGGGGACCGGGAGCCATGGTAGGTTGGTGAGGATAGGGGTGACGACCAGCAGTTGAGTAAAGCTAGCAGCAGGTCTCAGAAATATATGACTGAATAGATAAACTTTACCATGGGGCACTGAAGGTTAAATGACAACCAGTCACTGGTAAGACCAAAGACATATACACAACTTTGCATTCAGCATTGCCTGAAGTAAGTGAGAAACCCTTTGAAGGTTGATAGGCATTCTGAAGCACAGCACAGAGCGAATAAACATTAAGTGCTAATGTATTGCAGTGAATTATTGCTTTTAATTTCATGGCTGTGATTCATCACATCAGGTGTGGTGAAGGTTATCCATGGTGCCCACAAGAATAAATACAGCTTTACAACCCAAGTAGTATTTGAGGAATGGAGGAGGAGATGAGCCTTCAGGCATCTTATAAATCCATCCTTGCTGACAAAATACCCGAGCACCTGTATGTGGGTGTACTGTCTCTTTCTAAATCCTTTTGTACAAATGGGGATTAGGACAAATTCACGAAATTTTAACTCATCTTTTTTCTCATCAATAATCTCCACCAATTTTCTTCCCCATCTTCTAAAGGTATTGATAGCCTTCTTGAACATGTCTGGTAAGTGACAGTCTTAGAATGGTACAGCACAGAAGGAGGCCATATGGCCCATCGTGCCTGTACCAGCTCTTTGAAAGACCCATCCAATTAGTTCCACTGCCCTGCTCTTCCCTCTGGCCCTGCAAATTTATTCCCTTCAAGTATTTAACCAGTTTCCTTTTGAAAGTTATTTACCATTACCTCACTCAGGGGGACATTTTTTATGTGAGCCTTGGTAAGTTATTTGAGTGCTCTCAGCTGAGGACTCACTAACATTTCCTTTCTTAATTGCAATAAAGCCAGCTGCTGATCCCACTGTCATTCGTGATCTTAATGTAGACTTAATGTAGGAATTTAAACATGGCCCTTTAGTGTCAGCTTGGTTCTGTTAGTAGCACTGTTGCCTCTGAATCTGAAGTTTGGGGATTTAAGCTCCACTCCAGGAATTGGTGGCATAACCTAGGCTCACAGTGCAGTGCAGTAGAGGGAGAGCTGCATTGTTGGAGCTGCTGTCCTTCAGAGACCCAAAACCGAGGGCCCAACTGTCTGTTCACGTGGATGTTAAAAATCCCACAGCACTATTTGAGAAAGATCAAGTAGTATCTTAGCCAACTTGATCCTTCAACCAACATCACCAAATATAGATTAACTGGTCATTCATCTCACTGATCTTTATGGGATCTTACTTTATTCATTCATGGGATGTGGGCGTCACTGGCTATGCCAGCATTTATTGCCCATCCCTAATTGCCCTTGAGAAGGTGGTGGTGAGCTGCCTTCTTGAACCGCTTAAATCCATGTGAAGTAGGTACACCCACAGTGCTGTTAGGAAGGGAGTTCCAGGATTTTGACCCAGCGACAGTGAAGGAACGGCGATATAGTTCCAAGTCAGGATGGTGTGTGGCTTGAAGGGGAACTTGCAGGTGGTGGTGTTCCCATGCATTTGCTGCCCTTGTCCTTCTAGTTGATAGAGGTCGTGAGTTTGGAAGGTGCTGTCTGAGGAGCCTTGGTGCGTTGCTGCAGTGCATCTTGTAGATGGTACACACTGCTGCCACTGTGCGCCGGTGGTGGAAGGAGTGAATGTTTGTGGTAGGGGTGCCAATCATGCGGGCTGCTTTGTCCTGGATGGTGTCGAGCTTCTTGAATGTTGTCGGAGCTGCACCCATCCAGGAAAGTATTCCATCACACTCCTGACTTGTGCCTTGTAGATGGTGGACAGGCTTTGGGGAGTCAGGAGATGAGTTACCCACTGCAGGATTCCTAGCCTCTGACTTGCTCTTGTAGCCACGGTGTTTATATGGCTACTCCAGTTCAGTTTCTGGTCAATGGTAGCCCCTAGGTTGTTGATAGTGGGGGATTCAGCGATGGTAATGCCATTGAATGTCAAAGGGGGATGGTTAGATTCTCTCTTGCTGGGGATGGTCATTGCCTGGCACTTGAGTGGCGCAAATGTTACTTGCCACTTATCAGCCCAAGCCTGGATATTGTCCAGGTTTTGCTGCATTTCTACACAGACTGTTTCAGTATCTGAGTAGTCCCGAATGGTGCTGAACATTGTGCAGTCGTCAGCGAACATCCCCCACTTCTGTCCGTATGATTGAAGGTAGGTCATTGATGAAGCAGCTGAAGATGGTTGGGCCTAGGACACTACCCTGAGGAACTCCTGCAGTGATGTCCTGGAGCTCAGATGATTGACCTCCAACAACCACAACCATCTTCCTTTGCGTTAGGTATGACTCCAACCAACGGGGAGTTTTCCCCCCGATTCCCATTGACTTCAGTTTTGCTAGGGCTCTTTGATGCCATACTTGGTCAAATGCTGTCTTGATGTCAAGGGCAGTAACTCTCACCTCACCTCTTGAGTTCAGCTCTTTTGTCCATGTTTGAACCAAGGCTGTAATGAGGTCAGCAGCTGAGTGGCCCTGGCGGAAACCAAACTGTGCTTCACTGAGCAGGTTGTTGCTAAGCAAGTGCTGCTTGATGGCACTGTTGATGACACCTTCCATCACTTTACTGATGATTGAGAGTAGACTGATGGGGCGGTAATTGGCCCAGTTGGACTTGTCCTGCTTTTTGTGTACAGGACATGCCTGGGCAATTTTCCACATTGCTGGGTAGATGCCAGTGTTGTAGCTGTACTGGAACAGCTTGGCTAGGGGCATGGCAAGTTCTGGAGCACAGGTCTTCAGTACTATTGCCGGAATATTGTCAGGGCCCATAGTCTTTGCAGTATCGAGTGCCTTCAGTCGTTTCTTGATATCACGTAGAGTGAACTGAATTGGCTGAAGTCTGGCATCTGTGATGCTGGGGACTTCAGGAGGAGGCCGAGATGGATCATCAACTCAGCACTTCTGGCTGTAGATTGTTGCAAATGCTTCTGCCTTATCTTTTGCACTGATGTGCTGGGCTCCCTCATCATTGATGATGGGCATATTTGTGGAGCCACCTCCTCCAGTAATTGTTTAACTGTCCACCACCATTCACGGCTGGTTGCCCTGGCCACCACCGGTCCGGGACCTCTCTCAGGTTTTGTGAGCCCTCTTCTCCTATTTAAACAAGCACACCTAGTTTAGCCATATGATTTGGTACCTCACACCCTCACCCACTGGGTTTGTTGTTCCATTTCAGCAATGCAATGCCCAAATTGAACACTATTGGATCACCATGCATCCCAGACCTGCCCATCCTGCATCCCAATACAATGTAGCAGGCAAGGACTGCTCATTGCTGGTTTCCACCTTGCATCGTTAGGACAGACTGACCCTTTCCTGACACATTCACAATGAGATTAATGAGGAGTACCCCTTATCCAGGCAGAGCGAAGCAGGTCATTGAGCCGCTTGCGAAACTGGAGCCATGTCCTCCGTACTTGCTGCTGACCTCCTCGGCGACTTCCAGCCAGGCCCTCTTGGTCAATTCTGCGGGCCTTCTTCGGCCATCAGCGTTGAATAATATGTCACGCCTCGCCTCCACTGCCTGGAGAAGGACCTGCAGAGATTCATCTAAGAATCTGGGGGCTGTGGTGAACCTTCTCCCCTCCATCACTCTGGATTTATTCTGCAAATGTTTGCCCCTTTCCTGCCCCTGGGCACTGTCAGTCTTCCTTTACTTCTTCACTTCCCAGTCAGCTGGTCACCTCGGTAGTTACACTCACAACTCCTCCTCCACTGTGTACCCCTGAGAGTCTGCTCCATTGTACTGCTGTATGCCTTTTTAAAGGGCTGACAGTGGCCCCGCCCCCAAATCCACTGATTCAGCCATCCGCATGCGCCCTGTCGGGTGCCCAATTCGCGAGGGGCCACTAATTGCCTGCTCTGCGTGTGATGCCGGTGGGCGGGTGGTGCAGAGTTGATTCGGATTTCTCGGCAGCCCCGAGTCGACGTGACCTGGAAAATCCCTTTTGTGGCTCGGTGACATACTTTCTTTTATAATGCTCCTGTAAAGTGCCTTACGACATTTTATTACGTTAAAGGTGCTATAGAAATATAAGTCATTGTTGAAAAGTGCTTGGGATATCTTTTCTGCAATGAACATGCTGTATAAATGCAAGCTACTATTGTTGAAAAGATATCACTGCTAAGGAATAGAACACTTTTCGTATCTGAAGTTGGCATTAATGATGGGATCATCACAGAGTTGTCAGAGAATTTTTTTCCTATTGGTTGGTACTTGGTTCAAACATGGGTCACAGAAGTGAACCTTAAATTTATTGAGCCAAGTATTGTACTGTCCAATGCTGTAGATTCTGACTTGGATTCGACAGTTGAATGATTTTGTTCAAGTTCAATGATTTTGCGTCAATTTGTACAAGTTTAAACACGTATGTTTGTTTGCTTGTGAAGAGAACAGATTGCATGTATCTCCAATATTTTTAATATTTTGTATTATTGTTTTTAGCATAAAGTGGCATCTCTGATCAATACGCTGCTTCACATTGAGCATTAATTGGTAGTGAACCTTTCTATACTCTGATAAGCCAAGTCCTACTCAATAAAGATTCATCAACATGAATGTTCATGCACCAAGCCTGGGAGCACATTGACTCATTGGGCTGGATTTTATCAAGCCCACGACATCGGGCTCCATGATTGGGGGACGGGGGGTGGCTGGAAGATGATTGCGGCAGAGGCCCACCACGAAGCTCAATGCCGGGAGGGCCCGGGCCAATCCTCCTGGTGGCAGCGAAGCTGCGAGGCAGCCAGCCCGCTGCTGGACAACGGAACCTGAATTTCAATATTTAAATTAAGAGATGAATATGTTTAAAGAACTTACCGTGAATCTTTTGGGCCTGCCGCGATCCTCAGTGCAGCAGCAGGCACTCCCGTGCCTTCAATTCCCTGTCTGGAGAGAGCTGGCTGACATTTGTGAGGTGGGGGGGAATGGGTCAAATAAACATAATGAATGTAGGGGATGGCGGGAAGGGGAGAACATTAAACTTTGTGCAGTACGGGGCAGGGGCGGGAGTCAGATTTAAAAGGTAAGTGTTTTGATTTTGGGGGAAAGGGCAAATTGTTATTAGGAGGTGGGGAAGGGGTGTTAGAATTTTATTTGATAAACTTTAGTGGGGGGGGGAGGAGGGATGTATCTTTAAAAATTTAAATACGCCAACAGTGCTGGCTGCTGTTTAAAAATGGGTATCGCGGCAGCTCTAAGATGCAGGCCGCCATTTATGAGCTGAGAACGACGGCAGGCTCTTAAAATCCAGCCCATTGTTTGATTTGTTCTACTTGTGCTAGCAAACTTATATTTAATTGCTAATTTGAACGGGTTAGGGCATGTTGCTGTGAAAGCTAAAAGAATGCCTAGAAATGCTGTGGGGCGTAGGACTTCAGCACCCACATTGATGCATCCTTAATGAACACAATTCATTTGGTCAGACGGCTTGGCATAGTTACTGAACCTGGCAGCAGGAGGGAACTGACTTAACTTCAATAGAGATGCAGTCAATTATCCAGCTTCAACTGTATGTGTTCATTCAGCTTTCTCAGGTCACCTGGATCAATGACTCCGTTTTCCGGATAATGCCAGCAGAGTTTGTGCTTAAATGATACTCAAGAAAAGATCCTTCTCAGAAGTGTCATCTTTCAGATGAGATGCTAAACTAAGGCCTGCTCAGGTGCATGTAAAAGATCCCACGTCACTATCCCTGCGATTGGCCAGCAGTTCTTGGAGGCAGGATCCCTGTCTTTAAAGGGACGGGGATCCCGGTGCAGGACACTTAGGCTTGAAAACACTTGGAGGATCGCTCCAGGGTGTTGGTGGGAGGGACACAATAAGGTCGAGGCAGGGCTCTCCCCGCCATTTCGACCCGGCACCGAGAGCCCCACCTTCTCCACAAAATCCAGCCCAGAGTATCTGGTCATTCTCACATTGCTGTTTATGGGATCTTGCTATGTGCAAATTGGCTTCCGTGTTTCTTATATTACAGTAGTGACTATACTTCATAAGTATTTCATTGGCTGTAAAGTGCTTTGGGATGTCCTAAGGTTATAATAGGCGCTATATAGTATCTTTTAATGTAGGAAAATGTCCCAAGGTGCTTCACAGAGATGTAATCAGTCAAAAATCGATACTGAGCAAAAGAAAGAGATATCAGCAAGGATGGCCAAAAGCTTGCTTAAAAGTGGGTTTGAAGGAGGGTCTTAAAGGAGGAGAGTGAGATGTCGGAGAAATGGGTTTTGATTCATGGGACACTGGCACCAGTACTGGGGCAAGTGGAAGCTGTACCATTGGGACAGTCTTCACATGAACCATGCTGGGACCAGTATTCTGGTGAGTCGTATAACTAGGGTGGTAGAGAGGACTTTAAACTAAATAGTGGGGGCGAGGGCCCAAGTAAGGGAAGATGTGATAATTTAGAGACAGAGTAGAAGGCAGATAGCAAGGTAGCAATAAGGGAACTTGATAATCTGAGTGTGGCAGGAAGGGAAGATTGGAGGCAAGCAAAACTGGTAACAGGAAGTAGAAAAGTAGTAAGTGAAATTAGAGGACAGATAAGTGAAAACAAGCATCAAATAGGATCAGAATGCAAAATAATGTTAAAAAGACAAAGTTAAGGGCACTCTATCTGGATGCACGCATCATTTGCAATAAGGTAGATGATTTGAAGACACAAATAGAGCTAAATGGGTATGATTTAATTGCCATTACAGAGATGTGGTTACAGGGTGACCAAGACTGGGAACTAAATATTCAAGGATATTCATCATTTAGGAAGGATAGGCAAAAAGGAAAAGGAGTGGGGCAGCGCTCTTAATAAGGGATGAGATCAGTACATTAGCGAGAGAGGATCTTAGATCGAAGGATCAAGATGTAGAATCAAATTGGGTGGAGCTAAGAAACAGCAAGGGGCAGCAAACATTGGTGAGAGTTGTTTATAGGCCACCAAACAGTAGTGGCAATACAGTAGTAATGGGCAACTTCAATTTACATATAGACTGGGTAAACCTAATCAGCACTGATGCTCTGGAGGATGAATTCCCGGAGTGTGTACGAGATGGGTTTCTGGAGCAGTATGTTGAAGAACCAACTAGGGATCGGGCTATTTTAGATTTAGTATTATGTAATGAGAAAGGGCTAATTAATAAGCTTGCTGTAAACAGCCTTTGGAAAACAGTGACCAAAATATGATAGAATTTTGCATTAAGTTTGAAAGACATATAGTTCATTCTGAAACTAGGGTCTTAAATCTGAACAAAGGAAACTATGAAGGTATGAGGAGCAAGTTGGCCATGGTGGATTGCGAAAATACACTAAAAGATTTGACGGTAGACAGGCAATGGCTAGTATTTAAAGAAGAATTACACTGTTTACAACAAATGTACATTCCTCTAAGGCACAAAAACCCAACAGGAAAGATAAATCAACTGTGGCTAACAAAAGAAGTTGAAGATTATATTAGATCAAAGGAAGCGGCTTATAAGATTGTCAGAAAAAGTGGTAAGCCTGAGGATTGGGAGCAATTTAGAATCCAGCAAAGGATGACTGAGAAACTGATAAAGAAAGGGAAAAGAGACTATGAATGCAAGCTAGCAAGAAACATAAAGGCGGACTGTAAAAGCTTCTTTAGGTACGCGATAAGGAAAAGATTAACAAGGACAAATGTGGGTGCATTACAGGCAGGACAGGAGAATTTATAATGGAGAATAGGGAAATGGCAGAGAAACTAAACAATTAGTTTGTGTCTGTCTTCATGGAGGAAGATACAGGAAATCGCCCAGAAAAAACTAGTGAACCAAGGGACTTGTGAAAAAGAGGAACTGAAAGAAATTAGTATTAATAAAGAGGTAGTAGTCAAAAAATTAACTGGATTGAAGGTTGATAAATCCCCTGGACCAGATGAAATACATCCCAGAATGTAGGAGATAGCTATTGAGATAGTGGATGCATTGGTGATTATCTTTCAAAATTCTATAGATTCTGGAAAGGTTCCTGCTGGCTGGAAAGTAGCAAATGTAACCCCACTATTTAAGAAAGGAGGGAGAGAGAAAACAGGGAACTACAGAACTGTCAGTTTGGCACCAGTAGTAGGCAAAATGCTAGAACCTATTATAAAGGATGTGATAACTACACACTTAGAATATAACGATATGATTGGGCAGAGTCAACACAGATTTTTTTTAAAGGGAAATCATGTTTGACAAACTTGGAGTTTTTTGAAGATGTTAATTATAGCATAGATAAAGGACAACCAGTGGATGTGGTATATCAGGAGGTTAGTAAACAAAATTAGAGCACATGGGATTGGGGTAATATACTGGTATGGATTGAGAATTGACAGACAGAAAACAGAGTATCGGAATAAACGGGTCATTCTCAGGTTGGCAGGCTGTTACTAGTGGGGTACCGCAAGTATCAGTGCTGGGGCCACAGCTGTTCATTACCAATATCAATGATTTGGATGTAGGGATTAAATGTAATATTTCCAAATTTTCTGATGACATAAAATTAGGTGGGAATGTAAGTTGTGAGGAGGGTGCAATGAGGCTTCAAGGGGTCTTGGACAGGCTAAGTGAATGGACAAGAAAATGGCAGATGGAATATAATGTGAATAAGTGCGAAGTTATCCATTTTGTAGAAAAAACAGAAAGACAGAGTATTTCTTAAATGGTGAGAGGTTGGGCAGTGTTGATGTCCAAAGGGAGCCGGGTGTGCTTGTTCATGAGTCACTAAAAGCTAGCATGCAGGTGCAGCAAGCAATTAAGAAGGCAAATGGTATGCTGGCCTTCATCACAAGGGATTTTGAGTACAGGAGTAAAGAAGTCTTGCTGCAATTGTATAGCACCTTGGTGAGACCGCACCTGGAGTATTGTGTACAGTTTTGGTCTCCTCATCTCAGGAAGGATATGCTTGCCATACAGGGAGTGCAACAGAGGTTCACCAGACTAATCCCTGGGATGGCGGGATTGTTTTAGGAGGAGAGATTGAGGAAACTGGGCCTGTATTCTCTAGGATTTCAAAGAATGAGAGGTGATCTCATTGAAACTTACAAAATTCTTATAGGGCGTAACAGGGTAGATGTGTATAGCATGTTTCCTCTGGCTGGTGAGTCTAGAATCAGGGACACAGTCTCGGAGTAAGGGGAAGGCCATTTAAGACTGAGATGAGGAGGAACTTCTTCACTCAGAGGGTGGTGAATCTTTGGAATTCACTACTGTGGAAGCTCAATCATTGAGCATGTTCAAGACAAAAAATGATAGATATCTGGATACTAATGACATCATGGGATATGGGGATAGCGTAGGAAAGTGGCGTTGAGGTAGATGATTAACCATGATCTAATTGAATGGCAGGAGCAGGCCCGATGGGCCTACTCCTGCTCCTACGTTCCTAAAGCTTTAAGGGAGATAATTCCACAGCTGGATGGATGAAGGCACAGCCACCAATGGTGGAGCATTTAAAATTAGGGATGCTCAACAGGCCATTATCTAGGTTTAAAATAAAAATTTTAAATCCCTACCTCCTGATGGCAGACTTTCCAGTTGGAACTGCAATTCCCAAGCTTAGAGGGTGAGTCAATACATTTCATTATCAGCCTTGGACTACCAATATTGTCTCACTGCTTCATTGAAGGCCATGTAAGGTCATTGGTTTTGATGAAACAACCAGAGGACTGGTCCTACACAGATATTCCTAAACAGATAGGAACAAAAAGATGTTTAAGTTATTTAAAAGATTGCAATTCATGCTCCATCAAGCATGAAAGACCCACAATTCATTCTCAAAAGCCAAGTTATCTCTAATTATGGGAGGTGCTTTTTTTTAAATTGAGGAACCTAAGAAGGGCCAAGGCAGAGTGTAGAATGCCTCCAAGGTGGAAAAGAATGCACGGGAAGGCAAGATAAATTGAGAAGTGGTGTTTAGGTGACGCCAAATTTAGATTTTAAAAGCCTGCAGATTGTCGGATTCTTTAGGTAATTGTGTATAATGTGTACTACAATGTTAATCTTTCTTAATCTACTCAAGTGCAAACTAATCCCCTTGTACCTTGCTGTCAATGATGCAATTCTATTATTCTCCACTATTTATACCTTAAAGCTTTATGGCTTTTGTGCAACACACTTTAGCTCCTTTTTGTTCTTTACTTGTCTCCCCTTATGCCTCTCCTGAAGCTTGGAAGTTGTGTGAGGTGCTGCACCACAGACATCTAGAGCTATTTTTATACTATGTGAGATCAGTGCCAGCATCAACAGTTCCCAGCCTCTGGGTTTCACATAGCTGATGACAGCCCGAAGGTAAACCCGCTGGTCACCTTAGCAAATTCCTCTGGATTTCCCTTTAGGCCGTTGCCAGTGATTTCAGACATGTGTTCTGGTAACCAGCAGCACTAGCAATGGCTCATGTTGTATAAAGACAGTTTGTCCAGGTTGTTCTTTAGTGCAAATGTGGATAGTGAACCGTTGCATGCTATTCAACAATGTTGCTCATCACATCTGAGTCTGATCTTGCATACATACACACAAGTTGGATTTATGTAACACCTTTAATGTAGTAAAACATCCCAAGATGCTACACAGGAGCCAAACTTCAAAAGTCCAGTTTTTGACTGTGTACATGCACTAGTGTAGTCATGTTTGTGCATTTATTTGGGAAGTAGAAGTATTAAGGGATGTAAAGGAAGAGCGGGAATTGAGATTAAAACATAATGAGCTACCATGACCAACAAAATGGTGGTAGGTTCGATGGGCTAAATGGCCTGCGCCTGTGTGATCGGACAAGTTTTGAGCATTAGACCCAACCCATTGTGCACAGATTCATAGGTAGCACCCCATTTTACAATCTGAATGAAAAGTGGACAGCATTTTCTTGCACTATTCCACCCTAATCCAGGCTTTTTAGGGTTGGAAATGGAAGGGAAATGGGTCAGAAAGGCTTACTGCCATCTCTCTACTTCCATCTAGACTTTGCTTCCTCACCTGCTCCCAATGGCTACTCCCTAACCCATCCCCCAGGACCACCTGTTGAAAGGTAGCGGCAGCAATGGGCCTGCCGTCTCCTAATGAAGAGACAGGGCTTAGTAGGGCCTACAAATGGACCTCAGCACTTGCTTTTGTAAGGCTTCAACAACTAAGATACTGTCTGTTTTGCATCCCTGCCTGTGCCTAATTTCATCCCCATTAGATCTTCAACTTGCAATCTGGGAGTAAAACTGGTGATGTAAATTGACTGTCCATTATAAAAACTGCCTGAATCACAGAATAATACAGTGCAGAAGAGGCCCTTCGGCCCATTGAGTCTGCACCAATGCATTAGTTCTATTTCTATTTCCAGGCAGCAAGTTGAAAATCTACCTTCCTCCACCTTGTTTTATGGGATAGTGTTAACTTACAGTTAATTCAAAGTTTTTTTTGCACAAAAGAATGTGAATTCTCCAGGAAGTCCAAACAATCAGAATAAAATAGCAATACAGGCTTTTATTTTAGTGCCGATCAAATTAGAATTAAGCAACTCTTATTAAACAGCAGAGAGCTGTTTCCCCTTACACTGTTCCCACTATCACTGACAGACCTGTAAGCACTTCAGCCCTGTATTGTACAGCTCTGAGTATTCTCTCCAGATACCACACAAATTTTGAAGGTCAGAGTCTGTAATTGCATGGATGGGTGTTTCTCATAGTTCGTGAAAATTTTATATACCCATCATTTGCTGAAATCCTACTGGTAACACTGATGTGGTATTAGGGTAAATTCCCTGCTCCCACACTCACAATCTCACCACCGATCAGCACTTGCTTCGAGTACAGCCTCCCTGAATTTACCCCTTTCTGCTCATCTTTCATTATGAGATGAGTTTCACCTTCAGTCATCTGGTACTATGTTTTTCTCTTTCTCTCTTGCTCTCTCTCTTTCTTTCTCACTCACTCACTCTCTCATCTCCTAGTGGGTGGCTCAATGTAATAATGGAGTTTAGCACTTGGCATCATCTCGTGCCAAATGAGCCCCTAGTACGCTAAGTGTTTCTACATAGTTCGAAATAACTTTGCAATAAATGTTAATACACTGGAATCCTAATAAAGTTCTAGCAAGTTCGCCAAGAAATGTCAGGCTTCGGTGGAGAATTCCATAAACCAGCATTTTAAACTGCCAATGTGTACCGCAAGCCATTCAATCATTCATTCAGCTAGTCAGTCTAAAGAAAAACAGGAAATACTGAACTAAAATATATTTATTGCACATAAATTATTACATTTCTCAAATGTGGTGCTGTCTTCAGGGGAGTCTGACAATGACCTCACTATATTTAGTGTGCTGCAAATTTAAAAATCATTAAAGCCACATTCTACAATTCATATAGCACTCCTCACTTAGACAAGCACCTCAGAGGGCTTCACATGGGACCGAGCTGGCCACCCAGGAGGGATTCTAGTGAAAGACTGAAGGCATATTCAAAGGGGTAAATCTTTAGCAGGCTTTTGAAAGCAGGTAGAGAGGTAGCAGGGAAAAGTGATTTTTTTGGAATACGTTATACATTGAATATGACTGGAAAGGACTTCAATTGGATAGAATTCCAGTAGATTAGAGTTAACGGGAAAGGGCTGGTTTCATTGGAATTCTAACCAATGGGACTGAACGGAAAAGGGTTTGGTTCATTGGAATTCTATATGGGAGTGAATTTTGGTACATTGGGATTCTATTGATTGGAAGTGATTATGTTGGAATTAATTCAGAAGAGGATTGGTCCATTGGATTTCTACACAATGGAACTAATGGGAAAGAAATTGGTCAATTGGGATTCTGTACATTGGAATAAATTGGAAATAGTTTGATCTGTTGGGATTCTATAAATTGGGAGTAAGTGAGAAGGGGTTTGTTCCATTTTAATTCTATATATTGGGAATATATGGGATGTATATAATCTACCTTATTCTAGTTTAAGTGTTTATTTATCTACAAGTTGATTTCCTCCATGCACAGAAATGCCAGGCAGAAGCTAGTCATTTCTGATGCACCTGCCAATCACTGGCCGAGAGGAAGGCTGGTTGAAGCCTGAGAGGAGGTTAGCTTCCCCACTATTTCAGGCTGGGAGTATGACTTCACAGTAGACGAGGGAAAAATAGTAAAATAAAACAAATTCTCTAAAATGTTCATCTTTCAATCTTTTTGCAGCAAACAAGCCAGGAAAAGGAGCTTGAGCAAATGGGAATCCAGTAAAAGTCCTACAACAGACCAGCTGGATTTGAGCACTTCAATCACACCTTCCCTTGGCAGATATTTGCACTGTGAATTGTAGAATGATTGTAAAAAGAGTTTATAGATGGTAAAACAGCCATAGATATGTAACCCAGCCTCGTTGGCTATTGAATTGTAAAATACTGGTATACTTGAGGCGTTGCTGCTGACGTAGTTTAGAGAAAACTGCATGTAGTTAATATACAATGTACGTGTTTTTGTATTTCTGCTAAAGCTTCTAGTTCATTGTCAGCAGTTTCTTTGCCACTTATAGGCTGAAAATACAAAAATCAGAAAGAATATTGAATCTAAAGCCTGAACCATAGCAATACATTTACAGTGCGACTGTTTACTGTGGTGACTTGTCAATCTGAAAAGTTGTTAAATTTTGAAAAACAAAGTAGAATATGCAGAATTCCCAGACTGCTACAATTCAATTAGCTTCCTCGTACAACTTGGAAGCCTTGTATTCAGTTAACATTCACTTCCAGGTCATATGTCTGTTCTCAGCCTGGATTGAGTCAAAGAAACCTGAGTGGGTGATTCCCTCACTGTATCCCTCAGGTACTTCTCCCAATAGATTAAGCAAAGAGCTGAACTATCTTGCAAAGAGACTGATATAGACACAGAGAATGGATAGCCATGAGAGGAAGTGGGGCAGTTCAGAATTACAGTAAAGGAACATACTAAAGGATTCCTCTCCATTAAGTTGAGCAACAATTGTTATTCTCTTTTGCATTTGTAGCTTTTTTCCTCCTCTAGTTTCCTCCCATTCTCTTCAGAAGGCAGTGACTCCTTGTTGAGTCGTTATCCTTGGGAGTGGATGCCCTCTGGTACCTCACCCAAGCGGCCATTAATTCAATGTGGCCTATTCAATCATGAAAGGAAGCATCACAGCTGAGCCCGATCCTTGCTCAACATTCATTGTTGCACAACTCACTCACCGTCTCCAGCAGGAGTCACTGGTTATCAATACGCGGTTAGTATTGTGGCCCTTTTCTTTTTACTTTTCCTGCCTCCACCAGAGGTCCTATTGTAGTCTTATCTGAGGTCAGCTAACGTAGTATCCACTGGGGATCGAACCTTGTATGAAACACAAGCCAAGCTGTTCTAGTGTAGCTATAATACTGGCATCTACCTGACAATGTGTAAATTGGCCAGGTATGTCTAATCCACAAAAAAAAGACAAATTAGGGCACTGTCAGCTTTCTTCCAATCAACGGTAAACTGTTGAAAGGAGTCATCAATATCACCATCAAGCAATATGTACTCTCCACCATGTACAAGGTTGTGATGGAATCCATAATACTCAAGAGGTTCGACACCATCCAGGATACAGCAGTCTGTTTGCTAAGTGTTCCCACCACTGGGCTCAGTACCCATCCACTTCACCACCTCTCTGGCTGCAGTATGTATAAAGTTCAGGATCCAATAACTCATCAAATTTACTCCCAACAACACCTGTTGAAGCTCTGCGAGTTTTACCACTGAGAAGCAAATGAACAAATAAATCATGGGACAAAAACAAGAAATGCTGGAATCACTCAGCAGGTCTGGCAGCATCTGTGGAAATTCCACAGATGCTGCCAGACCTGCTGAGTGATTCCAGCATTTCTTGTTTTTGTTTCAGATTTCCAGCATCCGCAGTATTTTGCTTTTAAATAAATCATGGGAATGCCATCACCTCCAAGGTTCCTCTAAGTCACACACTGTCTTGACGAGGATATATAACCCCATTCCCTCATTGTTGCTGAGTCAAAATCTTCGAATTCCCTCTTTATCAGTGCTCTTAACAGGAGCACCATCACCACAAGGACTCCAGGGTTCAAGGAGTAAGCACACCACCGACCTCAGGGTTACTGCCAGCCTCACCCACATCCCAACAAAAATATTAAAGAATATTGGAACATCTCTGATCACAAATAAAACTACAAGAAACTGTTGAACAGAAAATGATTCCTAATTATCTCATGGGAAGCCCATTATTAACCAAATTTACTGTAAGTGTATAGTTGAAGAAAAGATTGGGAATAAGGTCATTGAATAGCGGGAATAGAATGCTAGTATATAGTCAGAACAGTAGAGTACAAGACTCCAAAGAGTATGTGTGGGGCTTTATAATGTATTGGCCAGCCCACAGACTCCTGTTTACAACTCTGGTTAACATGCGGTAACGATAGAAACAAACACTGGAGAGGGGCCAGGCAAGAGAAACAAAACTGGTCCCAAAGACAGAGAGAATGAGGTTTGAGGTAAGATTAGAGAAGCCTAGACTTTACAGTATGGAAGGAAGATGGTTGAGGGTGAACTTGGTCAATGTATATAAAATATGAATTATGCAGATAGACAAGATAAATGAAGTAAGGAGGGATGATATCTTAGAAGGTTCCTCAAATGAGGTCTATGGTTATGGTTAGAACTTAAAAACAAAAAGGGGGCAATCACTTTGCTGGGAGTGTACTACAGGCCTCCAAACAGTCAGGGAGAGATAGAGGAGCAGATATGTAGGCAAATCTCAGCGAGGTATAAACATAATAGGGTAATAATAGTAGGGAATTTCAACTTCCTCAATATTAACTGGGATAGTCTTAGTGCAAAAGGCTTAAAGGGGGCGGAATTCTTAAAGTGCATCCAGGAAAGCCTTTTGAGCCAGCATGTAGAAAGTCCTATAATAGAAGGGGCGGTACTGGACCTAATCTTAGGGAATGAAGCCGGACAAGTGGTAGAAGTCTCAGTGGGGAAGCATTTCGGGTATAGTGACCAAAACTCTGTAAGATTTAAGTAGTTATGGAAAAGGACAAAGATGGACCAGAAATAAAGGTACTGAATTGGGTGAAGGCCGATTTCAATGTGATAAAACAGGATCTGGCCAAAGTGGACTGGGAGCAGCTACTTGTTATAAAGTCTACATCATACCAGTGGGAGTCATTCAAAAAGGAAATAGTGAGAGTTCAGGGCCAACATGTTTCCGTGAAGGTGAAAGGTAGGACCATCAAGACCAGGGAACCCTGGATGTCAAGGGATATAGAGGATTGGATAAGGAAAAAAAAGGAGGCTTATGGCAGATTCAGAGGGCTGAAAACAGCGGAGGCCGTAGAGGAGGATACAAAGTGTAGGGGGGTACTTAAAAAAGTAATTAGGAGAGCGAAGAGCAGGCATGAAAAAACACTGGCGGACAAGATAAAGGAAAATCCCAATGCGTTTTATAGGATATTAAGGGCAAGAGGATAACCAAGGAAAGAGTAGGCCCCATTAGGGACCAAAGTGGCAATCTGTATGTGGAGCCAGAGAACCTAGGTGAGGCTTTGAATGATTACTTTTCATCTGTGTTCACTATGGAGAAGGACGATGTAGGTGTAGAGATCAGGGAGGGGGATTGTGATAGACTTGAACAAATTAGAATTGAAAGGGAGGATGTATTTGCGGTTTTAGCAGACTTAAAAGTGGACAAATCCCCAGGCCCAGATGAGATGTATCCCAGGCTGCTATGTGTGGCAAGGGAGGAGATTGCAGGGGCTCTGACACAAATTTTCAAATCCTCTCTGGCCACAGGAGAGGTGCCAGAGGACTGGAGGACAGCGAATGTGGTACCATTATTCAAGAAGGGTAGTAGGGATAAACTAGGTAATTACAGGCCAGTGAGTATAACATCAGTGGGAAGGAAATTACTGGAAAAAATTCTGAGGGACAGGATTAATCTCCACTTGGAGAGGCAGGGATTAATCAGGGACAGGCAGCATGGCTTTGTCAAAAGGAGACGTGTCTAACAAATCTGATTGAATTTTTCGAGGAGGTGACGAGGTGTGTAGATGAGGGTAAAGCAGTTGATGTAGTCTACATGAACTTCAGTAAGGCTTTTGATAAGGTCCCGCATGGGAGATTGATTAAGGAGGTAAGCGCCCATGGGATCCAGGGCAATTTGGCAAATTGGATCCAAAATTGGCTTAGTGGCAGGAGGCAGAGGGTTATTTTTGCGAGTGGAAGCCTGTTACCAGTGGTGTACCACAGGGATCGGTGCTGGGACCCTTGGTGTCTGTAGCGTACATTAATGATTTAGACGTGAATATAGGAGATATGATCAGTAAGTTTGCAGATGACACGAAAATTGGTAGTGTCGTAAATAATGAGGAGAAAAGCCTTAGATTACAGGACGATATAGATGGGCAGAGCAGTGGCAGATGGAATTTAATCCTGAGAAGTGTGAGGTGATGCATTTTGGGAGGACTAACAAGGCAAGGGAATATACATTGGATGGTAGGACCCTAGGAAGTACAGAGAGTCAGAGAGACCTTGGTGTACTTGTCCATAGATCACTGAAGGCAGCAACACAGGTAGATAAGGTGGTTAGGAAGGCATATGGGATACTTGCCTTTATTAGCTGAGGCACAGAATATAAGAGCAGGGAGGCTATGATGGAGCTGTATAAAACGCTAGTTAGGCCACAGCTGGAGTACTGTGTACAGTTCTGGTTGCCACACTATAGGAAGGATGTGATTGCACTGGAGAGGGTGCAGAGGAGATTCACCAGGATGTTGCCTGGGCTGGAGCATTTCAACTATGAAGAGAGACTGGATAGGCTAGGGTTGTTTACCTTAGAGCAGAGAAGGCTGAGGGGGGACCTGATTGAGGTAGACAAAATTATGAGGAGCATAGATAGGGTAGATAGGAAGAAACTTTTTCTCTTAGTGGAGGTGTCAATAACCAGAGGGCACAGATTTAAGGTAAGGGGCAGGAGGTTTAGAGGAGATTTGAGGAAACGTTTTTTCACCCAGAGGGTGGTGGTAATCTGGAACACACTGCCTGAAAGGGTGGTAGAGGCAGGTACCCTCACAACATTTAAGAAGTATTTAGATGAGCACTTGAAATGCCATAGCATACAAGGCTACGGGCCAAGTGCTGGAAAATGGGATTAGAATAGATAGGTGCTTGACGGCCAGTACGGACACATTGGGCCGAAAGGCAGATATAGTTGGAAAAACATTTTTAATGAAACAGTGAGAAATGTTAGGATTAACTACTAGATGAATTACTAGAAGCAACAACATATAGACAAATACTGTAATGGGAGAGCAGAAGTACCAGAAAATGATCTTTTACAGGCTAATTGTTTTGACTTGTAGGGCATATTTTACTTTATTGCACTTGTTAATGGATACAAAGCATAGGGGGCATTCAACTGCATACATAATCCTCACTGCTCGATGTTCCTCTGTGTGGTGTGTGAAGGTGATCTAATAAAACTAAGGACAAGAGGAAAATCTGCTCCATCATATTTCTTAACAACCATCCTTTCTCATGGCTTCTCCTCGGCTAGATGCTGCACTGAATGGCACCCTGACAGATGGATGAAAGACTCTTTCTGACAGCAGTGAAGACTCCATGTGAAATGAGTTTAGGTGGGCTAAGAGCACTTCCTAATCGGCGCTGGGTTGCGCATGAAACAGCACACAATTTAGCACCAATTACTCCTTATACCAGAAAATCTGTGGGCAGATTTAGGACTAAACAAAGCAACAAGAATAAAAGAATCCAGTGACCTCCAGCTCAAAGTGTGCCTCCTGCTGGGTGATTGTGCAGGACAACTAGCAGCAGTTATAGAGGACACTGCCTCAGTAGCGGCGGGTGGGGGCGTGGACATACTATTGTAACATAACCTTTGGTCCTTCCATAGAGGCCACACTTGAATGGTAGGAAGTTTACTTTTTTGATGGAGAGGTCATCAATTTGTCAAGGCCTTCAGCTGATTTGCTATCACTGATTTAACTTAGTTGGATTTCCAAGTCACCACTGTGTAATGTGTAAAATAAAATGGATTGTCAAATGAATGTTTATATTTAATGATTACAGCATTAAACGTGAAACATTAATCATGAATCTATATTGAAAGCACTCTGCTATTGATTGAAGTTTTTTTCCTAGCCACTTACATGCTTCACCATGACACAAATGAGCCGAACAGAGAGGATTAAAAGCAGTCACAATTTAAGATATAATCTGATCCAAATCAGTCGCTGCATGAAGCTGTCTTGTATTCTTCACTAGTCTCACATTTCAGATGTGTTGAGCTGTGATTTATTGTTCACGGTTTGGCCTATGATTTTTTTTTTGTTTGTGAGAATGTAAAGCTGTTTTACCGGATGTGCTGCTGGGCATTTCTCTCGCTCTCTATCTGAATGAATTCTTTATCTTCTAGTATTACAGGACAAGCTGAGGCTTTGAAGGCAGCTGCAGTCAGAGAGCTTCAGGTACAGAGACGGTGCATCGGGTATACATGTGTGAGGGTTCCAGTCAAAGCTGCATACTTCACTCAGAGCAAATCGTTTTACATGGTGGAATCCCAGATTGATTGGGTTTCAAAACACTTTTTAATTGAAAAAAAAAGAGCATGAACCACTGATGAAAGGGTGAGTGTGCTGTGTGGTATTGAAACTCGAACACAATTCTACCAACTCTTTGTTAATTAGAAATCAAAGTGAAGGGCCAAGACCTATAGTGCAGAACATCACAAAGGTTGAAAAAAGTGAGAAAGAAGATGAGATGAACTGGAAATAGTATCCAGGTGACTCCAAGCTTGGGTTTGAATGAGCTGCAGGTGGTAGGAGGAAGGCAAGACTGAGGAAGACAAGGAATTCTAACATTTTGAAGTGTTAAGAAAGAATTAATTAAGAGTAGGAGATGGCACAATGCCTCTTGAGCTCAACACAGTGAAGATGCAGGTGGGTGGAAGACCATGAAGAAGGTACACTGGAGCAGAAGTGGAACAAAAGAAGAAAATTCAGAGAACTAATGACCTTCGTTGAAACAATAAAATAGAAAAAGATAACAATGGTTGCAATAGAGAGGATAGTTGGTTAGAGGACAGAAAAAAATCCACTAACAGAGGACAATCTTTTTCTTATGTCCTATCCATAAATGAGAACCTAGAAAAATCATGTTAGAAAGTACAATCGTATTTATATGGCACCTTTCATGACTTCAGGAAGTGCCAAAGCACTTTACAGCTAGTTAAGTACTTTTGAAGAGTTGTAATTATTATGTAGGGTGTCATGCAGGCCCCCCCCCCCACCTGCCAAGAATGAGGCACATTAATTTTGTCACATGGACATTAAATTTCAAATTGTTGCTGGGAAGAAAAGAAGGCCTGTTACAAGTGGTTGCCAGGTCCCTTGGCTGGAAAGACATTTCTGCATATTAGCAGCCAGCGTTGGAACAAAGCAGCTATCCCCTGCTCCCATACAATACACAGAACCGACCTGGTCAAACCAGTCGGTCATGTGACCACCCTGCTGGCCAACCTGGGGAGTTTTAAATTGTAGAGACAGTGTTTGAACTGGCAGAAAGCTCTTGGCTCCTGGATTGAAAACAGCCTCTCCTGTCTGCTCCCATCTCTTTCTCACAGAGCTCCAAAACCCACTGAAGACACATGAACCCCAAGAGAGAAAAGTCTCCTACGGTGAACAAGGTTTAAGAAGAATACTAGGCCCCACCAAAAAGTAAGACCATACATTCAATCAAGGACTCTACAGCTCAAAGCACAGTAACAAAAAACCCTCCTCAGAGATTGCCTCAAACCTTTCCACTTTATTTTTTCTTCTACTCTTTTCTGTCCCTATCTGCATGTATGCATCACGTATGCATGCTAGCGTGGGCGCGTCATGTATCCGTAGCCGTTAACCAAATTAGAGTTTAAGTTAGGTTTTAATAAAATTTCACCTTTCTTCTTTAAACCTAAGAAAGCCTGTTTGTGCTCGTTTCTTTGCCTTATAATTGGAAAGCAGTGAACAAGGATTCACCAAGGGGGAGCTCAAAATGCAGTGTGTTTAAAATTAAACCCTGTTACAGTAAGACCAGGTGAAGGCTGATAGGGACCCTTAGCCACCTTTCTCACCTGGTCGTAACAGAAATTTGGGTGCTGTGGTCCAGAATTGACAAACGAGAGAAATTGGAAGTGGGAAGCCAAATTGTTCCCAATCAAAAAAGAGCAAGATTAATACAGGTTTTCTTGTGGTTGTGCGTGATTGAATACTAACATGTCTGTAACTGAAGTTAGTAGCTCTCCAAGCCAGGGTGAAGTAACTTGGGATAAGTTAAAAGCACTGTCTATGGAGGAGTTGAGGACAATGGCTGAGCAGTGTGGAATCACTGTTGTGGCAAGGCTAGGAAGTCTGAACTCCTAAGGCTAGTGGCCAACCATTTTTCCCTTGAATCTGAAGAAGCAGAAGCAGTGTTAGAAAGAGACCCAGACAGGGTACTGCTAGCAAAGATATAATTGGATCAAAAGAAACTTGAATTAGAAGACAAGGAAAGAGAAAGAGAAAGGGAGAGACAGGAAAGAGAAAGGGAGAGGCAGGAAAAAGAGAGAGAGAGGCAGGAGAGGGAGAAAGAGAAAGCCTTCCAGAAGGAACGTGAAAAAACAGAAAGACAGGAGAAAGAAAGAAGCAGGAGAGAGAGAGAAAGAAGCTTCCAGTAAGAATGCGAAGAAAGAGAGTTGAAGCGGCTTAGAGTAACTCTAGTGAAAGCATGACCAATATGGAGGAGCGTAAATCAGGGCTGGGTACAGAATTGTTACAACTAGCTCATCTCATCCCAAAATTCAATGAGGAAGACGTGGAGACATTTTTTGTGCCTTTTGAGAAACTGGCAAGGAAGCTAAAATGGCCAGCTGAAACCTAGTTTCTTTTACATCAAAGCAAGCTAACTGGAAAAGCCCATGAGGTTTATTCCCTGTTGCCAGATGAGAGTTCATCAAATTATGAACTGACCAAAAATGCTATCCTCAGGGCATATGAATTAGTACACAAAGCCTATCGCCAAAAGTTTAGAACATTCAAGAAGAAAGCTAATCAAACTTATCTAGAGTTTGAAAGTAGTAAGCAGTTGGCTTTTGACCAGTGGCCGAGGGCTCTTAAAGTACAGCTCAGCTATGAGAATCTCAGGGAAGTAATTCTGTTAGAGGAATTTAAACACTCTCTCCCACTCTCCATAAAGACCCATGTAGAGGAGCAGCGAATTCAGAAAGCCCGGCAAGTGGCCATTCTGGCCAATGAGTTTGCTTCCCAGGGGTGAACCTTTCCTAATCACCCCCATAAATCTGAAATGGACAAAGGGTGGGAAGGTGATATCCACCCAGGCAGTCCTGGGAGAGAAAGGAAAGCAGGAGACACAGGGGGGCCTCCTCCAGCCAAAAAGGAAGGTGCTGTGAGCAAGAGTGAAACCCGGAAACCTGCGTGCTTTCATTGTAATAAAGCATTTAAAACCTGACTGCTGGAAACTAAAGGGAAAATTAGTAGGGTTAATCAGGACACACCTGTTCAGTGAAGACAGGAACCTGATGGAAAGCACAGCAGAACAAGCTGTGGCTTTAACTGCAGTAAGAGTGAGACCCAGGAAGCTGATAGCTGCAAGTGCAGAAACCGCTTTTAGTAGCCCCCCCTCTCCCCCCACAGTAGTGAAAGAAAGACCGCAGGAGGTCAGAGAGACAGGGCTATGGCGGGAGACGGCCCCTGCAGTTTCCCTGGATGTGTAGTGGATCAGGCCATGATCAAACCAGCTCCCCCAGAGGAAACTGCACTGGCACTGCAGGCAGATGACCATGAGGTCTGCCTGTCCAAGACTTTCTTTATAAAATTAGGAGACCCAGGGAATTAATTAAATGGATTTTCCCTTGCTGAGGCTCAATGAGCCAACCCAGTATTGCGAGAGTTAGCACAGGCTGCCCAGTCTAAGGGTGAAGCAGAGGGAATCCCTGATTGCTACTATTTAAAGAATGGGGTACTGATGAGGAAATGGAGTTCTCCTCAGAGACCTGACAGCAAGGAGTGAACAGTAGTTCACCAGTTAGTGGTGCCAGAGAGGTACCAGAGAGAAATATTAAGAAGGGCCCACAAGGCTACAGTGGCTGTACATGTGAAAGATCAAAGCCCGCATAAGACAGCTGTTTGACTGGCCAAAACTCCACAAAGATGTGGTGGAGTACTGCAAGAGATGCCACATGTGCCAAGTTAAGGGGAAACCCCAACCTACAGTGAAACCTGCACCTCTACCATTGAACTGTCACTCCAGGCAGCTATTATCAATCTCTAATTCAAGGATGAGAGAGATCAGAGGTTAAAAAGAAAACTTCCCCTACCAATTTTCTTCCTTCCTGAAGACACTGACATTTTGGACTACAGGTCCACTGATATCAATCACTCTCTGATATCTCACCCAAGTGTCCATTCTTTATATGTCAGCCTAAACCATTGGTATTGACTATAAATGACTTCAAAGTCATACCCAATCCTGTCCTCACTCAAAGTATGTACACAGTTATATGTTCTAGCTGGGCTCTCTCATACTCTAGGACATATGTATATGTATCAACTAATAGATGATTCTACTGGCACCTCCAGCCCACAGCCTCTCTTTTCTTTCTCTACTTTGTCAATACTGCTAAATGTCATCTCTTCTCTAAGCTTTCCTCTCTTGTTCATTCAACCTTAATTGGCAACGTCACTCAGAGAGGCCACAGAACAGCTGGTATGGAAAATGGAAAAAGTGCCACACTGGTGGAGTAAGGGGCAATCTTTGGAGGTTGGGGCTGAGGCATGTTATTCGGACAGAATAGAGGGAGCCTGACTCTTCATCTAACCATGCTGTAGCTGATTTGGGGCTGTTTGAAGCTGACAAGAAGTCTAGGATTTTCCACATATTTACTCACGTCTATTGTTTTCTGCCCATTTGTTGTGAGCAGGAAAAGTGGATGATCTGCCCTTGGGGATCTGAATTGGACAGTGGTCCATCTCCAGCACTTTACTCCTGCTCAATGATGAGCACAAAAGAACTTTTAAAGAATGTGCTCCAGTCACCTCCCCCACCCCATTACCACTGGTCCTGCTTGAACCTATCTCAACAAATGTGAGCACTTGGACTGCAATGGGTTGCATACATAAACCGTTAGTTAATTTATTCTGAAAAATACCAACCTATGATAGTAATTAACATTATTCGGCTAGTATTTAACAAAGCTTAGTTTTGACAGTATAGAGACAGAGGGTTCATGGAATGGTTTAGTAAAAGGCCGATGGGAGCCCTGTTCTATGGTAAATTCAATGACTCAGCTTGACAGCCATGCTGGAGATGTTCATGCCAGGCAGCACCACTCCACATGCTGCTGTGCCAATGCTCTATTAAACCACACAGTCACAATATGAGATGAGTAATATATAAACTTTATGATCATCTGTGTTTATTGGACAAGTAAAAATGTTTTCCTGCTGACATAAAATTTCTGTACTCCTTATTAAGAGCCAATGCTGAGTGAGGAGCTCTCGACAATAGGTCTGATCAGGCGTCACATTGCAAGATCACAGATTGATATCGATGAGTAGGGCCATTTGTCCCATCCAAGCCCAATAAATTGAGAAGAACCCTACTGTCCCTGTCCCCATCACAGCATCCGATTATTTCCTAAATCCTACCAGGACTTTTGCCTCCACTACCCTACTCAAAGTTTCATTGAACTGGGGTCAGAACAGGCTGAGCAACATTAGCAAAGTAGTTCTTCAAGCAGATTGCATTCCTCATCCACTGTGAGGAAGAAAAAAACTAAAGGCCATAAATATAAGACAGTCACGAATAAATCCAATCGGGAATTCAAGAAAAACTTCTTTACCTAGAAAGTGGTGAGAATGTGGAACTCACTACCACAGGGAGCAGTTGAAGCGAATAGTGTAGATGCATTTAAGGGAAGCTAATTAAACCCATGAGGGAGACAATAATAGAGGGTTCTATTGCTGAGTTGATGAGTTAATGAGGAAGTATGCAAGGCGGCATGAGTGGAGCAGAGACGCTGGCATGGACTGGTTGGGCCAAATGGCCTGTTGCTGTGCTGTATATTCTATGTAACTCTGCTTTGAACAAAGAACAGTACAGCACAGGAACAGGCCATTCGGCCCTCCAAGCCTGTGCCGATCTTGATGCCTGTCGAAACTAACACCTTCTGCACTTCCGGGGCCCATATCCCTCTATTCCCTTCCTATTCATATATTTGTCAAGATGTCTCTTAAACGTCGCTATCGTATCTGCTTCCACCACCTCCCCTGGCAGCAAGTTCCAGGCACTCACCACCCTCTGTGTAAAAAACGTGCCTCGCACATGCCCTCTAAACTTTGCCCCTCGCACCTTAAACCTATGTCCCCTAGTAACTGACTCTTCCATCCTGGGAAAAAGCTTCTGACTATCCACTCTGTCCATGCCGCTCATAACTTTGTAAACCTCTATCATGTCGCCCCTCCACCTCCGTCGTTCCAGTGAAAACAATCCGAGTTTATTCAACCTCTCCTCATAGCTAATGCCCTCCAGACCAGGCAACATCCTGGTAAAACGCCTCTGTACCCTCTCCAAAGCCTCCACGTCCTTCTGGTAGTGTGGCAACCAGAATTGCACGCAATATTCGAAGTGTGGCCTAACTAAGGTTCTGTACAGCTGCAACATGACTTGCCAATTTTTATACTCAATGCCCCGACCGATGAAGGCAAGCATGCCGTATGCCTTCTTGACTACCTTATCCACCTGCGTTGCCACTTTCAGTGACCTGTGGACCTGTACGCCCAGATCTCTCTGCCTGTCAATACTCCTAAGGGTTCTGCCATTTACTGTATACCTCCCACCTGCATTAGACCTTCCAAAATGCATTACCTCACATTTGTCCGGATTAAACTCCATTTGGTGAAATCACTGGTCAGAGCAGTGTCCAGATAAAAGTGGGAGTCTTGGCTGATTTTCTTTCTCCTCTCTAGCTGAGAGATCCTGACGTCAATTGTACTACTCCCACCACTGCTTGGTTAAGGTCAGCTAATTCAGCTCAAATCAGATCAGTACACTTACCTAATAAAAGATCTGGTGTGGTGGCTGACATCAAGATTCATGAGGATTCCCCAACAACAACAACTTTTCAGCTATGAAGAGAGAGTGGATAGGCTAGGGTTGTTTACCTTAGAGCAGAGAAGGCTGAGGGAGGACCTGATTGAGGTATACAAAATTATGAGGAGCATAGATAGGGTAGATAGGAAGAAACTTTTTCCCTTAGCAGAGGTGTTAATAACCAGGGGGCATAGATTTAAGGTAAGGGGCTGGAGGTTTAGAGGGGATTTGAGGAAACGTTTTTTCACCCAGAGGGTGGTTGGAACCTGGAACACACTGCCTGAAGGGGTGGAAGAGGCAGGAATCCTCACAACATTTAAGAAGATGAGCACTTGAAATGCCATAGCATACAAGGCTATGGGCCAAGTGCTGGAAAATGGGATTAGAATAGATAGGTGCTTGATGGCAGGCACGGACACGATGGGCCAAAGAGCCTGATTCTGTGCTGTATAACTCTATGACTCTATTATATTTATATAGCACCTTTAACATTATAAAATGACCCAATGCGCTTCACAGGAGCATTATAAAGTAAAATTTGATACCAAGCCACATAAGGTGATATTAGGGGAGATGGGCAAAAGTTTTAAGCAGTGTCTTAAAGGAGGAAAGAGAGGTACAGAGATGCAATGGTTAGGGAGGAAATTCCAGTGCTTAGATCTAGGCATCAGAAAGCAAGGCCACCAATGATGGAGCAATTAAATAAAGGGATGGTCAAGAAGCCAGAATTAGACAAGTGCAGTTATCTTGGAGAGTTGTAGGGCTGGAGGAGATTACAGAGATAGGGAGGGGAGGCCATGGAGGGATTTGAAAACAAGGATGAGAAATTTAAAATTATGGCGTTACTTAACTGGTAGCCTGTAAAGGGCAGTGAGCACAGGGGTGATGGATGAATGGGACCTGGGTACAAGGACACGACAGCAGAGTTTTGGATGACCTCAAATTTACAGAGCGTAGGATGTAGGAGGCCAGCCAAAAGTGATTCAGAATAGTCAAGTCTAGAGGCAACAAAGGCATGGATACAGGTTTCCTTAGTAGATGAGCTAAGCTAGGGACGGAGTCGGGTGACATTATGCAGATTGAAATATTCAGTCTTAGTGATGGCGCAGATATGTGGTCTGGTTCAGCCTTAGGCAGACTCCCATGGGGAAATAGTCCAGTAACCCTTGTTGGAATGTGCAAGCAAAGGGAAGAAACAGGATTGGATTGCATTGTAATGACAACCACGGACAAACAACTCGTTGAAATTCACTCAAAGGTTTCACTTGATCACCCATTGTTTATCTCTGGTTTTCACCTCTCCTAGGAGATTACATGACTTCTGGCTGGGGTGAGATGGGGAGTGTATGTATTGTGATGCACTAGGCACCAGGCCATTTGGACCAGTAGATTTTTTTCTCGTCTGTTATTTTTTGTATGTCCATATGATTTTACTTGTCTGAAGCCTCAGAGAATCAAAGGCCTCAGAAGACAGAAAGGAAGAGCACATTGGAACAAATAATGCTATACCAGCATTAAACTGGCAAGGACAGGTCGGAACCTTACCCATTAGAGATAGATGTGAATTGCATTATTCAATCATTAGACACGTACCACCATGAGATTAGTAGAGATCTATTCTTTGTTGCCTTTTATAGATATACACTCCCTCTCAAAATACTTGGTGTCAGGGACTTATCCACACCCTTGAATGATAGTTACATATATTACTAAATTATAAATGTGCAGAGACTCATCCTTCACTCATCGCTAATTAGCAGGGACTTGGATACATGGTCCCATGGGATAAGATGCATGCTCTAACACCGACCAGCAGAATGTACACCCTAGCAAACAGTCAGTTGTATCAAAATAAGAAAATACAAAGTTTAGTTTTTGTTAACTGTGGCTCAGGCAGAGGTGTCAACCAACACACAATAGTACTAATTCTTCAAAGGGATACTGAAGCTTCACCTTCTGAGCTCAGACATTCCAGAAAACTCAGATATAAACCCTGTCAAGGTTCTTGATGAAATCAAGGATGTTTTTATTGAATGTTTTCATGTATTTGTTGTGTTCTTAGCAGTAATAGAGCACTAATTTTGGTATTTACGCCACTGCTAACCACCATCTGAGCCCTGCAAACCTCCATTTCATTTATTTCAAATGGCACTCTTGCATGTGTAAAATATTCCATAATTGTCCGAAGATCAGGCTGCATTTGTATGAAAATGGTTCTGAAATAAACCAGATTCAGTTTTGAAAATAAATCCAATTAATCCAATTCCAATCATCTTGGCTTATGAGTTTGATAGTGCTTTTAATCATATTACAAACAGTTCCATGTGTTGTTTTTAAGTGCATCATCCAGGATTTTCTGCTTCCATACTTGTTAGTCAATTGGCTAAAAAATAGTGACGGGGGTGAACAATTCCGGCCATCAACTCAGAAAACTTCATTGATGAAAATGGCTACCAATGGGCCCCTTTCATAATTATTATGCCAGCGTGCATCTGTGATATCTTTGCTTAGTGGGTAGCATCTCTGCCTCTGAGACAGAAGATTATGGGTTCAAACCTCATTCTAGGTACTGGAGCACCTAATCTAGACTGCAGTACTGAGGGAGTGCTGCACTGTTTTTGGATGAGATGTTAAATCAAGTCTCTGCCTATTCTGGTGGATGTAAAAGATGCCATGCCACTACTGAAAGAAAAGTAGGGGAGCTCACTTGGTGTCCTGGGCCAACATTTATCCCTCCACCAAAAACAGATGTACTTGTCATTTATTTCACTGATGTGCATAAATTGGCTGCCACGTTTGCCTATATAACAAGAGTGACCACACTTCAAAATAATTCACTGGTTGTGAAGCATTTGAAACATCCTAAGGGTGCTGTATAAATGCGAGTTCTTTCTATTGTCCAGTGGGCTGTGTTGTCAAATGCATATTAGTGGATATAAGGAGATGCTCCTGCAATTAGTAACACTCAGGGGTATATTTTGACTTCGTACGATAGTGTAAAACAGGTTTTATGTCAATCGAAATAAAAATCGGAAGAGGTGCAAAACAGGCTGCCAACTCGCTATCACCTGTTTTACACTATTGCACAAAGTCAAGATCTACCACACTATCTCAGCTTGGGCAAAGTTACAGAGGACATTTGTATTGGTATTGTATCCCAGCAAGAATCAGAAGTTTCAGGAAAAATGGAGAGACAGCTGAAACAAAAAAGCTGATTTCGGAACTGTGTACATTCACAAACGTCAGTCTACACATGCAAATTAATTCTAACTATCCAGCTAACCACAATGCAGAGATCTCTGTGACACTGGGCCCCAAGGCATGTCTTCTTTTTATTATTACATTTACAAAGGTGAAGAGTTCTCATTACTGTAAACATTAATCACTGGGGGACATCCCGAGCAGGCAATCTGGCATCTTGTCAAAATTCTAATTAATAAACTAAGCTGTGTTGGGGGCCATCGTGCATGCATGTGCTCGTGTTCATTCATTCATCTGTGTTTGTGCGTTTTCATGGGTTTGTATGTATGTTCCTGTGCAAGTTGTGTGTGGTTGTTCATGTGCATTCATGTGTGTTTGTGTATGTATATATTTTTGTGTGTGTCTAATGTGCATGCTTGCATATGTGAGCATGTGGTTGTGTGTAGAGGCAGTAACTTACAAGAAATAATCTTGTGAGTGCTTTATATGGAATGATTAGAGCTGTTAAAAGCAGCATGATGTTGGCAATAACTTCAATGAATTACTGCTTAAATAGAAATGAATGAGAGATACAGACTTTATAAATTAACAGAAGTTGATTGCTGCCTTCTCATCTAAGGCTTGTCAGCTCAGCGAATATACAACCCTGTATTGTGCTAGAGCTGCCCTAAGGTGAGCTTCAGTGCACTGGCCAGCAGAGAAAACCTATCCATTCAAGGATGGGCTCAACTTATGTGTCTAGCAATTGGCTTGTGTCAGTAAACAAGAGAATCCCTGCGCTGGAATGGGTAGGATCGAGGCACATCCATTATTGGGTATGTGCCCCATTTAAATGAGACCAGCAAGTCAGGCTTCCCCAAGCAATACCCTTATTATGAAACAGGTCAGCTGTATCAAAACAGCAGGGAAAAGAACTTGAAGAAATGCAAAGCCTTTGTATGTTAACAATGGTGACAGTCATCCCTGTCCTTGGCGGTGGGACAGACAGTTGTGTTCTTGACAAGGGGGAACAAGTAAGAACGGAATTTTGTTGCTCCCAATATCAGTAGCAGTATTCCGCCTCAGGTATAACATGGGTTGGATGGAGACTTAAGCTCTTTCAACACCATCACTGTAATATTTTTGAATTCTAACCATGCAAAAGCTTCCCCGCAACCAGAACCGATACCTTGCAACATTTTTCCCACTTTCTGCCGCCCACCCCCAAGATGCTGACTCACACTGAGGTATAGTTCCATGCTGCTGGTACTTCATTGGTCATTCTTTGTATATGAGCTTAGACTTGACAGAGACTGTCAAACTTGATCTTTTGCCAGTTGTCTATGAATAGACAGAAAATGGTTTTCATTTTCTCAGAGTACCTGAAGCTTTGCAAGGTCGAGGGACCTGACAGACTGCACAGAAGTTGTGTATTATCTGTACACAATACATTGGGTTTTGCCCCACTTCCAACTATACAGAGCTTCAGGAACTCTGGGAAAAAAAGCTGTATTCAATGCCCTATCTGTGACCCTCAGCAGGCTATTCAAGAGTGGGGTGGGTGGGGGGGGGGGGGGGGGTGCATCATGACATAGCAACATTCTGTTCTCACCTGACAACCACACAAAGATGCTTTCTAACAGAGATCATTTAATGGTAATCAACAGCAGGTGCCCCAGTTAACCTCCCTTCTCTAGCCCAGGGGCACTGAGGCCAATTGTAACATACTAACTGCTGCCCTGACTGAGGTGAAGCAACCCTCCTGGTCTCTGCAGTTTGGCATGACAGTATCTTTGATGACTAACTTCACATTTTTAAGTACACAAATAGGGCTGTAGCTGAAAGAAGACCAATCAATTAGAAGACCTCAACTGAAGCAGCTGGTGGAGGTCCTAGAAATGGCCTCAACAACAGAGACAGCAAAAATTAAAGTTTCTTCCATGATTTCTGATTCTGATTGCTGTATTGGGAACTGGCTATGTTTTGGATATTGAGCAAGGGCAGGATTTGACTTGCTTCCCTTGTCCTGCACACTAAAATAGCCTGCTGGGAATGACTGGTCTAAGCTCACACTAGGTAAATGGGCACTTGGGCACAGTACCAAAGAGTCATGAGCACCTGTGGGACTCAGCAAGAATGAACACCTTCGGGAGCAGATAAGAGAAAACTGAAAAAAAAAGGAATTCTCTTTGGGTCTAACAAGACCAATCAGGCTCGACTTATAACCTTACAGCTCAAAGGGGGACAGGTTCAATCAGGTCAGCATCACTTAGCTCTGCTCTTTGTTAATCTTTTGATAACTGACAAGAAAAATTGAAAAAAATCAAGGAGGATTTTTCCCTTGGAGAATGGGTTCGGAATTTGGAAATTCCACTGGCTTTAACGAGTACACACTTGTTTTGAAAGTAAACGTCAAAGGGAAGCATTTTTTCTTTTTTTGTTGCCGTTATTTCATCTGTATTTCTAATTATTAGTTTCAAACAATGATTTAACCTGTGAAAAGGTATCAGTTATGACTCAGTGGCAGCACACTCACTTCTGAGTCAGAAGGTTGTGCACTCCAGAGACTTGGGCACAAAATCAATGCCTGGCACTCCCTGTGCAATACTGAGGGAATGCTCCACTGTCGGAGGTGCCGTCTTTCAGACTAAACCAAGGCCCTGTCTGCCCACTCAGGTGTATGTAAAAGATCCTATGGCAGTATTTCGAAGAAGAGTGGGGAGTTCTTTTGGTGTCCCGGCCAATATTTATCCCTCAACCAACATCACAAACAGATTATATGGTGATTATCTTATGACTGTTCATGGGATCATGCTCTGGACAAATTAGCTGCTGGCTTTCCTACATTGCAGCAATGACTACACTTCAAAACTACTTGAAGTAAAGTGATTCAGGATGTCCTAAGGTCATGAAAGGTGCTAAATAATGCAAATTCTTCCTTTTTTTCTCTTTCATTTGTACAAGATTTTGTAAGGGATACATTTTATCTTACTAAGGGTTTAATAATTTTGTGTTGGATGACAGTTTTCTTCTGTCACACATCATTTGGCTAGTTGAAGGTTGATTAACTCAAATTGTTAACCTTTGTAAGGTGAGTTCTTGCTGTGGTGGTGTTATTCAGCCGCACAGTTTCTTGTTTCAATACTACTCATGCTGAAGGGTTTGCAACATGCAAGTGAACAAGCAAAGTTTAATGTTTGAAATAAATCAAACATCTCAAACTTTGGGCACCTCTCACTCTCCCTGTTCTTCTCAGTCTCTGCCTCAACCTCTTTATTCTTCCTCTTCCCGACCCCCCCTTTCTTGCCCCTCTCTCCCTCCCTTCAACCCTCAGTTCCTATCTACTGCTCTCTTTTGTCTCCATCTCTACCTCTCCTGGCCCCATCTCCTTCTTACCCACCCCCTTTCCCTTTGTAGTTATGATGCTCAGTTTGGGTTCCACCAGAGCCACTCAGCTCTTGACCTCATTACAGCCTTGATCCAAACATGGAGAAAAGAGTTGAATTCCAGAGGTGAGGTGACAGCAACTGCCCTTGACATCAAGGCAGCATTTGACCGAGTGCAGCATCAAGGAGCCCTAGCAAAATTGTGGTCAATGAGAGTCAAGAGGAAAACTCTCCACTGGTTATCATCATACCTAGCACAAAGGAAGATGGTTGTGGTTGTTGGAGGCCAATCATCTCAGCCCCAGGAAATCGCTGCAGAAGTTCCTCAGGGTAATGTCTTAGACCCAACCATCTTTTTTTTTATTCGTTCACGGGATGTGAGCATCACTGGCTAGGACAGCATTTATTGCCCACCCCTAATTGCCTTTGAGAAGGTGGTGGTGAGCTGCCTTCTTGAACTGCTGTAGTCCATTTGGGGAGGTACACCTACAGTGCTGTTAGGAAGGGAATTCCAGGATTTTGACCCAGCGACAGTGAAGGATCGGCGATATAGTTCCAAGTCAGGATGGTGTGTGACATGGGCTGGAACTTGCAGATGGTGCTGTTCCCATGCATCTGCTGCCCATATCCTTCTAGGTGGTAGAGGTTGCGGGTTTGGAAGATGCTGTCTAAGGAGCCTTAGTGCATTGCTGCAGTGCATCTTGCAGAAGCTACACATTGCTGCCACTGTGCATCAGTGGTGGAGGGAGTGAATGTTTGTGGATGGGGTGCCAATCAAGCTGATTCATCAATGACCTTCTCTCCAACATATGGTCAGGATTGGGGATTTTCGCTGATGATTACACAGCGTTCAGTACTATTTGCAACCCATCAGATGCTGATGCAGTCTCTGCCTGCATGCAGCAAGATTTAGACAACAATCAGGCTTGGTCTGATAAGTGGCAAGTAACATTTGCGCTACATAAGTACCAGGCAATGATCATCTCCAACAAGAGAGAACGTAACCATCTCCCTTGACATTCAACGGCACTATGATCACTGAAACCCCAGCATTAACATCCTTGGGGTTACCATTGATCAGAAATCTAAGTGGATCATCCATATAAAAAATGTGACTACAAAAGCAGGTCAAAGGCTGGGAATTCTGTGAGTCACTTACCTCCTAACTCCCCAAAGCCTGTCCACCATCTACAGGGCACAATCAGGAGTGTGATGGATTACTCTCCACTTGCCTGAATGAGTGCAGTTCGAACAATATTCAATAAGCTCAGCACTATCCATGACAAAGCAGCTCACTTGATCAATTGCGTAAAGCCTTAGTGAGACCGCACCTGGAGTATTGTGTACAATTTTGGTCTCCTTATCTCAAGAAGGATATACTTGCCATAGAGGGAGTGCAACGGGGGTTCACCAGACCAATCCCTGGGATTGCGGGATTGTTTTATGAGGAGAGATTGCAGAAACTGGGCCTGTATTCTCTAGAGTTTCGAAGAATGAGAGGTGATCTCGTTGAAACTTGCAAAATTCTTACAGGGTGTAACAGGTTGATGTGGGTTGAATTTTTCTTCTGGCTGGTGAGTCTAGAACCAGGGGACACAGTCTCAGAATAAGGGGCAGGGCATTTAAGACTGAGATGAGGTGGAATTTCTTTCCAAAGAGGGTAGTGAATCTGTGGAATTCTCTACCCCAGAGGGTTGTGGAAGATCAATAATTGAGCATGTTCAAGGCAGAAATCAATAGATTTCTGGATACCAATGACATCAAGGAATATGGAGATAGTGTGGAAAAATCGCATAGAGGTAGATGATCAACCATGATCTGTTTGAATGTTGGAGCAGACTCGACAGGCTGAATGGCATACTCCTGCCCCTATTTCCTATGATCATATCCATCCATCACTGTAAACATTCACTCCTTCCACCACCAGTACACAGTGACAGCAGTGTGTACCATCTACAAGATGCTTAGCAGCAACTCGCTAAGGCTTCTTCGACACCTTAGTTAAGCTGAGTTAAAGAACTATGTACAGTTTTGGGCACCCCATTATAGGAAAGATATAAAAGCAATGGAAAAGGTGCAGCATAGGTTCATTAGGATGTTACCAGGAATATGTTAAATTATGAGAACAAGTTGCATAAACTTGGGTTTGAATTCCCTTGAGGTTGAAAGGTTGAGGGGTGATCAGGGTCTTTAAAATGACAAAGTCATGCAATATGGGAGATGAAGAGAAACTATTTCCTTTTATGAGGGAATCCAGAACAAGGAACATAATCTTAAAAGTAGAGCTAGGCCATTTAGGAGTGAAATCAGAGAGTACTTTTTCACACAAAGGGCATGGAAATCCGGAATTCTCTCCCCCAGAAGGCTGTGTAAGTCAATTGAAAGTTTCAAGACTGAGATTGATAGATTTTTGTTAGCTAAGGTTAACAAGGGATATGGAGCAAAGGCAAGTCGATGAAGTTGAGATACAGATCAACAATGATTTATAAGAATGGCAGAACAGGCTCAAGGGATTGAGGCCTTTTCCTATGAGGAGACAGTTGTGAAGAAATACTGGAGATGTTAAGGAGCTGAGATTAAGGAGTGACTTGATAGAGGTCTTTAAAGTTATGAATTGAGAAATAGTGGGATATGTTTCTGTTGCTCAGTGAGATGTTAATGAGAGCTAACAAATTTCAAAGTGTTCAAAAAAAAATTAAAAGGGAGGCCAGAAAAAAATGTCTTTAAGCAGAGCCTAGTTCGAGAATGACATTCTTTTTCATAAACCATTAGAAGAAGAGCCTATAAATTCTTTTAAGAGGGAAATAGTTGCTTGAAAAAATATTAAACTATATGGAGAGGGAGCAGGGGAGTGGAATTAGATTTAAGCACATAATCTCAGATGAGAGCAGTGCAGTACTGAGCAAGCGTGGCATTGCTAGAAATTTGAGACTTCAAACCAGAGCCTCATTTGCCCACTTAGATCAGCATAAAATAATCCCATGGCATTATTCAAAGAAAAACAAAGAGTGTCCTGTCCATATTCATCCCCAATAAAAGATATAACTGGTCTTATCTTCTATGTGGGATCTTGCTGTGTGCAAAATTCCAATCTTCCTACATGATAACTATGTTTCAGGAAAAATATTCATTTGGATGTAAATACTAAATGGATGTGAAAGTTACTATATACATACGAGTTGTTTCTTTCTAATGGCTTGAGATTATGATATAAACTTTGAGAAGGGAAACACGTGCAGTTTATTCACATTGGGGTAGAACTTTCATTGCAGCAGCTTTTTCGGGAGCAGAGTGCGAGCGAATGAGCAGCTGGGAAGCTTTTTCGGGAGCAGAGTGCGAGCGAGTGAGCAGCTGGGAAGGTCAGTTTGAAAGTAAACTTAATTTCCTTTTGTTTTCGGCGGAGGCCAGGGGGCTGCTGGGTAAGTAAAACACTATATATTTGGGTGGTTTACAATAACTTTCCTTTCATTGCAGCAGCTTTTTCGGGAGCAGAGTGCGAGCGAGTGAGCAGCTGGGAAGGTCAGTTTGAAAGTAAACTTAATTTCCTTTTGTTTTCGGCGGAGGCCAGGGGGCTGCTGGGTAGGTAAAACACTATATATTTGGGCGGTTTAAAATAACTTTCCTTTCATTGCAGCAGCTTTTTCGGGAGCAGAGTGCGAGCGAGTGAGCAGCTGGGAAGGTCAGTTTGAAAGTAAACTTAATTTCCTTTTGTTTTCGGCGGAGGCCAGGGGGCTGCTGGGTAAGTAAAACACTATATATTTGGGCGGTTTCTGAACCCGAGACACCACACTTGTAGTGTCTCCCACCCGCCCTCCTCCTCTAACCAAAAAAAAGGACTCGGTGGGGTGTTTATAAGGTAAGGCTTTTTCTATTTCTCTGGTTTTATCGTGATTGGTAAAAACTTTTCGTTCCTTTTTCATTTAACTAAGTTAAGCTTAAGATTAAAAATGGCAGGAGATCTCAGACCCGTGTCATGCTCCTCTTGCTCAATGTGGGAGCTCAGGGACATGGCTGATGTCCTTGACTCCTTCACGTGCAGGAAGTGTGTCCAACTGCAGCTCTTGTTAGACCGCATGACGGCTCTCGAGCTGTGGATGGACTCACTTTGGAGCATGCGCGATGCTGAGGAGGTCGTGGATAGCACGTTTAGTGAATTGGTCACACCGCAGATTAGGATTGCTGAGGGAGAAGGGGAATGGGTGACCAAAAGGCAGAGAAAGAGCAGGAAGGCAGCGCAGGAGTCCCCTGCGGTCATCTCCCTCCAAAACAAGTATACCGTTTTGGATACTGTTGAGGGAGATGGCTCACCAGGGGAAGGCAGCAGTAGCCAGGTCCATGGCACCGTGGCTGGCTCTGCTGTTCAGAAGGGCGGGAAAAAGAGTGGAAGGGCTATAGTCATAGGGGATTCGATTGTAAGGGGAGTAGATAGGCGGTTCTGTGGTCGAAAACGAGGCTCCCGAATGGTATGTTGCCTCCCAGGTGCACGGGTCAGGGATGTCTCAGATCGGCGGCAGAACATTCTAAAGGGGGAGGGTGAACAGCCAGTTGTCATTGTGCACATAGGCACCAATGATATAGGTAAAAAAAACGGGATGAGGTCCTACAAGCAGAGTTTAGGGAGTTAGGAGCCAAGTTAAAAAGTAGGACCTCAGAGGTAGTAATCTCAGGATTGCTACCAGTGCCACGTGATAGTCAGAGTAAAAATGAAAGAATAGTCAGGATGAATGCGTGGCTTGAGAGATGGTGCAGGAAGGAGGGGTTCAGATTTTTGGGACATTGGGACCGGTTCTGGGGGAGGTGGGACTATTACAAATTGGATGGTCTACACCTGGGCCGGACTGGAACCAATGTCCTTGGGGGTGCTTTTGCTAACGCTGTTGGGGAGGGTTTAAACTAATGTGGCAGGGGGATGGGAACCAATTGAGGAGGTCAGTTGACAGTAAGGAGGTAGTAACAAAAGCCTGTAAGGAACTAGATAATGAAGTCAGTGTGACTAAGGGGAAGAGCAGGCAGGGAGCAGATGATGAATATAAAGGGACTGGTGGTCTGAGGTGCATTTGTTTTAATGCAAGAAGTGTAGTAGGTAAGGCAGATGAACTTAGGGCTTGGATTAGTACCTGGGAGTATGATGTTATTGCTATTACTGAGACTTGGTTGAGGGAAGGGCATGATTGGCAACTAAATATCCCAGGATATCGATGCTTCAGGCGGGATAGAGAGGGAGGTAAAAGGGGTGGAGGAGTTGCATTACTGGTCAAAGAGGATATCACAGCTGTGCTGAAGGAGGGCACTATGGAGGACTCGAGCAGTGAGGCAATATGGACAGAACTCAGAAATAGGAAGGGTGCGGTAACAATGTTGGGGCTGTACTACAGGCCTCCCAACAGCGAGCGTGAGATAGAGGTACAAATATGTAAACAGATTATGGAAAGATGTAGGAGCAACAGGGTGGTGGTGCTGGGAGATTTTAATTTTCCCAACATTGACTGGGATTCACTTAGTGTTAGAGGTCTAGATGGAGCAGAATTTGTAAGGAGCATCCAGGAGGGTTTTCTAGAGCAGTATGTAAATAGTCCAACTCGGGAAGGGGCCATACTGGACCTGGTGTTGGGGAATGAGCCCGGCCAGGTGTTTGAAGTTTCAGTAGGGGACTACTTTGGGAATAGTGATCACAATTCCGTAAGCTTTAAAATACTCATGGACAAAGACGAGAGTGGTCCTAAAGGAAGAGTGCTAAATTGGGGGAAGGCCAACTATACCAAAATTCGGCAGGAGCTGGGGAATGTAGATTGGGAGCAGCTGTTTGAAGGTAAATCCACATGTGATATGTGGGAGGCTTTTAAAGAGAGGTTGATTAGCATGCAGGAGAGACATGTTCCTGTGAAAATGAGGGATAGAAATGGCAAGATTAGGGAACCATGGATGACAGGTGAAATTGTGAGACTAGCTAAGAGGAAAAAGGAAGCATACATAAGGTCTAGGCGGCTGATGAAAGACGAAGCTTTGAAAGAATATCGGGAATGCAGGACCAATCTGAAACGAGGAATTAAGAGGGCTAAAAGGGGTCATGAAATATCTTTAGCAAACAGGGTTAAAGAAAATCCCAAAGCCTTTTATTCATATATAAGGAGAAAGAGGGTAACTAGAGAAAGGATTGGCCCACTAAAGGACAAAGGAGGAATGTTATGCTTGGACTCAGAGAAAATGGGTGAGATTCTAAACGAGTACTTTGCATCGGTATTCACCGAGGAGAGGGACATGACGGATGTTGAGGTTAGGAACAGATGTTTGATTACACTAGGTCAAGTCGGCATAAGGAGGGAGGAAGTGTTGGGTATTCTAAAGGGCATTAAGGTGGACAAGTCCCCAGGTCCGGATGGGATCTATCCCAGGTTACTGAGGGAAGCGAGAGAGGAAATAGCTGGGGCCTTAACAGATATCTTTGCAGCATCCTTAAACACGGGTGAGGTCCCGGAGGACTGGAGAATTGCTAATGTTGTCCCCTTGTTTAAGAAGGGTAGCAGGGATAATCCAGGTAATTATAGACCGGTGAGCCTGACGTCAGTGGTAGGGAAGCTGCTGGAGAAGATACTGAGGGATAGGATCTATTCCCATTTGGAAGAAAATGGGCTTATCAGTGATAGGCAACATGGTTTTGTGCAGGGAAGGTCATGTCTTACCAACTTAATAGAATTCTTTGAGGAAGTGACAAAGTTGATTGATGAGGGAAGGGCTGTCGATGTCATATACATGGACTTCAGTAAGGCGTTTGATAAGGTTCCCCATGGTAGGCTGATGGAGAAAGTGAAGGCGCATGGGGTCCAAGGTGTACTAGCTAGATGGATAAAGAACTGGCTGGGCAACAGGAGACAGAGAGTAGCAGTAGAAGGGAGTTTCTCAAAATGGAGACGTGTGACCAGTGGTGTTCCACAGGGATCCGTGCTGGGACCACTGTTGTTTGTGATATACATTAATGATTTGGAGGAAAGTATAGGTGGACTGATTAGCAAGTTTGCAGACGACACTAAGATTGGTGGAGTAGCAGATAGTGAAGGGGACTGTCAGAGAATACAGCAGAATATAGATAGATTGGAGAGTTGGGCAGAGAAATGGCAGATGGAGTTCAATCAGGGAAAATGCGAGGTGATGCATTTTGGAAGATCCAATTCAAGAGTGAACTATGCAGTAAATGGAAAAGTCCTGGGGAAAATTGATGTCCAGAGAGATTTGGGTGTTCAGGTCCACTGTTCCCTGAAGGTGGCAACGCAGGTAAATAGAGTGGTCAAGAAGGCATACGGCATGCTTTCCTTCATCGGACGGGGTATTGAGTACAAGAGTTGGCAGGTCATGTTACAGTTGTATAGGACTTTGGTTCGGCCACATTTGGAATACTGCGTACAGTTCTGGTCGCCACATTACCAAAAGGATGTGGATGCTTTGGAGAGGGTGCAGAGGAGGTTCACCAGGATGTTGCCTGGTATGGAGGGCGCTAGCTATGAAGAGAGGTTGAGTAGATTAGGATTATTTTCATTAGAAAGACGGAGGTTGAGGGGGGACCTGATTGAGGTGTACAAAATCATGAGAGGTATAGACAGGGTGGATAGCAAGAGGCTTTTTCCCAGAGTGGGGGATTCAATTACTCGAGGACACGAGTTCAAAGTGAAAGGGGAAAAGTTTAGGGGGGATATGCGTGGAAAGTTCTTTACGCAGAGGGTGGTGGGTGCCTGGAACGCATTGCCAGCGGAGGTGGTAGATGCGGGCACGATGGCGTCTTTTAAGATGTATCTAGACAGATACATGAATGGGCAGGAAGAAAAGAGATACAGAACCTTAGAAAATAGGCGACATGTTTAGAGAGAGGATCTGGATCGGCGCAGGCTTGGAGGGCCGAAGGGCCTGTTCCTGTGCTGTAATTATCTTTGTTCTTTGTTGTTCTATGATTGTTTTCAATCCCTAACATGACCTCAGTGGAAGATCCGCAGAAACCCAGAGAAACGGTGTAAACAGTCTTTGCAGCTGTTTCTGTAAGGTTTATGACAAAGCTGCGGCAGGTGACTAGGAGAATATCACAGAACCTCTACCCTATTATGTCAACACTAAGACATGTTGCATCTTTCAAACATGCTGCTTTCTATTTCACTGCATAATGCAGCAGACCCCAATCATACAGGATGCACTTTGACTGGACAATGGCACAAAGCAGACAAACTGCATCTACCCAATGTGTAAAAGATTTGTTAGTTTGCCCAAAGAGTTTGGGGGCAGAGGGTGGGGCTATGGAAAGTGGAACTGATTCAGCTCATATATGAAGAATGATTACTTCGGGGGAGGGACTGAGGCGCTGGATTTTGGGCCAGATATTGTCATGAAGCTATCGGTTGGAACCGGAAGCGGGTACGGCTTATGTTGGGGCCAGGAGTGGCTGATCGCACACGATCCAGCAGCGGCTGGCCAATTAAGGTGAATGAGGCGTGGGGGTTGACCAATTGCATGGATGGTGTTGGGGACGGAGGTGGAGGGGGCAGAGATGGAGGTGCCGGCATCAGCTGATGCTATGGCAGGTGCTGGCGTCATTTTTAAAGAGCTTCCAGACCTGCATTCAATGTTGCTGTCTGTATTAATAGGATTTCCAGAGTGCTGAAAGGCTGCAGAGTAATGGCGGACAGCAGACCTCAGGTAGCCCCACACTTTGGTGATGCCACCCTCCAGGTGCTCTTACAAGCTGTCAGGAAAAAGCAGGAAATTTTCTTCCCTAGGGATGGGAGGAGGAGAGCTGGCAGCTTGACCAAGCAAGCCTGGCTGCAGATTGTGCTGGAGGTCAGCAGCTTTGGGGTCACTCCAAGGACATGGCTACTGTGACGTAAGCGTCTCAATGACCTCATCTGGGCAGCAAAAGTGAGTACATCTTAAGGCCTTCAGCTCTGGGTCTTGCATCTGTCAGAGGGGTTGGGTGCGTTGGGTGGAGACGGAGTGCCCACCCAGACATGGGCAAACGATCAGGGGATGTAGACAAAATGCCTGAGGGATGGCAAAATGGCCCTGAAAAGAGGCCATTAGTCATTGGAGACCCTCACGAGGTCCCTGGAAAGGGACCGGATCAGGAGACATCTATGTGCCCCCATCCATAATTACCAGCATATAACTTGGGCTTGTTCATTGGGAGGCCAACAGCATTCATTCTTGTGTCTGCAGGAGAAAATTGCACACAATTGCAGAAAGTGGGACAAGGCTGGTAGTGGGCTGCTGATTCTCCATGTCCTGAGCCCGATGGAGGAGAGGCCATGGATCTGGCTGGGCTGCAGGATGAAAGAAGCATTGCAGACGGAGAGACAGGGGCACCTTCCCAAACACAGAATAAGGTAATCATGGGGCACAAGGGTGAATCTGCAGTGATGTAGCCATGCTGCTCATCAGGCATCCGGTGCCTACAGGGATCTCCAACGTAGGGCTGTATGCTATGGCGGGAGGGATGGCCCTTGACCCTACAATGTCTCTGTTCTCTCATGCAACTCATACGGAACCTACTCAAAGAGCCTTCGAGACTGTTGGAGAGCCTGCTACCTCTGAGGGGGAGGATGGAGCCTCAGAAGGTCCATCGTCACCTCATACCCTTGCACCCTCTACCAATACAGAAAATCTGAGGTTGGTGGGTTAGATTCAGGCACACAACCTGGCGAGCACATCACAGACATTCCCAAGCAACTGAAGAAGGCTGTGACAGCCAGGCCTCTGACAGTTGGAAGAATGTGGGAGGCCAGGTCCATTCCGAGCCTCAGGCTCATGATGTGCCTCTGGTGTCACCAGCATCATGGGAAATTCTACAGCTGTAGCAAGAGGTCAGATAACATCTGGCAGAGATGCCAGAGGCTATGCGTGCCCAAGCCTAGATGATGGAGGAGTCCATCCAGGCCTTGAGTACTGCAATGTCTCTGACTGGTGCATGAATGATGTCCTCTGTTGCGAGATTGGCAGCACTCCTGGAAAGCCACATCCAGCAAAGCACTCAGTGGCTTCAGGATATTAGTGCAGACCTGCATACCCTCGTCCTGACCATGAGCTCAAGGCAGCACTGGCAAGACGAGGGGGGGACAGGGGACCTGGTATCACCACCAGGAGGCAGTGGCATACTGGTAATGACACTGGATTAGTAATTCAGAGGCCCAGGCTAATGCTCTTGGGACATGGGTTCGAATCCCATCACGATAGATGGTGAAATTTGAAATCAATTAATAAGTCTGAAATTAAAAAACCTAGTCTAATGGTGATTATGAAACTATTGTCGATTGTTGTGAAAAACCCATCTGGTGCACTAATTTCCTTTAGGGAAGGAAATCTGCTGTCCTTACCTGGTCGGGCCTACATGTGACTCCAGACAATTAGGGATAGGCAATAAATGCTGGCCTAGTCAGCCACACCCACATCCCATGAATATATATTTTTAAAAACTCTCAGATCAGCAGGGAGGTATATATTTGCCTTGTAAGGGAGCAGCGGCTACCCAACGCTGCTGGGACCTCCTCTTAGGATACTTCTGGTGTAGCCAGAAGTTTCTCTGCCAGTAATGCCAGGGCCTTCATCATTCCTGCTGATAGAGGGTGTTACTGCTTCTGTGCAGGAGGCCCCAACATGCCGGGTGCCCACCAGGCCAAAGGCAACCAGAGCATGAATGCCAAGGTCATTCCTAACCAAGGAACGGCAAGGTCAGCAGCCTGCCTCCACTAACGAGGTGGCATTTTCCCATTGTCCCTCTGATATGGTACCCCCGCAGTTCTGGGACCTTTGCCCCCACTCCTCAAGATGATGCCCGATGCCCTCCCTTATCCACCCTGCTTGGCAGTTGATGCTGCCTCTCCCGATGGCCTCCCTTTGTAGCTAGCAATGAGCTCCTGCCCCCAACTCGCCTGCTTCAACCAGGCGAAACTCCGAAGCCCCGTGATTCCCATGCACCCTTAGTAAAATTTAATACTAAGAATAAAATTGCTGTCAATCGGCCTCTTAAGTATCTTAATTGCGTGCCCATCACATTGATTTCTAATCTCCGCCCTCCATGTTTGTCACCATGCACAAAATCGGGATGGGATGTCACAAGTCTGATGTCTCGCGGGCCAATTTTATGTCCCCCTGCCACCTCTGTTCCCATCTCCAAGGTCCACGCAAAATTCAGCCCCATATCCCAGGGGCAGAGGGGAGAAAATTGCGGGAAAAAAAGTTAAAGGAAAATGATTTCCACTCAATTTCTAGAAAATTCTACAGCATGAGCATATCCTACCAGGATGTGTGAACTTTCTTGTTAACCACATGATTCATAGTGAACAATTGATTTTTTTTAAAAAAAGATATGCCTTTATATATTTATATTGCATCTGGGCCAATTCCTTAGAATAATAAATCTGTTGACTATTCAGTTACAAAATTTGGGAATTCCCACGCAATTTAAAACATTGAACTTACCAGAAAAAACATGAAAGATCTCCCTTCAATTAAGCTGAAGGAGCCCTGGAGTGATTCAATCCAAATTATCTTTGTGAGTCAGAAATGCAGCAAAATTTGAAATAAAGAATGCAGGTGGGTGATAGGGGTGGGAATGGAACAAGGCCCAAATTTGCCGTGAAATTACTATGTAAATTAATCCTGGTCGTCAATTTACGGCTTAACTCCGAGAATAATTCAAACAGAAGAGAACCAAGTAAATTAGCAGTGAATTCCGAAGCTGCTCTGTACGAGCCTCATTGAAGACCTGTTGAATAGACTGAGTTACTATTAAAAAGACAATGAATGTGTGAGCTGTTGCTCAGTGGGTAGCACTCTCAGTTCAAGTCCCACTCCAGAGATGAGCACAGAATCTAGGCTTACACTCCAGTGCAGTACTGAGGGGGTGCTGCACTGTCTTAGGTGCCAGCATTTTGATGAGACATTAAACTGCAGCCCTTTCTATCCCATCAGTTGGACGTAAAAGATCCCATGGTACTATTTTGAACAGTGACTGGACTTTAAAAGTCCTAAAATCGATTGTAAAACATTTTTGGATGTCCTGAGGTTGTGAAAGGGTTGTGCAAGTTCTTTCTCTATGGCTGAGAGATGTCAATATTTTTCTGATAAAGGTTTAAGGAGACTTAAGGAAATGGATGGCTTCTCGCATTGCTGGAGGTGCCATCTTTTAGAAAAGATGCCAAACTAAGGCCCCATCTGCCTGTTCAGGTAGATATAAGAGTTTCCATAGAATTATTTGGAAAAGATTGAAGAGCTTTCCCACTGACTTGGCCAACATTCATCCTTCAAGCAGAACCACCAAAATCAGATCAACTGATCATTTATTTCATCGCTATTGTGGGACCTTGTTTTTTTGCAAATTGGCTGTTGTGTTCACCTACAGAAACAACAGTGACCACACTTTCAAAATAATTTGCGACCTCCTGAGGATGTAAATAGTTCTTTTTTTTTAAAGTCTGAATTTTTCTCCTCCCCAGTTCAGGGCACTGAAACCAATTTCTGGCTATAATCAGTTAACTAAACAGCAAATAGAGATGTGAATCCAGGACCTTCAAGCCAAATGGTTCAGTTCCACACTGGGGTTCTGAAGTTTCATTAAGCCAATAGGGAGCTCCAAACATATGCAAAATGGAAAGATATTAATAATAAAACTGTTGATGCTGAATTTACATGTTCATGGTCCTTGTAATATGCAGTTAAAGATGCAAAGAGTACTGCCATTGAATCCCAATCAAGTACAAGCCATCAGCAGTGGGAATCTTGGGAAACAGTATCAATACCCATTTAAGAAAACATAGCATTATGATCAATTATGACTTTTTTTAGAATTTATTTTGCTTCAAAATGTCACACCAATGACATCACTGGCACCAGATAGTGGCTTAAATGTTAAGCCTGTCTGCCTGTACAGGTGGGTGTTAAAGATTTCACAGCACCATTTAAGAAAGCAAGAAGTTCTATCCTGCCCAACATTGCTCCCACCACCAAAAAAAGTTAAGTAGCCATTCAACTCAGTGCCGTTTGTGGGATATTGATGGCACAGAGGGGCTGCCAGGTTTGTCTGCACAACAGTCACTGCACTCCAAAAAGCTAATTTAATGTGTGAAGCACTTTGAGATAGTTTAATGATCTTTGAATATTTTTAAGGCAGAGGTAGATAGATTCTTGATAAGAAAGTGGGTGGAAGGTTATCAGTGGCAGGTGGAAATGTGGAGTAATCAGTTCAACCATGAACTCATTGAATGGCGGAGCAGGCTCGAAGGGACGAGTGGCATACTCCTGCTCCTAATTCGTATGTTCGTATATGTTAAAGTGCTATATAAATGCAAGTATTCCTTTCTGTCATTTGAAATAGTTGGAGGAAAGCTTTGGTTCAACAATGGGAGGGAGCGGAATTACATTCAAACGAGCCAGCAACCCTGGTTAATGTCATTAACTCAGTTCTGCCACATCATGAGACAGAGAAAAAATAAAATGGAGCACGAACAGTTGTATTTTTTAAACAGTGACGCATATTTTTTTCCTTTTCAAATGGAACCCAATGTGAAGACACTTTCTTTAGAATGCAGATTGGTGGTGTGGTTTCTTTAATAGGACACATTACTGCTTTCCTCTTTCCTTTTCTGCCCTTGTGTTCTACTTGTCGTATTCGAGACAGATGGCCTATTCCCAAGCTTCCGTTAATATATTCAGCCAGCAGGAGGAACAAGAGGGCTGTCCATGGAGGTGGTCTTCCTGATTTTCCATCCTTTCCTCATGACAACAACACAAATGAGATTCAGAACTTGGCAGAATGCAACCTAACCCACTGCTCCGCGGTCAGCATCACAACCCACTGAGGCCCAGTCCAACTGTTGCAAGACTTTAAAAGGGGTCCTGATAGTGAGATGCACTCCTGAAAGTCAGCTTTCTATCACAACTGGTTAAGAAGTCATTGAGAAGTTTGCACAAACATATTTTAATCAGGTTTCTTTGATTTAGTCCAAAACAACAATGAATGTTGTCCCAGGAAGATGATCCCTGCCCCGGAACATTTGATCGTGCAAATATTTTAACCTACCTGCATTACACATTTTTTGCTCATCAAGGTAAAGGATGTTTGCATTGAGAAATGGAACACTTTCTTGTTTTGAACACCCACTATCAGCCTACTGTACCCCCAGGTCAGGTAAATAAAGCTCCCTATGTCACAACAATCAGCCTTGACCCTAGTCTCACAAAACTGCCTCTACCACCCATAAACACACCACCCACACACCAGTGGGCCACATTCCAATTCTCAGACCAGCCATCCTGTGGGTATCTTGATGTGATAGGGCCAATTTTGAGGTTACCCAGATTTTTTTCATATAGGACCTTATAGTCAACAGAGAAAATTTTCCTCCCATTAGCCTGGGATAGATCAAACCCAAGCTTCAGAGCAGCTAACCCACAGTGCCACCCAGTGCCAATGCCATGCATACTGAGTGAGTTGTCTAATTGGGGCACTGGGATAATTTTTGACAGAACTTAACAACTGTCTACTGGCAGGATGTTACAGTGAAACTGTATTTGTTTAACTAAGATTACACTGGCACTGATATAAACGCAATGGAGGAAAGAAAATTAATTAAAAGCTAGGGTTGGATTTTTCCAATGGCAGCCAAATTTACTGCCTTCATCCAGCCAAGTTGATTGAAACAATTCCAGGGTTTAAGTCCTTTACACAAGTCAAAGTAATCAACTTCAGAAGTTATGAATTCTTACCAATTAATGGCGGTGTAAGACATTTAAACAACTATCATAAATGATACACTGGGTCAGTGCTACTCATAATACATCTTGGAAGCCATTTATGAGCCATCTGCCCTTTACCTGTGGTCGTCATCTGACTTACTGGCCCCGATAATAACTTGAAGGCAAATTGTATGGGAAACCCAGAAGAAAGTGCAGTGCATTTTAATACAGCCACCTCATTATCATTTTACTTCTGAGTTTGGCGTCGATTACACAGCAGTGGGCATGATGACAACCTACATGATGTGATCTCAACTGTAGTATTTAAAGGCTCGATGCAAAGCTGAATTTGGAGGTATTGGGAGCAAGAGAAGACAAATTTGAGAACAGAGTCAGGACGATCAAAGGCTGGGCCTCGCTTTAATACCACCTCCCTTGATGTGTTGCTGGGGGCTGTAAGCAGCCAGAGTGAGATACTCTTCCCTAGCAATGGGAGGAAGAAACTTGCTGCTGCCATAAAGAAGGCTTAGCTGGAGGTGCCCCAGAGGTCAGCAACAGGAGCATTGTACTATGCTCCCGGATTCAGTGAAAGAAGCACTTCAACGGCCAAAGCAGGTCAGGAAAGACAAGTACAGTTGCACGTTCACCTACATCCTGTTGTGCACATCACCACCATCACACCACTTCCAGACTGCCTTCTCAAGCCTACTCTATCACATCACTCCTCACACTCACTTGCCTTGCAAAACAAACCCATCCTTCTCTTTCTATGCACTTCCTCACATCCCCATCTAACCATCAAACACTGCTACTCACCCTCATCCTTATGCAATTTGATGCCTCTTCCTGATAGTCAATCTCACCAAATGCACTCCATCCATCAGGTGAATACATGCCATTACAGTTACTAATAGGTCTGTTCTTTCCACTTTAACAGAAATGAGCACAAACACAAGGGAGAGGCAGAAAACAGGGCTCAGCCTCCACTGATCATAGTTGACAACTGCAAAGGAAGAAGCACTGGAGATCAGTTGCCATCCCTCGCTTTGGAGATGGGGACCCCACTGGTACCCATACAGCAGTCAGCCATGTTGACTTGATTTCAGCAGGGAGTGAAATTTGATCATCTTCATAATGGTAAGTTGCAACATTTTTACCTACCCCATAGTAATTCATTATCTTTTATCTCCGTCAGGGCCTTCACCCGTGCAGCAGGATCCATTGATCGCGTGGACGACGAATCTTCAGAAGAGATGATTCGTTCTAAGGATGCACCAACACAGGACTTATGCTTACCATGCATGCACCAGCTCAGATATGTTGGTGGGACCAGTTAGTCAGATAGTTGGGTTTTCATTTGGAGACTGACACTTCACAAGTAAGCAAAAGCAGACACTGTTGGCAGGGCCAGCAGTGGAGAATTGACACTGGCCACCCTCTACAAGCTTTGTTGAGCTGGACATATACTGTACTTCGGGAGCTGTCAATGAAAAGGATAATCATTGAGGAGCAGCGGAGAATGTGCGATGTACTGACAGTCCTTCCAAGCACACTGACCACAATTGCAGAGACAATGGAGCAGTCTGCCTGAAGCATGAGTGGGATGTTGTTGTAGGGCATTGCAATGATGTCTTCTTGCATGGATAGAGTGGCCAACTCCTTAGAATATCAAATGCAGCAATTAAATGAGTCCATGTACAACTTGACCACGGCCATGCACATTCTGAATGCTAACATGTGGTTCTGACATTGGTCCACTGGGGCAATCTAACTGAACCTTTCATTAATAAGAGCATTCCTGGCATCTGATAAGCAATGTGAACAGCTGGTGTTGCTTTGTCCTTATCACCTTCCTCTTCATGATTCTCCACCTCCTCGGAATCGTCCGCAGATAAGCTGCACTCTGCGCGTGGAGATGCAAACCTCAGCACTTGCTGATTCTGACTGGCATCATCACTGGTGAAGTTCATATAATTTACAGCCCTAGAAAACAACCCATCAGTAACCTATCATGCATTCCACCAACTGGGAGATTCTGGATATGTCTCCAGCTGAGACCTTGAGTGATATGGACAGAAACAAAAAGTTGAGGACAGTAGTCGTTTTGACAGCCACTGGTAACACATAACCACCAGGTCCAGAAGGGAGAAGATTAGTAGATTACTAGTAGATTACAAATCTCTGCCATCACCTGATGCAATAACCTGAGCCTCCTGAAGCACTGCTGTTCCATCGCTCAATGGAAACTTAGCCTCTCCCAGTACACTCTGTGTCATGGGTTGTGTGTCCTGCAAGCTGCATCCCTCAGCGTCTCCCTCTCTGATGTCCAGCTGAAGGTTTCTCAAAAGTAGGTTCCTGCTGCTGATGGTCACCTCTCTGCTGCCCAGTGCAGATCTCTCAACAGCATGCTACTGCTGCTTGTCATATTGCTTCTCATCTGAGGTCCAATCTAAGGCAACCAAGCCACGACGCATCCTGATGTGATTCAGAAAAGCTCCAAAGTGTAGAAAGTAAACTCTCAGCAAAAGTACTGTGAACAAACTTTTTCCCAATAGTAGGCGAGAAAGCAACTGCGAGTACTGAGTATTTGAGTACTGCTGAAAACAGAGACATTTTGCCAAAGCTTTTCATCTTGCACTCATCAGGACAATCACAAGAATACCAATGTAAGGGAAAGCAACACATTTATACTATATGAGAAGAGAGTGCTGATTGGATGGCAAGTGGACTCTGATTGGTAGAGGGGTTGCCATGGAGAATGTAATCAGCACTCTCTTCTCCTATAGTATAAATTTGTTGCTTTCCCTTATATTGGTATTCTTGCAAATTGTCCTGATGAGTACAAGATGAAAAGCTTTGACAAAATGTCTCTGTTTTCAGCAATTCTCAAGTTCTGTACTACCAAATGACTATTTTACTGAGTATTTATTGAGCATTTCCATGAGATCTAATAAGCCCCCTCAATTGCTGTTTTGTTTTGCTTTGCTTTCACTAGAGAGTTTCAGGAAGCCTGGGAAACTTGTGCATGCAATGTTAAACTTAAAAGTACGTTGAAATATAGCTCCAGTTGCGCAATTACCAAATGTTAATAGGCAACCCGCCTAACCCAAGGTGTATTGCATAACCAGCCTAAAAGGCTAAGTTAAACATGGAGGTTGGCAGGTACGATCTGGCTTCCTGACACTCACAGTTTTGCTGGATTTACTCTCCCACCCACACCTATATGTTTCTCCAGGTTAAAATTTCCCCTACTGTCTCTGGGCCTCTACTGGTGACCTTCGTGGCTGTGGGATTTTGGGATTCAGTGCTATTCTCTCTGCTTTACTTGTTCTCCACTAAAACCAGTGTGAGGGAATGTTATTAAGAGGTAAGGCAATTTCAGCTGCCATACAGCAAGTGAATGGGCTTCATTAAAAGGGCCTGCTGGCACCTATGTAACCAAACTCAAACATGAGAGGAGAGGAGAAAGTTCAGGGAATGCAAAAAGTTCCAACACATCAAACCACTTTACCTTTTCACAATTATACAGAATTGTAGGTCGAATGATCAACTGCTTCACAGTTATCTGATTATAAACAATCACGGGACAAAATATAAACAACCCACTGCCAAATGGCACCTAGAAACAGTTCAAAAATGCAATGATTGTTGGTAAAACAATGATTATTTTTTGTTACTCTCCCCATTTCTGATTAGATGATTAAATGGCTGAGGTACAGAGATTCCTAGATTGGTCATAATTGGCCAATTCTATTGTATTTGCAATTTTGAGAGATCCTGATCCAAGAATTTTCTCACCAACAATTTTCAGAGATTATCAGAGATTCAACAACTTTGTGATCTTGGCTGTTGCCTGCACTCATGCCAAAGATGTGTCATGGGGAAGCTCATACTTAGTACTCCGGCCCGTGCATTTGGCAGTAAATTATTCCACCTTTGAGGTCAACAATGGAGTCTGTTGTTGGCAGTTGCCTCACAATTTTGTGGCAAAGTCTCCGGGACTCTAACTCTCCAACGCATGTCTTGTCATCTATTCTTCAGACTACAAAGGTATTCAAAACCTTCCGACCAATTACCTTAGTTCTTGCTTAGGCAAGCTTGCTTGATCGCTCAAAAGCATGGTATTGTATTTAATCCAAATAGATTAGAAGGTCCCAGGTTTCATTTCTGGTATGAGCTGATCCCAACTACAGCAACTGTTGGGGCAGTACACTTTTCTGTGATTCTTCAGGGTCAGGAATCTAACTGCTGATATTATCCAGGTCATCTGCTGAAAAATGTAGGATTGAATAGCCTTCCCACCTCAAACAGAAGAATAGCCACTTGGGCAAAATAACAGAGGACAGTCAGCACTGATGAGACTATATGCCATATTGAATTTCTTCCTTTAGAAGAGGAGGAAAGCTAAAAGTAAAGATGATGAAATGTTCTCCAGTTAATTGCGCAGTCTTGCGTACAGATGTTAGAAACACTAACAGATCTTCCATGACATTGCTAGGCTCATGCTTCAGTGTAGTACTGAGGGAGTCCAACATTATCAGAAGTGCCATCTTGAAGTGGGTCTTCAATTTACGGCCTTCAGTCTCAAAGGTGAGAGGGCTACAACTAAGTTAAGCTGACACAATGCCCAATCCTACCATCAACATAGACTCCAAGGCTGTTGCTGTGCATTCAGGCTACCTATCGAACATCAAGTGCTGGATGAGTAGAAATGCTTCCCAGATCCACAGACAAAACTAAAGCCATCCTTTTATTTTTCTCTCAATGGCTATTTGTCTCTGGGTTGGAATGCATTAATCTCCCAGGCTGCCCACTCAGCTTTGACATCCTATTCAACTCTGAGCTAACCTTTGTACCCCACAACTAATCTCTCAGCAAGACCATGTTCCTTCACCTCCAAAACATAGCTGGCTTAGGTCATCAATTTTCATCCTCAGTAATGAAATCCTATTCCACTCCATCACCTGAGTACTGATTTCTCAAATACTCTCTTTGCTATCTTCACAAACATCAACTAATTCAGACTCCTCTCCAATACAAAGTCACACCCACCTTTCACCCCACCTCCATCAAGCTCTCTGGTTCCCTGTGCCCCAACAAAACAATTCCTAGTCCCACATCCTCATTTTCAAATCCTCCCACAGTTTTGAGGCAATTATCTAAGTGACCTTCACCCTGCCTGCACCAGTCATCTGATTCTAGATTCCGGCTTGTTCCCCATCCCCTCTGCTCCACCATCTCAGCCACTAAGCCATCTGGAATTCTCTCACCAAACCACTTTGCCCTGTTCTCACTATCCTGCCTTCAAAAGCTTCCTGAAAACCAACCTCTTGAACTGTGCCTTCAGCCTTCCCAACTCAATGCCATCTTCTGTACACCCCTCCACTCCCAATTGTGCTCAGCACTCTGAGACATTCAAACACACAGAAAAAAACTGCAAATGCTGGAAATCTGAAAGAGAAACAAAAAATGCTTGAAACTGACAGCAAGCCAATCAATATCAATTGAGAAAAAACAGGTTAAAATTTCAGCGACAAGTCCTTCATCAGAACAGTTCTGTTTCATCTTTCCACAATGCTTACTGAACTGATGGTTATTAACAACATTTTCTGATGTTGCTCTGCGATATTCTCCCAGCCTGTATATAAGGCAGATATCCAAATCCTCTTGCAGAGCAAGGCATACACACAAATTGGAGATTTGTTGATGCACTGGTCTGGGATTTTTCATTCATTGAAATCAATGGACAAAAAACCCAATTATCTGATCCACACTTGTGATGTACGAGATACCCAAACATGGTCAAGGACTCGAGAAATCTACCCTTGTAAATAAACGGTTATTGTTTTTTAGTGAGCTGATTGCATGAAATTGTAGGTATAATATTTGGTTATGGCATTGATATAAACCTGCAAACTAAGTAAACACACAGCTCCACAGACTTTTACAAGGACAGATTGGTGTATGCTGTAAGTTAGTGCATTGTGCCTGCACCTTCATTCACACAATCAAAGGTAGGCATGATACTATTACAGACAAAATGATTCCTTCCATTAAGAAGTGGTAAGTCTGTTTAAATAATTATACTTCAATAATCTCTTAAATAATCTCTTTGGCACAGATCTGCTAATACACTCTCTCTTAGAAAGATTACCACCTGCATAATTTTCTCAAGTGTTTGGAGCATTTTAGCTTCATTATACAAGGCTCAAACAAAAATGGCCAAACATGACTTGAGACAAAAGTCACCATTCAGCTCACATGTTGCTTTCTGAGTCCTTTCTCTACCAGCAACAAAAAGATAGAAGAGTTTTGTAAATAATGGCCTTCAAAAAAGAGAAGTGAATGTATTTATAACTCGCCCGACCCAAGCAAACACAACTCATTGTGAATTTGGCACAAATTGCCCAGACACTTTAATCTGTTACAGCAAGCAAAGAAATAATTGTAGGTTTGAAATGCTCGGCCGTAATGGCACGATTTTCTCACACTTTTGTTTTGTTGTTGGACTGTGCAGTAACTAAAGGGGCGTTATAGTCCTGGAGCCTAGGCTTGCATGTGCCTCTAGGGGTAGAGCAGGAGAGAGGAGTGTGGGAAGGAAGGCATCACAGCCAGGTCTGATCCTATCCTCACCAAACGTACACTTTAAAGTAGAGTTGCTGAGTGGCTATTGGGCGGTAATCCTGCCTAATTTTTCCCTCTGTGGTCCAAAGGTATTGAAACCAATTCATATGATGGATATATATAGTGATTATCAGATGTGACTTCAAATATGAGCATGGCAAGTTGTGAAATTGAATTTTAAAAATCTGGTAATTTGTGGGTTGGCACCAGAAGGAAATGACCATGAAAGCAGCTGTTGTAAAAACCCAACTAGTTCACTATTGTTCCTCAGTAAAGGGATTCTGCTACCCCTATCCAGTCTGGCTTAACTCTCTCTCTCAAGTGGCCTAGGAAACCATTCAATTGCTTCTAAAAGACCCACTACTCCCTTCTCAAGCAACTAAGGATGGATGGGCAAAATTGTGGCCTTGCCGGCGATGCCCACAGCCTCTACACTATTCACACAAACTGCAGCAGCCCCACTATCAGACCAGAAGAAATCATAGACCAGGGAGGCAACCTGTCATACTGCATAGGGTCAATTTCAACCTCACCCATTGGGACACTGACAGATTTGGGTGCAATGCTGACTTTATACCCCAATATCAAAGCAAAATACTGTGGATGCTGGAAATCTGAAATAAAAACAGAAAAGTGCTGGAACTACTCAGCAGGTCTGGCAACATCTGTGGCGAGAGAAACAGAGTTAACATTTCAGGTCTGTGACCTTTCATCAGAACTGTTCTGATGAAAGGTCACAGACTTAAAACGTTAACTTTGTTTCTCTCTCCACAGATGCTGCCAGACCTGCTGAGTATTTCCAGCACTTTCTGTTCTGACTTTATACCCCACCTGAATTAATGGACAGTAATGGGAGGTGAATAAAACCGGCTTCCACCCGATCCTGCGGGATTGCCACCCTGCAAGTTAGGTTAAAATTAGCCCCTGTGGTTCTATATATTATACCACATTTACCTATTGAGCCACCACTGAACCCTGCATATTGACTGGTCCTTCTGTAAAATTACCCTGTAAGATTAAAGTCCAAAATATTAAATCTAGCGGTAGACTACCCAAACTATTCACTGTCATTAAATTTGGCATTACTTCATGTCCCTACATCAAAAACGAATGCAAGCCTTTTTATACTAAGTAAACTTGGCACAGAGTTAAATGTTGCTGCATGTATCTATTACATCTTAATCTATTCTTTCTGTGCTAAAAGCAATTATCATTTAATTAGAAAATGTAGGTGGTCTGCCCGTCAGCAACAGCAGTAATATTACTTGAAGTTAGTTGAAGAAATTGGGTGGTAGAGGTGAAAGGAAGTGTCAGCCTAGAGTTTGTGCTTAAGTCTCTTGAACCCACAACCTTCTGACGTAGAGGTGACAGTACTACCACTGAGCCAAAGCTAACACCTCGGGCAGGATTTTCGCCCCCAGATGGGTGGGCATGAAAATCCATGCTGCTAGTTTGCCAGCACCATCCCGCCCCAAGGCCATTTTCCCAGAGGCAGGATGGGGCTCGGCAAGCATCAGGTAGCCAAATAAGCTGGGCAAATGGCCTATTAAGGCCTACTGTCAGAGGCTTTGAGGCCCTCCCCCACTGCCTGGCCACAGCTGCAGCCGCAGGCTGCACAATGCTTGCCCTGCTGCTGAGGGCATTTTTTATTTTAAAAGTTTAAAAAGTCGGAGAGAGGGTGCCTCAAGATAGAGGCGCCCTCTCTCTCTCTTCCCTGAGCTGCAGTCTGCTGCTCCTTCCAAGCTGGAAGGCCTCCTATTGCTCCTCCAGCTTCACGAGCCTGTCCACCATCCTTAATTCAACGGGGAGCTTGCTAATGGCCAATTTAAAGAAAATCACTGACGGGTGACTGTTTCCCACACAGTGTGGGGTTGCAACTGCCATTTGACCCCAGCATTAGGGTCCTGAGCCAAAACCCAAAATGATGCCCCTTATCATGTGTTTCAGAAATATCTCAAACAGCTTCATATACAGAGAATAAACAACCTGTATTTGTAGTGCCTTTAATGTATAAAACAGTCTCAAAGCATTTTACAGGGACATCATTTTTTTTTAATGGACCCTGAGCCAAAGAAGGTTTGAAGGTAGGTTTTAAGGACAGGTCTACTTTGAAATGCAGTGACTTCTGTTATGTAGGCAAACATGGTAGCTCTTTTATATAAATCGGGAGCCCACAAACAGCAATGAGAGGAATGATCAGTTAATCTGTGGTACTGTTTGAATGTTGCCCAAGACCACAGAGACAACCTTCATCTTGTTGATCCTTGAATTGTGTTCTGGGATCTTAAATGTCCAGCCAAACCACTGGAAAAAACTGACAGCAACTAGGCTTAACATCTCATCTGAAGGATGTCACCTCCAAGAATACAGTGCTTCCTCAGTACTACACTGAAGTGTAAGCATGGAGAATGATCTTCAACTCATTAACTACATAATCAGAAAGATCAGGTTTAAACAATTAAGTACTGAACAGCACTGAATGCAAGATACAATTTCCGCAACTTTCCAAAAGAAACACACAGACATTCCAGAATCCATCCCAAACTAACCGATTGAAATCTCCTTTTTTTGCCAGATGCAATTAACTGGTTTGGAAAGCCTCTACTCTGTTCTTAGTGTTTGTGAGAAACAGAAGATTGCTATTATTTCAATATTGCTTTGCACTAAATTCACAGAGGCCAGAAATCTGAAGCCCTTCTGGCGCATTCCAGGGATTCTGTGGGGCCTTGTAAGGGGCAGAGCCTCTATCCACCCAAAACAAGGCCTGTGGTATGGCGGAGGGTGCGTGGGTGAGGTGGCAAAGATTCCTAAGCCCAGGAGATCCCACATCTCTGGCCTACCATAAACGCAGCAGATCCTTAGCAGATGAGACCAAGGTTGCTGGCCCACTGAATAGCATGGGTGGAGACCACCTGGAGATCTAGGTGTGGATTGTGGCATGGATCTCTAAAGATGGCAAAAAAAAATTTCAAACTCCCCACGCCAAGTAACAAAGTGGGGAGGGCAACTGAACAATTATGTAGACTTTTAGGAAGGGGTCCTGAAACCCAACCCCTCTGGCAGACTTCCGCTGCAGTTCGCTGCTTCTGGAGGCAGTGGACGCCTGTGGTGGCATGCATACCCATCATTATAATGTTAATGAAAGGAACTGAATCCACAAACATTGGCTCGCTCAGTGGTGCTGGCCCTGGGCACATCTCACCCCAGAATCTCATTCTGACTGGTCACAAGTATGCTGTGCTGGAACTGGAAATGTCACATTGGTAGGCAAAGCTTTTCTGACATTGGAAGTATGATGCATTGTTGGGTCAGACAGGCAGGACCAGGAACAGGGACGGTAGCATAGTGGTAATGCTATCGCACTAATGATCTGGTGACATTAGTTCAAATCCTACCACGGCAGGGGGGAATTTAAATTCAATTCATTAATAAATCTGGAACAAAATGCGAGTCAATGAAACTGCTGGATTGTCATTAAAATCCATTTGATTCACTAACGTCCTTCAGGGGAAGTCGCCCATCCTTACTAGCATGACCCACAGCAATGTAGTTGTCTCTTAACTGCCCTCTGAAATGGCCTAGCAAGCCATTCAGTTGTATCAAACCACTACAGAAAAAAGCACTGTGGGTGTACCTACACCACATGCAATGCAGTGGTTCAAGAAGGTGGCTCATCACCACCTTCTCAAGGGCAATTAGGGATGGGCAATAATGCTCGCATTGCCAGCGATGCTCACATCCTAAGAACAAATAAAAAGAAACAGCATCATTCTGCCTCCAACGTGTGCTGCACCAGGCTTGGGACTGCTCAATGCTCAGGTACAAAAGATGGACAAATGTCCCACACCCAGTGGTGAAATCTCACCTGGAGAAGCACCAAGAAGAATCTAAAATTTGAAGATGGGTAAAAAAAATAACATTTGAAATAAAGTTCTAGTCACCAATATAGATGTCAGTCATTTTAACTGCACTGGGACTTTCACTCACTCTCTGATGACCATACCATATAAAGTTCCTTACTCGCATCAAGTGCTGTTCACCCACAAATCCACGTGCTCGCTGACCTACATTAACTCCTCCCTGGCACCAGCTTGATTTTAAAATTCTAATTCTTGTGTTCAAATTCCTCTGTGGCCTTGCCCCTCACTATCTCTGTAACCTTCTACAATGCTACAAGACCTCTGGACTTCTCTAATTCTGGTACAAACATGATTCTATTTTTCCTCTATTAGTGTCTGCGCCTTCAGCTGCTACGCCTAAGCTCAGGAATTCCCACCCGAAACCTCTCCACTTCTCCCCTCCTTTAAGTCGCTCCTTTATGTTTACCTCTTTAATCAAGATTTTGGTCACTTATCCTAATATGTCTTTATGTGGCTCGGTGTCAAAGCTTATTTGATAATACTCTGGTGAAGCACTTTGAGACATTTTACTACACTAAAGGCACTAGATAAATAAAAGTTCCTGTTGCTGTGGAGAATGAAAACTACTGGCTTTTCTACTGAGAACAGGGCAAAAAGCAGGCAAAGTTCTTGCTCCATGTAATTCCTGCTGGAAAGCGTGTGTGTGTGTGTGTGGAGGTTGGTTGAGACCATAATCAGGCATGGCTGTGATATCCTCTATGGTTGAACAGCCGCCTATAACTCACTCTTAGATTCACACATGTTGAATGGTTTGTTGAGGGAGACTGACAGTTGTGGAAACGTGGCATTGGTCAGCGCCTCTGAGAACGCATGGGTGGGGAGTGGGTATTGGTGGTCAATTTAGAAAGACAGGCTGCATATTTTAATTATTGATTGTGAAAATTGCTTCAATAAATAAAGTGACAGGAACAGAAAATATGACTTATTTTATATTTGATGGAATTCCACTGAAGATATACACAAGCCAGGTGTGAATGATCAGGGTTAAGTTTCCTGATCCTCCCCCTCAGCTTTGACAGGTCGAGCACTGGGACATCACACCACCTCTAGCCATAATCAAATTGTATCTAAATAAATCTTTCTGAAGTAATAACTCATGCTGGAAATATGTCGACCCTTGGCCTCCAGCAAGCGTAGCTGCAGGGCTTTTTCATGTCTCATGGCAATTTGTCTGAGACTAAATAGCAACATTTCCATGATCAATCAGAGGATAAAGTGCAACAATCACGATCAAGGTGACGGGAGTAAGTCTTTTGGCCCATCAAGGCTGCTGCATTATTTTCAAACCATGGCTGCTCAGTATTTCTTTAATCCTTATTCTTGCCTTTTCTTCATCTCGCTGCATATCCTTATTTCCCAAATAAGTGTCTATCTCCCTCTTAAACAGCTCAATTGATTACAGGATTAATTTCCTTTAAGATAGTAGCCTTGTTTTGGGCATTTGTCCAGTAGGCCTCAGTTTAAGACACCTTCATCAGGAACTCCGTTGAGCTCCTCCAACTCTGCCATTATAATTCTAATGGCATTTCGGCGGAAACCCTATACTGGGAAGTGGCTGTGACTTATATTTCTCAGCTTAAAGTACCCAGAGTGCATTGCGAGTGTAAATGCAGGAAACTCAGATACGGTCGGGACTCAGCAGGTGACTCGTGTGAATGGATGAAAAGCATGAGGAAATTTGGCAGATAGGGGACCGGAGGGCGGTCAATTTTAGGGCAGAAGACCAACATAAACAACTTCGCCACATTTACTGCCAAAAAGATTACTTGCCCTGATTATACACTGAAATTATGTTGAAAAGGCCAGGTAATTTCCAGGTCACTGTCTCCATTTTAAGTCTCCTGGACCTTGGCTACACAGCAGATCTATTTTATTTTACTGTATACAACTGAAAAGATGCTTTGCTGTCAGGGTTCATAGCATAATGAGAGATTGGAGTGCAAAGTCATGAAGAGTTAGTTATTCAGTAGTTAGCAAATGAAGTATCTGAAGTGCAGTCACTGTTGTAATGTAAGGAAACACAGCAGCCAATTTTGCCCACTGCTACAGCTCACAAGCAACAATGAGATAAATGATCAGATAATCCTTATAATCTTTTTTAGGTGCTGCTTGTGGGATAAAAATTCAGCAAGACACTGGGGAGAACACTCTTGCTCTTCTTCAAATGAGACATTTTACGCCCACCTGAGAGGACAGACAAGGCTATGGTTTAATGTCTCATCAAAGGACAGTAGAAATTATAGTTTTGCTTCAAGCTCTTTGGCAGGTCTAGCGCTATAGAAAAATGGATACATGCAGGAAGCGTCTAATCGGTTGGAACAATCAATGGGTTCGGAAATTTGAGATATAGGAATCCCTCTTTCAAACTTTGTCTATCTTCTTCACAATGCCATGTTAAACCAATGGAAACGATAGGATCTAGGAAGAAATCCTGAATTTTCAAAGGGAACTTTCTTTGGAATTCTCTTCCTCAAAAGGCAGTGGAAGCAGAGTCTTTGAATATTTTTAAGGCAGAGGTAGATAGATTCTTGATAAGCAAGGGGGTAGAAGGTTATTGGGGGTAGGTGAAAATGTGGAATAATCAGTTCAGCCATGAACTTATTGAATAGCGGAGCAGGCCCTAAGGGCCGAGTGGCCTACTGCTCCTAATTCGTATATTCGTATGTATGTTTTTGGGGAATAATGAAGTAAAAGCGCAACATCGAGGGCCGAAGGGCCTGTACTGCGCTGTAATATTCTAATATTCTAAAACATATCATATTTTTATTGGCTTCTTCATTTTTAATCTAGTTCTCTCTTTCCTTTGTGAAATATGGGCCAGGATTTTATCTGGGTGTGGGTCTCAACCATCGGCAAAAGCGTCGGTGACATCCCCGCATCACATCCTTTGGGGAAGGCCCGTCAGATCAAGTGCCAATTAGGCACTTAAGTAGATGGCAGTGGACCTTCCCCGGGATCAAGGGCCCTGGTGGCGGAAGTCCTGCCCTCTGAGAGATGCCAGCCAATCAGAGGCCGGCAGCTCTTTAACTGAGGAGCTGGTGGCTGCTGCCGGTAGAGTGCTCACCTGAGGACCTGGACCCAGGCCACAGGTAAGTCTCAGTGGGAGGGGTTTCGCGGGAGGGGGTCGCGGGTGGAGGGATGTACAGGGGTTGGCAGCAAGTGCAGCAGTCCCCCCGCCTTCCTAATGCCGGGTCCCTCGTTTTAACGAGGGAGACTACCCCCACCCTCCCCCCACCGAGCTGGCAAGCAATCCGCACAGGTTTGCTTGGCATGCTCCCTGAGCGGCAACACGCCCGCCCGCCGCTTGGCTAATTCCTGCGGTGGGCAGGGTGAGGCCCTTAATTGCCTACTTAAGGCCTCAATTATATATGTTCAATTAGATGCTCTCCCAGTCTCCAAACCCAATGCAGGGGAGAGCATAAAATTCCCCCATGGTCTCAGGGTCAAGGCATCATGTATGAAGTGACAAGCTATGTGGCACAGCCTGTCCCTCATAACATAACATAAAGTGTAATAGAAAATGTAATGAGTGTAAAATGTAATGACCTCGTCAGCAGACTTGGTCTCTTCAGACTACTAGCAAAGATTGGATGTCCACCAAAGCTACTAAGTATCATCACCTCATTCCATGACAATATGAAAGGCACAATTCAGCATAGCGGCACCTCATCAGACCCCTTTCCTATCCTGAGTGGCGTGAAACAGGGCTGTGTTCTCGCACCCACACTGTTTGGGATTTTCTGCTCCCTGCTGCTCTCACATGCGTTCAAGTCTTCAGAAGAAGAAATTTTCCTCCACACAAGATCAGGGGGCAGGTTGTTCAACCTTGCCCGTCTAAGAGCGAAGACCAAAGTACGGAAAGTCCTCATCGGGGAACTCCTCTTTGCTGACGATGCTGCTTTAACATCTCACACTGAAGAGTGTCTGCAGAGTCTCATCGACAGGTTTGCGGCTGCCTGCAACGAATTTGGCCTAACCATCTGCCTCAAGAAAACGAACATCATGGGACAGGACGTCAGAAATGCTCCATTCATCAATATCGGCGACCACGCTCTGGAAGTGGTTCAAGAGTTCACCTACCTAGGCTCAACTATCACCAGTAACTTGTCTCTCGATGCTGAAATCAACAAGCGCATGGCAAAGGCTTCCACTGCTATGTCCAGACTGACCAAGAGAGTGGGGGAAATTGGCGCACTGACACGGAACACAAAAGTCTGAGTGTATCAAGCCTGTGTCCTCAGTACCTTGCTCTATTGCAGCGAGGCCTGGCCAACGTATGTCAGCCAAGAGTGACGTCTCAATTCATTCCATCTTCGCTGCCTCCGGAGAATCCTTGGCATCAGGTGGCAGGACCGCATCTCCAACACAGAAGTCCTCGAGGTGGCCAACATCCCCAGCATATACACACTACTGAGTCAGCGGCTCTTGAGATGGCTTGGCCATGTGAGCCGCATGGAAGATGGCAGGATCCCCAAAGACGCATTGTACAGCGAGCTCGCCACTGGTATCAGACCCACCGGCCGTCCATGTCTCCGCTTTAAAGACATCTGCAAACGCGACATGATGTCTTGTGACATTGATCGTGGGAGTCAGTTGCCAGCGATCGCCAGAGCTGGCGGGCAGCCATAAAGGCGGGGCTAAAGTGTGGCGAGTCGAAGAGACTTAGCAGTTGGCAGGAAAAAAGACAGAAGCGCAAGGGGAGAGCCAACTGTGTAACAGCTCCGACAAACAATTTCTTCTGCAGCAATGTGGAAGAGTCTGTCACTCTAGTATTGGCCTTTATAGCCACTCCAGGCGCTGCTCTACAAACCACTGACCACTCCCAGGCGCCTACCTATTGTCTCTCAAGACAAGGAGGCCAAAGAAGAAGAATAGAAAATGGAATGAGTGAATGATATAACAGAGAAAGTTATAACCCACAGCCTGTTAATGAGAGAGAGGTTCCCATTCCTCATTGCTATCCAACGACTCCCTGCTCAGCTGCAACACCTCAATGTCCAGACTCACACATGAAGAATGACCTCTTTGGTGAGGTGTTGGAGAGCTGCATGTCAACGAAGCAAGAAAATCCTGCAGTTATATAGCATCTTATTACCTGACAAATGTCTAAAACATTTCACACAAGGTACTTTAAGAAGTGCAGTGACCATTGCTATGTAAACAAACTCAAAAGCCAGTGTGTATAAAGCAAGATCCCACAAACAACAATGAAATGAATGACCATTAAATGTGGCAAAGTAGTTTATGTTGGTTTTTCGCCCCAAAATTGACCCCAGGAGCCTCACCCAGTGATAGCAACAGTCATATATTCGATTAATAATCGGAAAATTGTGGGCAGTATGTGCCTGATTTGCTAATATGCATCTCTTCTATAAACTGCCATTACATCTCTGACTCCACAGGTAGTCAACCAGGATACAACTGACCATGTAATCGTTGGACACTTCTCGACCACTCTCGAACTGGACAGGGGCAGTTCACTTCAAATCTTCACCTTTGGAGCCTTTGTGACAACAAGTATCCCTGCAGACAAACACAAGCAGCGTGGTCCTGCAACGTTGAATCATGCCCACTAACCAAACTATGTACAGTGCATGCTGAAGATTGCAATGCTCTAACATGGCTGGATTTATAAGCCGAGTCTGTAAATGCTAAATAAATACTGCCAGAGCACAAGGCTTTCTGTAGGCATAAGGACTCATAATACTACTCCAAAGTAAAACAAAATATATGGAAATCCAGCATGGTTCTTAATGAGTGTTTTTTGTCTCTGTCTTCACAAAGGAGAGGGTTGATGTAGACATTGTAGTTTTTATTTTAGGGTTAGGAAGATTATTTATTTATAGATACAGCACTGAAACAGGCCCTTCGGCCCACTGAGTCTGATCAACGACCACCCATTTTATACTAATCGTACATTAACCCCATATTCCCTACCACATCCCCACCATTCTCCTACCTACACTAGGGGCAATTTACAATGGCCAATTTACCTATCAACCTGCAAGTCTTTGGCTGTGGGAGGAAACTGGAACACCCGGCGGAAACCCACGCGGTCACATGGAGAACTTGCAAACTCCACACAGGCAGTACCCAGAACTGAATCTGGGTCGCTGGAGCTGTGAGGCTGCAGTGCTAACCACTGCGCCAGTGTGAAATATTAGATACGATAAGCATAATGAGAGAGGAAGTACTAGAGGGTCTGATATCCTTGAAAGTGGATAAATCTTCAGGGCCAGATGGATTGCATCCCAGGTTGTTAAAGGAAGCCAGGGAGGAAATAATCGATGCGCTGAGGATCATCTTCAAATCCTCACTAGATACAGGAGAGGTACCAGGTGATTGGAGGTCTGCGAACGTTGTACCTTTGTTTACCCACCCTCAGTGGTGGGTAAATTGTTAGAATCTATTCTGAGGGACAGGATAAACTGCCACTTAGAAAGGCACAGTTTAATCAGGGATAGTCAGCATGGATTTGTTAAGGCAAGGTCATGTCTTGCTAACTTAATTGAGTTTTTTGAGGAAGTAACAAGAAGGATTGATGAGAGTAGTGCAGTGGATGTGGTCTACATGGACTTTAGTAAGGCATTTGACAAGGTCCCACATGGCAGACTGGTAAAATGAAAGCCCGTGGGATACAGGGGAATGTGGCAGGGTGGATCCAGAACTGGCTCAGGGCCATGAAACAAAGGGTAGTAGTCGACGAATGTTTTTGTGAATGGAAAGCTGTTTCCAGTGGCATTCCACATTTCAGTGTTGGGTCCCTTGCTGTTTGTGATATATATTAATGATTTGGACTTAAATGTGGGAGGCATGATTGGTAAATTTGCTGATGACACAAAAATTGGCCGTGCAGTTAATAGTGAAGAGGATAACCGTAGACTCCAGAAAGATATCAATGGTTTGGTTGAGTGGGTGGAAGAGTGGCGAATGGAATTCAATCCAGAAAAGTGTGAGGTAATGCATTTGGGGAGGGCAAATAAAGCGAGGGAATACACAATAAACGGGAGGATATTAAGAGGGTAGAAGAAGTGAGACACCTTGGTGTGCATGTTCACAGGTCCCTGAAGGTGGCAGGACAGGTAGACAGAGTGGTGAAGAAGGCATATGGAATGCTTTCCTTTATAGGCCAAGGTATAGAATTCATGTTTCCATATTTCTACGTTTCTAAAAGCAGGGATGTAATGCTGTAACTGTATAAAACATTAGTTAGGTCACAGTTGGAAAGAGTGCCTGCAGAGTCTCATCGACAGGTTTGCGGCTGCCTACAATGAATTTGGCCTAACCATCAGCCTCAAGAAAACGAACATCATGGGGCAGGACGTCAGAAATGCTCCATCCATCAATATTGGCGACCACGCTCTGGAAGTGGTTCAAGAGTTCACCTACCTAGGCTCAACTATCACCAGTAACCTGTCTCTAGATGCAGAAATCAACAAGCGCATGGCAAAGGCTTCCACTGCTATGTCCAGACTGACCAAGAGAGTGTGGGAAAATGGCACACTGACACGGAACACAAAAGTCTGAGTGTATCAAGCCTGTGTCCTCAGTACCTTGCTCTATGGCAGCGAGGCCTGGACAACGTATGTCAGCCAAGAGTGACGTCTCAATTCATTCCATCTTCGCTGCCTCCGGAGAATCCTTGGCATCAGGTGGCAGGACCGCATCTCCAACACAGAAGTCCTCGAGGCGGCCAACATCCCAAGCTTATACACACTACTGAGTCAGCGGCGCTTGAGATGGTTTGGCCATGTGAGCCGCATGGAAGATGGCAGGATCCCCAAAGATACATTATACAGCGAACTCGCCACTGGTATCAGACCCACCGGCCGTCCATGTCTCCGCTTTAAAGACGTCTGCAAACGCGACATGAAATCCTGTGACATTGATCACAAGTCGTGGGAGTCAGTTGCCAGCGTTCGCCAGAGCTGGCGGGCAGCCATAAAGACGGGGCTGAAGTGTGGCGAGTCGAAGAGACTTAGTAGTTGGCAGGAAAAAAGACAGAGGCGAAAGGGGAGAGCCGACAAACAAATTTCTCTGCATCACCTGTGGAAGAGCCTGTCACTCTAGAATTGGCCTTTATAGCCACTCCAGGCGCTGCTTCACAAACCACTGACCACCTCCAGGCGCTTATCCATTGTCTCTCGAGATAAGGAGGCCAAAGAAGGAGAAGAAGAAGAAGAGGTCACAGTTGGAGTATTACGTACAGTTCTGGTCACCCCCACATGACAGAAAGGACGTAATTGCTCTGGAGAGAGTACAGAGATTTACAAGAATGTTGCCAGGGCTCGAAAGTTGCAACTATGAGGAAAGATTGGATAGGCTAGGGTTGTTTTCCTTCGAACAGAGGAGGCTGAGGGGTGACTTAATTGAGGTATACAAAATTATGAGGGGCCTAGACAGAGTAGACAGGAAGGACCTGTTTCCCCTCGCAGAGAGGTCAATTACCTGGGGGCACAGATTTAAGGTGATTGGTAGAAGGATTAGAGGGGACATAAGGAAAAACTTTTTCACCCAGAGCGTGGTGGGTGACTGGAATTCACTGCCAGGAATGGTGGTGGAGGCAGAAACCCTCAATTTTTTAAAAGGTACCTGGACATGCACCTGAGGTACTGTAACCAGCAAGGCTATGGACCAGGTGCTGGAAGGCAGGATTAGATTGGGCGACTAGTTTTTTTCTGGCCAGCACGGACACAATGGGCTGAATGGCCTCCTTCTGTGCTGTAATTTTTCTATGGGTCAGCACTGGCAACTCTGCTGCTTCTGCTCCAGTGATATTGTTGAATATTTAACAATGTCATTCACCCCTGCTGCTATACAGCATCTGAAAGGGAAATAAACTTAAGGGCCACAATTCAATTGTTTTCTATTCAGAATTTCAGGAACAAAACACAAAAAAAGAGAAACTAGCTGCAGCAACACATGCAGCAGAGTATTTAAAAACATACCAAGGGCAAACGAAGCATGGTCCTGTGATTATGTGGGCTTTATTGCTCCCATTTAGGACATCAAATAAAACTCAGCATTATTTATACTGACAATAAAACACAGGCACTGGCGCCAGCCCTGTGTGGCCCGATGCCTGCATGCTATTACTAACAATTTTTTTTTGGAAATCAACTATTTTTGGGCAGAATGTTGTTGGCTGGAGGTACTTCATTGTGCAGCAACTTGACTACAAAAGTCTTCCCCTGAAATCTGGGTCAGTCCTTTGAGTAATGTCCCTTGTTTCAGCACCTCCATAGCAGAGGTGGCCACTGTAATGGGAGTGGCCAAAATATGAAGAGCAGCAAGGATGCTGGTATTGTACAGAATGATTCAGATTGACTGTCCACGATTGGGGAGATAAATGGCAGTTGAAATTCCAGACCAATAAATATGAAGCATTGTCTTTTGGTCTTAGGAAAGAGCATCATAAATAAACCATTTATGGGGTTGAATTGAAAAAGGGAGAGTTTAGAAAAGGATCTGGAGTGAAGGTTGACAATGTGACAAAGCAAACAGAATGCTCAGATATATAATTGGATAGTAGAGTGCAAGTTGCTGGAGGCTATGTTGGGGCTTCACAATGCACAGGCCTCATCTGGAGTATTGCCTTCCGTTCTGATCATCACACCACAAGTAGCAGATACAAGTACTGGGGTGCATGCAGAGAAGTGCAGCAAGGCTGATGCCAAGTGTAAAGGGGATGAGCTATGAAGAAAGATTAGAGAAGATTAAGCTCCACAGTCCAGAAAAATTTGAAATAAAAAACAATAAATGGAACGGCTAGGTTACATCCTGAACATTACTTCAAAAATGAAACAGCAAAACAGGACCAGAGGATATAAATAAATGCAAAATAATTTGAAAACAAATATTAGAATGAAATTCTTCACTTAAGAGTGGGGTAGTACAGGTAGCAAAATTAGAGACATTTAAAAAGTTGCCATAATGCAAGAGTTAGGGTATGAGAAAGATGGATTCAGAGGGGCCCCAATGACATTTTTTCAGCTTCGGCTATTCTCACATGTTGTTGTAAATGAAGGGTAACTTCCTACAGTTCAATGTTGGCAAAGCTGACAGCATCCTGTTCAAATTTACCCAGACACCCTTCAATCCCCCACTCCACTCCCAGCTGCTGCCCTCTGGATCTTTTGTCCTAAACTCCTTTTCCTCACTAACCTTCTGTGAATAACCCCCTTTATGTCTTTGAAAGAAAAGAAAGACTTGCATTTATATCTTGCCATTTATGATCTCTGGACATCCGAAAGCGCATTCCAACCAATGAAATATCTTTGAAGTGTTGTCACTGTTACAATAAAGGAAATGTGGCAGCGAATTTGCACACAGCAAGTTCCCACAACAGCAATGAGATAATGACCAGATTGTCTGTTTTAGTGATGTTGGTTGATGGATAAATATTGGCCAGGACACTGGGGAGAACTCCCTACATAGTGTCATGGGATCATTTACATGGACCTGTGAGAGCAGGAGGGGTTCCAGTTTAAATTCAAAAGTCAGCACCTCCCTCTATATTCAATTTAATTATCAGCCTAGATTATATGGTCAAGTCTCTGGAGTCTCAGAGGTAAAAATGCTCCCAGCCATGGTGGACAAGCATACCAAAAACTTTCACATTCCCTAACTTTAGGATTGAAGAAGAGCAGGGAGTTCTCCCAATAACTTGCCAACATACTTGCTTCAACCAATGCTATAAACAAAAACAGATTAATCTGCCATTCATTTCACTGCTGTTAGTACAGCTTTGCTGTGAGCAAAATGGCTGCTATATTTACACAAATAACAAGTCACTGAATTCATTTTATTGAAGCATTTTGGGGCATCTCTGACAGATGTAATAAGCCAGTAAATAAATTAACAAGTGCCTTCTCTTTTTCTGCCCTCATGGCTAATATTGATATTAAAAAAGGCATAGTTCACTTTGTAAAAATAATTCACTTTCAGAAACTCAGGATTAAGCTTTGCTACTCCTGTCCTAGATAATTCATATTTCATTTTGTATATAAATAGATAAAATAAAAGAGGTTTATAGTTATAATCTGAGCTCCAGTACAGAATCTATACTGAAGTAAAGTGAAGAGTAAATGTGTGCCAAGGTACAAATATTCCAAATTTCCACTTTTTTTTTTTAAACTTTGCATCTTCACAGATCCTAATCCAAGTGTGCTGATTCCTGGCAGGATTAACAGGACTGAAGTGTAATTTTATAGAGTTGATGTTAATTTGTGCAGCCTGATGCTTGGTATGAATTGTGTGATTATGTTTCCTGCTGTTGTATTCTCCTCGCCAAATGTCCTGCTTCCAAGTCTCCTGCGTCACGTTTCTGAAATGGTAGCTAAGAAGTGCACAACAGAGATCCACAGATGACTTTTTGCTCAGAGTTTTGCCTCCCCCTTTTAGGACATAGGAATTGCTGGATGAGAAAAGACCACAGTCCACCTAGTTCATCTTGGTAGTTGCTGGATACAAAGATAATGGAGTCGCTGAATGATCATGGCAATCAATCTCTATCAATAAGTCGACAACAGACCCAGATATGAAGCTAGGAAAACCCCAGTGGTGGAGAGCTATGTGAACCATAGGTCCAAAGTCACTTTTATCCTCTCAAGCATACTACACTTAACACATTTCATGTCTCAAAATTACTTGCATACTACATCCCAAAATGTTATTTTCCGAAAGACAAGTTTCACAGTCTGTGTTTCAATCTGTACCTTGTAAAAATGTCCATTCTATTGGGACTGTTGCTCTAGGAATCTTTGAAGATTGTTACATCCGCCTGAACTACTAAAAAATAAAAGATTTATACAGAAATAACAAAGAACTTGCATTTATATAGCAACCTTCATGTCTTAAAGTGCTGTGCAGCCCATGAATTCCTTTTGAAGTGGAGTCAGTCAATGTACCATCTAATATTTTTGGACTGCACAGGCGCAAGCTTGTGGCCCCCTTAATTTTTTTTGCACAGCAATACATGCACAGTAACTTAAAGGGGCAGACTTGTGCACAACCTGCCCGGGGACTTCCGGATTGCTGTGCAATCGCACAGCTTCGAAGGAACACTGCTCAGTCACAGAAGGCCCCATGAACAAGGGAAGAAAGGTCATTGAATCTGTTTCTGGTGGGGTTGATTAATGAACCAGCGTTTGAACTCCCTTGGCCTTCTTTAAATAGTGTTATTAAATCTTTTATATCTACCTGGAAAGGCAAATTGAGTTTTGGATTAGCCTTTCACAAGAAAGAAACACTTCTGACAGTGTAGTGCTCACTCAGTTCTGCACTGAAATGCCAGCCCAGATTATACACTCAAATCTCTGGAGTGGGGATGAAACCCACAACCTTCTATCTTAGAGATGAGAGTGGTACCAATTCAGACAAAATGACACTGAGCATCTTACCACATCTTCAAAATACAATAGTCATTACTGTTAGGAACATGATACATATCTTACTTCAGAGTAAAATACTGCAGATGCTGGAACTCTAAAATGAGAATAGAAAATATGAATCTGTGACCTTTCATCAGAATCCAGATGATCTGATGAAAGATCACAGACCTGAAACGTTAACTTGATTTCTCTCTCCACAGATGATGCCAGACCTGCTGTGCATTTCCAGCACTTTCTGTTTTTATTTCAGATTTCCAGCATCCGCAGTATTTTGCTTTTATTTGGTAATCTGCATACTTGGCTTAAATGCACAAGCTGAGGGTAAGACCGGCTGTCATGCGAGTGTAAAAATGCATTGAGGGAAAGATGCAATACGAGCTAAGATACCCCCAACTATGCTGCAATGTGATTATCCCCCTTAGCCAGACCGGCAACCCCCACTTACTGGGGGAAAAGGGGTAAGTCAGAGCTCCCTTTCTTGCTTGCTATCCAATGAACCCTGTAGAAGACTGTATATGCAAAAGCATTAGGTGGGGCGTGGGGATTGATGTGATGCCCTCTATAGTTGAATAGCCCATTAACATTCACTGTCTACTCTCACACGTGAAGCATGGCAACTTCTTACCAGGATAAGAATGCCTCCTCCTGAGAGCAGCGACTATCATTAGACTATAGCTACCAACAGTTGGGAACTCTTCTATACAATTTGGCGCATGGGTGGTGGGGGTTTGGACTCCAAATAATTGTAGAGCTCAAAATAGGAAGAGATTGGTTTATGCATACATTTTGCACACAATGCACATAGCAGTGATGTCCTGAGCATCTGTGGAACCAGCCGTTGGGGATGGAGTACGGCCAAAAGAAATGCTAAAACTGAATCTGTAACAACAGGCCTGGTTAGTCTTTAAGGCTACAGGCTGCATCATTGTGCTTCCCTCTGTGTACAAGCACAGGTTGTCCAGGACAACCGACCATGGCAACAAGCACTGTCCCCCCAACCACCCGAAGATAATTCAAGTTCAAGAAGGTTTTTGCAACTAAGCCTACATTGGGAACAACACTTATAGCTCATGCAAAGTATAATCCAGTTGAATCTTGATACAGTAATTCTTTGCCAAGAAATGTATCAGTATCCTAAGATGAGGAATTTTATATTGCTGGTTTGAAAATGACTAATTTGTACTTTCCCTAATTAAATCAATCGCTCAGCTCTGCTGGTGGCCTGGAGGGTTGAAGACATCTCTCGGTGTGGTCCTAAACCTTAATGTACAGACCCAAGTTTTGATCCCTGCTCTGCACTGAGTTACATGATCTCAGTTGGGTGCTACAATTAGCTGCAGTCTCCTTAATCTAAATTAGCCAGAGCTTTCTATGTCTGTACACTTTGCAGCGATCCCTGCTGGAAAATGCATGCGTATGTAAGTTGCGTGAGGAGAGGATTGGGTTCAGGGGTGTAATGCCCTCTATGGCCAAACATCTGAAAGAAACTATCCCTTCCCATACATGATGAATAGCCTTCAAAGCGCTAAAGTTGTGTTTTCAGGGGCAGCAAAGCTCCAGCTGGGTAGATTCAAGGCACCTAGGGGCCAGTTTGAATTTTGCTTTCAAACAATCTAGGCTGTATTTACCTGCTGAATTGGCTCTTCCCCTGTACCCATACATATCCCAAACAAGGAATACTGCTGCAAAGAACTGTGAATATAAAGACAGGTTCCTTCTTTATTCATTCTTTGGATCTTAGTGTCATTCTATAACAGATGAATGTAAAAGATCCTATTGCTGTTTGTGGGAGCTTGCTGTGCACAAATTGGCTTCTGTATGTATTACATAACAGCAGTGACTACACTTCAAAAGTACTTAATTGACTGTAAAGCACTTTGGCACACCCTTAGGCCATGAAAGGTGCTATATAAATGCAAGTCTTTTTCTTAAATTAGGGTAAAGATGGGAGATCCTGCCTGGAGTTCTGGCATCTGCCTGACTTTTGACAAAAATTCACTGAAAACGTTTAATAAAGTCTCCAATTCAAGAGATACAGAAGGAAGTGGGAAAAAGGACAAAAGAAACTCAACCTTTTATGTCTGGTATATAATTTTAGAAATATCTGGACAGCCCACTCAGACTTGTATTAATGACGCCTTTGTGTGTTACAGCCAATATCAACACTTAGTCTAATATTTTGTCTGCAATCAAGAAGAGCAGGATCAGAGACAGTGTTTAAGAATAAAGCTCCATGGATACATTCTTGAAGTGTTTTGCTGACATCCAACTCCCACCAGTAACACCTCCACAAATTGCCTGGGGATTTCACGTTAAACTTGCACTCACCTTCAGACAATAAATATAAAAACACAGGACCTACAGATCTGACTTCATCACAGCTCCACCACAAACTAAACATATTATTGAACCTAATCACCACTGATGTCTTGAATAAATATGCAATAGCCTGACTGCACTCCTCTTTCCCAGCTGTGTGACAAGGTGTAAATTAAATGCAAGCAATTTTCAAATATCTAATTCCTTTCGGAATCAGGAGAAACAAAGCAAGTGAGGGACAGAGAAAGAGAGGAAAAATTAGGGCAAGACAGCAGGGGAACAAGAGAAAGGAATAGGAAGCAGAAATCAAAAGGGCAGCAAGGGAATGAAAGGGAGGGAGAAAAAGAGGAAAGGAGATAAAGAAAGTGAGAGAAAGAGAGAGTGAAGAGAGAGGAGCAGAAAGAAGAGAGTTGAGGGGAAAGGAAGAGGGTGAAATGGATTTAATATAACCTATAAAATATAATCAATATATAAATCTTCTTCCCTACCCATGCTATAAATTCTGTTGAATTTAATATCTCAATTGTGTTTTAATTATTAGATTGTTCTTCTTTTAATAGTTTGCCCATTCAAAAATATAGCAAAACAGCATAAACAGTACCTGAAATAGACATTACAGTACTTGATGCTGCATTGGGTGCTGCGCTTTGTGCTTTTTTTTCAATATCTATTTTCTTTCTTCCCCGCTTACTCTCAGTGACTGCACAGGTCAAAGTGGCGAACAACACAATAAAAGCACAAAGGTTAGATTCACACTAATGCAAAAAAAAAAGAGATGAATTGGTAAAGTTTCAGGAACACAGTGTTGAGGGATTATTCCATGGTACACATGGGAACGCTTTAATCCAGTTGCAGGAGCTTACACTAGTTGGGAGAGAGGCAAAGGGAAGGTAGAATGACGGGAAAAGAGGAAGTCTGTGGTGGGCAGATTTAGAAATGTAAACCCTAGGATCTAGCTCATGGTATCCAACTTGAGACACCACCAGTAAAAATTACTTATAAGACTTAGAACCATAGAAAAGTTACAGCACGAAAGAGGCCATTCAGCCCATCGTGTCTGTGCCGGCTGAAAAAATTAGCTTCCCAATCTAATCCCACCTTCCAGCACCTGGTCCATAGCCTTGCAGGTTACAGCACTTCAGGTGTAGGTCCAGGTACTTGCTAGGAACTGAGAGATATCTAAGACTGTGACATGTATGAACTTTAGAAGACACAAAATACTGGGTGAAATGAAAAGATTAATCATGAGCATGACTCTGAGCTAAGCCATGATTAAACCTGGACAGTCTCTGGGTAGGATATTAGAGGCAAAAACTCAGAAATCATTTGAGAGCCAGTCAGATGCTGTAGTGAAGGTCATGGCTTTCTAAGAAGAATGACCTACCCAAGCCAAATGATCTCCCTTATCTATGATTGCTGATAAGATCGTGACCCATAGAAGCAATTTTAACCTAATGCACAGGATGGGAAACCCAGGGAATTAAGTGGAACGCTGAGAGTAAAATTGGGCCGGGTAAGAAACCAGCATTTCACCCAATCCTGTCAGTTTCCCGATATGCGTGTTAGGTTAAAATTGCTCTCATGGTGTTTGCCCCTGAACCACAATAATTTATTTTTAACTCAATTTTATAGTTTGATACCAGTGTCTCCCCTCCTCTCCCCTGAAGGCACCAATATGGAACAGGGAACAGACTGGTGGTTATTCTTCAACTGAGACCCAAAAGACTGTTCGACAAGGAGGGCATCACAGCTGAGCCAATCCTGCCCTCATCCAATCTATATGAATACTTTTCATCAAGTTATTTGGATCAAGAGCAAGAGCCTTGGCTGATTTTGAACCCTCCCCATCCAGTATAATTCAGATATGATGAGGCCAATTGTAGCAACCCTTAGAGATCAGCTAACTCAGCTCAGACCAGGCACTCAATCCTGCAAGGCCACACTGGATAGTCCACTTACCAAGATGGCTACTGGGAGGAGATAGCCAGCAAGAGATTTGTTTTACTAAGTGATGGAGTTTGCTAAACAAAAATCAGTGGGGTGACTGACCTGTTGATTTTTCATGTCCCTCCCGTGACGGCGGGGAGAGGAATCCTTTGCCTGACATGGAGATGCTAACCAGGATTGAAACTCAGTGTGTGGGGCACCGCAGGCGCCGATCCTTGTCCTATCTCTTTCTGGGACACATATAGCAACGTGCTGCAACTTCTAATTTTATATAGCTGCAAATTCTCTATAAATATGTTAAATGGCTGCTGTATAAATGGCTAAATTTTGCTTTGGATTTAGTGTTATTCTAGTGCGGCAGCGCCCCCTGCTGCATATTTTACTTAAGTATAAGTTTACAAAACAACTTGCACAAAAGGGGGAATGGATACCAAGTGGGAGATACCAAACAGGGTATAGAAGTTCGAGAAGATGACCAAAGGGATGTGAAGGAGTAAGATACTTACTTGAACTGTAGAAGGAAAGTGAGTAACAATTTACTCTAAACATTTAGTTTCTCTCAGTGATGGTGTAGCAGCTCCCTAGCTCACCACCCATTTCTCTGTCTCAGACCCTCTTCCACCCTTGATATTTCCTTATGTTTTCTAAAGTCTCTGCCCTTGGCCTTCCTGTGGGCAGGAGTGGGTTTCCATGCAACTGTGCTGCCTCTTCAACATCTCCATCGCAATCAATTCGCCAGTTCTCCAGTTATTTTACCATCTGCCACTCATGGAAATTTTGATGTGACTGCTGTCTACCGAGACCTGTGGGGCCTTACAGAACTAGGGCTTCTTGGTGCCACACTTGGTCAAATGCTGCCTTGACGTCATCGCAATTCTGGAATTTAGCTAGTCATTGTTTTGACCAAAGTAACGGAATGAGGTCTGGAGCTGAGTGGTCCTAGCTAAACCTAAACTGAGCACCAGTGATCAGGTTATTTGTGAATAAGCGCTGCTTGATAGCACTGTCGATGACACTTTCCATCCCTTTGCTGATGATTGAGAGTGGACTGATTGGATGGAAATTGGTCAGACTGGATTTATTTTTAGTGTGAACAGGACACAACTGGGCAATTTCCACATTGTTGGGTAGATGCCAGTGTTGTAGCTGTATTGGAACAGCTTGGGTAGAGGCACAGCTAGTTCTGGAGCACTGGTCTCCAGTACTATAGCCGGGATGTTGTCAAGATGCTGTACGATTCTCGCTACACGCTTTCAGTGCGCACTGGGAGTACAGAAATATATAATTCGCTCCTGAATTAGCTACTTAATAATGGAAGGTTCGGCCCCAGCTGGAGTATTGCATCCAATCATGGGCAGCACGCTTTAAGAAGGCTTTGGAGCAGGTACAGAAGAGATTTACTACAATGGTTCCAGGGATGAGCGATTACATACAAGGGTAGACTGGAGAAGCTGTGGTGTTTCTCCTTTAAGCACAGAAGGCTAAGAGGGGATTTGATAAAGATGTTCAAAATCATGTACAGTTTGGATACAGAAAATAAAGAGAAACTGTTTCCAATGGCTGAAAAATCAATAATGAGAGGGCATACATTGAAGGTGATTAGTAAAAGAATTAAAGGCGACATTGAGGAAAAACTTTTTTTTTTTACGCAGTTAGTAGTTAGGATTTGGAATGCATTGCCTGATAGGGTGGTGGATACAAATTCAATAATAGCCTTCAAAGGGGAACTGGGCGGTACAGTGGTTAGCACCGCAGCCTCACAGCTCCAGTGACCCGGGTTCAATTCTGGGTATTGCCTGTGTGGAGTTTGCAAGTTCTCCCTGTGAACCGCGTGGGTTTTCGCTGGGTGCTCCGGTTTCCTCCCACAGCCAAAGAGTTGCAGGTTGAAAGGTAAATTGGCCTTTATAAATTGCCCCTAGTATAGGTAGGTGGTAGGGGAATATAGAGAAGGTGGGGATGTGGTAGGAATGTAGGATTAGTATAAATGGGTGGTTGATGGTCGGCACAGACTCGGTGGGCCGAAGGGCCTGTTTCAGTGCTGTATCTCGAAATAAAAAAAATAAAAAATAAATAAATAACTGAAGGACAAAAAAATTGCAGGGATATGGGGAAAGAGTGGGAGAATGGGACTAACTGGATTGCTCTTCGAAAGAGCCAGCACAGAATTGATAGGTCAAATAGCCTCTTTCTGTGCTGTACTATTCTGTGATTCTAGGTCTGACTCCAAAGGTCCTTTCTGAGACAATCAATCTGCTCCTGATAATTTGAAGTTTTTTGTACTAATACAATCTTCTAAATTAAACAAAATAAATACAGCCAAGTTGAAATGCAGTTCTAATTAATAGATAAATATGAATTAAGTGACTTTGAACTAATGGTAAAATATACAAGGTGAAAAGTGTGTATTCAATGGCTGAGAACAGTGCAGATAAAGAGTTTAAAAACCTATCTGGTAAAATGATTGAAGTCTGAATTTGTTCTAAGTGAGTTTAATGTTTCATTTAAAAGCACTAATCCAAGGAACTAGTACTTGAACAACACCACAGACAATGTTGATGTGAAATTAATGGCATGAATAAGAACAGATCAGCAGGAAACAAGTGTCTGGATCACTGTTAATTAGGTGAAGCACTGAGGGTTAACTTTATTAAAAGGATTTAGCTATGTGACTTAAGCAACTCAATTGTCCTTCCATGTAAAAATCCAAGGTTTTTTTTTTACTGTACTCACATAATCTGTGGTTTAGAATACACTTAAGAGGTTAACGCTGTTTCTAACCTAATTATACAATCGAGTAATCCTGTCAGGGTGTTTCTGGCATTTTGAGGTACTTTATTTTGCTGGGAATCAAAATCTGCTTGTGATTGAGCTACACTTTGCCCCTTGGTTCCCCCATTCATCTCACCTCAGTTGGTGTTGCTCTCTGTAGGTTCACAGATCAGTAATGGGGAATGTGGAGCCCCATCTTTCTGTGTATTCCAGGAGTTTCTTACAACCACCACTTGCATTTGTGTAGTTCCTTTCATTTAGCAAACGTCCTGAAACATTTCAGAGTGTGCAGTGCTTGCTGATTCTCGTCTTCACACTGTGTTCAGAATCAAATTTGCGAAGAGCTTCATAGTCTTCTAGAAGTTCTTCCATCACTGCTTCCCACCCTGCAGAGGCTCTGATGGTATCTTCACCACTCTGCTCATATATTTCTTACCACCACTGAAACCATGGCACAGACACGACAGTCAAACACCTGAAACCATCCGCCCAACCTGCCTGAGAGCTCAAATTTGGGTTATTACCTAATTTGTGCAATTAGCACAATCAGCAGGCAGCACTGTTTATACTGATGGTGAACAGTGTTCAAGGGGCTCCTGGGAACAGGCCTCACAGGCCAATATGTTAATGTGGTCCTGAATGCATTAGTTTCGAAATATACTGCAATGCATGGAACTGCACCCAACATTAACACAGGACCTTCAAAAGGGATTAAACAGAATTACCTAAAACCTACAGCACAGAACAGGCCATTCAGCCTAACTAGTTTAAGCCAGTAATAAAAACAGAAAATGCAGAAATACTCAACACATCTGGCAGCATCTATGGAGAAAGCAACAGCGTTAATGTTTCAGGTTGATGATCTTTGTTCAGAACTAGAAAAAGTTAGAGATGTAATAGGTTTTAAGCAAGTCAAGGCAGGGAAAGAGGGAAGGTGGAAAGAACAGAAGGGAAGGACTCTACGAGGGCCTGTGACAGAGTGGAAGGCCCAAGAGATTAAATGACAAAAGGGAAGATAGTGCAAGGCAAAAGGAGAGAGTAATGGGACAAGCAAAGAAACAAAAGATGGGGCCAGAGGAGGTGTAAATGAAGAAAGCAGAATCATCACCAACAGCTGCCATCCAAAACCAAATAAAACACAAAAAATGGAGGCAGTGGTTATGATCTGAAATTGTTGAACTCAGTGTTAAGTCCAGAAGGTTATAAAGTGCCAAATCGAAATATGAGATGCTGTTCTTTGAGCTTACATTGATTTTCATTGGAAGCGTGTAGGAAGCCGAGAACAGAAAGGTCAGAGTGGGTAGAAGAATTAAAATGACTGGTCTATGCCAGTGTATATGCTCCACGCAAGCCTCCTCCCACCCCTCTTCATCTCACCCTATCAGCATATTTTTTTAATTCCTGTCTCCCATAGGTAGCTATGTCATTCGCCTCAACCACTCCATGTGGTAGCAAGTACCATATTCTCACCACTCCCTGGGTGAAGAAGTTTCTCCTGAATTCCTTATTGGATATATTAGTGACTACTTTATCTTTATGACTCCTAGTTCTGGTCTCCACCACAAGTGGAAACATCTTTTCCACATCTACCCTATCAAACCCTTTCATAATTTGAGACCTCCATCAGGTTACCTCTCAGTTTTCTCTTTTACAAAGAACAGTACAGCACAGGAACAGGCCATTCGGCCCTCCAAGCCTGCACTGATCTTGATGCCTGACTAAACTAAAACTTTCTGGACTTCCGGGGTCCGTATCCCTCTATTCCGATCCTATGCACGTATTTGTCAAGATGCCTCTTAAAAGTCGCTATCGTATCTGCTTCCACCACCTCCCCCGGCAGAACGTTCCAGGCACTCACCGCCCTCTATCTAAAAAACTTGCCCCGCATATCCCCTCTAAACTTTGCCCTTCGCACCTTAAACCTATGTCCCCTAGTAACTGACTCTTCCACCCTGGGAAAAAGCTTCTGACTATCCACTCTGTTCATGCCTCTCATAACTTTGTAAACCTCTATCATGTCGTCCCTCCACCTCCGTCGTTCCAGTGAAAACAATCCGAGTTTATCCGACCTCTCCTCATAGCTAATACCCTCCAGATCAGGCAACATCCTGGTAAACCTCTTCTGTACCCTCTCCAAAGCCTCCACATCCTTCTAGTAGTGTGGTGACCAGAATTGCATGCAATATTCCAAATGTGGCCTAACTAAGGTTCTGCACAGCTGCAGCATGACTTTCCAATTTTTATACTCTATGCCCCGACCGATGAAGGCAAGCATGCCGTATGCCTTCTTGACTACCTTATCCACCTGCGTTGCCACTTTCAGTGATCTGTGGACCTGTACGCCCAGATCTCTCTGCCTGTCAATACTCCTAAGAGTTCTGCCATTTACTGTATACGTCCCACCTGTATTAGACCTTCCAAAATGCATTACCTCACATTTGTCCGGATTAAACTCCATCTGCCATTTCTCCGCCCAAGTCTCCAAACGATCTATATCCTGCTGCATCCTCTGACAATCCTCATCACTATCTGCAACTCCACCAACCTTTGTGTCGTCCGCAAACTTACTAATCAGACCAGCTACATTTTCCTCCAAATCATTTATATATACTACAAACAGCAAAGGTCCCAGCACTGATCCCTGCGAACACCACTAGTCAAAGCCCTCCATTTAGAAAAGCACCCTTCCACTGCTACCCTCTGTCTTCTATGACAGAGCCAGTTCTGTATCCATCTTGCCAGCTCATCTCTGATCCCATGTGACTTCACCTTTTGTACCAGTCTGCCATGAGGGACCTTGTCAAAGGCTTTACTGAAGTCCATGTAGACAACAACCACTGCCCTTCCTTCATCAATCATCTTCATCACTTCCTCAAAAAACTCAATCAAGTTAGTGAGACACGACCTCCCCTTCACAAAACCATGCTGCCTCTCGCTAATAAGTTAACTTGTTTCCAAATGGGAGTAAATCCTGTCCCGAAGAATCCTCTCCAATAATTTATCTACCACTGATGTAAGGCTCACCGGCATATAATTTCCTGGATTATCCTTGCTACCCTTCTTAAACAAAGGAACAACATTGGCTATTCTCCAGTCCTCTGGGACCTCACCTGTAGCCAATGAGGATACAAAGATTTCTGTCAAGGCCCCAGCAATTTCCTCCCTTGCCTCCCTCAGTATTCTGGGGTAGATCCCATCAGGCCTTGGGGACTTATCTACTTTAATGTTTTTCAAGAGGCCCAACACCTCCTCCTTTTTGATATCGACATGACCCAGACTATCTACACTCCCTTCCTTAGACTCATCATCCATCAAGTCCTTCTCTTTGGTGAATAATGATGCAAAGTACTCATTTAGTACTTCGCCCATTTCCTCTGGCTCCACACATAGATTCCCTCCTCTGTCCTTGAGTGGGCCAACCCTTACCCTGGCTACCCTCCTGCTCTTTATAAACATATAAAAAGCCTTGGGATTTTCCTTAATCCTGTTTGCCAATGACTTTTCATGACCCCTTTTAGCCCTCCTGACTCCTTGCTTAAGTTCCTTCCTACTTTCTTTATATTCCTCAAGGGCTTCATGTGTTCCCAGCCTTCTAGCCCTTACGAATGCTTCCTTTTCCTTTTTGACTAGACTCACAATATCCCTCGTTATCCAAGGTTCCCGAAGCTTGCCAAACTTATCCTTCTTCCTCACAGGAACATGCCAGTCCTGGATTCTAATCAACTGAAAGATTTGAAAGACTCCCACATGTCAGATGTTGATTTACCCTCAAACAGCCGCCCCCAATCTAAATTCTTCAGTTCCTGCCTAATATTGTTATAATTAGCCTTTCCCCAACTTAGTACGTTCATCGGAGGACTACTCCTATCCTTATCCATAAGTACCTTAAAACTTACGGAATTATGGTCACTGTTCCCGAAATGCTCCCCTACTGAAACTTCGACCACCTGGCCGGGCTCATTCCCCAGTACCAGGTCCAGTAAGGCCCCTTCCCTAGTTAGATTATCTACATATTGTTTCAAGAATCCCTCCTGGATGCTCCTTACAAATTCTGCCCCATCCAAGCCCCTAGCACTGAGAGTCCCAGTCAATATAGGGGAAGTTAAAATCATCCACCACTACAACCCTGTTGCTTTTACATCTTTCCAAAATCTGTCTACATATCTGCTCTTCTATCTCCCGCTGGCTGTTGGGAGGCCTGTAGTAAACCCCCAACATTGTGACTGCAGCCTTCCTATTCCTGAGCTCTACCCATATTGCCTCTTTGCCTGACCCCTCCGAGGTGTCCTCCCGCAGTACAGCTGTGATATTCCCCTTAACCAGTAATGCAACTCCCCCACCTCTTTTACATCCCCCTCTATCCCGCCTGAAGCATCTAAATCCCGGAACGTTTAGCTGCCACTTATCAGCGTTTTCTACAGAAAAGTGCCCATGCCAGATCCGTTTTCACCCCACTGAAGATAGCCCTCCCCCAATTAATTATTTTTACTCTGAATTGCTCGTTGTCCTTTTCCATAGCCAACCTAAGCCTTATGACATTATGATCACTGTCTCCTAAATGTTCCCCTACTGACACTTGATCCACTTAAGCCACATCATTCCATAGAAACAAATCTAACAATGACTCCTTCCTCTTTATTGGAAGCACTGTTGTAGAAAATTCTCTTGAACACACTCTAGAAACTCTTACCCCTTCATGCCCATCATACTATTACTATCCGAGTCTATATTAAGATAAAGTCCCCGATTATAACTATATATTTCTTGCACCTCTTTGTAATTTCCTTGCAAATTTGTTCCTCTATATCTTTCACATTAGTTGGCGGCTTATAGAATACCCAGCAATGTAATTATAACCTATTGTTCATCCTGGGTAGGGGGCAGCAGTAGGACACAAACGCCCTCTCGGTTTTCTCTTGGTACATTTTATACTCAGCGTCGGTTGATGGAATACATTATAAGTCCCGCCTATTAGTCATTCTCTCATTGGCTACATTGTTGTGGGGAAAAACTGTTCTGTGATTGATTGGACAGATCTTCTGTCAATCAATAAGATTGACACCAGCCCACAATTTTCTCACAATGCAGCAACTGAAGAGTTTGTCTTATCAGCCGATGGGGAAATCTGATAGTTTATAGTTAAAGAAGGTATCTTTTGATTTATATATTTTAAATCTCCATTTGCTTTGCAAAGCTGCAAGGGGAGGCTTGTGAGAATCAAACCTGTTCGTATGTAATGCCTGCCGTCACTGTTGAGAACCATTTTACATATAAATTATTGATGGATAACAGGGGTGTCAAACATACCGACGGCTGGCCAGATCCGAGCTATCGGTAATTTGTTTTTTTCGGAGTGCCCCACAAAACCTTGACACTGAACTCGGAGCACTTCCGAAGCCGGGCCCTGCAGTGTTTTCTCGGCTCCGCCCGCGCTGCTGATCGGATGCAGTCACTTGCCTCGCCCTCCGCCCCGCCCCCAGCTGGCTGCTCCTCCAATCACAGCTTCGCTTTCTTCCCGCCCGCCCTCTCGCCGTTGAGGTTCGAGGGCACGGCACCTTCCCGCCACCGCTCGCGCTCGCTGCTCCTCCAATCACAGCTTCGTTTTTTTCCCGCCGCCTTCAGTCGTTCGCGCCGTTGGTGTTTGAATGCTGAGCTCGCGCCTTGTGATTTAGTCGACGCCATCCACTCTGCAGTCAAATGCCCTTTATAATTAACTAATAAAAGAACAAACGATGGAATAAAAACGGAATATACTGGAAATGCTCAGCAGGTCTGGTAGCATTTGTGGAAGTAGAGTTAGTGTTTCAGGTGTGTGACATTTCATCAGAACTGGCCAGGGTTAAAAAAGAATTAGGTTTCAAGCAAGTGAAGGGGGTGGTGGAGAAGAGAACAAAAGGGGAAGGTGTGTGATAAGGCAGAGGGTAGGAGAGATTAAATAACAAAGCTGTCCTGGGACAAAGGCAGAGTGTTAGGACTTGTGAAAGACAAAGCATTGGGCCAGAGAGAGTATTAAAAGCAGAATAATGAGCAGCTCTGTCTACATGAAAAACAGGCACGTAGTTTTAAAAAAACTTTAAAATATTTTTTAAAAGGCCAGTCATGCTCTGAAGTTATGGAACTCAATCTTCAGTCCGCAAGGCTGTAGGGTGCCTAATGGAAAGATCAGGTGCTGCTCCTCGAGCTTGCTTTGATGTTCACTGGAGTAGGCCAAAGACAGAAATGTTGGCATGGGGGGGGGGTGGTGCGGTGAGTTGAAATGGCAAGCGACCGGAAGCTTGGGGTTATGCTTTCGGACTGAGCGGAGGTGTTCCGCAAAGCAGTCACCCAATGGAACAGAAGAGTTGCGCGGGGGTGGGGGGGAGTTGGCGGGTGAACACTGGATGGCAAAGGGATGAACATGGTGGCGAAATCAGCTACGTTGAAGACAAATAGTGGGTCATAAGTGTCAATAACAGTGGAATGAGATGCCAGTTGGTGGGGCCTTGTTCTATGTTCTTGTCAGATGCCCTTCAGAAGAAGCAAGAGGCTGATGCCAACCCCCCCCCCCCCCCCCCCAACACCCTTGTACCCAAATCTAATGTCCCTGATGTCTTTTCCTGTGGGGAATTTAGAGAAGTGAAATATGGAGGATATTAGTGCTTAGGCTACAAAGAAGGTTCCTTAGATGAACAACTCACGAGCCTCGTTTGTGACTTATCTACATGAAGCTTTTAGAAAAAGGGTGAAATGAAAAATGAGCATCTAGTGACAGCTGCATTATCAATAGTGGTTTCTAATATTAATCCTAACCCATAACTCTAATGCTAAGCCACAGCATTAATGTGAGGTGAGAGTGATTGCCCTGGATATCAAGACAGCATTTGACCGAGTGTGGCATCAAGGGGCCTTAGCCAAACTGAAGTCAAAACAGGAATCAAGTGGGAAAACTCCCCACTGTTTGGAGTCATACCTAGCACAAAGGAAGATGGCTTGGAGGCTAATCATTTCAGCCCCAAGACATTGTTGCAGGAGTTCCTCAGGGTAGTGCCCTAGACCCAACCATTTTCAGCTGCTTCATCAATGATCTTCCCTCCATCATAAGGTCAGGAGTGGGGATGTTCGCTGATGATTGTACGATGTTCAGTACAATTCGCAACTCCCCAGAAACTGAAGCAGTCCATATCCATATGCAGCAAGACCTGGACAACATTCAGGCTGATAAGTGGCAAGTAATATTCGTGCCACACAAGTGCCAGGCAACGACGATCTCCAATAAGAGATTCTAACCATCTCCCCTTGACATTCAACGGTACCACCATTGTTGAATCCCCGCTATCAACATCCTTGGGGTTAACATTAACCAGAAACTGAACTGGAGCAGCCACATATAAGAGCAGGTCAGAGACGGGGAATTCAGTGGCGAAGAACCCACCTCCTGACTCCTCACAGCCTGTCCACCATCTACAAGGCACAAGTCAGGACTGTGATGGAATACTCTCCACTTGCCTGGATGAGTGCGGCTCCAACAACACTCAGGAAGCTCGACACCATCCAGGACAAAGTAACCTGCTTGATTGGCACCACATCCACCACCTTAAACATCATTCTCTCCACCACTGACGCACAGTGGCAGCAGTGTGTTCCATCTACACGATGCACTGCAGCAACTCATCACACCTCCTTCGACAGCACCTGTCAAACCTGTGACCTCTTCCACCTAGAAGGACAAGGACAGCAGATGCGTGGGAACACCGCCACCTGCAAGTTCCCCTCCCAGTCACACACCATCCTGACACGGAAATAAATCGCCATACCTTCGCTGTCACTGGATTAAAATCCTGGAACTCCCTCCCTAACAGTACTGTGGGTGTACCCGCATCAGATGGACTGCAGCAGTTCAAGAAGGCAGCTCATCGCCACCTCAAGGGCAATTTGGGATGGGCAACAAATGCTGGCCTTGCCAGCAATGCCCGCATCGCATGAAAGAATAAAACAATCGTAATCCATAACCTCAATGCTGAACCCCAACACTAATCCTGACCCAGAACCATAATGTTAAACCGCTGCATTGCCAATTAATTATTTAAAGTGCAGTCACTACTGTTTGCAAACGTAGCAACTAATTTGTGCACAGCCAAATTTACATACAATAAATTAGATATTTCTGTTGGTGTTGATTTAAGGGAAGAAGTTTGGCCAGGACACCAGGAGAATACTGCTTTTCTTCCAAGTAATGTCCTTTACAGCCTCTGGTGCAGGCAGACAGGGCCTCAGTCTAGCATCTCATCCGAAAAACGCCAAATAATCCAGTTTCCTTCATGAAGATTTTGCTAAAATGTTTGTTTTTTAATGATGTAAAAATGTGACTTTTTGGCCATCTAATTGCCGCAATTATCATGGGTGGGAGAGGGATTGTCAAAAATTGGGGAAGGGTAAAGTCTGAAGAAGTCTGTGTTTTACACTGGACACGTGACATAATGTGAGTCCACAAAAAGTAATTATATTCTGTCGGTGATAAAAACCCAATTGGACATTCATCATGGGACACCACACTGGAGCTGTATCCTCTGCTCACTGAATATCCACACTAAAGATTAGATTAGAGATACAGCACTGAAACAGGCCCTTCGGCCCACCGAGTCTGTGCCGAACATCAACCACCCATTTATACTAATCCTACACTAATCCCATATTCCAACCAAACATCCCCACCTGTCCCTATATTTCCCTACCACCTACCTATACTAGTGACAATTTATCATGGCCAATTAACCTATCAACCTGCAAGTCTTTTGGCTTGTGGGAGGAAACCGGAGCACCCGGAGAAAACCCACGCAGACACAGGGAGAACTTGCAAACTCCACACAGGCAGTACCCGGAATCGAACCCGGGTCCCTGGAGCTGTGAGGCTGCGGTGCTAACCACTGCGCCACTGTGCTTGGGTATAAAATTAAAACCCGACCCGACAACAGCCAACCCGAACCCGACCCGGGCTTTATTCCTTTAATTTTTTTAAATGCCTGACCCGACCCGAATCCGACACATGTTTGGTTTGGTCGTGTAGCCAGGTTTACTGCAGAGTGCAGAGTCCAGATTGCACGTTTCCCGCCTTGATGTCCTGAATGGTCATTTGAAGATTACTTCCCAGAGCAAGGCAGCACTGTCCACGTCCAGCCCGACCCAAGCTCGAATGCTGGACCCAGAAGAGAGACCCGAACCCGACACGTGTCGTCGGGCTCGGGTCGGGTTGCCACACTTTAATCCACACACTGGTGTACTTTCCACCAGAGATCAATGGATTTTCCTCATTACCACAGAGTGCTGAAGCCAAATCATTGAAACAAAGAATTTTCCAGCACAGAGGGAGCCATTCTGCCACCAGTTCATCTGATCCCATTAACCCTGGCCTTTCAAATGTTTGTTTTTCAACTATTTATTCACTTCCTCTTTACTATCTACTTCGGCTTCTGCTTCCACCATTTTTAATGGGTGCATGTCCTAACAACTGTCTGCATAAAACTTTCCGTTTGTTCTTTTGGTGATGATCTTAAATTTATGTCTCCAGTTACCAATTCAGCAATCTTATTTTATTTATTTGCTTTCTAAAAACCCTTTAATTTTGCATATGTTTATCTTTTACCTCCTTATAACCTTCTTTGCTGTAATCAAAAGAACCCTAGTTTTCAGTCTGTCCTCAACTAACCCCAACCCGAACTGGCATCAACTACCTTAGCATAATCCAGGGATCCAAAGGGAGAGATGAATAAATAGTAGATGTTCAACTTTGGCTTGGACTTCAGTGTGCCCTCTCCTTTTCGTTAAACCACAGAGTAGTGTTAATGGACCCCATGCTGAGACTTGTGGCATTCCTCTTGCTTGGAATGTATGGTACAGAATTTAGGGGTATACATAGTGGAAAAATAGGCAGTAAATATTCTAAAATAGTTTTGTAAGGCTTTTTGACCATATCTGTTGAAATTAGGAGATGCTGTAAGTATGTTTAATTGGTACCCAATTTCACCTTGAAGGTACAATGCAACTGTTCATGACCCTGACAATGACCCTACCCCAGTAGAAGAAGGGCATTAACTTCACTGGTTCAAAATTGTCATGGATGTTCAGAACTGTGGGATTTGTGAACTGGAGCCTCACCATGTGGATCAGGTTAGTGCATCATATGAGTTGGGGATGAGGGGGCACTTGTGGCCTCTACACCTGTTGGTCTCAGAAGATTTGCTGCATCACTTGTGTTTAGCCTTAAATTCATTGTCTGTCTGCCAGTTGAATGACCAGGCTGAGTTCAGCATTGTTTCTGCTCCCTTTCTTGTGCCCTGACAAAATAACATAAGGGATACTGGTAGCAAGAAGATCATATCACTTTCCATGTAGCAGTTGGAAGGGTCCTATTAAAATAGAATAGTGATTCTGTATCTTTTATCCCTTTTTGTAGGGAAGTGTCTGGCCTCCACTTGGCAATTACTCATCTTAAAAAAAGAATGTTGCTGTGTTTTAAAGGGGAACTGTATTAATTTGAATTGCCACAAAATCACGATTGTGGGAGCTTCATTAGTACATGGACTGCAGTGGTTCAAGGACTAGGCCTACCTACCTTCTCAGAGCAACTAAAGATGGACAACAAATGCAACCTTGCAGTATCACCCACATCCTATGAACAAGTTTTTATAAAACATACCCTGTGATCAAACTGCTAACCCCTATTAGTTATGTCAACAGTACCCAAAATGAAAGACTGATCCATTGAGGCATATAAGGACACTATTTAAATTCAAGCTTGTAATCGTTTCCATTATTCTCTGTTAAACCATTTCCATTGCATGCTTTACATGTTGATGTATTGAATCTGTGGGTAGTTTGTGTATGACTCAATGCAGTCAAACTAATGTTATGGTAGCTTGTCTCTCATGCTAATTATATAGCAATACGGTACTGCTGAACTGTTGTTTTGGATCCCTTTTAGGCTCCAGCCACTGTGTATTACATCCCCAACTTTATCACTGCTTCAGAAGAAAATTATCTTCTACAGCAGGTATGTTACTGCATTTTGATTTCCTCACAGTAAAGTTAATTGATTTGGAGGGTGAATGCAGAGCTACCTCTTCATAAAAACAATCTTATTTTGGGTATTTTTTTTTACAATCTTGCTCATGTTTGTATACAAAGGCCCAGGATTCCATCTGGCACCCCGCATGAGTGGTTATTCTTCATGTGCAAGACCAGTATCAGCAAGCTGTTTAGTCTTGGAGGGCTGTCCTCAACTGGCTTCCACACATGCACTTTCTAGGAAGTGTCAGGATGTTTTTTTTGCCCTCAACCCAAGGGCACTGAGGCTATTGTAATTACTCCACTACCACACTATTTGAGATCAGCTAGCTTTACACAAGCCAAAAATTTATCTTTGCAACTTTGGTGTCTCACAAAAACCAAATTAATTGATACAGACAGAAAATGTAGTGTGGGCTGTTGATAGTGATTGTTCTTAGTACTGGCTTTGTGGGGTTTCTAGGGACACTAGAGGGAAATTCCTCTTAAAAGCTGGAAGAATGGCTTTTATTTTTTTCCTATGGTAACTGACCTAACAAAATCGCCTCAATTACCTATGCGGGCTAGCAAATGACCCACAGTCCTCATTCCTGTTTTGAGGCAGTGCTTGTCGACCCCATCTTGCCTGAAGTACCCTGAGTGGTGTCGAGGAATCTGTCTCCCTAGCTAGGAATGTGTCACGGAGTCTTCAAGACAGGTTTTGATGGATCTAGAGAAAAAAGCTGCAAAATCTAGACTTTTTTGTATTGTGACATTGTTAGTCTCATTATTTGGACGGTTTCACAGTTGAGAAAGTTGCAGTTTGCACTGTTATCAACTGTGTTTCCTGTTTCTTTTGGGCCTCCTTATCTCGAGAGACAATGGATACGCGCCTGGAGGTGGTCAGTGGTTTGTGAAGCAGCGCCTGGAGTGGCTATAAAGGCCAATTCTGGAGTGACAGGCTCTTCCACAGGTGCTGCAGAGAAATTTGTTTGTTGGGGCTGTTGCACAGTTGGCTCTCCCCTTGCGCCTCTGTCTTTTTTCCTGCCAACTACTAAGTCTCTTCGACTCGCCACAATTTAGCCCTGTCTTTATGGCTGCCCGCCAGCTCTGGCGAATGCTGGCAACTGACTCCCACGACTTGTGATCAATGTCACACGATTTCATGTCGCGTTTGCAGACGTCTTTATAACGGAGACATGGACGGCCGTGACGGCCGTTACTTCCTGTTACTTCACAGATTTTGTGTTTTTCAGGTTTACAACTCGCCTAAACCAAAATGGACTCAGTTGTCAGGAAGAAGGCTGCAGAACTGGGGTGAGTGCAGACCTGAGTGACAGGAGCGTACTACCATTATGCAGAAAACCCTCCCTGATGGTATATGCAAGTGGGTGCATTATTGAGAGAGGGTGTGCTAAGGTAGAATTGGATGCATTATCCCTTGTTTAAACTAAGAAAGAGATGCACTACAGTCTCTGCATTGATGCTTCTGAAATATAATTGTCCTATGATGAGAGGCTGAGTAAATTGGGCCTATAATCTCTGGGGTTTAGAAGAATGAGAGGCAATCTCATTGAAACATACAAGATTCTGAAGGGGCTGGATAGGGTAGACACTGAGAGATTATTTCCGCTGGTCGGGGAATCTAAAACACGGGGAACAGTCTTAGGATAAGGGGCTGATCATTTAGGACTGAGATGGGGAGAAATTAAAACAAAAAGTGCTGGAAATACTCAGCAGGTCTGGCAGCATCTGTGGAGAGAGAAGCAGAGTTAACGTTTCAGCTCAGTGATCTTTCATCAGAACTGGCAAAGGTTAGAAATGTAATAGGTTTTAAGCAAATAATATGGGGGTGGGGCAAAAGGGAAGGTGTTGATAGGACAGTGGGTCACAGAGAATAACTGACAAGGAGGTCCTGGGGCAAAGGAAGAGGGTGTGTTAATGGTGTAGTGAAAGACAAAGTGTTAGTGCAGGGAGGGTGTTAAATGACAAAATAATGAAAGCCCTAGCCAAAAGCACAAACATGAAAAAAAAACAGTGGGCAGGCACATGGTAAAAAAAAAATTGAATGATGAAACAAACTAAAAATAAAACCGGGGTCCAGTCATGCTCTGAAATTATTGAACTCACTGTTCTGTCTGGTAGGCTGTAGCGTGCCTAATCGGTAAATGAGGTGCTGTTCCTCGAGCTTGAGTTGGTGTTCACTAGAACACTGCAGCAAGCCCAGGACAGCGATGTGGGCCTGAGAGCAGGGGGGGCGGGGTGTTGAAATGGCAAGCGACAGGAAGCTCGGGGTCATGTTTTCAGACTGAGTGGAGGTGTTCTGCAAAGTGGTCACTCAATCTGCGTTTGGTCTCCCCAATGTAGAGGAGACCGCATTGTGAGCAGCGAATGCAGTATACTAAATTGACAGAAGTACAAGTAAGTCTCAGCTTCACCTGAAAGAAGTGTTTGAGGCCTTGGATAGTGAGGAGAGAGGAGGTAAAGGGCAGGTATTACACCTCCAGCGATTGCATGGGAAGGGGACGAGGTGTCGGGGGTAAAGGAGGAGTGGACCAGGGTGTCGTAGAGGGAACAATCCCTTCGGAAAGCTGACAGGGCTGACACAGTTGAGTTTGTAGTCGAGCTCGACTATACTTCTATACACTCTGCCTCCTGTAAGGACTCCATTCCATTCTCCCAGTTTCTCCGTCTCCACGCATCTGCTGTGATGATGCAACCTTCCAGAACAGCACTTCTGATATGTCTTCCTTTTTCCTCAACCAAGGATTTTCCCCTCCCACTGTGGCTGATAGGGCCCTCAACCGAGTCTGGTCCATTTCCCGCACCTGTGCCCTCACCCCTTCCTCTCCCTCCCAGAACCGCGACAGGCTTCCCCTTGTCCTCACTTTCCACCCCACCAGCCTCAACATCCAAAGGATCATTCTCCGCCATTTCCGCCATGTCCTGCGTGATGCCACTACCAAACGCATCTTTGTCTTTGACTACACCATTAACACACTCATTTCCTTTGCCCCATGACCTCCTTGTCAGTTATTCCCTGTGACCCTCTGTCCTATCAACACCTTCCCTTTTGTTCTCTTTTGCTCCACCCTCACTTTACTTGCTTAAAACCTATTACATTTCTAACCTTTGCCAGTTCTGATGAAAGGTCACTGACCTGAAACTAAAGGCTTGCTCGAGTCTGAAAAAAAACCCGACAGAACCACATCGGACCTGAGCCCAACTCAGCCCGAGTCCTTCCATTTTTTCCCGCGCCCGACCTGACCACCGGAATGTTCACTTTACCTACCTTCCGAATCTGTTTTTCATTTTTTTCAGATTGAAATACTTGCTACAAGTTTATCCAGTGAGCAGCTGAGATGCAGAGACCAGGAAGGTCCTGAGTGATTAATTATTATAAAATATACAGTATTTATATAAAAAATATAAAATGATCACTGTCAGGATTCTAGTCTAGTACAGTACTGTATGTGTGTAGACTAGAGTCCTGACAGTGATCATTTTATATTTTTTATTATAAATACTGTGTATTTTATAATAATTAATCACTCAGGACCTTCCTGGTCTCTGCATCTCTAGCTGCTCACTGGATAAATTTGCAGCAAGTATCTCAACCTGTAAATCAGGAGTCTAGGTAATGTATAATGATATTTTCTGAGCCTTCGGGCAATTGCTGTGTTTATTTTAAGCAACACAGATACTGGTATAGTGTGGCACAACCTGTCTGGGTACAACTCCATGGGTTTCTGTTTAACTAGTCACCAAACAATCACTGACTTCGTGGTTCCAATCTTCATCTTTTTAAACAACCTTTCAAGTCCAATTAATACTGTGTGTGTTTGACCCGGACCCAGCTGACCCAACCTGAGCCCAAAAGCTGGACCCAGAAGAGCGACCCGATCCGAACCCGACACATGTCGTCGGGTTCGGGTCGGGTAGCAGGCCTTTACTTGAAACGTTAACTCTGCTTCTCTCTCCACAGATGCTGCCAGACCTGCTGAGCATTTCTAGCACTTTTTGTTTTTATTTTAGAATTTCAGCATCTGCAGTATTTTGTTTTTTTTTGTATGAGGAGAAATTACTTCACTGAAAGGGTTGTTAATCTTTGGAATTCTCTACCCCAGAGGGTTGTGGATGCTCTATTGTTGAATGCATTTTCAGCTGGAATAGACAGATATTTGGTCTCTCAGGGAATCAAGGGACAGGGCGGGCGAGCGGGCAGGAAAGTGGAGTTGAAGCCTTAGATCAGCCATGATCGTATTGAATGGTGGAGCAGGCTCAATGAGCAATATGGTATACTCCTAATCCTATTTCTTCTGTTCTTGTGTACAAGTAACATAGGTGTGATTACACGAATGTTAAAAAGTTAAATTATACTTTACATTTTCTGTCCTGGAAACTGAGACTCAATACTTGGATACAGTTCCACCACGTCCAGCAGCCTCTGGTACCCTGCCCAAGTGACCATTCTTTATTGTGAGCAGTAATGGTGAGAGTTCACAGGGAATTCTTTCAGCATTCACATACTGTCCATTATAGCGGGGCTACTCTGAGATTTGAAACATTATCCCTGCCTTCCAAATTTCCCTCCCTCTGTTTGGGACCAAAGATCAATGATAGTACAGCAAAGTTCTAGGATTCATCCTGTAGGTGATGAATCAGTGCCTTAAGAGGATGAGGAAAGTAAAAGAAAATGGGAATTGAATTTGATACAGTTGTGGTTATATTTAGTTGATTTTCCTGATCTCCTGCAGGTGGTTTACCTCACTCGAGGGGGATGCTTGTTGAGAAACTGCCTGACTGGCTGGACAAGTATGCCAAGAAAATCTCATCCCTGGGACCTTTCGCAGGAAAAGTTGCTAATCACGTGTTGGTTAATGAGTACAATCCTGGTGAAGGAATAATGGTACTGGTTAACCTGTTGATTTTTGATCTCCATTAATCAATAATTGTTTGATAGGTTTTCTGATTACCTAGTGTATAATTATTGCAAAACTTCGAGTTAAAACTCCTCAACTAAAACATTTCAGGGAACATAAATGGCTCTGGTTGGACTCTGGTGTCTATCCTTTTTCACTTTCAAGCTCTTGTGCTTGCTTTCTCTCTCTTTGCTTTTATGCTCTCTACATGTTTCTGCCATGCTTTTTTTCCTCTCCAGCATGTCTTCTTCCATGCTGTCTCATTCTATCCATTCCCTTTTTGCTTTTTTATTTTCTATTTGATTTGTTTCTGTTTTATCTGTTGGTTTATTTCCTCATTTACATTGCTCCCTTTCTGGCTCAGGTTCTTCTTTAGCCTAATTTTCAAGTTCCTTGGGAGATATTACTTTAAAGGCGCTATATAAATGCAAATTGCTGCAATTATTCTCTTCTTGCCCCCTCCATCTCTCTCACCTTCTCCTTGCCCCTCCCACCCTGCCTCCCCCCCCCCCCCCCCCTGCCCCTGTAGCTTCTGGGTAAAAATTTAAGATACAACCTAAATGAAGGAAGAAGTATTAAATGTACATTTACACAATATGTTGAGTATCACTAAATGTGTTGTCTGTTAGCGCTTTGGGACGTTTTCCTACATTAAAGGCGTGACATAAATGAAAGCTGTTGTAATGGCAGATGAACATAACAATCTTAAGTTGTCATGCTGTTGAGTGAAATCAAACTCTTGTCTTTATAGCCTCATGAGGATGGTCCTCTCTACTTTCCAACAGTAACCACTATCAGCCTTGGCTCTCAAACTCTATTGGATTTCTATCATCCCATTAAGAGAGAGAGTGAAGAGGGAGAGGTTAGTAATCTTAACCCTCATTTATACACCATGGACTTGTTTTTACATTACTAAGGAGACATTTTTGTTCTATCATATCCCATTTCCCATAGACTTAATTTTATGACTAGTGCTGTTGGAGGCAATTATGCGACATGGTTCAGTGAATGGCATAGGAGGTACTAGTTTTCTCATAGAACCAGTCTTCTCATAGAGAAAGGGCTCTGCTGGGTACTTTTATTGGTCTAATTAAGATGGTGGCACCACTTGCATCCTAGCCATCATCTTGGCTCTAGACAGGTGAATTCTCAGCCCATCAGTATGGGACAGCAATGCATTTTTGTCATTGCTGGCCTGAAAGACTCTGTCTTGCACTGGGGAAACCCTGACTGGAAAGTTAAAAAACGACACAATATGATTGGATACATGCCACAGAGGTATAATAAGGGCTGAATCACTCAGTTTGTGGAACTGCCTAAGGTTAACAATGAAAGTACTATTTTGAGCATGTATTTAATTATAAAATTGACAACACAGAAGCAGACCAGTCAGCCCATCAGGTTGATACTGGTGCCAGTTCTTCAAACTGGAGCTGTGCACTCTATTCCTCTGTCATTTCTCTGTTTTATTTTCCAGTCATTCAAATACTTATCCAGTAGTATGAATCCTTTTTAAATGATGTTATAATAGCTACCTCACTAACCAGTTGTGGTGAAACATTCCATATTCTAATAACCCTCAGTATGTAAAATGTTCTTCAAACTCTCCCTTTATTCTTTACAATTGATTTTTTAAAGCTGGAAGCAGTATTGCTGTCATACAGAGAGGCCATATTTGTTCACCTTTCTCCTCCCCATCTCTCCTGAAGGCTTTGACTCTTTATGGGTACACCAGCTGCCTTCTTGTACCTTCCTCCAAGTTGCCTTGCCTTAAGCATGAGCTTTCACCCATGCGTCTCACTAACTTTTTGTTGAGGGCTATAATGTAATCCAGTGTCTTGCTTGAGGGCCATTGATGATGGTTTCAGGGGTAGATGAGATGGGCAATGATACGGAGATGTAAGTCAGTTAGAGAGAATATGAGATCGGAAGCTCAAATCAGGGTCATGGATGCCAAGGTTAACAGTCTGGTTCAGCTTGACAGTGGCCAGGGAGAGGGATAGAGTCGGTGGCTAGGGAATAAATTCAGTGGTAGGGAGTTAAGACACTGACTTTGATCTTTCCAATATTTAATTGGAAACTTCTGTTCATCCAATACTGGATGTCAATGTCAGCATGACAATTCAGTGACAGTGAAAGGTTGAAAGAGGTGGTGCTAAGTTAGAGCTGGGTGTCCATGTGCATATGGACCTGTCTTTATTTTCGGATGATGTCACTGAGGGGGCAACATGTAGATGACAGTTAGGAGGAGGTCAAGGATAGATTCCCCAGGGATTTCAGAGCTAATAGCGTGGTAGGAGGAAAAAACATTGATGACATTCTCTAACTATGACTGAATAGATAAGAATAGAACCAGGACAGTCATACCCAGGTGGATAATGGAGGAGAGGCATTGGAGGAGGATGGTGTGGTCAACCATGTCAGAGGCTGAAGACAGGTCAAGAAAAATGAGGAGTGATACCTCACCATGGTTACAGTCACATAGGATGTCATTTGCAACCTCTACTACCTAGAAGAACAAGGGCACCAGGCGCATGGGAACACCACAACCTGCAAGTTCACCTCCAAGTCACTGATTGGAGGTGTTAAAACATGGAATTGTGGGAAAGATTGACATGGACTTGGAAAGCGACACAGCGTTCAAGGACCTTGGAGAGGAAGGAGCTGTTGGTATGGGGCGGTAGTTTGCAAGGACAGAGGGATCAAGGGGAGCTTTTTGAGGAGTCTAATAACTGCAGATTTGTGGGGGAGAGGGATAGTATCTGATGAGAGACAATTGTTAACAATATCAGCTAACATGGGGGGCTAGGAAGGGAATTTTTGGTCAACAGTTTGGTGGGAATAGCGTCGAGGAAGCAAGATGGGGTCTCATGGACAAGATGAGTTTGGAGAGGGCATGAGGGGAGATAGGAGAGACGGTTGCGAGTTCAGGGCTAGGGAAGGGCAGAACTTTGGGAGAAGTTTGGCTTTTGGGCTAGGGGAAGATAGGGAAGTGGCAGAGGCAGCTGATCAGATAGTCTCAGTCCTAATGACGTGACAAAGTCCATAAGCTCCTTGCACTTGTTGGTGAGGAAACAATATGGAATCTTGCTTTGATCCAGTTTCCAGAGCCAAACTGGTTGTGAGTGGAGACAGATGAAATAGCCAGTATACCAAAGGCCAAGGTGAAGAAGTGGCAGGCCGTCAATTGCTCCAGATTGTATTATGAATGCCATTGTCTCATCTCTCAGCCAAACCTGACTGTTTCCTCCTCAAAAGTTCACATAGGTTCTTTCCAGAAGAGATCTTTGAGTAACAATTAGGTACAGAAGTCCAGATAATTTTCCCTCCTGTGCCTAGGGACAGGTCAATTGTCTTGAGGAGATGTTCAGAGTCACATAGGTTGTTAATTGACAATTGCACTGTAACAAAGGTGCAGTATTAAACAGTGAACTGATAAATCAAATATATTTATTTGTTTTAATTAAAAATTCAGGAGAACTTAGTGGCTTAGTACTGAACGAGTTGTTCTTAGCAAAGATGCATTAGGTGGCTTCAGTTTACTTCATGAGAGAAAAACGGTCAACAGGTTTCCTGACTCTGACCACTGCAGTGGTGCCTAATGTGCTTGTGTGAACACTGGGTGAGGTTGGGATTGGACTTGGCTGTGATGTTCACCATGTTAGAAGAGCCAGTCAGCACTCATTGTCTCCCAAGTTTGCTTGGTTGCAGATTTTTTTAAAGTTATCCAAAATTCTTGCAGGCTTTTCTTTATCAAATAAGACAGTGCTTTGAATATCACCTGTAAACTTTCCTACCTGTCAGTTTTTTTTCCTTCCTAGCTCATCCAGTGGTTCAGGTGAACTTATCCAATGAGCAACTGAGCCTACAGATCAGATAGATCTTGGATTCAATTCCTAGTTCAGCTGGGGTTCCTGCCTCTGATTTCTATCTGCAATGTCTGCTGGAATTTCATGCCAGTGGATAGGATAAGTCTCCAATGTGATGCTATCTGTGATGGATTAGTTTGGCGCTCAACATCCTGCCTTGTACATGAATATTGGCCACTTGGACGAAGCATTGCATGGCTACTGATACTAGTGGAGCCAGAAATGTATCCCAGAGAGAGTCAATACGTTAGGAGAAGATTGGAAAGAAACATTTGGGAAAATAAATACATTTTCTTCGAATTAGATCTCACATAATTCCTCCCCTACCTTTTCCAGGTTTATTTTCCTCAGACCGAAGAGAACCGCTACTTTCTGTCTCTTCTCCTTGAGCCACGTAGCCTCCTCGTGTTGCAAGATGACATGTACGTGAAGTATCTGCACGGCATCAGGCCAGTGGTGGAGGACATTGTCACAGAGAAGGTTGCTAACCTGAAATCATGCAACACAAAACTTGGGGCTGCTTTAACGAGAACCACAAGAATATCCCTGACTATCCGTTATGTTCCAAAGGTTTTAAGAACTACCATACTGCTGGGGAGGAAGAAATGAGATTTTTTTGAATAGGTTGTGATACCAGTCTCTGAACTCCCTATTTGTCTCCCTCCTGAAAATGTAGCCAATTTCTTAGCATATAGTTCCATAGATGTGGCTCCCTGATGGTGCCTCTTTAAATGGATATTCCTCACATTAACCAAGAACATGAGTGCTGTCAGGTTGTTCAGTTATGAAAGGAATTGAAGGGAAGTCTGATGCTGCTCTTAATGTCCAAGCACATAAGCTTTGCAACATGGGTTACTGAATAGTGACTAGGAGCAAGAACTTGGTTAGCTTTTCTCTTCTTCCCCATCCCCTCCTCCAATCTCCATTGTCCAGCGAATAGTGCCCTTAGCTGCCACCTTAGCTAAAATTAGCTAGTTCAGCGCAGGCTAGGATTAAACTTGGGACCTCACAGGACTATGCAGCTAAGTTGCACACCAGGCAAAGTCTGTGTCTCAGGTGATCCAATAACTGTTAGAAATTGCTGAGGAGAAAAAGTCACATACAATTGTCCCAGTCACCTGTATCTTAGTGAAACATTATAACACACTGCCCCAACTGCTACTGTGCATGGCGCCCTCTCCTTGAATTACATAATTGGAACCTATTTAGTTATTGCACTATGTGATTCAAGAATCAATTGATATGAATACATTTTCCCATACAACTGATCCTTTCTGGAATAAATGATGTTTGTTTGGGCTGTGATTATGAACATTGTGTGATTAATGTTATTTATTTAAAAAATTATTAAATACATGTCACCACTTTATTGAAGTTTTTTTTTAGGTGTTTTGCCCCATCTCCTTTTTTCCTAATTATCTTGAGTTTCAGACAGTAGCACACTTTCAGCAAAAATAAAGGAATCTCCCATGCCATGGCTACGTTTGATGCTATTGCTAGGTGACGAAAAAAGAAAGTCTGACCCCCATTTTCAGTACAATATAGATTTGAGAAACAATAAATAAAGAATATTCTAACTCCAGTGCTAATTAAGCACAGATAGGGTATCCAATGTGCAGATCAAAATTTGGGGACATTTTAATAACGACTTTACAAAGACAGTTTAGACATTTTCCTGTGCCTGCTAAACATGTGACTCAAGATGGAGGACAACCTCTTTGGTATATATGGATTCCTCAATTACTGACAGTCAGAGGGCCATGCCTGCATCTCAGGTGATTCAGGGGCTATTAGAAATTGCTGAAGGGAAGAAGTCACATACAACCATTTACCACCTAACAGAATGAAAATGTGGAATGATTTAATCAGGCATTCTATATGATCAGATCGCAACCTCCTCATTATAAAAGTAATTGGCTTCAAATGTCAAGTACATTTCATTTTGTTTATAACTACCATCCATCAATCGGTTGGATTTACCTAATTTTATCTTGTGTTCAAAACTTTCCATACATGTTGTGTTTGGTCATTTATTGCAGGTGCACCTATCAAAAGTCTGCATGGAGACCTCTGGAGTTTTTTAATTGTCTAAACAATTTAGGACGATCTAGATGGGCTGGTAAAATGGGCAGAGCAGTGGCAAATGGAATTTAATCCTGAGAAGTGTGAGGTGATGCATTTTGGGAGGACTAACAGGCAAGGGAATATACAGTGGGTGGTAGGACCCTAGGAAGTTGAGAGGGTCAGAGAGACCTTGGTGTAGTTGTCCATAGATCACTGAATGCAACAGCTCAGGGAGATAAGGTGTTTAGGAAGGCATATGGGATACTTGCCTTTATTAGCCGAGGCATAGAATATAAGAGCAGGGAGGTTATGATGGAGCGTATAAAACGCTAGTTAGGCCACAGCTGGAGTAATGTGTACAGTTCTGGTCACCACACTATAGGAAGGATGTGATTGCACTGGAGAGGGTGCAGAGGAGATTCACAAGGATGTTGCCTGGGCTGGAGCATTTCAGCTATGAAGAGAGACTGAAAAGGCTAGAGTTGTTTTCCTTAGAGCAGAGAAGTCTGAGGGGGGTCCTGATTGAGGTATACAAAATTATGAGGGGCATAGATAGAGTAGATAGGAAGAAACTTTTTCTCTTAGCGGAGGTGTCAATAACCAGGGGGCATAGATTTAAGGTAAGGGGCTGGAGGTTTAGAGGGGATTTGAGGAAAAGAATTTTCACCCAGAGGGTGGTTGGAATCTGGAACACACTGCCTGAAGGGGTGGTACAGGCAGGAACCCTCACAACGTTTAAGAAGTATTTAGATGAGCACGTAAAAAGCCATAGCATACAAGGCTACGGGCCAAGAGTTAGTAAATAGGATTAGAATAGATAGGTGCTTGATGGCCGCCATGGACGCGATGGGCCGAAGGGCTTGTATCTGTGCTGTATAACTCTATGACTCTAAAGGACTCTACCAATGAGCATCAATGTCAGAGTGTCTAGTATGAGCAAAAGGTAAAAGTAGGTGCTTAAGTACTTCTTGCTAATAACATGGAAGGAGCGATATAGCAGTCTGATGGGAATCAACTATCTATTCCCTGTGGAAAATGTTCACAAATCCCAGCATATAGAATAAGGGAAGTCTGAAACAAAGGTTGGATATGGGCATCATGTGATATAAGCTAATTCCCTTCCTTTGAGTGATGGAAAAACACAGCAACAAAACCAGTCAAGCTCAGTATACAGAACGAATACCTCAAACAGCTTTATTTTATAGCTGTTTAAACAAGTTTTAATTAACAATTCTTGTAGAAGATTACAGAAAAATTCTAAAACAAAATACACTTACATCATTGTACAATTTCAAAACAAATAATGATTTAGTTATGTTTAAATTTGTGCTATTATATTGATTAATTTCATACGCTCCACATGCATCAGTGCAGCAGGTTGTATTGGCTGTTGGCATCTGTTGTGATGCAAGCAAAAAAAATAATTTTCAACAAACTGTCTTCACAGCATACATTAACAGCATAGGTTTATTAGCAGGAGAGTTCTCCCAGTGTCCTGGCTAATATTTATCGCTCAACAGGAATACTGAAACAGATTACTTGATCTTGTATCTTATCGCTGTTTGGGGAACCTTGCTGTGAGAAAATTGGCTGCCACATTTGCCCACAAAACCAATGACTGTACTACAAACGAACTTTCATTGGCTGTGAAGAGCTTTAGGACATGACAAGGCTGAAAGGCATTATATAAATTCAAGTTCTTTCTATATTAAAAAGCTAGCATTTGGGTGTAATAAAAACAAAAAGTGCTGGAAAATACTCAGCAGGTCTGGCAGCATCTGGAGAGAGAAGCAATGTTAACGTTTCAGGTCAGTGACTTTTCATCAGAACTGGCAAAGGTTAGAAATGGAATAGGTTCTAAGCAAATAAAGTGGAGTAGGGCAAAACGGAAGGTGTTGATAGGACATAGGGTCACAGAGAATAACTGACAAGGAGGTCATGGGGCAAAGGCAAAGAGTGCATTAATAGTGTGGTGAAAGACAAAGCGTTAGTGCAGAGAGGGTGTTAAATGACAAAATAATGAAAGCCCTAGCCAAAAGCTCAAACATGAAAAAACAGTGGGCAGGCACATGGTTAAAAAAAATTGAATGCTGAAACAAACTAAAATGAAATAAAAATAAAAAGGGGGCAGTCATGCTCTGAAATTATTGAACTCAATATTCAGTCCTGTAGGCTGTAGCGTGCCTAATCGGTAATTAAGGTGCTGTTCCTCAAACTTGCGTTGATGTTCATGGAAACTGCAGCAAGCCCAAGACAGAGATGTGGGTATGAGAGCAGGGGGATGTGTTGAAATGGCAAGTGACAGGAAGCTCGGGGTCATGTTTTCGGACTGAGCAGAGGTGTTCCGCAAAGCGGTCACCCACTCTTGTTTGGTCTCCCCAGTGTAGAGGAGACCGCATTGTGAGCAGCGAATACAGTATATTACATTGAAAGAAGTACAAGTAAATCGCTGCTTCACCTGAAAGGAGTGTTTGGGGCCTTGGATAGTGAGGAGAGAGATAAAAGTGCAGGTATTACACCTCCTGCGATTGCATGGGAAGGTGTAGTGGGAAGGGGTTTGGGGGTAATGGAGGAGTGGACCAGGGTGTCGCGGAGGGAATGATCCCTTCGGAATGCTGACGGGAGGGGAAGATGCGTTTGGGGTAGTGGCATCACGCTGAACGTGGCAGAAATGGGGCAAGATAATCCTTTGGATGTGGGGTGTAAAGTGAGGACAAGGGGAACCCTGTCACGGTTCTGGGAGGGAGGGGAAGGGGTGAGGGCAGAGATGTGGGAAATGGGCCAGACACATTTGCGGGCCCTGTCAACCACAGTGGGGGGGAATCCTCGGTTGAGGAAAAAGGAAGACATATCAGAAGCGCTGTTGTAGAAGGTTGCATCATCAGATCAGATGCATCGGAGATGGAGAAACTGAGAATGGAATGGAGTCCTTACAGGGGGCAGGGTGTGAGGAAGTGTAGTCAAGGTAGCCATGGGAGTCAGTGGGCTTATAATAAATATTAGTAGACAGCCTATCCCCAGAGATGGAGACAGAAAAGTCGAGGAAGGGAAGGGAAGTGTCGGAGATAGACCATGTAAAGGTGAGAGAAGAGTGGAAATTGGAAGCAAAGTTCATAAAGTTTTCCAGTTTGGGGCAGGAGCAGGAAACGGCATTGATACAGTCATCAATGTACCGGGAAAAGAGGTGGGGGAAGAGGCCTGAATAGGACTGGAACAAGGAATGTTCAACATATCCCACAAAAAGACAGGCATAACTAGGACCCATGCAGGTACTCAGAGCAACACCTTTTACTTGAAGGAAGTGAATTGAGTGGAGTTGAAGGAGAAGTTATTCAATGTGAGAACAAGTTCAGCCAGGTGGAGGAAGGTGGTGGATGGGGACTGGTTGGGCCTCTATTCAAGGAAGAAGCGAAGAGCCCTCAAACCATCCTGGTGGGGGGTGGAGGTGTAGAGAGATTGGATGTCCATAGTGAAGAAGAGGCGGTTAGGGCCAGGAAACTGAAAATTGTCAAAATGATGTAGGGAGTCAGGGATGTAGGTGGGAAGAGACTAGACCAGGGAAGAAAAAATAGTCAAGATAGGAAGGAATAAGTTCAGTGGGGCAGGAACAGGCTGAAATGATGGGTCTGCCAGGACAGTTCTGTTTTGTGAATTTTAGGAAGAAGGTAGAAGAGGGCTGTCCAGGGTTGCAGGACTATGAGGTTGGAAGCTGGAGAGGGAAGATCTCCAGAGGAGAAGAGGTCAGTGACAGTCCCGTGGACAGTAGCTCGATCTTCACTGGTGGGGTCATGGTCCAGTGTCTGAGAGTTGGCGCTCAGCCTCTGCAAGGTAGAGGTCAGTTCGCCAGATAACGGCACGTTCAGAGGGAGACAGGTTAGAGTGAGTGAGGGGAGCAGAGAAATTGAGACGGCCGATGTCTCACCGACAGTTTTCAATGAAAAGTTCAAGAGCGGGTACGAGGCCAGAGGGAGGGGTCCAGGTGGAGGAAGAATGCTGGAGGCGGGTGATTGGGTCTGCTGGTTGGCAGGAGGACTCCTAGTCAAAGAAGTGAGCACAAAGGCGAAGGAAGAAGAGCTCAACGTCATGCCGAGTGTGAAATTCATTGAGGTGGTGGCGTAAGGGGATAAAACTGATCAGATCGTTCAGAATCAGAGAGGGGAAGGTCAGAGGGTATAGTAAATACATGGCAAGGGATCAGATCAGAATATGGGGTCTGAGGGAAGTGAAGGGGAAGGAGGATCTGGAGGGGCATTAGTCCCCATCAGCTGCTGGAGCTTGCGTTCCTTAACACCTGAAAGGAAGAAAAAAAGTTTTTTGTTAATACGTTGGATAAGACAAAGGATGAAATGAAACTGCGGAGCAGAACAGCTTTGTGATAAGATGAGGTGGCGCTTCTGGAGAGAGGTCCTGTGTGTATGGCACATGGCACTGAGTGTGGATCTCAGGATGCGGCAGAACAACAGTCCAAGGAACATTGTATTTCTAGGAGATCCTGGGTGGATTCAAAACATGAAGGATGAAACTTCAGTTGGAATCCACGTGGAATAAGTCGGAGCCGAAGACAGTCACTGAGGAAAATGTGGCTGCGAAAATGAGTTTTGGTAGACACCTTATCAAACACCAGGAGGGAAATAGAAAGCAATGAAGGTGAACAAAGTAAAAGAGACAAAAGAAAATCCCCTCGGAAGTATCATGTGCCTACCCACTTTTTTTTCATGTTTGTGCCTTTGGCTAGGGCTTTTATTATTCTGTCATTTAACACCCTTGCTGCACTAACGCATTGTCTTTCACTGCACCATTAACACACCCTTTGCCTTTGCCCCATGACCTCCTTGTCAGTTATTCTCTGTGACCCTCTGTCCTATTAACACCTCTTTTGCCCAACCCCCACTTTCTTTGCTTAAAACTATTACATTTCTAACCTTTGCCAGTTCTGATGAAAGGTCACTGACCTGAAGCGTTAACTTTGCTTCTCTCTCCACAGATGCTGCCAGATCTGCTGAGTATTTTCCAGCACTGTTTTTATTTCAGATTTCCAGCATCTGCAGTATTTTGCTTTTATTTTAGCATTTGGGTGTACTTGTTTGGATTTTAAAAGTTTGTGGACTGCATCAGAAAGAACAAGTAAGGAAGGAACTGCACAATTCTGAAGTCCTGAAAATGAGTATGAGTGTAATGAGTCAATCTGGGCACAGTAAAGTTGTAGGAAAAAGGAAGCATATGCAAAGTAGGTTGTGCAGTTGACCATGTGCATGAATCATGAGACTGAAGCAGGAAATTGGATCACAGCTATCAACTACTCCTGATTCTGGGTACTGAAAATTAGGCTGCATTCAGAATGAGTAAACCTAAGATACAAGTATCAACTTTGACTTAGTAGTAGCATTGTCACCTGAGTTAATAAGTTGGCTATTCAAGCTCCAATCTGGAAATGAATGCCTAATCAGTGCAGTACTGAGGTTCCATCTTACCTTACGGAAATGTGACGCTACTATTAAATCAGAATGGGTCCATATCAATTCCTCAACGAACATCACAAAAAATAGCTTATAATTTTCTAAATTCTAGATTGATTGATGTCCAAGTCGATTTTAGCGAGAAATGGCATAGAACTCATAATCTTTTGGCACAGCCGATAGACCACTTCTAATCGGTGAGATGTCAATTTCCTTGCGGTCAATAACGGGGTTGAAGAGAAAGTTCTGGAGCAGAGTGGTCAAAAAAAGAAAGAGTTCCATTCGAGCCAAGGACTGTCCCGGACAGATTCTCTTCCCTGAAAGAATGATCAAGAAAAAGCTGTGAAATCTATCTGCAGTATTGCATCAAAATTGGAACTGGGCGTGTTCGAGGTGGGTTGGGGTCAGTTTTCAGACTTGAAATCCTGACACTCCTGCCTACCTTAGGGTGGGAAGTGGAGGGGATGGTTTAAAGTTTCTCCTTAGCAACCCACCAGTCTGCACTGGATTTGAATCTTGTCCAAGAGGCAGTTTCTAACCAACATCTTCCACACCCCTGTGACCACTTTGAATTTTTGATTTTCATCTTGCCTCTTCAGCTGACTCACATATACTCAATATCATCCAACAGAATTCACTTGCTCCTTGGTGATGGAATCCAGCAACACTCCAGAATATTTAGTGACATTTTTACTGTTTAACCTATCCCTTTCTGCTCTCCACAAAAGCCCTCCCCACCCAACTATGCCACAAGAATCATTGCATGCTTTGAGTAATTGATCATCTTATTCCAGACCCATATGTATAACCTCTAGTTATGTTCCCAACTAGGTGTTTAAGGTGATGGATGGGGTGCCAATAAAGCAGGCTGCTTTGTCCTGGATGATGTCAAACTTCTTGAATGTTGTTGGAGCTGCACTCATCCAGGCAAGTGGACAATATTCCATCACACCCAATTGATGAAAGGTCACAGACCTGAAACGTTAACTCTGCTTCTCTCCACAGATGCTGCCAGACCTGCTGAGTATTTCCAGCACTTTCTGTTTTTATTTCATCACACTCCTGACTTGTGCCTAGTAGATGGTGTAGAGGCTTTGGGGAGTCAGGAGGTGGGTTACTTGCTGCTCTTGTAGCCACAGTATTTATGTGGCTGATCCAGTTAAGTTTCTGGTCAATGGTGACCCCCTCCCCAAGGGTGTCAATTGTGGAGGATTCAGCAATGGTAATGCAGGTGAATGTTAAGGGGGGATGGTTAGACTTTGTCTTGGAAATGGTCATTGCCTGGAACTTGTGTGGTGCAAATATTACTTGCCACATATCAGCCCAAACCTGAATGTTGTCCAGGTTTCGCTGCATGCGGGCCTGGACTGCTTCATCATTTGAGGAGTTGTGAATGGAACTGAAGACTGAGAAATCATCAACGAACATCCCCACTTCAAACCTTTAGATGGGAAGGTCATTGATGAAGCAGCTGAAGATAGTTGGGCTTAGGACAGTGCTCTGAGGAATTCCTGCAGCAATGTCCTGAGGCTGAGATGATCGGCTTCCCACAACCAAAACCATCTTTCTTTGTGCTACATATGACTCCAGCCAGTGGAGTTTTCTTCCTGATTCCCATTGACTTCAATTTTACTGGGGCATCTTGAAGCCTCAAATGGTCAAATACTGCTTTGATATCAAGTGTAGTCACTCTCACCTTTGGAACTCAGCTCTTTTGCCCATGTTTGGACCAAGGCTGTTATGAGTCCTGGAGCTGAATGGTCCTGGTGGAACCCAAACTGAACATTGGTGAGCAGCTTATTGGTGTGTAAGTGCCGCTTGATAGCACTGTTGATGACCTCGGAAATGTTATAGGAGGAAATTATTCCCTTAACATGTGGGGTTGTAGCAAATCCCAGTGTAGCCTGGATTGGAAATGGGAATACCACACTGGTAATTTGAAGTCGGGATTAAAACATGTGGCAGAGTAGAGAAACTTAATTTTTATTCAGTCCGCTCAGGATGATCTGAAAGAGAAAATGTAACAAAAGGGAGGAGACCATACCTGCTGAGAATACCATGAAACCTTCACTCTTTTTGAAGCATCCATTTTCATCAAGGAAATGGTTTGGGTTAAATGATTCTGGAGTCTCCCACTGACTGGCGGCTTTCAGAACAGAGGAAATCACAGGAATCACACATGTGCCCTAAAAACAGAATTATTACGTTCAAACAAGAAAACAAGAATATACATCAGAATTACAAATTGAAGTGCATTACAACATAGCAACATGACAAAAGCGTCAAATGACATCATAAACTCTCAGGGTAGCTCCCTGGGAGAAAACACTGGAAACACTCAGCAGGTCAGGCATCATCTCTTGAGAGAAGACAAAAAACTTCTCCATTACAGAATCTTTCCTCAGAATGCAAAGCTTTACTGATGAAACATTTAAAGAGGAACAGTACAAGGGAAAGGGAGAAACATATGCATAATGACCCCACACACTAGAAAAGAAATAGAATTACATGTCAACTGTGTGGAGAATAGGAAATCAAGAAACAAAAAAAATCACTGCAAGACACGTAAATGAGGAATAGTATAATCGGAATCATGAAAAAGCTAGCAAAATGGAGGAGGATCCAGGATTCTAGTAGAAGCAATAAGGTGTTGACACTGAGGGTGCATACTATCACACCAGCATGGAGTTTCCACATGGTGTCTTCACCCCAAACAACAATCCACTCAACTCTCCCATCCTTGGAAACTCCGTCACACCTATTCTACATTGGCAGTATCTACTGGAGGAGTAACTGGAAGCTGTGGATAAGTTCTGATGTTGTTATAGTGCTAAGGCCAGAGAGCTGTGAAAGTAGAAAGGTGAGTCATTGTTTCTCAAGCTTATGCTGAGCTTTATTGGAACTGTGTAGAAATCCAGAGCAGAAGTCTGAATGGAAGTAGGGTAAAGAATTGAAGTGGCTAGTTACACTATTGGACAGAATAGAGATGTCTGGCAAAGTGAGCACCAGATTCGCACTTGATATCCCTGATGTCAAGAAGACAATACTTTGAGCAGCGCATATAGGTTGGAAGAAGTATATGTAAACTGCTGTCATACCTTGAAGGGCAATTTCTGTCCCTGGACAGTGGTGTGGGAGGACTTGGATGGGCACATGTTGCATCTCCATTGCCAGGAGATAGGATTGATGGAAGAGTAAACTAGGATATCACGGAGGAAGGTTTCCTTTAGAATGCCGAAAGGGGAGGGTAAGATAGAACCAACTGTGTTGGAGGTGGCGGAAATGGGGTAGATAACCTGTTGAATGTGGATACTGGTGGGGAGGAAAGCAAGGACAATGGGGACTCTATCACTGTTTTGAGATGAAATGAGGGCAGAAGCAGGGAAACGGGATGGATTCGGTTGAGGCTTATCAACCATGACAGAGGAGAATTCTCGCCTGAGGAAAAAGGAGAACATTTTAAAAGCTCTGATATGAAAGGTGACATCGTCAGAGCAGATGTGATGGAGGTGAAGAAATTGGGTGAAGGGAATGGAATCCTTGCAGGGGACGGAGTGCAAAGAAATATAATGCAGGTACTTGTGTGACTCGGCTTGTACTGAATGTCAGTGGAAATCCAATCTCAAAGACAGAAAGGGACAGTTCAAAAAGGAAAAGTAAAGAGTTAGAAATGGAGCATGCAAAGGTAATGGAGAGGCGGAAATTTGAAGCAAAGTTAAGGGTTTCCCCACTATGTGGTTATCTAGTAGAAGAGTGAGCTTGTGGACGATCATGCTTGGTTGTGATGCCAATCACAGTGAAATAGCCCGCCACCATTGACCATTAAAGCCCTTACGTGAAGAATCGCCACTTGTGTGAGGTTACAGAGAGCTCCTTGACCCTACAAAATTTCACACCTTCAGAGGGGAGATGAGAAAATTAGAATGGAATCCTGAAAACTACTTTGAGTCTGGTTAATGAATGTCAGCTCTTGGAATAGACATGTTAGCTTGACTCAGTTGGTGGCACTTGAGGGTTAGAAGGTGTTGATTCAAGCCCTATTCCAGAGTGAATTTGAGTGGACTGACACTCTAGTGTGCAACTGAGGATGAGAATTTAAAGCAAAGTTCAGTATCTCTATTTCTTTGGTTCAAGTTCAATGAAGATCGTGTGGCACTATTCAAAAGTTCTTGTCATTCAATTAGGTCATGGCTGATTTACACATCAACTAGTCTTGAAAATTCAATTGACTTAGCAGCCACATCCTTTTGGCGAGTAAATTCCAGATTTACATGACCATTTGTGTTAACGATTGCTCCCAGATTTCACCCCCAAATGGCCTAGCTCTAATTTTAAGACTATCGCCCCCTTGTTCTGGATTTCCTCATCAGAGATATAGGGCTGAATTTTATGGAGCTCCCGACGCCGGGCCAGAAAGGTTGGGGCAGCCCCACCTTGGCCATTTTGGGGTCCCCTGGCTGCTTTTAACGGCACTGAGGCAGGTAACTGTCGAGATTTGGGGATCCCGCCTCCAAGAGCTGCTGGCCAATCAGGGCCGGCAGCTCAGCAGTCTCAGCAATGCCACTAGGAGCGGTGCCCACTGCTGGGACTGCACCCAGCTAGAACTTGGATGCCAGCCTTGGAAGCAGCTAAGTGGAAGGTGGTTATTAGCGTGGGCGGCCTTTGCCACCGGTGGCGGGGGGGTGGGGGGGGGGGGGGGTTGGGTGCCACCATGGGCTATAGTTTGCTCAAGCAGGAGGCTGCCCAATACCATTGGATGGTTTCCCCATGTGACGAGAGCCCCATCAGCCGCTGGTAAAATATGAGCGGCAGCAGGAGGTGGCCCTTAAATTAAGGGCCTCAATTGGTCTCTGGGCAGGAAGGCTATCCTTGACCGTCCCCGCCCGAACAAAATTCAATGGCGTCAGGAAGGCGACAGTTACTCCTTCCCACGCCATTTTATGGGCCCCCCGCCTACCTGCCCATTCCTAGAGAGCTGATAAAATTAAGCCCATAGTTTCCCTGTATCTGTGCTATTGAATACCCTTATCATTGAAATGAAATTTCTCCTAGTATTCTGGGCAATATTCCTGCCTCAACAAAATGCACCAAAAACAAAGGAACTAGTCATTAATTGTATGTTTTGTGGGACAGTGATGGTAAGGAATGGCTACTAGACTTGCTGAATAACAATGGTCATGACACTTCAAAAGCCATTCCTTAATGCAAAATGCTGAGATGTTTTGACGTCATGAGGTGCTAGTTAAATAATAGTTTTGATTTCAACCTTAGGAATCAGATATCCTCTGAATTCTGTATCTCTTGTCATCATGTGTGGGAGATTCATGGGAGTGATGTCGATGTATCGCTGAATCTCATGTATAACAGCATCTGTGTATGGCATTTTTGCACGGTCTTCCATTGTGGGTCTTCGATAGGATCCAAGCACCTCATCAATCTCTCCATGAATTTTCTCTGGGAGGACAAAAAAATGCAGCTTCTTAAAATTGTTAAATATATTTCATTTACAAACATCATCAACTTCTGTCACACTTCACATATCGTGGTCTATATCACCTGTGTGCCAGTTCATAGGATGGTCTTAGCAAATCACAATGTGTGGGTTCCAGACCACTGGGGAGTAGGATCATATTTGAGCAGATGTCTCTTCATTTAGAAATCCTGGGAATGGGGTCAATATCCATCATCCAAGATTAGGTACAGCAAGCTTGGCTTTTTAAAGCCTCAAGATTTTAGGATGAAGAGAAGATTGAGGGAGGTAGGGAATTGTACAGTTTAAGACGGATACTGGATAAGACGTCATTTTTTAAAATCAAATGGATGAGTCTTGAGTTTGACATAGTGAAGATCCCGGGAAGAGCAAAATGTATAGAATGGAGCATATGCAAGTTAGGAGGAACAAAAAAGGAAAGTTCAGAGCGACAGTAACTGTAGAAGTCTTGATAAAATAGAGAACATACAACAGATTGTGATGGTGTGGGGAGGCTGAAAGCTAGAGGTGAGAGCCACGGTCTGCCAAGTGACCAGCTTTTCTTGGTCCTGTCCAGGTGTGTGAGAGCTGCTAGAAGAGTCTCTGCAGATGTAAGAGCAAGATTCTAGTTGCACTTGAGAGTTAAGAGAAAGGAGTATTTGGTGGCAGCTTCAGCAATGGGGGAGTTTCCATTTGAAATAAGAGGAGATGGTGAAGCCAAGGATACCAGCACCTGATCTGACCCTAAACTGGCAATCTCACTGATGCTGAGTCATTATTGAAGCAGAGCAGGACGGGACCTTATGAAGTGCTCCTCCACGGTTCCATAAAGAAACCTTGGGGCTTCTGTGCCCAGGGCTTTCCCCATATTTCCCCATGCTCACACCCCTTCCTTGTTTGTGATTTCCATCTGCTTCCCACTCCAATGATCTAGTGTGGTGATCTGCCACTGCAAGAAATACAGCTCCCTACTGCCACCCTGCTCCCTATTGCATCCCTGCTGGGATTCAACATAGCGACATTTAAATGAAGCCCAAACTTTAAAATTTCCCCAGGACTTATCCTGTAGTGGGCTCTTCCCTCCTGCCCTGGGCCTCTCATGTCATACTCCAATCCCAAGTTAAAATTGGGTCTGGGTGTCTAAAATGAGAATATGCTCTATTCTACCAACACTATAATCACATATGTTGGCCTGTTCCTCCGATTACTTACAGTGATGTTGCTTACCCTGAATCTGTGGATACTTCACCAGGATTTGGATAGCCCATTGCAGCGTTGTACTGGTTGATTCAGTTCCAGCTAGAAATAAATTCATTGTTGATATCAACAGGTTTCTATGAATGAATTCTGAGTCAGGCTTGTGTTCCTCCTGAAACAAAACAAATGAAATCTATTTTTAAAACATTAAAGGCCTTTGTATGTAGCCACTTTTAGGATTTTTTCAAACACAGATTATCCTGTTAATCAATCTATTACATTTTTTAGGTGCTTCAGTATTGGCGTCAGTGGGGTGTTTATGACACTGGTCCACTAAATGTTGGTCTTGTTTAATTGGTGGTAACCTCAGATTAAGCGTGTTGGATTCACCAGATCAGTAGCCAGGAAAAACCTTTCTTACCTTCAGGGGAGGAGGTACAAAAATTGGAAGCCTGTGAATGTAAAAAAAAATGCTCCTAGTACCTCATTCATCTTGATGAGGAAGCTGTCAATATAATCCCTGGGAAAATCTTTGTGGAAAGTTTCTTTGTGACTTTGAATCATTTGATTTATAAATTTCTTCAAAGCTGCTGCATTTTGGAAGATCTTTTTGTGAGGCCCAGGCAGGAAATCTGTGATCATCGGGAAGTTATTGTAAATCTGCAAAATAAACAATATTTTCATTAACACTTAGGTTTCTGGCTACCCAGTGTCAACAGCTTAGTGTGGACCGGTTATCCGAAATGGGAGATTGAATGAGATTTGATTAAGATTAGAGATACAGCACTGAAACAGGCCCTTCAGCCCACCGAGTCTGTGCCGAACATCAACCACCCATTTATACTAATCCTACACTAATCCCATATTCCTACCAAACATCCCCACCTGTCCCTATATTTCCCTACCACCTACTTACACTAGTGACAATTTATAATGGCCAATTTACCTATCAACCTGCAAGTCTTTTGGCTTGTGGGAGGAAACCGGAGGACCCGGAGAAAACCCACGCAGACACAGGGAGAACTTGCAAACTCCACACAGGCAGTACCTGGAATCGAACCCGGGTCCCTGGAGCTGTGAGGCTGCGGTGCTAACCACTGCGCCACTGTTTCACAGTTTCACCTCCTGGTCTGGTGCTGAACCAGAGAGACCAAGAGAGTCTTGGATTCACTCCCTGAAGTAGACTGAGTCAGCAAGGGTAGCACCTGGCACGAAGCTGGGAAGAAAGGCTGAAGTCTCTAAATAATGAAAGGAATAGATTGGGTGGGAGTAAGCAAGCTATTTAACTTGGAACAGGAGTAGGCTATGCGCCCCCTCGAGCCTGCTCTGCCATTCTATAAGATCATGGCTGATCTGTTTGTGGACACAACTCCACTTCCCTGCCTACCCCTGATACCCTTTGACTCCCTTGTTTGTGAAGAATCTGCCTACCTCTGCCTTAAAAACATTCAATGACTCCGCCCCTACTGCTCTCTGGGGAAAAGAGTTCCACAGACTCACGACCCTCTGAGAGAAAAACATGTCTTAAATGGGAGACCCCTTATTTTTAAACTGTGCTCCTAGTTTTAGTCTCTCTCACAAGGGGAACATCCTTGGGTAGAGGGCAAAGAAGTGGTTATGTTATTGGACTAGTAATCCAGAGAACATGATAGTAAATCCAACCATGGCAGTTTTAATTTTTTTTAAAGATCTGGAAATGAAAAAAGAATGGTCAGATTGCTGTAAACACGCAACTAGTTTGCTAACGTCCTTTAGTCATAGTCATAGAGATACAGCACTGAAACAGGCCCTTCGGCCCACCGAGTCTGTGCCGACCAACAACCGCCCATTTATACTAATCCTACATTAATCCCATATTGCCTACCACGTCCCCACCATTTTCCTACCACCTACCTACACTAGGGGCAATTTACAATGGCCAATTTACCTATCAACCTGCAAGTCTTTGGCTGTGGGAGGAAACCAGAGCACCCGGCGGAAACCCTCGCAGTCACATGGGGGAACTTGCAAACTCCGCACAGGCAGTACGCTGAATCGAACCCGGGTCGCTGGAGCTGTGAGGCTGCAGTGCTTAAGGAAGAAAGTATTCCATCTACTCCAGTGTGATTAACTGCTCTCTGAAGAGGCCTAGCAAGACACTCAGATGTTTGAAGCCTGAGCAACTAGAATTGGTTAATAAATTTCAGCCTTGTTAGCAATGTCAGAATCCTGAGGAAAAAATTGCAGACCTTGAGCAATGTTAATCATTACAGAACCCCTACACTCCCCCACTTACAGAATGGTAAACATGTAGGACAGACTCCTAGTGAAGGTAGCTTATTAGCAGTCACCTTTTAAAAGGAGCTGGATCTCGATCCCTGTTGAGAAGCTGTATGGGGGTTGTAGCATTGCTTGATTATTTTTCTCGGAAGACCAGGATAGGGGATCAACAGGTGATGTAGAAGGGAATTCCCTGATAGAATAATCCTGCTTGTACTCTGGATTGAGTGGGATTGATGCTCATTACTCACGCTGAATTTTGTTATGCTCTTTATATGCTCCAGAAACTGGAAATTATTTTGTGCCAAACATATTTTACATTGTGATCCTCGTAATGTAACCTCTTTACTCTTGGGATCAGTCTGATTGCTCTTCTCCACAACTTCTGCCTTGTGTGTACACATTTTTGTAATGCGACCAAACTGAGCAAAACTAAGTGATGCCTGACCAATGCAGTACCTATCTACAGAGATAATACAAACAAAAACTGCTGAAAATATTCAGCGGACCAGGTAGCATCTGTAGAGACAGAAAAACAGTTGGCATTTCAGGCCAAAAGGTCACCAGCCTGCTTGGCCTGTTGGATATTTCTAGCATTTTCTGTTTATGTTTCAGCTTTCTAGCATCCACATTATTTTGCCTATGTAGATATATATTCTACTATGGCTATATCTTTTATTTTGTTAGTTTACTGCCTTAACCAGATATAGAAATTGGTTAGTCTACCATTACTCCCAGATCCCTTTCTAAGCCTTCATTTCCCAATTCAATTCAATTTATTATGTATATATTAACATTTGTCAATTTAAATTTGTCATTTTATTCCAAGCTAAATAATAAATCTAAATTATTTTGCAAATCTCTAGCTACATCCTCTCCCTACCCTCACTGTTTGAGCATTATCTGGAAATCTGACCAGTTTACAGTTAGTTTCAATAACATTATGATGGTAAAAGAAAAGGAAGTACCTGCACCCAGGGGCCACTTAAAGCTAGGATGTTTTCTGCAATCATTTCCATCAACTTGAGAAACTTTTTATCTTCATAATCAAACCGCTCTCCAAAGACTATTGAACAGATGATATTTGACACTGCGCATCTCACTGGAAATTTTGGGCTAAATGGGGTATCTGGTATAATTGAAAGAGAAGGCCAGTTAGAAAGGTAGACAGTGTTATACAAGCAACCAAGAGGCAGACATTAATATTTTGTAGGTATTAAAATTCAGAAGTATGTTCCTGTAAATAAACAGTGCAGAAAATTGGTTTTGATCCATTTTCAGAGGAGGTGACAGCTCAGACTGCATGCTGAAAAGCCTGAGACTTGTTTGAAATTGGGCCTTGGGGGGGTCATCACCATATTTCTGGTGAGCTGCAGACAGAGCATCCAGAGAATCCAGAGACAGCTTGCTGGTTCAGAAAGGACTCATTAGGGCCGGCACCAGTGCTCCAATAGGTCTTGAAGGGAGGGAGGGAAGCCAAATGGGAGGGGGAGTGAATGTAATTTGGCAACACTTCTGCTCCTTCTCGCTCCACACCACGATAAGTTAAGGAATGGTGGTTAGGCTGCTGAAGAGCCTAAAGACCTGCCATAGAGGAAGTGCAACGGAAGTTCACCAGCCTAATCCCTGGGATGGCAAAATTGTCTTATGAGGAGAGATTGAGGAAACTGGGCCTGTATCCTAGAGTTTCGAAGAATGAGAGGTTATCTCATTGAAACTTACAAAATTCTTACAAGGTGTGATAGGGTGGATGTAGATAGGATGTTTCCCCTGGCTGGTGAGTCTAGAACCAGAGGAAATAGTCTCAGAATAAGGGGTATGCCATTTAAGACTGAGGTGAGGAGGAATTTCTTTACTCAGAGGGTGGCGAATCTTTGGAATTCTCTACCCCAGAGGACTGTGGAAGCTCAATCACTGAGCATGTTCAAGACAGAAATCGATGGATATCCGGATACTAATGACATCAAGGGATATGGGGATAGCGTAGGAAAATGGTGTTAAGGTAGATGATCAGCCATGATCTAATTGAATGCCCTACTCCTGCTCCTATCTACCTAGGCAGGCTATTCATTGATGGAAGGCATCACAGCAATTCAACCCTGTTTTCACTTGACATCCATCAATCAGAGTCACTGACCATTGATCTGGCGTAACAACCCAGATTGAATTTTTCTTTCCTTAAAGCTAAAGTCATTTGTCACAGACCAAGAGCTATCCAGACTCTTGAGGGATGGACAGCAAAATGTTTTTTTAAATGTTATTCCACTTTTTTATCCAATTGTGTGCATCAAGAAGTGAGGGCATTCAATAATTTGATTTTTATTGGGGAGATGGTAGAGGCCCAGGCTAATGCCCTGGAGACGTGGATTGAAATCCACCATGGCTAATTTAAATTCAATTAATTAGTAAGTGCAATTGATTAATAAAAATCTGTAATTGAAAGCTAGTCTCAGTAATGGACCATGAAACTATCATCAATTGTAAAAACAAATCTACTTCACCAGTGCCCTTCAGGGAAGGAAATCTGCCGTCCTTATCTGGTTCTGAACTACATGTGATCCAGACACACAGCAATATGGTTGACTCTTAACTGCCCTCTGAAATGGCCTAGCAAGCCAATCAGTTGTCAAGGGCAATTAGGGATCGGCAATAAATGCTGGCCTTGCCAGTGAATTCCATATACCAAGAATTTAAAAAATGTACTTCTGGTCAATTTTCCATCAGAACTCAAGCCATGACTTCAACCCTATAACTTGCAGCCCTTCCATGCTCCATCCTAACTCCTATCCATCATCTCAACTATTTACAATCTACATCAATGACTTGGATGAAGGGACTGAATGTATGGTTGCTAAATTTGCAGAGGACACAAAGGTAGGTAGGAAGAAGGTAAGTTGTCAAGAGGAGACCGAGTCTACAAAGGGATATAGATAGGTTAAGTGAGTGAGCAAACATTTGGCAAATGGAGTATAATGTGGGAAAATGTGAACTTGTCCACTTTGGTAGGAAGAATAGGAAAGAATATTATTTAAATGGAGAGAGACTGCAGAACTTTGTAGTACAGAGTGATCAGGCTGTTCTGGTACAAGAATCACAAAAGGTTAGGATGCAGGTACAGCAAGCGATTCGAAGGCAAATGGAATGTTGTCATTTATTCCAAAGGAAATAGAATATAAAAATAGGAAAGTTTTGCTACAGCTGTACAGGGCGTTGATGAGACCACATCTGGAGTACTGTGTACAGTTTTGCTTTACTTAATTAAGAAAGGATAAAATTGCATGAGAAGCAGTTCAGAGAAGATTCACTTGACTCTATCCTGGGTGAAGGGGTTAGCTTATGAGGAAAGGTTGAACAGGTTGGGCCTATACCCATTGGAGTGCAGAAGAATGAAAGGTGACTTTATTGAAACATATAAGATCCTGACAGGATTTTGACAAGATGGACGCTGGAAGGATGTTTCCACTTATGGGTGAGACTAGAACTAGAGGACAGTTTAAAAATAAGGGGTCTTTCATTTAAGACAGCGAAGAGGAGAATTATTTTCTCTCAGAGAGTCGCTGGTCTTTGGAATTTACTTCCTCAGAGAGCAGTATTGGCTTGGTCGTTGAATATATTCAAGGCTGAGTTAGAAAGATTCTTGGTAGACAAGGAAGTCAAGCGTTATGGGGGGCAAACAGGCAAGTGGAGTTGAGGCCACATTCAGATCAGCCATGATCTTATCAAATGGTGGAGCAGGCTCGCGGGGCTGAACGACCTACTCCTGCCCCTAATTCGTATGTTCGTATGCCCGTCTGTTACTCCTGTCACTGGCTTGGAACTTGGAAAAAGATAGCAACTCTACGAAGCATTGAAAATAAACTTAGGTCAGAAACCTTTTTTATTTCTGATAGCTGTAACCAGGAACTGTGCTTCTTCCTGGATCCGCTCTTCAATGCTCTTTCTCCCCATTCCAAAATTCCTCAAGGTGTTGAGAGTGAATCTCCGAAGCTGTTTCCATCTCTCCCCATTGCTGAAGACGAGCCCTGCAACAAAGACGACTGTAAATGACCTGGGTGGAATTTTCCATCAACTGCGGACAAAATTTATTGAATATTTTCCAATTTCTTTTTCACCCTTTTTCCACAGTGTCTCATGCCAATAACTCATTCAATCATATCTTCCCATTCAATTGGACAATGACCTAGAGACAAATACCCAAGGTAGACCCCTCCTTTTCCAGTCTCCTCTTGGAGATCACTTTATTGCTTGTAAGAACATCTTTTTAATTTAATTGGCACAAGGCTCCACCTTATCTGGCCCAGGAATGTCTACATGAAGGCCTGTGCCTGAAGGAGCTGTGTAACCGAGATAACACCCTTTGGGAGAACAATGGACAATTGACTGTGCTGTGTCCTTGTTATATCCCACAGGGACTGGAGAGTTCCTTGAACAGAGAGAGAAATGCTATTGCTAAGAAACCACAACCTCAGCATTCCTTCTAAAACTATAACAATTCTAGAATATTCTCAGAAATACTCATAACTATATTAAAACTTCCATTTTCTTATATGATGTATAAAACTGCTGAAGTTTTTTCTTATTCATTCATGGGATGTAGGCGTCACTGGCCAGGCCAGCATTTATTGCCCATCCCTAATTGCCCTTGAAAAGGTGGTGGTGAGCTGCCTTCTTGAACCGCTGCAGTCCATTTGGGGTAGGTATACCCACAGTGCTGTTAGGAAGGGAGTTCCAGGATTTTGATCCAGTAACAGTGAAGGAACGGCGATATAGTTCCAAATCAGGATGGTGTGTGACTTGGAGGGGAACTTGCAGGTGGTGGTGTTCCCATGTATTTGCTGCCCTTGTCCTTCTAGTTGGTAGAGGTCGCGGGTTTGGAAGGTGTTGACTAAGGAGCCTTGGTGCATCGCTGCAGTGCATCTTGTAGATGGTACACACTGCTGCCACTGTGTGTCGGTGGTGGAGGGAGTGAATGTTTGTGGATGGTGCGTCAATCAAGGAGGCTGCTTTGTCCTGGATGATGTCGAGCTTCTTGAGTGTTGTTGGAGCTGCACTCATCCAGGCAAGTGGAGAGTATTCCATCACACTCCTGAATTGTGCCTTGAAGATGGTGGACAGGCTTTGGGGAGTCAGGAGGTGAGTTACTCGCCTCAGGATTCCTAGCCTCTGACCTGCTCTTGCAGCCACGGTATTTATATGGCTACTCCAATTCAGTTTCTGGTCAATGGTAGCCCCTAGGATGTTGATAGTGGGGGATTCAGCGATGGTAATGCCGTTGAATGTCAAGGGGAGATGGTTAGATTCTCTCTTGTTGGAGATGATCATTGCCTGGCACTTGTGTGGCGCGAATGTTACTTGCCACTTATCAGCCCAAGCCTGGATGTTGTCCAGGTCTTGCTGCATTTCTACACGGACTGCTTCAGTATTTGAGCAGTCATGAGTGGTGCTGAACATTGTGCAATCATCAGCGAACATCGCCGCTTCTGACCTTATGATTGAAGGAAGGTCATTGCTGAAGCAGCTGAAGATGGTTGGGTCTAGGACACTACCCTGAGGAACTCCTGCAGTGATGTCCTGGAGCTCAGATGATTGACCTCCAACAACCACAACCATCCTCCTTTGCGCTAGGTATGACTCCAGCCAGCGGTAGGTTTTCCACCTGATTCCCATTGACCTCGGTTTTGCTAGGGCTCCTTGATGCCATACTCGGTCAAATGCTGCCTTGATGTCAAGGGCAGTCACTCTCACCTCACCTCTTGAGTTCAGCCCTTTTGTCCATGTCTGAACCAAGGCTGTAATGAGGTCAGGAGTTGAGTGGCCCTGGCGGAACTCAAACTGAGCATCACTGAGCAGGTTGTTGCTAAGCAAGTGCTGCTTGATGGCACTGTTGATGACACCTTCCATCATTTTACTGATGATTGAGAGTAGGGTGATGGGCCGGTAATTGGCCCAGATTGGACTTGTCCTGCTTTTTGTGTACAGGACATACCTGGGCAATTTTCCACATTGCAGGGTAGATGCCAGTGTTGTAGCTGTACTGGAACAGCTTGGCTAGGGGCGCGGCAAGTTCTGGAGCACAGGTCTTCAGTACTATTGCCGCAATATTGTCAGGGCCCATAGCTTTTGCAGTATCCAGTGCCTTCAGTCGTTTCTTGATATCACGCGGAGTGAATCGAATTGGCTGAAGTCTGGCATCTGTGATGCTGGGGACTTCAGGAGGAGGCTGAGATGGATCATCAACTCGGCACTTCTGGCTGAAGATTGTTGCAAATGCTTCAGACTTATCTTTCGCACTGATGTGCTGGGCTCCCCCATCATTGAGGATGGGGATATTTGTGGAGCCACCTCCTCCAGTTAGTTGTTCAATTGTCCGCCACCATTGATGGCTGGATGTGGCAGGACTGCAAAGCTTAGATCTGATCCATTGGTTATGGGATCGCTTAGCTCTGTCTATCGCATGCTGCTTACGCAGTTTGGCATGCAAGTAGTCCTGGGTTGTAGCTTCACCAGGTTGACACCTCATTTTGAGGTATGCCTGGTGCTGCTCCTGGCATGCCCTCCTGCACTCTTCATTGAACCAGGGTTGGTCTCCTGGCTTGATGGTAATGGTAGAGTGGGGGATATGCCGGGCCATGAGGTTACAGATTGTGGTTGAGTACAATTCTGCTGCTGCTGATGATGGCCCACAGTGCCTCATGGATGCCCAGTTTTGCACTGCTAGATCTGTTTGAAATCTATCCCATTTAGCACGGTGATCGTGCCACACAACACGATGGATGGTATCCTCAATGTGAAAGCATGAGTTCGTCTCCACAAGGACTGTACGGTGGTCACTCCTACTAATACTGTCATGGACAGAAGCATCTGCGGCAGGCAGATTGGTGAGGACGAGGTCAAGTATGTTTTTCCCTCGTGTTGGTTCCCCCACCACCTGCCGCATACCCAGTCTAGCAGCTATGTCCTTTAGGACTCGGCCAGCTCGGTCAGTAGTGGTGCTACCGAGCCACTCTTGGTGATGGACATTGAAGTCCCCCACCCAGAGTACATTTTGTGCCCTTGCCACCCTCAGTGCTTCCTCCAAGTGGTGTTCAACATGGAGGAGTACTGAGTCATCAGCTGAGGGAGGGCGGTAGGTGGTAATCAGTAGGAGGTTACCTTGCCCATGTTTGACCTGATGCCATGAGACTTCATGGGGTCCAGAGTCGATGTTGAGGACTCCCAGGGCAACTCCCTCCCGACTGTATACCACTCTGCCACCACCTCTGCCGGTGGGACAGGACACACCCGGGGATGGTGATGGCAGCATCTGGGGCATTGTACGGTATGATTTTGTGAGTATGACTATGTCAGGCTGTTGCTTGACTAGTCTGTGGGGAAGCTCTCCCAACTTTGGCACAAGCCCCCAGGTGTTAGTAAGGAGGACTTTGCAGGGTCGACAGGGCTGGGTTTGCTGTTGTCGTTTCCGGTGCCTAGGTCGATGCCGGGTGGTCTGTCCGGTTTCATTCCTTTTTTTTGAGGTACAACTGAGTGCCTTGCTAGGCCATTTCAGAGGACATGTAAGAGTTAACCATATTGCTGTGGGTCTGGAATCACACGTAGGCCAGACCAGGTAAGGACAGCAGATTTCCTTCCCTGAAGGACGTTCGTGAACCAGATGGGTTTTTACAACAATCGACAATGGTTTCATGGCCATCATTAGACTAGCTTTTAATTCCAGATTTATTAATTTATTCCACCTTCTGCTGTGGTGAGATTCGAACCCATTTCCCCAGAGAAATACCCTGGGTCTCTGGGTTACTAGTCCAGTGATAATACCACTACACCACCGCCTACCCCTACTGAAAAGTGTGAAAACTCCCCTCCCTAGTCGTTTCTGTCCATGCAATTCATTACACAGTACCAGATGGTGATTTAAAGGAGGGTTAAACATTGTGCGTTGTACGTATTACAAAGCTGAACCTTCACCACGTTATTTATGTATTTCCCCGTTTATTGTGAACTACCCTTGTTTCTCGCTTCTCTTTGAATGCTCATGTGTTTATATAGATAGTTTTATTCTGTTGAGATAAGTTGGGGAACAGTGAATGGCCTCTCCTAGTACCTTATTAAAATGGCGACTCTTCACATGTGAGCCAGGACAATGAGTGCCGGTGGACTACTGGCTAATAGCTAGTATCACAATCAAGCTGCGTTAGAGGGAGTTTAAACCTGGAGGTGCACATAGGTTTGAGTACGGGTGGGATGTTAAAACCGGCAAAAGTGCAAGCACGTTGGGAACTTGACTTCAACCCATCAAGTTCCGCGTTTAACTCAAGTCTGTTAGTCTGTTTGCATGCATCCATCCATCTCAGGAGAGGTGGATGCCTATCACACCCTTTTCTAATCACTATATTGGAGCGATATATCCACACACTTTTAAATTTAACGTCACATCCACAAGGTTCCAGGGTCTGCTGAAACTCGCCATCAAAAGCAAGGTAAAAACACAATGGCACTTGGAGGTACCGATTAAAACTCATTGAAATACTGCAATAAATACTCAGTACTCAAGGCTGTTTCTTACCTACTAGTGGGAAAGGGTATATTTACAGTACTTTTTCTGAGAGTTTACTTTCAATACTTGAGGTTTTCTGAATTACATCAGGATGGGTGGCATCTTGGCTGCCTTCGATTGGACTTCAGATGAGCAGCAATATATCCAACAGCAGTCTGCTGTTGAGGAACCTGCAGATAGACATCAGTGCGGGGACAAACAGCAATAGCCTGCTGTTCAGAGACTTGCAGCTGGACAGCAGAGGGGGTGCAGTTCACAGCAGGCACTACCTGTGCCACAGGCTGTACAGGCAGTGGCTGAGTTTCCTTAACATGGCAGTGCTTCAGGAGGCTCAGTTTGTTGTGTCAGGTGATGGCAAACATCTGCAACCTCCTAGGAGGCCTGCTCCCACGTTACCAGTGGCGGTCAAAGTGACCACCGCCCTCAATGTTTTTGTCTCTGGATCCTTCCAGGGCTCTCCTGAAGACATGTCCATGATCTCCTAATTGACAGCCACAAATGAATAAGACAATAAATAGGTTGTTTGCCAGGGTTGACAATTATGTAAACTTTGCTGAGTTGACACCAGTCAGAATGGATGGGCGCTCAGGTTTGTGTCTCTGGCTGGGTTCCCACGGGTGCAGGGGTGTCATTGGCAGCACATACGTGGCAACCTCCACACTTCAAGATCAAGCAGGAGTATTTGTGAACCACAAGGGCTTGCACTCCAATAATGTACAACTAATATTGAACCACAAAGGTATTTCTGCAGGCATCCACAAAATTCCTGGGGTGCTGTGGCAGTCCAAACCCCCTGACGTCTTTCAACCTGGCTCATACTTAAGGGATGGTTGCGAGAGACAAGAGATACCAGCTTCAAGCTTGGCTAATGACACTCATCAGAAACCAGACCATGAAGCCAAATAGCACTACAATGAATAAAAGCAAAATACTGCGGATGCTGGAAATCTGAAACAAAAACAAGAAATGCTGGAATCACTCAGCAGGTCTGGCAGCATCTGTGGAAAGAGAAGCAGAGTTAACGTTTCGGGTCAGTGACCCTTCTTCGGAACTGTTCCGAAGAAGGGTCACTGACCCGAAACGTTAACTCTGCTTCTCTTTCCACAGATGCTGCCAGACCTGCTGAGTGATTCCAGCATTTCTTGTTTTTGTTTCAGCACTACAATGAATGTTATATGACCTACAGATGTGTAATCAAACAAGCCATTGGCCTGCTGCAGACGCACTTCAGGCTGATGATTGGGATAGATCTGTACGTACCCATCAGCATGCACCAGCCAGGGTGTTTAGAAGAACTGTGATCTTCTGCGCTCTGCATTTTATTGCACAGCAGCAAGTTTTGACCTGCAGTTGGAACAAGGCTCAGAATGCAAATTCTCTGCAGATGATTCTGAGGAGGAAGATTATGAGGGTAATATAATGCCAGCTGCTCTTGCAACACCCCCCCCCCCCCCCGCCCCACCCCACAATTGGTCCTGGTCAATTCATGTCTTCAAGTTAAAATGCAACTTGCCACCTGGCAACCAAGAATGGGCAAGAGGGAAAGTGGTGCAAAATTATAAAATGTGTGATATATTAATGAATATAAACTTCACAAAGCAATATCACGTGCATACCCTTGTGCAACAACAAAGAATGGTAATATACTTGAACAAGAGACATCCATTAAAGCTGGTGAAAGGGAAGTTTAGGACAAACAAACTTTTTCATGCAAAGTCTGATCAGCAACTTTAGATTCATTCGATAAGCTAGATGGCATGATGATAGGACTTAGTTTTCTTTCTGGATGGACCAAATGAGTGCCATCATCAGTACCTATCATGTGAACGCAGGAGATGGAGATATTTGGGACAGTCTTGTCTCACAAGCGATTAATGCAGTGCTGGTTGTCTGATTGGCATGGGTTTTTAACTTATAAGGATAAATCGAGGGAGAGATGATCTTTTAATACATAAAACATTTTTGTTTCTTTTTACAAAACTTCTCTCCAATTTTCTCCCCCTTCCTGAAGGCAGGGTACCATTGTGTAAGCTTTGGCAGTAACTGTCATTAGTGTATCAGAGCTGAGTCAGATTCTGCATCACACGAACCTCCACACATGTGCAATTCCAGAAATGAACAGGAATGGAAATGCTGATCGATTTCAGTCTCCCTTACCAAATGGTCTTGAGGACATTTGTTACACCCCATACAGCTTCTCAGTGTCAGCTTAGCTGAGTAATGGCACTCTGGCATCTCGGTCAGAAGGTTGTGGCTTCAAGTTGGTCTGCAAGACTTGAGCATATAACTTAGACTGACACTTAATTGCAGTACTAAGGTATTGCTGTCCTTTCCTTGAGACATTAAACTGAGGCCTTATCTGTTTGTTCAGGTGGATATAAAGGTCTCATGACACTGTTCAGCAAAGTGCAGGGGGGATCTCAGTGCCCTGCCCAACATTTATTCCTCAAAGTACACCAGCAAAAACATATTACCTGGTCATTTATCTCATTACTGTTGGTGGAATCTTCTTGCGTGCAAATTGGTGACCATGTTTGCCTACAAAGCGACATTGACTATGCTTCAGAAGTACTGTCATTAATTGTTTATGAAGAGCTTTGGAATGTCTTGAGGATGGAAAAGGTGTTTTGTAAATGCTACTTCTATATTTCTATGATTTGCTGAAAGCAATGTATTGGGTTACCTTAAACAAAAACAAAAAATGCTAGAAAAACTCAGCAGGTCTGGCAGCATCTGTGGAGAGAGAAGCAAAGTTAACATTTTAGGTCTGTAACCTTTAATCAGAACTGGCAAAGGTTAGAAAAGAATTAGCTTTTAAGCAAGTGAAGGGGAGAGGGGTGGGGGAGAGAACAAAGGGGAAGGTGTTTGATAGGGCAGAAGGTGATTAAATAACAAAGCTGTCCTGGGACAAAGGCAAAACGTGTGTTAATGCTTGTGGTGAAAGACAAAGCATTAGTCCAGAGAGACTGTTAATAGCAGAATAATGAGCAGCTACAAGACTACAGGAAAAGCAGGCACATGGTTAAAAAATAAAATGTTTTAATAGCAGTCATGCTCTGAAGTTATTGAACCCAGTGTTCAGTCCACAAGACTGTAGGGTGCCTAATCGAAAGATCATGTGCTGCTTTTCGAGCTTGCATTGATGTTCACTGGAGCAGGTCATTGTGACCTTGTTTTGTTCCTCACTTTTTAAAATTAGGAATAAGGAGCCATAAAATTAGAATTATCACTGGAAGAATGGAGTTATTATAAGAAATGCTTTTTCACTGGTGGTTATTAGAGCCTGGAATGCTTTACTACAAGTGACTACTGCGATATGGGTAAAGGGTAGGGAAGTTGAATTAGAGTAGGTAGTTCCAGTTGAAGATCCAGCACCAGCACAAACTCAGTGGACCAGATGGCCTCCTCCTGTTGCTGTACATTGTCTCATCCTAAATTCTCAGATCTTAGGGTGGCAAGAGCAGCAACAATAATTCAAATAGAGTGTATAAATGGTTCTCACCATAGCCGTTTGACAATTTTTTGAAGACAGGTAAAAGATACCTGCCGCTGAAGTCGTGCCCTCGCTCAATCAATGCTTCCGTCATAATCTCACAGCCACACAGCACCACTGCAGGACAGCGACCGAACCAGATGGTGAATATGGGGCCATATTGCTCACTCAGCTGACGAGACATGATAAATAAGTAATAACTATTAAAAAAGGTGTATTTTCTTGTATTTTCTTTCATCGACATTTAGGACAGAATCTCTTCCCATCATGTTCCTAGCACTAAACTCGGCTCAAATACTAAGGGGAAGAGCAAAAAATTAATTTCACTCTGACACATTATTTTCTAGTGTTTAGCTTTCCTTTCCTGGGTGTAGCTCCACTGGTGCCTCATTCAAACGGCCAATCTTCATCTATGACTCTAAACAGTGCGCAGCAGGCAGCTATTTATTTGTGGGGAGCCTCACTGTTAAAACTATTCCCAGAATTGCACAACAGCCACATACTTGCTTTTCCTAGCCAAGGCCACGGAGTAGAGATCAACAACACAGCTTACATTTATATTGTGCCCTTAACATAGCAAAACCTCCCAATGTACTTCGCAGGAGCATAATTAGACAAAAATAGGAACTGAGCAAAAGGAGGAGATATTAGAAGGTAGCTTAGTCAAAGAGGTAAATGTAAGGAGTATCTTAAAGAAGAGAAAGATGGAGAGGTTCAGGGAATTCTAGAGCTGGGCGCCTAGACAGCTAAAAGCATAGCTGCCAGTGATAGAGTGAAGGAAGGTGGGAATGCACATGAGACCATAATTGGAGGTATGTAGAGCTCTTGCAGGGTTATAAAGCTGGAGGAGATTACTGAGTTGGGAGTAGTGAGGCCATGGAGGGATTCGAACAGAAAGATGAGAATTTAAAATTTGAGGCACTGGTGGACTGGGAGCCAATGTAGATCAGAGGTTGTGGGTGAATGGGATGGTGTGAGTTACGATATGGGCAGTAGAGTTTTGGATGAGCGCAAGTTTATGGAGGGTGAAATATAGGAGGCCGGCCAGGACAGCATTGTAGTAGTCAAGTCTGGGGGAAACAAATGCATGGATGTGGGTTTCAGCAACAAATCACAGAATTAATACAGCACAGAAGGAGGCCATTTGGCCCATTGTGTCTGCACCAGCTCTCCGAATGAGCAATTCACCTAGTGCCATTCCTCCACCTTCTCGCCTCCTTTTCAGATAACAGCCTAATTCCTTTTTGAATACCTCGATTGAACCTGTCTGCATCACACTCTCAGGCAGAGCATTCCAGACCTGAACCACTCACTGTGTGAAAAACTTCTTCCTCATGCCGCTTTTACTTCTCTTGCCAATTATTTTAAATCAAATTGGCACACTTTTCACGGAGAGAGGCCCTGGTTCAATATGTGGACGATATCCTACTCCACACGGACTCCATGCAGGAACATGTGGAACTGCTTCAAGTATTGTTGAAAATGGATTGAAGCAGGGGCAGAGGGGTAAGTAGGCGGTGGTTTAGCTTGAGACAATGTTCAGGAAGTGGGATGGATTTGGTGGCCAGGCAATGAAGTCCGTCTGTAGATGAAGTCAATGGCTTTGATCTTCCCCATGTTTAATTAGAGGAAATTTCTGCTCATCCAGTACTGGGTGTCAGACAGCAGCATGACAACAGAGGCATTGGAGGGTCAGGAGATGTGGTGATGAAGTAGAGCTGGGTGTGTCAGTGTACATGTGGAACCTAATGTATTTTCAATTGAAGTCACTGAGGGGCAGCATGTAGATAAGAAATAGATCCTTGGAGTACTCCAGAGGTAATGGTACGGGAAATTCTCTGGCTCCAACTGAATAGATTAGAATGGAACTAAGTGTGGGCATCCCCACTCAGCTGGACAGCAGAAGAGAGGCGTTGAGGAAGATGGTGTGGTCAACCCTGTCAAAGGCTGCAGACAGATTGAGAAGGATGAGGAGGAATAGTGCACCACAGTCACAGTGATGACTTTAATCTGGGACCTCCCTGATTCATACTTTTGTATTGCACAAGATCTATACTACTGTTGCTAGTTTTGTCCTGCAATATACTGGTCTGGTGCAAACAGCTGCGACTGTTAAGTAAAGTTGCCTTGACTTGCTAAGGCCGCAGCTGGGAAGGCCTCTTTCTAGATCTTGTGCCCATTGAGAATGAAATTGAGACTGCCCACACTCATTTCACATAGAATGCTTACAGCTAACAAACAGGAGCTTTCTTCTCATCAGGCTAGGCTGGATTTGTAGCTAAGCGTGGAAGGTAATTTTATCAAAGACTTGTCTAGATTTTGTTTCAGCTGAGAACAATTCTGTTGAACATTTTTGGCACTTTGTCATTGTTATCCTAAACCCCGTGACTTTTAGGCTGAGTGGATAACCATAGTCTCTTATACTGGGTCATACAGACCCAGAAAGGTCCAAAGTTCTATCTTTGGACTGTTCAGATCAGCTGTTTTTAGTTAGGATATTGATAGGGACACTAGCATTACCCTCAGTATCTCCAGAACGAGGTCGAAAATAAAATCAGCTAACCTTTTATTCCTGAGCACTATTTCGTAAGGCAAGCTGAAAAATTAGCATGTTTGGACATTGGTTAAGAACAATATTTGACTTGGCTGTGACTCCCCCTTAGTAAGTCACCAACACTCAGTAATTCACTGGGTCCACAGGTCACTGAAAGTGGCAATGCAGGTGGATAAGGTAGTCAAGAAGGCACACGGCATGCTTGCCTTCATCGGTCGGGGCATAGAGTATAAAAATTGGCAAGTCATGCTGCAGCTGTACAGAACCTTAGTTAGGCCACACGTAGAATATTGCGTGCAATTCTGGTCGCCACACTACAGGTTTACCAGGATATTGCCTGGTCTGGAGGGCATTAGCTATGAGGAGAGGTTGGATAAACTCGGATTGTTTTCACTGGAACGACGGAGGTGGAGGGGCGACATGATAGAGGTTGACAAAGTTATGAGCGGCATGGACAGAGTGGATAGTCAGAAGCCTTTTCCCAGGGTGGTACAGTCAGTTACTAGGGGACATAGGTTTAAGGTGCGAGGGGCAAAGTTTAGAGGGGATGTGCGAGGCAAGTTCTTTACACAGAGGGTGGTGAGTGCATGGAACCTGCTGCCGGGGGAGGTGGTGGAAGCAGGTACGATAGCGACGTTTAAGAGGCATCTTGACAAATACATGAATAGGATGAGAATAGAGGGATACGGTCCCCAGAAGTGCAGAAGGTTTTAGTTTAGACAGGCATCAAGATCGGCGCAGGCTTGGAGGGCGGAATGGCTGTTCCTGTGCTGTACTGTTCTTTGTTCTTTGTTCAGCCTAATAGTTTCAGAATGGCCTCTTGGGTGAGATCCCCAGGGGTGCCTAGCCCATGTGGATTTGTGCTGCAGGATGAATCAAAGCTTTCAAAGAAAGAGGGGGGAAAGTTGGACAGTAAAGCAGACATTTTCAGTATTTAACGACTTAAAGAAACTGAAGTTTGCCTTACCTTGATGAGAGATTTGTGAGGTGCTTTTCTCTCCACTTGGAACAAGTTGCCAAGAATTGGGAGGGGAGGTGGACCTGGGGGAAGCTTGATTTTCTGTGGCTGTTTGCTTTTAAGGGACCACATAACCAGCAGAACAGTTAGCAAAACAAAAAGCAGAGTTGTTCCTGGGTCATATAAATCCATGGTGAAGGCGCAAGGAATACAGAAAGATTCCAGCAGGAGCAATAAAGGCTGCAATCTGCTCTCAATACTCGGAGCGTATCTCCGGGAGAGGAATAAAGAAAATAATTTTTATCTCATTAAAGCAGAGTTCACTTCAGAATCAGCAAAACTAGGCACTACCACAAAAAGGAAGGCCTACCAGAACAGCAAAACTTGCCTTCACTCCGCTCAAATCAAAGGAACTAAAGAATTGATTAAAGAAATAAAGCAGTTCACTGACACGCTTCGGTGATAGTGCTGAAGGGAGTTGCTCTTCAGACTATTTATACAGATCAGAAATGTCAGGGAAGCTCCAAACCGGGAACTCGGCCACCTTGTGGTGTTTGTACACCTGTTCTGTTTTCCTTCAGAGAATGTAAGTATGTGCAAAACTACAAAACAAGCAAAAGTTACACAGCCTCCAAAAATATGACAACCCAAGAAGAACTCTGATTAACATCTTGTGGCTTTGTAACTCAAGCTGTGGGTGAACCCAACATTCCTCCTGTGTAATTTGTGCAGGGTACATAAAAATGTGAAAGGGTGGGGTGGGTCAAACAGTTACGGGTGTGTAATTGGTTGCACATATCAAAGGGGGTATGAGGCATGACTCCCATGCGCAGAGAGCAGGAGACTGTCTGCGCATGTGCGCACCGCGGCGCAGCCTGATGACGTCAGCACTGACGAAGCGTTGTCATGAATCACTTTGTAAAAATAATGCATTCTGCATGATTTTTATACTTCACAATTAATAGATTTTTAATCTTTTAAACATTTGGCCGGAATTTTACGCCACCCCAGCGAGCCGGATGGTGGCTGGGGGAGGGTGGCGTAAAAGTGAGTGGGAGGCTCCAGAAGGCCTTCCCGACCTGCCCCCGCCTCCACCCCATTTTACGTGGGCCAGCGGGAGGGGTGAGAAACGGGCCGGCAGCCCCAGGCCAATCAAGGCCCTTAAGTGGCCACTCCCTCAGGTGGAAGTCCCGCCTCAGAATAATTAAAGCCCGGGGACCCATAAAATGCGAATCGGATGCCCGGGCGGGGCAGAGGCGGGTTGGCCACCAACTTTTATGTCGGTGGCCAGCTCCCGTCCACCCAACGTAAAATCCAGCCCAAAGTGATATTTGAATTTTCAACAGACCAACCAAATGATCATATACCCACAGGAATCCCAACACTCACTCTCCATAGTTCAAAGGAATTGGTTTATCGTAACTGAATAGGAAAATTTTGTTCTTACTACATAGGAGTGTAGGATTTTTACCAGAGTTCTGGAGCTTATATGATTACTTCTGTTTTTCCATGAAAGCCACAGATCAGTGACCTAGTGGATGACCTTTGAAAATAGAACCAAAGACAGCATGGACTCTATCCTTGAACTGCTCCAGTGTTTATTTATTTATTTAGAGATACAGCACTGAAACAGGCCCTTCGGCCCACCGAATCTGTGCCGACCAACAACCACCCATTTATACTAACCCTACAGTAATCCCATATTCCCTACCACCTACCTACACTAGGGGCAATTTACAATGGCCAATTTACCTATCACCTGCAAGTCTTTGGCTGTAGGAGGAAACCGGAGCACCCGGCGAAAACCCACGCGGTCACAGGGAGAATTGCAAACTCCACACAGGCAGTACCCAGAATCGAACCTGGGTCCCTGGAGCTGTGAGGCTGCGGTGCTAACCACTGCGCCACTGTGCCACCCCACTGTTGATGAGCCTTCTACGATAGCAGTTTTGTGGCATTTGTGGCAAAATCAATTTTCAGCAAGTGTGTTGAAAGAATGTCGCAAGATTTAATTGCTACCACACTCCTCAATTCTTGACTGATGGTACTTTCAATTATCTTCCTCCACTCCAGTATCAGACTTACTTTTCCCCTCCTATAGTTTGGTGCCAAATGCCAGACAGCTCCCATCTGAGCCTAGATGCCTGCTCCAAAACATCTGCTGCTCCTGCTCGCTACAGCTTGAGTTGAATCTGACAGCCAGTGAGAAGAAGTTCTAGTAAAATACACTGTTACTGAAAAATCCTCCTAATTGAGTGTTATCTGGCTCAGTGGTAGTACTCCTAACTGTGAGAGGATCATGGATTCAAGCCCTACTTCAGGACTTGTGCATGTGATCCAAGTGTATACTTCAGTGCATAGTAAATGAGGACGTAGGAACAGGAGTAGGCCATTGAGACCCTCGAGCCAGTTTTGCCACTCAATTAGATCATAGTTGATCTGTATTTTAACTCTATCTGCCTTGGTTCTGTAACTCTTAATATCCATACCTAACTAAAAGCTTTCAATTTCGGTTTTCAATTTTTCAATTGAACACCAGCCTCAACAGTTTCCTGGGAGAGAGTGTTCCAGATTTCAACTATCCTTTCTGACATCAACCTGAACAACCTAGCTCTAATTTTAAGGTTATGCCCCTTGATTCTGGACTCTCCCACCAGAGAAAATAGTTTCTCTCTATCTACCCTATGAACTCCTTTACTCATCTTAAACACGCCAATTAAATGGTGCTGTCTTTCAGATGTTCTCCTAATTGTCTTCTGAGCTAGGCGTTGTACCACATTCTCAGCTAAAGTAGAGGAAACTGTTGTCAGCATCGAGCCAATTCCACACCTGCCCCGGCAGCACTTGATTCTATTGCTGAGTAACCAAAAGGAAAGCCGGACTCTCATTTTGAGTACAAGTTCAATAAAAAGAAATAAAGAATATTCTAACTCCAGTGCTAATTCAGCACAGACAGGGGATCGAACATTCAATAGCACAAAATTTAGGGACATTTTGAGCACCACTTTACAAAACTGGCTGAGACATTTCTCTGTGAACCAATGAACAGCTGGCTGAGAAGACGTTGGGCCTCTTCTTTAGTAGGGAGCCAGTGTAACTTGGTGGAGATTAGACTGATAGGTCAGTAGAACGTAAGTGCCAAAGGCGATGTGGGTAGTGGAGTTTTGGACCAGTTGGCATTTAAGGAAGGTGGAGGATGAGATGCTACTGAGGAAGTCTTAGAGAAATTACAACAGGAGGTGAAAAAGTGTGCATTATGATTTCAGCTGTGCTGGGAGCAAAATTCAAAGGAAGAGTGAAGAAAATTGAAAGGAAATCTAATAAAAACAGTAACAAAATCAGTCAAGACAAATACACAGAGGATTTCTCAAATAGCTTTAATATCAGGCTGTTTAAAAACAATATTCAGTGATACAAGGTACTGATCCTGGGTACTGAAGTTTAGGTTGCGTTTAGAATGAATAAATTTGAAATACACAGGTCCTGTGATTTTAAAGATAGGTTTAGAAATCTTTGATAAAGAAGCAAAAAGAAGTTCAAACATCATCTGCTAAAATTCATGATTAAGCTCCTAGTTGATTTAGCGAGAAATAGCACAGAACTTGTACACGTGGGGTATAATCAGGATCCCACTCGTAGCTGGTGAGATGTCAATATCGTTGCAGTTAGTTACAGCGTTAAAGACAAAGTTCTGGAGCAGAGTGGTCAAAAAAAGGAAGATTTCCATCCGAGCCAAGGACTCTCCCAGACACTTTCTCTTTCCTGCAAAAATAGAGATTTTATTGAGCAAAAAGCTCTAAAAGCTGTCTATAGCATTCAACTGTTGATTGTTTAAAAGTATGTTCCGTTAATGAACAGTATCCTGGATCTATTTCTGTGACTTCTCTATGTGAAATTTTGTACTCAGCAAAGTGAGTGGGGTAGGCAGTGGCGTAGTGGTGTTATCACTGGACTAGTAACCCAGAGACCCAGGGTATTTCTCCGAAGCCAATAAAAAGGAATGAAACCGGACGGACCACCCGGCATCGATCTAGGCACCGGAAACGACAACGGCAAACCCAGCCCTGTCGACCCTGAAAAGTCCTCCTTACTAACATCTGGAGGCTTGTGCCAAAGTTGGGAGAGCTGTCCCACAGACTAGTCAAGCAACAGCCTGACATAGTCATACTCACGGAATCATACCTTACAAACAATGTCCCAGACGCTGCCATCACCATCCCCGGGTATGTCCTGTCCCACCGGCAGGACAGACCCACCAGAGGTGGTGGCAGAGTGGTATACAGTAGGGAGGGAGTTGCCCTGGGCGTCCTCAACATCGACTTCGGACCCCATGAAGTCTCATGGCATCAGGTCAAACATGGGCAAGGTTACCACCTACTGATTACCACCGACCGCCCTCCCTCAGCTGATGACTCAGTACTCCTCCATGTTGAACACCACTTGGAGGAAGCACTGAGGGTGGCAAGGGCACAAAATGTACTCTGGGTGGGGGGACTTCAACGTCCATCACCAAGAGAGGCTCGGTAGCAACACTACTGACCGAGCTGGCCGTGTCTTAAAGGACATAGCTGCTAGACTGGGTCTGCAGCAAGTGGTGAGGGGAACCAACACGAGGGAAAAACATACTTGACCTCGTCCTCACCAATCTGCCTGCCGCAGATGCTTCTGTCCATGACAGTATTGGTAGGAGTGACCACCGTACAGACGTTGTGGAGACGAAGTCCCACCTTCACATTGAGGATACCCTCCATCGTGTTGTGTGGCACTATCACTGTGCTAAATGGGATAGATTTCAAACAGATCTAGCAATGCAAAACTGGGCATCCATGAGGCGCTGTGGGCCATCTGCAGCAGCAGAATTGTACTCAACCACAATCTGTAACCTCATGGCCCGGCATATCCCCCACTCTACCATTACCATCAAGCCAGGAGACCAACCCTGGTTCAATGAAGAGTGCAGGAGGGCATGCCAGGAGCAGCACCAGGCATATCTCTAAATGAGGTGTCAACCTGATGAAGCTGCAACCCAGGACTACCTGCATGTCAAACTGCGTAAGCAGCATGCGATAGACAGAGCTAAGCGATCCCATAACCAATGGATCAGATCTAAGCTCTGCAGTCCTGCCACATCCACCCGTGAATGGTGGTGGACAATTAAACAACTAACTGGAGGAGGTGGCTCCACAAATATCCCCATCCTCAATGATGGGGGAGCCCAGCACATATGTGCGAAAGATAAGGCTGAAGCATTTGTAACAATCTTCAGCCAGAAGTGCCGAACTGATGATCCATCTCGGCCTCCTCCTAAGGTCCCCAGCATCACAGATGCCAGACTTCAGCCAATTCGATTCACTCCGCGTGATATCAAGAAATGACTGAAGGCACTGGATACTGCAAAAGCTATGGGCCCTGACAATATTGCGGCAATAGTACTGAAGACCTGTGCTCCAGAACTTGCCGTGTCCCTAGCCAAGCTGTTCCAGTACAGCTACAACACTGGCATCTACCCTGCAATGTCGAAAATTGCCCAGGTGTGTCCTGTACACAAAAAGCAGGACAAGTCCAACCCGGCCAATTACCGCCCCATCAGCCTACTCTCAATCATCAGTAAAGTGATGGAAGGTGTCATCAACAGTGCCATCAAGCGGCACTTGCTTAGCAATAACCTGCTCAGTGACGCTCAGTTTGGGTTCCACCAGGGCCACTCAGCTCCTGACCTTGGTTCAAACATGGACAAAAGAGCTGAACTCAAGAGGTGAGGTGAGAGTGACTGCCCTTGACATCAAGGCAGCATTTGACCGAGTATGGCATCAAGGAGCCCTAGCAAAACTGAGGTCAATGGGAATCAGGTGGAAAACCTACCGCTGGCTGGAGTCATACCTAGCGCAAAGGAAGATGGTTGTGGTTGTTGGAAGTCAATCATCTGAGCTCCAGGACATCACTGCAGGAGTTCCTCAGGGTAGTGTCCTAGGCCCAACCATCTTCAGCTGCTTCATCAATAACCTACCTTCAATCATAAGGTCAGAAGTGGGGGATGTTCTCTGATGATTGCACAATGTTCAGCACCATTCGTGACTCCTCAGATACTGAAGCAGTCCGTGTAGAAATGCAGCAAGACCTGGATTATATCCAGGCTTGGGCTGATAAGTAGCAAGTAACATTCGCGCCACACCAGTGCTGGGCAATGACCATCTCCAACAAGAGAGAATCTAACCATCTCCCCTTGACATTCAACGGCATTACCATTGCTGAATCCCCCACTACCAACATCCTAGGGGCTGCCATTGACCAGAAACTGAACTGGAGTAGCCATATAAATACCATGGCTACAAGAGCAGGTCAGAGGCTAGGAATCCTGAGGCGAGTAACTCACTTCCTGACTCCCCAAAGCCTGTCCACCATCTACAAGGCACAAGTCAGGAGTGTGATGGAATACTCTCCACTTGCCTGGATGAGTGCAGCTCCAACAACATTCAAGAAGCTCGACACCATCCAGGACAAAGCAGCCCGCTTGATTGGCACCCCATCTACAAATATTCACTCCCTCCACCACCAACGCACAGTGGCAGCAGTGTGTACCATCTACAAGATGCACTGCAGCAATGCACCAAGACTCCTTAGACTGCACCTTCCAAACCCGCAACCTCTACCAACTAGAAGGACATGGGCAGCAAATGCATGGGAACACCACCACCTGCAAGTTCCCCTCCAAGTCACACACCATCCTGACTTGGAACTATATCGCCGTTCCTTCACTGTCGCTGAGTCAAAATCCTGGAACTCCCTTCCTAACAGCACTGTGGGTATACCTACCCCAAATGGACTGCAGCAGTTCAAGAAGGCAGCTCACCACCACCTTTTCAAGGGCAATTAGGGATGGGCAATAAATGCTGGCTTAGCCACCGACGCACACATCCCTGAATGAATTTTAAAAAATGTTCGTGTGAAACATTTCCATAAACCATGATAAGTTTCAGGACAAAGCACCTGCAGGAACATAAGAAATAGGAGGTGGCGAAGACCATTTGGCCCTGAAGCCGCAAAATCATGACTGATCAACCTCAACTCCATCTTCCCACACTATCTTCATATCCCCTAATTCCCTTAATGCTCAAAATTCTATCTACTTCTGCCTTGAATATACTCCATGACTGAACATCCACAGCACTTTGCAAAGATTCACAACCCTTTGAAGGCATTTCTCCTCATCTCAATCCTAAATGGCCAACCCCTTATTGTGAGACTGTCACCCCACATTCTAGATTCCCCATTCAGGAGAAACATTTTCCCAGCATTTACCCTGTCAAGCCCCTTAAGAATTTTATATGCTTCAATTTGATCACCTCTCATTCTCTCGAGAATATAGTCCCAGTCTACTCAATCTTTCCTAGTCGGACAATGCCTTCAACCCAGGAACCAGTCTAGTGAACCTTCATTGCACTCCTTTTGGGGAATTTACTCTTTACTCTTATACTCCAATCCCTTTGTAACAAAAGATAACATACCATTCGCCTTTCTAATTGCTTTGTGTGTCTGCATGTTAACTTTCTGTATTTGTGTACAAGGACACGCAGGTTCCTCTGAATGTAAAAATTTCCTAGTCTCTCACCATTCAAAAAATATTCTGCTTTTTTATTTTTCCTACCAAAGTGGATAACTTTACACTTCGCCACATTGTATTCCATCTCTCATGTTCTTGCCCAGTCACCCAACCTGTCTGTATCCCTCAGCAGCCTCTTTGTGCCCTCTGCACTGCTTACTTTTTCACCTAACTTTGTATCGTCAGCAAACTTGGGTATGTCACACTCAGTACCCTCACATAAAACGTTTAATATAGATTGTAAATAGCTGAGGCCCAAGTACCATCCTTACGGTTCCCTACTGTTATAACCTGCCAGCTTGAAAATGTCTCACTTATTCCTACTCTTTGTTTTCTGTGCATTTACTAATTCTCAATTCATGCCAATATATTGCTCCCAGTCCCATGAGTCCTAATTTTGTGTAATAACCTCTTGTGTGGCACCTTAAACACTTTTTTGAAAATCCAAATAAATTACATCCACTGCTTCCCCCTTATCCATCCTACTAATTACATCCTCAAAACAACTCCTAACAGATTTGTCAAACATGTTGTTCCTTTCATAAATCCATGTTGACTCTGCTTAATCATATTATGATTTTCTAAGTGCCTGTTACCAGGTCCCTAATAATAGGCTAACTGGCTTATAGTTTCCCATTTTCTCTCTTCCTCCTTTCTTAAATTGCAGAGTTATGTTTGCTAATTACCAATCCTTTGGAACTGTTCTAGAATCTAAAGAATTTTGGAGGATCAAAACCAATGCATCCACGATCTTAAAACCCTAGGACACAGGTTAACCAGTCCAAAGGATTTATTGCCACTTAGTCCCATTAATTTCCCCAGGACTATTTCTTTACTTATACTGACTTCTTTAAGTTTCTCATTCTCGCTAGACCCTTGATTCCCCATTATTTCCGGAATGTTTTTGTGTCTTCTACCATGAAGACTTATACAAAGTATTTATTTAATATCTCTACCATTTCCTTATTCCCCACTATACTTCCACCTGTCTCTGCCACTAATGGGTCCACGTTTACTTTCACTAATCTCTTCCTATTTACATACCTATAGAAGCATTTACAATCTGCTTTTATGTCTCTTGCTATTTTACTTTGTACTCTCCGCCAACACCATTGCTCAGTCCAAACCACAGCAGCACACCCTCTATTTCTAGTGTGAATTGTTCTTCAATTTTACACAAGAAGTTCAGCATAAATATCTGAGCGAGATGAATGCCAAAAATTAGCAAGTTTGCAACTCACTCCTCCCATCTTTTGCCTCTGACCACTTTGAATTTATGATTTATATGTACAGTCTTCATCACTTATGATGCCCACGGTTATTACAGGTCACTACTTATACCAACCAACTGGTGGTAGTCTTTCCCAAAGATGTCAGTTACAAAGGCAACACTTATACCAATTTAAAGGCTCCAGTTATTTCAGGCAAAATCAAGTCTTGATCAGCTATTCACACTCGCTAAGGTGAAAATTCCTTGGCTACTTACATTTGAGTCTATTAGTCAGCCTGTAATTATTGGTCACAGGTAAACAGAAATTAGATTAGATAGATTTCTTTCATAAAATATCATTTTGAGATATAGTTTTGAGTAATTTGAGACATGACATATATTAAGTGTAGCATGCTTGGAAGACACATGTGACTATGGACCTATGGCTGTCAAAGCTATCCACAACTAGGATTTTCCTCACCTCAACTCTGGGCCTGTTGTAGATTAATTAATAGAGATTGATTGCTATGATTAGCCAAAAAACTGCATTATTATTGTATCACACAGCTACTCAGATGGTAGAAGGTGAACTGGATGAATCTTGGTCATTTTATGTTTAGCAATTACAATTTGCTGAAATTAATTCCTTCTTGGTGGTGACTTCAATCAAATTCCCAGAATATTTATCCAAGCCATACTTTTACTGGTCAACCCAAGCCCTTCCATCCTCAACAAAACCCCTTTCCCCACCTAAATATTTGGGATTGTAACAGAGATCCCAGGGTAGTCTGGATTGGAAATGGGAAAATCATATTGGTGTAATTGGGTTACTCTTCTGAAGTTGAACATGTTATGGCAGAGGGAACTTTATTCTTCATGCGGCCATGCTGTAGGTGATCTGTTAAAAAGAAAGGAAAAGTAACCAAAGGGAAAAGACTGTACCTGCGGAGAATGCCATGAAACCTTCACTCGTTTTAAAGCATCCGCTTTCGTCAAGGAAGTGGTTTGGGTTAAATGATTCTGGAGTCTCCCACAGGCTGGTGGCTTTCAGGACAGAGGAAAGCAGGGGAATCACAAATGTGCCCTAAAAACAAAATTATCACAAGTTCAGACAAGGAAAAAAGCAGAATTTACATCAGTAACATGGTTTGAGCCCAGTGTAGACTGACATCCTAGTATGCTAATGATGATGAGAATTTAAACCGAAGTCAAATATCTCTGTTCCTTTGGTTTAGGTTAACACTAAAGATCCTGTATTACTATTCAAATGGAAGCAGGACTTCTGCCGCCTTGTCATTATTCTTCCTTCAACAACAAACACCAAAAACAGAAACTGGTCATTCACCTCATTGTGTGTTTTGTGAAGCAATGCTGGTGCAGAGTGACTGCCATATTTGCTGCAATAACAATAGTCACAAAATTTCTGAAGTAGTTTCTTATGTGATGGTTTGACATCCCAAGGTGCTATACAAATACAACTGTCATTATAATGGAATAAAAGCAAAATATTGCAGATGCTGGAAATCTGAAATAAAACAAGAAATGCTGGAAATACTCAGCAGATCTGGCAGCATCTGTGGAGAGAGAAGCAGAGTTAACATATCAGGTCAGTGACCCTTCATCAGAACTGGCAAATATTAGAAATGTAAAAGGTTTTAAGCAAATAAAGTGGGGGTGGGGCAAGAAATAACAAAAGGGAAGGCATTGATAGGACAGAGGTCAAAGAGAATAACTGACCAGAAGGTCGTGGAGCAAAGGCAAACGGTATGTTAATGGTGTACTGAAAGACAAAGCGTTAGTACAGAGAGGGTGTTAACTGACAGAAAAATGAATAGCCCTGGCCCAAAGCACAAACGTGAAAAAAAGTGGGTAAGCACATGGTTAAAAAAAATGCTGAAATAAACTAAAATAAAACAAATCAAAAAGAAAAAATAACTAAACAAAAGGCAGCCGCTTTTTATTTTCAGTTATTTTTCCTTTTTTATTTGTTTATTTTATCTTAGTTTGTTTCATCATTTTTTTTAACCATGTGCCTACCCACTTTTTTTCATGTTTGTGCTTTGGGCCAGGGCTGTTCATTTTTCTGTCAATTACCACCCTCTCTGCACTAAGGCTTTGTCTTTCAGTGCACCATTAACATACCGTTTGCCTTTGCTCCATGACCTTCTGGTTAGTTATTCTTTGTGACCCTCTGTCCTATCAACACCTTCCCTTTTGTTACTTCTTGCCTCACCCCTGCTTTATTTGCTTAAAACCTTTTACATTTCAAACATTTACCAGTTCTGAAGAAGGGTCACTGACCTGAAACATTAACTCTGCTTCTCTCTCCACAGATGCTGCCAGACCTGCTGAGTATTTCCAGCATTTCTTGTTTTTATGTCATTATAATGGGTTTGATTCTGACCTTAGGAATCAGATATCCCCTGAATTCTATATCGCTTGTTGCCATGTGTGGGATATTCATGGGAACAATGTCGATGTATCGCTGAATCTCGTGTATGACAGCATCTGTGTACGGCATTTTTGCTCGATCTTCAATAGCAGGTCCTCGACAGGATCCAACCACCTTGCAAATCTCTTGATAAATGTTCTCTAGGTGGGGGAAATGCAATTTAACAATCTTTTAAAAATGTATTTTGTTTACAAGCACCTCACAACTCCCATTTTCTGTCACACTTCACAGACTGTTCTATGTTACATCGGTTGACTCCCAGTTCATCGGACAGTCTTATTCAATCACAAAACCAGCAGGGACTGAGATAGTATTTAAGCTGACTGATGGCTTTTTATGTAGAAAGCTTGGGAGTGGCCATTGCTCTTAGTCCAACATTTGGTACATCAAGCTCGAGTTTTTAAAAGCCTTTAGGAGGAAAGGAAGAATGGAGGGGGTGGGGGTACATGCGAGTAATTGTACTGATTTGAAGTGCTGGCAAAGAATGTGAGTAGGAAACACAATGAAGAGCAAGGTGTGTATTATAGTGTATATGCTAGTTAGAAGGAATGAAGAGGGAAGTTCAGAGCAACAGTGACCAAAGGAGTATTGATAAAATTGAAAAGACACAACAGATTGTGATGGTAAGGGAGGTTGACTGCTAGAGATGAGAGAGGCACAGCCTATCAGATGACCACTTTTTTCTTGGATGCTGTCTAGGTGTATGAGAGAGTGACGAGAAGAGTCTCTGCAGTTTTAAAAGCAGAAGTCTAGTCTGACTTGAATTTTTTTTTAGAAGTTAAAGGCTGTTGAGAAGTAGTGTTTGGCAGCAAAGGAAAACTGAGTTTCTTGGAGGCAGCTTCAGCAATGGAGGAGTTTACATCTGAGACCAGAGGAGATAGTGATACTACACAACACATGATCTGCTCCTAAGCTGGCAATCTCACTAAGAGAGAGTGAGATGGGGTGAGAAATGGTTCAGAAAGGGACTTTCTTCTTTAGCTGTGGCTGATGCTTTGTAGGAGCAGAGCACATGGAGCTTCACTCTGCTACACTCTACTCGATGACTGTGTGCTTAATGTTGCTGGGGACTCTGAAATGGGATGTGTTCAATTCTCCAACACTAAGCTTTGTGTTGGATTGTTAAAATACATTAGAGTCATAGAGAGATACAGCACTGAAACAGGCTCTTCGGCCCACCGAGTCTGTGCCAACCAGCGACCATCCATTTATATTAATCCTACATTAATCCCATATTCCCTACCACATCCCCACAATTCTCCTACCACCTACCTACACTAGGGGCAATTTACAATGGCCAATTTACCTATCAACCTGCAAGTCTTTGGCTGTGGGAGGAAACCAGAGCACCTGGCGGAAACCCATGCAGTCATAGGGAGAACTTGCAAACTCCACACAGGCAGTACCCAGAACCGAACCCAGGTCGCTGGAGCTGTGAGGCTGCGGTGTTAACCACTGTGCCACTGTGCCGCCCATTCTCCAGTTATTTTCAAATTGCATTGCTTACCCTGAATCTGCGGATACTTCACTAGGATCTGGATAGCCCACTGCAGCGTTGTACTGGTTGTTTCAGTACCAGCCAGAAATAAATTCATTGTCGACAACAACAAGTTCTCATCAGTGAATTCTGAGTTGGGCTTGTGTTTCTCCTGAAACAAAACAATCAAATCTATTTGTAAAACATTAAAGGCCTTACAGGACCTTTTGTCACTGTTAAAGTTTTCTCAAACTCAGGTTGTGCTGTTAACCTATCTACTTCAATGCATTTTTTAGCTGCTTATGTATTAATGCCAATGCAGTGTTTATAATCACAGTTCCCAAAACTGATTTCTACCCTTCTCTCACCTTTACATGGTCCATCTACGACACTTCCCTTCCCTTCCTCGACTTCTGACTTCATCTCTGGGGATAGGCTGTCTACTAATATTCATTATAAGGCCACCGACTTCAACAGTTACCTCGACTACACTTCTTCATATCCTGCCCTCTGTAAGGACTCCATTCCATTGTCACAGTTTCTCCGTCTCCGACGCATCTGTTCTGATGATGCAACCTTCCACAACAGCGCTTCTGATATGTCTTCCTTTTTCCTCAACCGAGGATTCCCCCCAACTGTGGTTGACAGGGCCTTCAACCATGTCCACCCATTTCCCGCACCTGTGCCCTTACCCCTTCCCCTCCCTACCAGAACCGCGAAAGGGTTCCACTTGTCCTCACTTTGCACCCCACCAGCCTCCACATCCAAAGGATCATCCTCCGCCATTTCCACCACGTCCAGCATGATGCCACTACCAAACACATCTTCCCCTCCCTGTCGGCATTCCGAAGGGATCGTTCCCTCCACAACACCCTGGTTCACTCCTCCATTACCCCTGACACCTCGTCCCTTTCCCACGCAATCGCAGAAGGTGTAATACCTGCCCCTTTACCTCCTCTCTCCTCACTGTCCAAGGCCCCAAACACGCCTCTTAGGTGAAGCAGTGATTTACTTGTACTTCTTTCAATGTAGTTTACTGTATTCGCTGCTCACAATGTGGTCTCCTCTACATTGGGGAGACCAAACGCAGATTGGGGACTGCTTTGCGGAACACCTCCGCTCAGTCCGAAAACATGCCCTCAAGTTTCCTGTCGCTTGCCATCTCAATACACCACCCCCACCCCCCCGGTCTCATAGCCACATCTCTATCCTGGGATTGCTGCAGTGTTCCAGTGAACATCAACGCAAGCTCGAGGAACAGCATCTCATTTACTGATTAGGCACGCTACAGCCTACCGGACTGAACATTGAGTTCAATAATTTCAGAGCAGGACTGACCCCCCCTTTTTATTTTTATTTTTATTTTATTTCAGTTTGTTTCATCATTCAGTTTTTTTTAAATCATGTGCCTACCCACTTTTTTTTTCATGTTTTTGCTTTTGGCTAGGGCTTTAATTATTCTGTCATTTAACACACTCTCTGCACCAACACTTTGTCTTTCACTACACCATTAACACACCTTTTGCCTTTACCCCAGGACCTCCTTGTCAGTTATTCTCTGTGACCCTCTGTCCTATCAACACCTTCCCTTTACCTCCTCTCTCCTCACTATCCAAGGCCCCAAACACTCTTTTGCTCCACCCCTGCTTTATTTGCTTAAAACCTATTACATTTCTAACCTTTGCCAGTTCTGATGAAAGGTCATTGACCTGAAACGTTAACTCTGCTTCTCACCCCACAGATGCTGCCAGACCTGCTGAGTATTTCCAGCACTTTTTGTTTTTATTCCAAAACTTGTCTTGTTTAGCCAGTAGGCTTAAGCCTGTTCAATTCACCAAATCAGTGTCCAGGAAAACCCTTTCCTACCTTCAGGAGAGGAGGTACGAAAATTGGAAACATCGGAGTATAGAAATAGAAAGTACTTCTAGTACCTCATCCATCTTGATGAGGAAACTGTCGATATAATCCCTGGGGAAATCTTTCTGGTAACTTTCTTTGTGACTTTGAATATTTTTATTCAGAACATTTTTCAAATCTGTTACATTTTGGAAGAGCCTTTTGTGAGGGCCAGGCAAGAAATCCATGATCTTCGGGAAGTTATTGTACATCTGCAAAGCAAACAATATTTTAATTAACAAAGAAGTGCTTCTGACCAGCTGGTGTCAAAAGATTAGTGTGGATCAGATATCCTAAATGGGACACTGCATCAAAAACAATTTCACCTCCTCATCTGGTGCTGATCCAGAGACCGAGAGTCACAGCTGAGGAAATCTAGGAAAAAAGGCTTAAGTGACTAACCTTCTTCCCATTGGTGAAAAGAAGACATGATACAAGACTTCACAATAATGAAAGTAATAGGCGGGTTAGGAGCAAGCAACCTTAATTTGCACAATGAGTATTGGATGAGAAGATACCAATATGACATTTGCACTTCTGGCTTAAGGTGGTTAGGAACACTTCAAACAAGCATTCACGTGCTGGGCTTTGCCATCACTGAGGATGGAAATGTTCATGGAGTCATCTCCTCCCATTAGTTATTTCAATGTCCACCACCAAATTCACGACTGAATGTGACAGGACTGTAAAGCTTTGATCTGATCCGTTGTTTGTGGGATTGCTTAGCTATCCACAGCATGCCGCTTCTGCTGTTTTGCATGCATTTAGTCCTGTGATGTAGCTTCACCAGGTTGATCCCTCGTTTTTAGGCATACTTGGCACTACTGGCATACCCTTCCCCACTCCTTGCTGAACCAGGGTTGGTCTCCTGGCTTGATGGTAATGGTGGAGTGATGGATGTGTCGGGCCATGAGGTTACAGATTGTGGAATGAAACTTGCCAAGGCTTCTTCAAAATACCTTCTAAACCCACGGCCTCCACCACCTAGAAGGACAAGGGCAGGAGATGCACGGGAACACCACCATCACCTTGAAGTTCTCCTCCATGTCACTCACCATCCTGACTTGGAACTATATCACTGTTCCTTGACTGTCACTGGGTCAAAATCCTGTAACTCCTGCCCAAACAGCACTGTAGGTGTACCTACAGCACATGGACTGCAGCTGTTCAAGAAGGCAACTCATCACCACCTTCTCAAGGGCAATTAGGGATGGGCAATAAATGGTGACCTTACCAGCAACACCTACATCCCAAAAACAAATAATAAAAACATGGAGGAATACCGCTCCATCAGATGAGGAAGGGCAGTATGTGGTAATCAGTATGCGGTTTCCTTGTCCATGATGCAATGAGACTTAATGGGGTCCAGTATCAATGTTGAGGACTCCCAGGGTCACTCCTTCCTGACTGTACATCACTGTACCGCTACCTTTGATGGGTCTGTCCTGCCAGTGGGAGAGGAATTGCCAGGGATGGTGCTAGAGGAGTCTGAGACGTTGACTGATAGTCATACTGACCAAATTATACCCAAGTCAGGCTGTTGCTTGACTAGTCTATGGGACAGCTCTCCCAATTTTGGCACAAGTCTGCAGATGTTAGTAAGGAGAATTTTGCAGGGTTAGCTGGGCTGTAGTGCTGAAGACTTCTGTCTTTTTCATGTCTGAATCAATGCTGGGTTGTCCGTTTGGTTTTATTCTTATTGTACTTTGTTGTAATGGTTTGATACAACTGAGTGACTTGCTAGGCCATTTCAGAGAGCAGTTAAGAGTCAGCCACATTGCTGTAGATCTGGATTCAGATATAGGCCCAGATCAGGTAAGGATGGTAGGTTTCCTTCCCTAAAGGACATCAGTGAACCAGATTGTTTTTTTATGACACTCCAATAGCTTTTATAGTCATCATTACTAATACTACATTTTTATTCCAGGTATATTTACTTAACTGAATTCAAAATTTACAAACTGCCATTGTGGGATTTGAACTCACGCCTCCAGATTACTAGTCCAGGAAGTAACCACTATGCTACTGTACCCAATATATAGCTTTACATTTATCAATACTAAATTCAAATTGCCATTCCTCTCCCACCTACATCCTTTTTCAAATCTCTCTTTTCATCCTTTCTCTACTACTCTCAAGATTTGAGAATCATCTGGAAACCTGATCAGTTTCGAATTAATTTCAGCAACATTATAATTGTAAAAGAATAGGAGGTACCTGAACCCAGGGGCTGCTTAAAGCTTGGCTGATTCCTGCAATTCTCTCCATCAACATTAGAAACTTTTCATCTTCATGTTCAAACCGTTCTCCAAAGACAATGGAACAGATAATATTTGATACTGCGCATCTCACCGGAAAATCTGGACTAAATGGAGTCTCTGATATCATTAAAGAGAAGAGAAGAGACTTACAGTGTCATACAAGCAATCCAGAGGCAGATATAAAGATTTTATAGATATTAAAATAAGAGGTTCCTGTTAATAAAAAAGATGTCAATTAGCTGGTTTATTATGTGGGCGCCACATCTGAATGTCATTCGGTGACCATTTACATACACTCCCAGTGGCAGGGGGGAGTGGGGGTTACTGCATAGCAATTGGGAGCAAGAACTGTTCCTTCTCCCTAATCCAAGGGCTGAAGCCCACGGTAATGACCCCACCACCATAAGCAGCCAAATCAGAACTGAGCCTAGGACATTCCTGGTCTTTATGGCTCAGTTACACACTGCTATTAATGAGCTGAGCAGCCAGGAAATTCTGATTCTCTTATGCTATACATCTTATGTCGATCAGAACTGACCTCCGCTTCATTTTGAAAGAAACTGTGTGATGTAGTTTGGGTGTGCAGTTGCGTTTAAAATACTTATTCAAACCCTTCTATCAAGCATGCTTTCCGCTCCCATCTCTCCGACTCCCTTTACTGTCTCATTCAATAAAGCCCTCAGGCTTTCCTTATGTGAGGAGTGCTAAAATAATGCAAGCTGTTGTCATTCCGACAGCCTTCAGCAGGTGATAATATAACTACAACTGGTGTGATACAAAGTTTACTCAGCACTTTTAACCTTTGGAATGTTGGCTGAGATCTCCTATCACTTTGGTAATAGCAAAATAAATACCAACACTGCACAAATCTCTACTTTCACTTCCATATTCCACTTGCTGCAAAATGCCTAGCGTGGCACAAATGTATCACATTTTAATGGTAAATTTGTCAAACGTAATGCTCACCCAGTCTACTTAGGCATCACCATCAACCAGTCTCTAATCTATATAAAGAGCAAGAACAGAAAACAGTACAGCACAGGAACAGGCCATTCGGCCCTCCAAGCCTGCGCCGATCTTGATGCCTGCCTAAACTAAAACCTTCTGCACTTCCGGGGACAGTATCCCTCTATTCCCATCCTATTCATGTATTTGTCAAGATGCCTCTTAAACGTTGCGATCGTACCTGCTTCCACCACCTCCCCCAGCAGCAAGTTCCAGGCACTCACCACCCTCTGTGTAAAGAACTTGCCTCGCACATCCCCTCGAAACTTTTCCCCTCTCACCTTAAACCTATGTCCCCTAGTAACTGACTCTTCCACCCTGGGAAAAAGCTTCTGACTATCCACTCTGTCCATGCCACTCATAACTTTGTAAACCTCTATCATGTCGCCCCTCCACCTCCGTCGTTCCAGTGAAAAACAATCTAAAAACTGCTAAGCAAGTCAAAACCTGAAATAACCTAATTGCCAAACTAGCCAGTGTGTGTCTGAACAGATACATGTGGTGCTTTGGCCATCATCACTCACTAAGCTGCTTATTTGTCTCGTGCTGTTTGTGAGATCTTGCTGTATGCAGAAGGGCTGCTGTGTTTGCCAATGTAAAAACACTGACTACAACTCATATGATGTACCTTGGTACATGTGATAAGATCCTATAGAGATGCATGTCTTTCTTTACCACACATTAGACTTCTAATGAAGGTCCCACCTGTTTGGTTTTGAACTGGATGGTTTGTTTTAGAGTGGGGTGTCCACTTACTGCACTTCAGAATTACTTCATTGGCTGTAAAACGCTTTGGGACATTCTGAGGTTATGAAAGGCACTATATAAATACAAGTCTTTCTTTTTTAACTTATGAATAGACATCAAGGGCTGAATTTTCACTTTGGTGGGACGGGGACGGAAAACAGGAGCAGGGACTGTTTCCGGGGCCCAATCCCATCCCCAGGTCGAAGCAGTCACTCTTTGGGATTTTGACCAGGTGCCCCCTTAATTAGTATGGAGACAGGTTCCTTGCCCAATTAAGGGTAGCAGGCTGGCTCTCGAAGCTGGAGGGCCAATCAGAGGTTAAGAGGAGTAGCAGAATGTGGTAAAGGGTAAGTAACTGAGAGGGTACTTCAACATAAAGGTGCCCTCCCACCAACTTAAAAAAAAATTTAATTAACAAATAGAAAAAGCATGCCGCTGTGTGCCCACCTCCAGGCAGTTAAACTGCCCTCTGTTGCACTGGGAAACTGGAGGCCAACTGCAAAGTCCCAGTCGGCCTCCTTCAACTGCCCTTAACAAAGCTCTTAATGAGCCTGATTAGCTGCCCACCTCGTGGGGGCAGGCATTCCTGTTAGCCCTGAACCCACCTTGGCCAAAATCACGGGTGCCAGGAACGGAGTCAGGAAACCTGCACGCTGGCCAGCACCACTCTTTTCAGGCTGTCTCCATACCTGGTCAGGTTGAAAATTCACCCCGAAAAGCCAGCTTTAAAAAAAAATGAAAGTACATTTCTCATACCTAATAGCACCACTCCTTTCAATCTGTACATAAACAACCCACCTATGTGTAAATTGCAGTAATCCATCCATGCTGATGGTAGTGTCTTTACTATACAATCTAGTGACCACATTCACTAATGATATTAAACTCATGGTGGAACACTAACTGCAATGACGTTTTCAAGCAAGTACCACAGAGATTGTGGCCTCTGTCTTCCACGTCGCAAAATGCCAGCATCTTTTGTGAACTACTATATCACCTTTAATGGTAAACTTGTTAAACATGATGCTGATCCAGTCTACTTAGGCATCATCTTTAACCAGTCACTAACTACAAAAAGAAACTTGTATTAGCATTCCATCTGAAAAACAACACCACCGGAAAAAAACTCAGTGTTTCCTTCTGAGGAAGGTGACTTACCCATGACCCCCAAACAAAATACCTGGGCATCATCCCGAACAGGACTGTCACCTATCAACCTCATTTCATTAATACCAGCCAAAAGGTAAAAGCCAGGGTGAACCTGGTCAAGAAACTCACTGGAACGTCTTAGGGGTATACAGCCAGAACACTTCTCACTGCAACAGTGGCCCTAGTCTACTTTTCTCCAGAATACTGGTCCTGCGCTGACTACACAAAGATTGTGGATGTGCAGCTAAACTCTGCCATGAGGACAGCTCGTGCTGCTGTCCCACGTTGCCACATCTGCCATTCTCCACAAAGCCATTATTTTTATTTATTTTTTATTTAGAGATACAGCACTGAAACAGACCCTTCGGCCCACCGAGTCTGTGCTGCCCAACAACCACCCATTTATACTAACCCTACAGTAATCCCATATTCCCTACCATCTACCTACACTAGGGGCAATTTACAACGGCCAATTTACTTATCACCTGCAAGTCTTTGGCTGTGGGAGGAAACCGGAGCACCCGGCGGAAACCCACGCGGTCACAGGGAGAACTTGCAAACTCCGCACAGGCAGTACCCAGAATCGAACCCGGGTCCCTGGAGCTGTGAGGCTGCAGTGCTAACCACTGCGCCACTGTGCCGCCCATTATGTTCCAGCAGATGGAAAAAGTTGAGCAACACCGACTTTACCATTCACAAGGACTTGGAAAAACCCACTACCAAAGTGCTTAAAATCACACCAGCCACCCAGGAAACAGCAGCTAATATTCATGGAGCTGGCATCATCCCACTATCCAGATGGAAGGAACCAATACCTCAAAGGTACATATCTGGAGTTAAGTCGCAGATCATACATGACTTCATTGAATGGTGGAATAGATTTGAGGGGCTAAATGGCCTCTTCTCATTCCTATGTTCCTCATCACTGACACAGCAGCAGAGGTCCCTGGCTTCGACCTCCCTCAAAGACAGTGGAACAGCACTCAACCGAAACTGCATAGGTGTGGTGACCTGTTCCACAAGTGGAAGCTGAGGGACAACCTGAAATGTGATTATGGCCATGAGTCCCAGACCATGGAACACACCGCATCAGTCTGCCCACTAAGATCTGTTGCGGGAGGCACTACAGGGTTTTGGTGAGACCACATCTAGAGTACTGTGTGCAGTTTTGTTCTCTACATTTAAGAAAGAATATACTTGTATTGGAGGCTGGACAGCGAAGGTTCACTAAATTGGTCCCTGGGAATGAGGGGGTTGTCTTATGATGAGAGGTCGAGTAAACTGGGCCTATATTCGAGTTTAGAAGAATGAGAGGCGATCTCATTGAAACATGCAAGATTCTGAAGGGGCTGGAGAGGGTAGACACTGAGAGATTGTTTCCACTGGTCGGGGAATCTAAAACACGGGGGCACAGTCTCAGGATAAGGGGCCGATCATTTAGGACTGAGATGAGAATTTACTTCACTCAAAGGGTTGTGAATCTTTGGAATTCTCTACCCCAGAGAGCTGTGGATGTTCCATCATTGAATATATTTAAGGCTGGGAAAAAAAATCATGTTGCCAATTCAGTTCATCTATCAACTCTTACCATCGTCATCCTCTCTTGATTCCTTTGACTTTCCATACCAGCTCCTGAGTGTGACGACTGAACAGCAGACGTTCCTATAAGTCACCATATCATCTCCTATCCTACGGACCGGCAATCAGGATTCAACTGGCCGTGTCAAAGTTGGGTATCTCTCAACACTCTCGAACTGGATTTACAGTTCGCCTTAAATGTTACCTATCGGACCTCCGCAACAAGAAATGTCACTGCGTACAGACATAAACCATGTCCCACAGCGCTGAATTATTCTCAGTACTCAAACTATCTGGTGGCCTATATGCAGTTTCCTTCCCCATCCTACGCGATTAGGCAAGATTTAGGATGCGTAGGATGGGGAAGGAAACTGCAGGGGATGGGCACAATCGAAATGTGGAGCTTATTCAAGGAGCAGCTACTGCGTGTCCTTGATAAGTATGTACCTGTCAGGCAGGGAGGAAGTTGTCGAGCGAGGGAGCCGTGGTTTACTAAAGAAGTTGAAGCGCTTGTCAAGAGGAAGAAGAAGGCTTATGTTAGGATGAGACGTGAAGGCTCAGTTAGGGCGCTTGAGAGTTACAAGCTAGCCAGGAAGGATCTAAAGGGAGAGCTAAGAAGAGCAAGGAGAGGACACGAGAAGTCATTGGCGGATAGGATCAAGGAAAACCCTAGGCTTTCTATAGGTATATCAGGAATAAAAGAATGACTAGAGTTAGATTAGGGCCAATCAAGGATAGTAGTGGGAAGTTGTGTGTGGAATCAGAGGAGATAGGGGAAGCGTTAAATGAATATTTTTCGTCAGTATTTACAGTAGAGAAAGAAAATGTTGTCGAGGAGAATACTGAGATTCAGACTACTAGGCTAGATGGGATTGAGGTTCACAAGGAGGAGGTGTTAGCAATTTTGGAAAGTGTGAAAATAGATAAGTCCCCTGGGCCAGATGGGATTTATCCTAGGATTCTCTGGGAAGCCAGGGAGGAGATTGCAGAGCCTTTGTCCTTGATCTTTATGTCGTCATTGTCGACAGGAATAGTGCCGGAAGACTGGAGGATAGCAAATGTTGTCCCCTTGTTCAAGAAGGGGAGTAGAGACAGCCCTGATAATTATAGACCTGTGAGCCTTACTTCGGTTGTGGGTAAAATGTTGGAAAAGGTTATAAGAGATAGGATTTATAATCATCTTGAAAAGAAAAAGTTCATTAGCGATAGTCAGCACGATTTTGTGAAGGGTAGGTCGTGCCTCACAAACCTTATTGAGTTTTTCGAGAAGGTGACCAAACAGGTGGATGAGGGTAAAGCAGTGGATGTGGTGTATATGGATTTCAGTAAGGCATTTGATAAGGTTCCCCACGGTAGGCTATTGCAGAAAATACGAAAGTATGGGGTTGAAGGTGATTTAGAGCTTTGGATCAGAAATTGGCTAGCTGAAAGAAGACAGAGGGTGGTGGTTGATGGCAAATGTTCATCCTGGAGTTTAGTTACTAGTGGTGTACCGCAAGGATCTGTTTTGGGGCCACTGCTGTTTGTCATTTTTATAAATGACCTGGATGAGGGTGTAGAAGGGTGGGTTAGTAAATTTGCAGATAACACGAAGGTCGGTGGAGTTGTGGATAGTGCCGAAGGATGTTGTAGGGTACAGAGGGACATAGATAGGCTGCAGAGCTGGGCTGAGAGATGGCAAATGGAGTTTAATGCGGAAAAGTGTGAGGTGATTCACTTTGGAAGGAGTAACAGGAATGCAGAGTACTGGGCTAATGGGAGGATTCTTGGTAGTGTAGATGAGCAGAGAGATCTTGGTGTCCAGGTACATAAATCCCTGAAAGTTGCTACCCAGGTTAATAGGGCTGTTAAGAAGGCATATGGTGTGTTAGCTTTTATTAGTAGGGGGATCGAGTTTCTGAGCCACGAGGTTATGCTGCAGCTGTACAAAACTCTGGTGAGGCCGCACCTGGAGTATTGCGTGCAGTTCTGGTCACCGCATTATAGGAAGGATGTGGAAGCTTTGGAAAGGGTGCAGAGGAGACTTACTAGGATGTTGCCTGGTATGGAGGGAAGGTCTTACGAGGAAAGGCTGAGGGACTTGAGGTTGTTTTCGTTGGAGAGAAGGAGGAGGAGAGGTGACTTAATAGAGACATATAAGATAATCAGAGGGTTAGATAGGGCGGATAGTGAGAGTCTTTTTCCTCGGATGGTGATGGCAAACACGAGGGGACATAGCTTTAAGTTGAGGGGTGATAGATATAGGACAGATGTTAGAGGTAGTTTCTTTACTCAGAGAGTAGTAGGGGCGTGGAACGCCCTGCCTGCAACAGTAGTAGACTCGCCAACTTTAAGGGCATTTAAGTGGTCATTGGATAGACATATGGATGAAAATGGAATAGTGTAGGTCAGATGGTTTCACAGGTCGGCGCAACATCGAGGGCCGAAGGGCCTGTACTGCGTTGTAATGTTCTAATTCTAATTCTATACACCTTGTACACTGTTGATGACAATGGCCCAAAGCGCCTGGAATTATATGCAAGTCCGCTTATGCTAAATAAACCAATCTGTTTCTGTATCACAAGTGAAGGCATTAGATTACCTGAGCTTCTGTGTTTCAGCTCAGTTCTCCATCAAGGTCAAAAATAACTTCAGAACTGAAGCCATGATGTCATGTCTTACCTCGCACCTATCCCACTCTGCTATTTGTTCCCATTTGTCCCTAGCAGTGATCCCTCGCTCCAGCCCCAGTTTAGAACTTGGCAAAAGGAGGCGACTCTACTTCCAACCATTCTAATATTTTAGTAAAATACCTTTTTTATTCCTGATAGCTGTAACCAGGAACTGTGCTTCTACCTGGATCCGCTCTTCAATGCTTTTTCTCCCCATTCCAAAATTCCTCAAGGTGCTGAGAGAAAATCTCCGAAGCTGTTTCCATCTCTCGCCACTACTGAAGGCAACTCCTGTACAAGAGATATTAATATGAGTGGAAATTCCCTGGAGTGCAATTTTCCATTGGCTGTGAACAAAATGTACTGACATTTTTCAAGTTCTTTTCTCCTCTTTTCTACAGCTGTCAAGACAGTCAGAGTATCTCCTGATCATTCTCCTAGGTGGGAGTTGGTGCTACAGTTGGCCTCAGAATTCCTGAGTAAGGGAGGAGAAAAATCAGCCACAGCTCCTGCCCCTAATCATGATCTAGGATCTCCCAATGGAAGGTATTCACAAATGGATGTCTGCTAAGGACGGGCTTGAATTTGATAGTGTTGTCCCACAGTATAATGGCTGGTCAACATTCATCAGCCAGGTTCACATGTGAATAATGGCCACTTGGATAATATGGGTCCAGTAACCTAGTGGTTAAGATACTTGACTAATGTTGTCAAGTCAGTTCCTGCTATGGCATCTTCTGAAATTGTAAATTTCATTTTGAATGTGTCAGTGTTTATGCAATATTTTTGTGGTGACCCAAGTTATGGAACAGTTTCATGGGTGGGAATGTTCCTCTGGTACCTCATCCAACTGAGCATTCTTCACATGATTCTGGGCAATATGTGCTGGTGGACTATGTAGAAAACGTTTTTTTTACTGTTTGCTCTGCGTACTTTCCCGAAGGCATTGATCAGGGCATGGTTCTAAGGGCAGTATTTGTAACATTCCTCAGGTTTGACAGTGAGTATCGTAAAGCTCTTTGACGATAGGACTATTACAGCCGAGTCTGATCCTTTTCCACCTCCACAAATGAACAGTTCCATCGTTAAACAAATTTGTGCCAAGTTCACGCTCCATTACTTGCAGGTTGGTAGGCAAATTGGCCATTATAAATTGCCCCTAGTATAGGTAGTTGGGAGGGAAATATAGGGATAGGTGGGGATGTGGTAGGAATATGGGATTAGTGTAGGATTAGTATAAATGGGTGGTTGATGGTCGGCACAGACTCGGTGGGCCGAAGGGCCTGTTTCAGTGCTGTATCTCTAAAACTAAAACTAAAAACATTACCACCCAGTGGTCTTGATGTCAATTGTTGTACCCCTCATTCTTTCCCAGTGTCAGCTTAGCTCAGTGGCAACACTCTGGCTTCTGCGTCAGAAGTTTGTGGGTTGAACACCCAACCAAGACTCAGGACTTAAGCACATAACCTAGCCTGACACTTCAATGCAGTACTGAGGGAATTTTGCATCATCTTGCAGATGAGATGTTAAACCAAGGTGCCATCTGCTGTTTCAGATACATATTGTTTTAAAAAAAGAGTAGGGTGTTTTGAGGCAATGATACTAAAAATTGGACATGCCAGCTTGGTCCAGTTGGAAACACGCTTGTCTTGAGTCAGAAGACTGGGTTCAATTCCCACTGCAGGATTTGTGTGCAGTCTAAACAGACACTTCGGTGCAGTAAAGAGGGAGTACTATTCCTTAGGTGAGATTCTAAACCCAGTTGAATTGTTCAAAGAAGAGCAAATGAGTTCTCCCAGTGGCCGAGCCCTTTAACCAACATCAGCAAATACTGTTCTTATCTGATCATTTATCTCATTGCTAATTGCCTACCACACTTTCCAGCATAACAGTAGTGAATATAATTCCAAAGTACTTCATTGGTTATGAAAATCTTTGATATGTCATGAGAATAGAAAATTCTACATATCTATGATTTTCTGAAAGTAGAGGATTGAATTGCCTTACTTTGGTCTTCACTTTTTAAAATTAGAAACAAGAGAGCATAGATTTAGGATTATCACCAAGCAAATGAGTGAGAAATTAGAAGATATTTTGTAAGGATAGGTAGGTAATTCCAGTTGAAGGTCCAGCATCGGCACAAGCTCAATGGGCCAAATGGCCTCCTCCTCTGCTGTATGTTCTGTGATTCTAAATGCTCAGATCTCATGAGGGCAAAAGCAGTAATACATAAAAAGATTTCTCACCATAGCCATTTGAAATTCTTTTGAGGACCGGGAAGAGATACCTGCCGCTGAAATCATGCCCTCGCTCGATCAACACTTCCTTCACAGTCTCAAAGCCACACATCACCACTGCAGGGAAGCCACCAAACCAGATGGTGAATACAGGGCCATACTGCTCACCCAGCTGTACAGACATGATAGATAAGTAACAATTGTTAAAGAAGGTGCTACACCTTGGACAACATCAGAATTTCTACTAACACCACTGAATCAGCCAGAGTTTATTTATTTATTTAGAGATACAGCACTGAAACAGGCCCTTCGGCCCACCGAGTCTGTGCCAACCAACAACCAGCCATTTATGCTAACCCGACAGTAATCCCATATTCCCTATCACCTCCCTACACTAGGGGCAATTTACAACGGCCAATTTACCTATCACCTGCAAGTCTTTGGATGTGGGAGGAAACTGGAGCACCCGGCGAAAACCCACGCAGACACAGGGAGAACTTGCAAACTCTGCACAGGCAGTACCCAGAATTGAACCCGGGTCCCTGGAGCTGTGAGGCTGCGGTGCTAACCACTGCACCACTGTGCCGCTATGTTGCCTGCATCAACCAATGGGTTGGAGGCAGGGCGAGGCTCACAGCAAACAGTCTATTCAGAAAACAGCCGTCTTTTTAGTTGTGTGCAGCCTAACATTTAAACTTCGTCCTGATGTCACTCGATATCTAGACATGTCTCTTCCTGTCACAGCTGCTGAATAACAATTCTGCAGCAAGAACTCTGAACCATCCTTTTCTTCTCTTCCTAATCAATGGCACTGAGACCAATTGTAGAGCTTCACTGAGATTTGCTCACTTGGGATCTCTCTGATGTGTGTGGCTCCACTCTACTCTGGACAATTAACTTAGAAATCCAGGCACTGGGAGGAGTGCACATTTTTCATTTCTTTGGTGCGAGTTTTATGCTCATTAGCATGAGGGACATTAGTGCTGGGGACTGGAACATTGCATTTCATGTATCTGATCTCAACTTCAGGCATTTTCCGGTGAGGTATAATTTAATCTACTTTTGTATCGGACAAGATTTGTGCTACTAGCATCAGTTTTGCCCTCCAATGTGCTGGTGCAAACAGCAGTTAAGTAAACCTGACTTAACTTGTTAAGGCCAACAACTGGGAAGGCATCTAACTAGAGCTTAAGGAACTTGGAACTTTTTGCTAAATTAAAGATGCTATATAAATACACCTTATACTTGTTGTCTTGCGCCTACTGGGAAGTCGGTTGAGGTTGCCCATACTCATTTAACATAGGATACTTAGAACTGGCAAACAGGGAATTTCATCCCATCACTCCAGTCCGGATTTGAAAGTAAGGGAGAAAGGTCATTTTACCAAAAGCTTGTCTAGATTTTGTTTCAGCTCAAGAAATTCTTTTGAATAGTTTTGTCGCTTCGTCATTGTGATCCTGTATCTCGTGACTCTTAGAAAAAATATCTGCAGGGCTGAGTGGGTAACTGTAATCTGTGATACTGGGCCAGACAAAACCACAGTTCCTTAAGTTCTAGTAAGATGCCTTCCCAGTTGTAGGCCTTCGCAGGTTAACAGCTGTTTGCACCAGCACACTGGAGGGCACAACTGATGCTAGTAGCACAAATCTTATCCAATACAAAAAGTAGATTAAATTATACCTCACTGGAAAATGCCTTAAAATGAGATCAGATACATGAAATGCAATGTTCCAGTCCCCAGCACTAACATCCCTCATGCTAATGAGCATGAAATTCACACCAATGAAAAGAAAAAATGTGCACTCCTCCCAGTGCCTGGGTTTCTAAGTAAATTATCCAGAGCAGAATGGAGCCACACACATCAGAGAGATCCCAGATGTGGTGCCCCAAGTGAGCAAGGTTTGGTCCCGGGACTGTGTAGATCAGCTGATCTCAGTTAGGATAGCAATGGGGCACTACTATTACCTTCAATTTCTCCAACACTGGGTAGGAAATTAAAACAGCCAACCATTCCTGAGCACTATACAGTAACCCTGGCTAAAAAAAGTATGTTTGAACATTGGGGTCATGAAAGGTGCTATGTAAATGCAAGTCTTTCGTTTTATTGGTTAAAAATAATATTGGGTTTGGATCTGACTTCTCCTTAAAGGATCACCGTCACTCACTAATCCAGCCTTACAGTTTACGACAATCTCTTGCTTGAGGTCACCACAAGTGGCTGGCCTCTGTTGTTTCTACCTCAGGATGAGCCGGGGGGCGGGGGAGAGAAGAGATTCATTTGAATTATTTAGTTATTTAAAGAAACAGAGGTTCTCCTTACCTTGATGAGAGATTTGTGAGGTCCTTTTATATCCACTTGGAACAAGTTGCCAAGAATTGGGAGGGCAGGAGGACCTGGGGGAAGCCTGCCTCTCTGCGGCTGTTTGTTTTTAAGGAACCACACCAGGAACAGAATACTGAGCGAAACAAAAAGGAAAGTTGTTCCTGGGTTGCTTAAATCCATGCTAACAGCGTAATGAATGCAGAGGCACAGCAGCAATAAACACTGTGATCTGGTTCCAATACTCAGAGCACTGTCTGGTAGGGTAAAAAAATTAAAAAAACTTTCATCTAATTAAAGCAGAGTTCAATGAACTTCATAAATATCAAAACCAGGAGCTTCAAGAATAAAGACCCAGCAGAATAGCAAGCCTTCCTCCACTCTACTTAAATGAGGGGAATTGAAGACTTGATTATGAAATAATGCAGTAAATTCGTGACATGCCTCAATGATTGCCAAAGGGCGTTGCTCTTCAGCCTATTTACGTAGTTCAGAAATATGTCAGTGAAGCTCCAAGCTAATAGCTGAGCCACACTGTGGTGTTTCTAACCTGTTTTGTTTCAGAGAATGAGAGTATGCGTCAACCTAGAAAACTGGCAAAAATTGGCACAAGCTCCAAAAATCTGACAACCCAAGAAGAAGCCTGATTAGAGGCTTGTGGCTTTGTAACTTAAGCTTTGAGTAAACCCAACATTCCTCCCCTCTAGTGGAGGAGGGGAGGGTGCAGGAAAACATTGCAAGCCTGCAATGCAAAGAAGATTGAAAATATAGAAATATAAAGACTGCTTTAATTTGTGTTCTGAAGTTTTTGTGTGGAAGCTGAGTTCTGTACAGTTTGAGTTTTTGAGTTAGTCCCTGTTTTGGGGCTGGGTGTTTCCAGGTTGAAAGTCAAACCCAGGTTAGGCAAGCAAACAGTCTTTTGTGGATTAGTTTCATGGGATGTGGGCATCAGTGGCAAGGCCAGCATTTGTTGCCTGTCCCTAATTGCCCTTGAGAAGGTGGTGGTGGCTTTCTTGAACCGCTGCAGTCTATCTGGTGTGGGTACACCCATTGTGCTGTTATGGAGGGATTGCAGGGTTTTGATCCAGCGACAATGAAGGAACGGTGATATATTTCCAAGTCAGGATAGCGTGTGGCTTGGAGGGGAACTTATAGATGCCGGTGTTCATGCATCTGCTGCTTTTGTCCTTCTAGGCAGAAATGGTCACGGGTTTGGAAGGTGCTGTCGAAGGAGGCGTAGTGAGTTGTTGCACTGCGTCTTGTTTATGGTACACACTGCTGCCACTGTGTGTCGGAGGTGGAGGGAGTGAATGTTTAAGGTGGTCGATTAGGTGCCGATCAAGCAGACTGCTTTGTTTCTTTTCAGTCACATCCAGGACAGTTTTTTTTTTTTACCAGGAGCATGTGACTGGGAAGTTCAGTTCTAATTTGTCAAGAAAACACCAAAGAGTGTTAAGCCAGCTAAAGAGCTGGGTATTTTTTCTTCCAAAGGCGGCTTTCGGAATTGTGATGGACTGCAGTGGTTGTTTAAAGAAGCCTGGACTGAGGGCTGACCATTAGTTGTCTGTGATGCTGCGCCGTCAGGATGGTGGTGTGAAGGCCAAGGTGGTTCAAGAAGTGAAAAGACCGACTGTTAAAGGGGAGATTACATCGCTCACTATTGACGGGGCATCATTACTTCCATATCTGCATCCTGAAGGACCCGACTTGGAAAAACTACCTGAGGAAGATCCTGATCTTGTACTGTGGAACTGTTCAATGCTATTTTGCTGATAAAACTGTCCAGCAGACTGTAAGGACTACCTTTGTTACATTTGCTTATTAACGTGTAGCCATTAAGATTTATACACCGATTGTCTTTTAACTGTTAGTTCATGTTTAATTTATGTTGGTTTGTAAATTTTACTTAACACTCAAACGAAAAAGCGAAATCCTGTATGTTTGTTATTTTTTGGTTTCCTAAATTGGGGTCAGTCGGTGGATTTGATTCTTTTGGTTTGTTGGTGGTCCACGGGGATGATAACAATTGAATAGTAAATAAATATCAGCGATTCTCCATACAATTACAACATAAACTCATCAACTGCTGCACTGAGCTATAGGAGGTGGGAAACAGGAGCCAGGAAAATGAGGAAATACTAGAATGATTCAAGGTTAGTGGCAATGCAATTGAGCAAGCTTTCTCATTCTGGCTCTGGCCATTGGTAAGGTGTGTAATGGTCAGGAAGGTCAAAAATGCATTGTGTGCCTGAGTAGGCAGCCAGATTCAAAATTACCTGTCAGTGCCAAGTACCATCTGTCCTATCAGCAGCCATTTCCCTTTGCCTCCTGAGATGGCTTTGGGGCCTATGATCGCAGTGTCACTGCTGCGCCTTGTACATTACTAAAATAAGTCATGTTGGAATGCTTGCCTTTGAAGTCAATTATCTGGCAAATGACAGCTTACATTGTATACTGCCTCTAACATATTAAACATCCCAAGCACATTAGCGGTGTGAAAATAGATGCCAAATGGCAGGAGAAGAGTTAGGGAAGGTGAACGGTTGCATGCTGAAGATGTAGAATTTGAGATAAATTTACACTGACTACCTACCAAAGAAGGTGAAGAGAGAGGTAGTAAGACAGTGGACTTAGAGAAAGATTTCCAGAGAGCATGGCCAAGATAGTTGAAGGCTCAATATGTGCCAGATAATTATCATCTTAAACAAGAGAAAGCCCAGCCATCTCTCTTGACATTCAATGGCACCACCATCACCGAGTCAAATCAGGTGGTGAAAAAATGTGGATTACTATTTTAGCTGTGTGGAGAACAAACTTCAGTGAAGAATGAAGACAATTCAAGGGAAATCTAATCAAATACTATATATGAATAATGAAACCAGTCAAGACAAGTACATGTACATGGATGGATTCATCAAACACCTTTATTATATAGGCTGTTTAAAAACAATATTCACCAACAATTCTTCAGAGACTTTAAGGTTAAAACTTATATAAAACAGCACACAACATTATTATACAATTTCAAAACAAGCAGTGGTTTCTTTGTTTATATTTGTCTTGTTTTACTCAGTCATTTTACATGCTCATCATTCATTATTGCAATAGATTACACTGTCCTTTGGCATCTGTTACAATGCCAGCAAGACAAAAACTGTTTACGCAGTTAATAAGATACATTAAAAAGTTTATGTGCCATAGTTCTTGTCCAGTTTTCCAGTATAAATTCCTAATTGCACATAATGGAAACTGTCTATGTAAACTTGTCATGCTGTGATGATCTTTTCCCTCAATTAAAGTGCTGCAGTACCACCACTAGTGAGAGAGTGTAATTACAGCATGAGAAATTTTACATAAGTACTTTTCATTATAACTGCAGACATTGGGATTTATCCAATGGAAATATAAAAATAGGACAGAATTCATGACCTTGCAATGCAGATTGAATCACACCAGCGAGGCCTGGTTCAATGAGCCCCAGGCCTCCAACCCTGCTTCACTTGATGACCAGCCTTAGCATTGACTCCCACATGAAATATCCTGGGAGACCAACTATATACTTAAATATATAACATACATGAAAGTAAATTCATAGCTACAGTCTTGTTTTAGGTTCCAATGACAATTATAAATTGTTCTCTCTTCTGACTAGCAATGTGATCTGGACCCCATAATTAGATTGCAGCCTGTAACTCACTTCCAGGCATCCATCATTTGATATATAAACAAATTCAATTAGATTCCAGTCTACACCTCACTCCTGGATATCCATTATATAACCCAGCCAAAATCCCTGATTGAACTCCAATTTGCAAATATCTCGCCGGCACCCATTATAATTCTACATATACATCACAGGAGGCCCTTGATTAGATTCCAGGGATATAACTCATTCCTTGAAAGATAGGAGCAGGAGTAGGCCACTCAGCCCATCGAGCCTGCACCGCCATTCAATAAGATCATGGCTGATCATCCACTTCAATGCCTTTTTCCCACACTATCCTCATATTCCTTTATGTCATTGGTATTTAGAAATATGTCAATCTCTGCTTTAAACATACTCAATGACTGAGCTTCCACAGCCCTCTGGGGTTAGAGAATTCCTAAGATTCACAACCCTCTGAGTAAAGAAATTGCTCTGTCCTAAGTGGCTTACCCCTTATTTTGAAATTGTGTCCCCCGGTTCTAGACTCCCCAAACAAGGGAAACAGTGGCATCTACCCTGTCTATCCCTTTAAGTATTTTGTAGGTTTCAATGAGATCATTTCAATGAGATATTCTTCAAAACTCTTGAGAATACTGGCCCTGTTTCCCCAATCTCTCTTCATAGGACAGTCCCACCATCCCGGGAACAAGTCTGGTGAACCTTCGTTGCACTCCCTCTATGGCAATAATATCCTTCCTAAGGTAAGGGGACCAAAACTGCACACAGTACTCCAGGTGTGGTCTAACCAAGGTTCTATACAATTGAAGTAAGACTTCACAACTGCTGTGACACAAATCCTCTTGTGATAAAGACTAACATACCATTAGTCTAGGGTTTAGGTGAAGTCTTTTTATTAGAACAGTTGTGAAATGTTACTCAGCCTTTGACTTCTTGATACTGGTGGATTGCTCTGCATTTCCTCCATTTTCAGCTCTTATTTCACTTTTCAGTTTTACTTTTTCTCTCTTCTGGGGAACTATTTGTTTTGGCACTTGTGTAGAAGGACAGTAGTCTTTTAAATTGAGAAACTTAGACGATGGGTCAAGGTCCAGAACACAGGACAGCGCCAAGGCTGATAAAGTTGAGGAAAGATGATGAGGTAAATGATGACGTTTTAAAACTCTATGTCTGTGGATTGCAGGAAAAAGGCAAAACAGAGAGGAAAGAGAGCTGCACAGTTCTGAATTCCTGAAAAAGAGGGTATGAGCCAGTAGGAGTCTTGATTTGGACCTAGTGAATATGCAGGGAAGAGCGTGCAATGTAGATTGTGCAGTTGACCATGTGGATGGGTTACATCAGTGGTTCTCAAATTTTTTTGATTGAAGGACTCCTTTTCAAATATGTTGCATGTAAAGAATTTTTTTAATAATGCTTTTAAGAAACAGGTATTCTGTGCCACTCTCAGCAATCCCCTCCTCGGTGAGACAGCCAGCGCACTCTGTGCTGAACCTATAGTGACCACATTCCTTTCCTGCCTCCAGTCTCACGTTTTCATATTATTTTGGAGGCCCCTGGAAGGTTTTTATAGCCCCCCAGGATCTACGGATCCCTATTGGAGGTCCACTGGGTTATGCAACTCAGGCAGGAAATGAGGTCAGAGGAAATGAGACCAGTATGTGGCAAAGAGCAGAGTCTAGGCCAGTGTTGTTTAATACATTAGTCACTAACCACATGTGACTTATTGGGAATCCAGAAGTGGCTAATTGCATTTCTAATTAGTCATAAATAATGAATACTAGACACCATTACTGCAGATGCTTGAAATCTGAAATATAAACAGAAAATGCTCGAAATAGTCAGCAGGTCTGGCAGCTAGTAGAGAGAGAAAGAGTTAATCTTTGAACATGGAAGTACATTTACCTATATTGTGTGAGTGTAAGTAAGGTGTTCTCTATTAAAATGGTGTTGCCGTAGTCACATCTGTGCTTCGTCAGTAATTTCTATTGAACAACACTGTTCGAGGGAATGTGAGAATGTCTGATCGTCAGTACTGAAGTTCAGGCATCATTTAGAATGAGTAAATTTGAAATACAGAGATCCTGTGATTTTAAAAATTGGTTTAGGAATCTTAGATAAAGGAACAAAAGAAGTTCTAACATCACCTGCTAAAATTCACAATTGACATCCCAGTTGATTTAGCGAGAAATAGCACAGAACCTGTGCACATGGGGCATAGACAGGATCCAACTAGTAGATGCTGAGATGTCAATATCCTTGCGGTCAATTACAGGGTTAAAGACAAAGTTCTGGAGCAGAGTGGTCAAAAAAAGGAAAAGTTCCATCCGAGCCAAGGATTCTCCCAGACACTTTCTCTTCCCTGCAAAAACAGAGATGTTGTTGAGCACAAAGCTGTAAAAGTCTGTCTGCAGCATTCAACTGTTGGGTTGCTTAAAAGTATGTTCCATTAATGAACAGTGTCCTGGATCTGCTTCTGTAATGTAAATTCCATGTACTCATCAAAGGGAGATAAACAGTGTTGGCATGCAACATTCCCATATACCACAATGATTTGCACCAATTGTTTCTCAGCCCAAAACATTAATTTTAATAGAAAATGCCTTACCTACACTCACAATACAGGTAAATGTCCTTCTATGGCATACATTTACTTAATATCTACCAGCATTCAGTAACCAAGAAAATTAAAGCCCTCCCAAAAATCAAAAAGCATTTGCACCCTCTGTACCCTCTATTGCACAAGTGTAACACTTACTTTACATTTTTTTCATAGGTGTGTAGTTCAGTATTAATCAGAGTGAGATGAGTGTCAAAAATGAGCCAGTTTATAATCCACTCCTCCTCTCCACCGCGCCTTCCCCCCCGCCCCCATGACCCCTTTGAATTTTTGTTTGCATGTACAGTCCCCATCGTTTCTGAAGCCCAGAGTTATTACAGGCCACCATTTCTATTAGCCAACTTGTGGTAACTATTCCCATAGATGGCAATTCCAAAGGCACAGTTTGTACCAATATAAAGGTTCAGGTTATTTTTCAGGCAAAATCATATGTTCAACCAGCTATTCACACTCATTAAGGTGTGATCAACTTGGCTACTTACATTTCAGTATGTTAATCATCCCACAAAGCAAAAGTGCTCTTTACAACCATTGGACGGCACAGTGGTGCAGTGGTTAGCACCGCAGCCTCACAGCTCCAGCGACCCAGGTTCAATTCTGGGCACTGCCTGTGTGGAGTTTGCAAGTTTTCCCTGTGTCTGCGTGGGTTTTCTCCGGGTGCTCCGGTTTCCTCCCACAGCCAAACGACTTGCAGGTTGGTAGGTAAATTGGCCATTATAAATTACCCCTAGTATAGGTAGGTGGTAGGGCAATATATAGGGACAGATGGGGATGTGGTAGGAATATGGAATTAGTGTAGGATTAGTATAAATGGGTGGTTGATGGTCAGCACAGACTCGGTGGGCCGAAGGGCCTGTTTCAGTGCTGTATCTCTAAACTAAACTAAAACAACAACTGAGATTTTATCTCATAGCAGGCAAACTGTGTTAGCACCAACCTCCCAGTATATGGGGACTGTACCGTTGTCTTGCTTCTTCAGCTGTCTCTCAAATGCATACTCACTATTGGCCAGAAGGTAAGCAGAACTTATAGATATTTTTCCGAAAATGACATTTTGAAATATCGTACATGAGTAATTTGCGGCATGATAAGCAGTAAAAAAGTGTAGCATGCTTGGGAGGTGCATGTGACTGAACCTATGGTTCTCAAAGCTTTCCACCAATGGAGCTTTCCTCACCTCATGTCTGGGTCTGTTTTAAATGAATTAAGAGATTAATTTGCTATGATTAGCCAACTACTCCATTATTATTGTATCATACAACCACCAAAATGGTAAAAGATTAACTGGATGGACCTTGGTCTTTTTATGTTTAGCAATTACAGTTTAGTTTAGTTTAGAGATACAGCACTGAAACAGGCCCTTCGGCCCACCGAGTCTGTGCCGACCATCAACCACCCATTTATACTAATCCTACACTAATTCCATATTCCTACCACATCCCCACCTGTCCCTATATTTCCCCTACCACCTACCTATACTAGGGGCAATTTATAATGGCCAATTAACCTATCAACCTGCAAGTCTTTTGGCATGTGGGAGGAAACCGGAGCACCCGGAGGAAACCCACGCAGACACAGGGAGAACTTGCAAACTCCGCACAGGCAGTACCCAGAATTGAACCCGGGTCACTGGAGCTGTGAGGCTGCGGTGCTAACCACTGCACCACCGTGCAGTGGTGTTACCCTCAAGCAATTCCCCAGAATATTTATCCATGCCACACTTTGTTTAACGCAAGCCCTTTCTACACTCAACAAAACCCCTTCCTCACCCTTGGATCCATTGTGCCTTTTGAGTTGATCATCTTATTCCATACTAATTTCTATGACCTCCAGTCATGTTCCATCCAGACAGTCCTTTGAGTAAATTTGATACTGAAGGCAAGATCTCCTGAGTAGGATTTACTTTTGCTGGAGGTTGGGAGTGGAGTTGATAATAGTTTAGTGCACTGATCTTTTATCTCTAAGTGACGACTCAACCCAGACTGATGGGATGGAAGTCTCTCTCTGTTGCCTAAAACAATCCTGAGTGTTGGGCAGTGTAGCTACACTGCACTGGAGGGTCAGCCTTGCTGAAGTCCTGGAACCTGAACCCATACCTTCTCACTCAGAAGCAAGAACTGAGCCACAGGTGATATTAAGAGCATAAGATTATAGCATAATGCTATCCATAACTGTATTGATGGGCAACGTTATTCAGAAAGACTCTTACAACTGTGTTCACTTCAGTTTTATCAAAGAAGAAGATGGTGTTCTTTGATCCTAGCTGAGATTGATCAATGCATTTAAATTGTTAATGCTTGCAACATAAATATTATAAATTTTATACAGTAAATGGAAGAACCCTTAGAAGTATTGACAGGCAGAGAGATCTGGGCGTACAGGTCCACAGGTCACTGAAAGTGGCAAAGCAGGTGGATAAGGTAGTCAAGAAGGCATACGGCATGCTTGCCTTCATCGGTCAGGGCATAGAGTATAAAAATTGGCAAGTCATGTTGCAGCTGTACAGAACCTTAGTTAGGCCACACTTAGAATATTGCATGCAATTCTGGTCGCCACACTACCAGAAGGATGTTGAGAATTTGGAGAGGGTACAGAAGAGGTTTACCAAGATGTTGCCTGGTCTGGAGGGCATTAGCTATGAGGAGAGGTTGGATAAACTCAGATTGTTTTCACTGAAACGATAGAAGTGGAGGGGCGACATGATAGAGGTTTACAAAGTTATGAGTGGCATGGTCAGAGTGGATAGTCAGAAGCTTTTTCCCAGGGTGGAAGAGTCAGTTACTAGGGGACATAGGTTTAAGGTGAGAGGGGCAAAGTTTAGAGGGTATGTGCGAGGCAAGTTCTTTACACAGAGGGTGGTGAGTGCCTGGAACTTGCTGCCGGGGGAGGTGGTGGAAGCAGGTACAATAGCGACGTTTAAGAGGCATCTTGACAAATACATGAATAGGATGGGAATAGAGGGATACTGTCCCCGGAAGTGCAGAAGGTTTTAGTTTAGGCAGGCATCAAGATCGGCGCAGGCTTGGAGGGCCGAATGGCCTGTTCTTGTGCTGTACTGTTCTTTGTACTATCATAAGAATAAGCTATCTGTGTGTCCCTTCGAAATACTGGGTTTAGACCTTAAGCTAACAGACCTGTTTAACTGAAAACTTGTGAATTCAGTGAAACTTCACAAACATAAATGTGTTCCAGCTGAACGGGGTATGTTCTGTCAAGATCCAGACTTGCATAAATGTATATTTACTTAGATAGCCGCTTGGGAAAGACATTTCAATATGCTATATTACAACAAGTGAGGTACATGAATTCATCCTGCTACCATCCAGGAATTTGTTGTTGAAAACTAAATGACTATTTTGACAGAATTACAACGAATAATTGATCAATGTATGCATGCTTACAGATTGTACTGATAATAGTGACCAGACATTTGTGTTTCATTTCTGCATTTCATTGTGAAGCTGTTAGCTGTTTCAGGTGTAAACCTGAGCTCAGTTTGATATGTCATTCTAAAGAGAGTTGTATTGTGTCAGCCATGGTCAGTTGGTAGCATTCTCAACTCAGTGAGAGGATTGCAAGTCCACAGTACCACTCCAGAGACTTGAGCACAAAATCCAGGCTGACATTCCAGTGCAGTGCTAAGGGAATGCTGCACTGTCAGAGGTTCTAGCTTTTCAATGAGACATTTAACAAAGGCAGAGATCCCATAGCACTGTGCTAAGTATAGCAGGGAAGTTTAGCCTGGTGTCCAGGGCAATATTTATCCTTCAACCAACACCACTAAAGCAGATTATCTGGTCATTATCACATTGCTGTTTTTGGGTGCTTGCTTTGCACAAATTAGCTGCCATTTTCCTGCATTACAACAGTAACTACACTTCAAAAAGTACCGAAAAGGCTGTTAAAGACTTTGGGACATTCTGAAGTTATGAAAGGTGTGATATAAACACCAGTCTTTCAACTTTGCAAAGGAGGATTAATGAAAAGGTGCAGCTTCCAGATTGAAGGGAATGAGATCCATTTTGGAATGGTTGTTGAAATATTACAAGAGGAAATTACTGTCAGTGATCCCCATTTAGTCTGGCTTGGAAATGGGAATATCACATTGGTGTAATTGGGTTACTCTCCTGAAGTTGGGCATGTTATGGCAGAGTAGAGGGAACTTTATTCTGCATTCAGTCAGGCTGTATGTGATCTGATAAAAAGACAGAAAAAGTAACAAAAAGGGAGGAGACTGTACCTGCCGAAAATGCCATGAAACTTTCACTACTTTTGAAGCCTCCATTTTCATCAAGAAAATGGTTTGGGTTAAACGATTCTGGAATTTCCCACTGGTTTGTGGCTTTCAGAACAGAGGAAAGTACAGGAATCACAAATGTGCCCTAAAAACAGAATGATCACAAGTTCAGACAAGGAAACAAGTGGAATTTACATCAGTAACAACCTGAAGTGCATTACAACAAAGTAACATAATGAGAGAGTGAGATGATGTTATAAATCCTGAGAGAGATCTTCCTTGGTGAGTTAGTGCACTGTCTGATGTAGTATTGATCCATAGGGAGCAGAATGTTCCAGATTTGATCCCTGAACTGGACTGAGTTACTTGATCTTAATTGGAGTAGTAATGGAAATGTTACATTAGAGTTCACCACTGCTGGCTAATGAAGGGGAGGAAACACCCAAAATTCCTGTTCTAGATTTTTATCCGGTAAAATCTACTGTTAAGAGTGAGCTTGGGAATGCTGTGTGATGACCAGATCAGCCTTAATTGTGATGCTACTCATAGTGGAATAACTTGCATTATTCACATATGAAGAATGCCCACTCGTGTGAGGTACTCAACAGGAGTCAGCATCATCAGGAGGCCAGTGAGAAGATTAGATAGGAATCATTATGTCACCCGAAACCCAGGATGTTATATTATATTTGAAACCTGTCCGACTGCGTTACTATTAATTTACTTTCCTTAAAGAATTTATGACAGGCACCTTAATTTTTGTACCCGATGCCACCATTGACTCCATGTGTAGAAGACTGGGAAGTTACAACATCCTCCCAAGTTCTTGCCACTTTATGTGAAGTATGTTAGGCACATTTATTTCTGACTTAGTTGGTCGAACCTCTAGGTTTGAAGATGTTGATTCAAACTCTGTTCCAGAATGCAGTTTGAGCCCAGTCTAGATTGACATCCAAGTGCATAAGTGAGGATGAGAATTTAAATCAAAGTCAAATGTCCCTTTGGTTGAGATCAATGTTAAAGACCTGGTGGTACTATTCAAACAGGGACTTCTCCAAGTGTCCTGTTCAATATTCTGCTTCAACACCGCCAAACACCAAAAACAGAGGGACTGGTCATTCACCTCATTGTGTGTTATGTGAGGCAGTGCTGGTGCACAGTAGCTGCCTCATTTGCCTCAGCAATAGTTACAAAATTTCAAAAGTAGTTCCTTACATGATAGTTTGACATTCTAAAGGTGCAATACAATATGTGTATAACAGGGTATTACAATGGATTTGATTCTGACCTCAGGAATCAGATATCCTTTGAATTCTATATCGTTTGTTGCCATGTGTGGGACATTCATGGGAACAAGGTCGATGTATCGCTGAACCTCGTGTATGACAGCATCTGTGTACGGCATTTTTGCTCGATCTTCAATAGCAGGTCCTCGACTGGATCCAATCACCTTGTCAATCTCTTGATGAATTTTCTCTGGTTGTGTGGGGTGGGGAAGACAATTTAACAATTTTTGTATTGCTGAAAATTGGGCTGGATTTTATGTTGCTGCCACTGTAAAAGATGGCGGCCCGCACATGTGGCTTTTACTCCGCGGAGCCACCATGATCTTATACACGGCGGCTCATTAACATGGCCGGGGCAGACCGCCCTGCCCGGTGACATGGAGGGGGTGGATGAACCATCCCCGGCAACGGCGTCCGGCGCCACTGCACAGGCGCCAGCGTCATTTTTAAAGGGCTTCAAACCCTTTAGGTGTATTTGCATTTTTAAAGTCAAAGAATGTGGAAAAGTGCAGTTACACCTGGAATTACATTTTCACTCCCCTCACCCCCAAGGAAGAATCGATTCATTAATTGGACATTCCCCCCCAAAACAAAACTTTTATGCAGATCCCAACCTTTCCCCCCCCAACCCCCCCCCCCCCCGACCTTTAATAACTTTAACCCTCAACCCCTTCCCACCATCCAAAGAGTTTGACCCCGGTCCCTGCCCTCCCACTCCGCACCGAGAAACCTACCTCCTCCCCCCTCCCCACAGGTGTTGTGCCTCGTTTCCCCAGATGGGAAATTGTGGGGCAATCTAGAACGAGAGGTCATAGTTTTAGGATAAGGGGTTTAAAAATAGAGATGAGGAGAAATTACTTCGCTCAAAGGGACGTGAATCTGTGGAATTCACTACCCCAGAGTGCGGTGGATGCCGGGACATTGGGTAAATTTAAGGAGGAGATAGACTGATTTTTAATTAGAAATGGGTTGAAGGGTTATGGAGAACGGGCAGGAAAGTGGAGTTGAGGCCAAGATGAGATCAGCCATGATTGTATTGAATGGCGGAGCAGACACGAAGGGCTAAATTGCCTACTCCTGCTCCTAGTTCTTATGTTCTTATGGGGATTTGAAGGCACAGCAGTGTCGGCTGCCGGGATGAAGATCGTGGCGGCACGTCAGGAGGTGATGGGAACTTGATTAATGCAGATGAGTTAATTTATTTGAATATTTAAATTATGGTCTGGTCGCCAAGCGGCAGGAGGACCGCCATGAGACCTCGCTGCTGCCAGCAAGATCAGGACAGGCCCTGCCATTGTTGAGGTCTGTGCTGGGCCTCATCCAGGGCAATCTTCCATGACCCACCCCCCACCTCCGCCCCATGGATCCAGACATCGAGGCCCCTATAAAATCCAGTCCATTTTGTCAAAGCTTTTCATCTTGTCCTTATCAGGGCAATCCGCAAGAATACCAATGTAAGGGAAAGTAACAAGTTTACACTGTATGAGAAGAGAGTGCTGATCGGTTGGCAAGTGGACTTTGATTGGTAGAGGCGTTGCCATGGAGAATGCACCAGACTGACAGTTAACTATCAAGCTTTGATTGATCGCTTGACTCTGATTGGTCAAGACATTGCCCTGAGGAATGAACCAGCGAATGGCTGTCACTTATTTTGTTTAGCTGAAACAGGCGCAATGTGTGTACATGTTCTTTCCATCTGCAAAGAACAGGGCCCTGTGTATTAATATATGTAGCTTCCAGTATGTGCAAATGCGCCAAACTACGAGCCTGACTGACAATCTTAAATTGGTTGTCAGTGTAATTCTTAGCACACTAAAGATTATTTAGCAAATGTTGTTCAATTGTGGAATCAGATCTAATGTTGGACACTGTGCTTTGAGTTTTGCAAGCATGGGATGGTTGGGTACGGTCTGTACCTTGCCCATTGCAAACAGTAAAAGGGACATGCTGTTTGATACAATCTGCCAGTCTTTGGGACGTACGGCCTACATACTTAGCATCCTATTGGTATTGAAATTCATATACCAAATTACTCATTTGTGTGATAGGCAGAGTGTCTTTTTAGCTTAAAAGCAAAATACTGCGGATGCTGGAAATCTGAAACAAAAACAAGAAATGCCGGATTCACTCAGCAGGTCTGGCAGCATCTGTGGAAAGAGAAGCAGAGTTAACGTTTCGGGTCAGTGACCCTTCTTCGGAACTGACAAATATTAGAAAAGTCACAGATTATAAACAAGTGAGGTGGGGGTTGGGCAAGAGATAACAAAGGAGAAGGTGCAGATTGGACCAGGCCACATAGCTGACCAAAAGGTCACGGAGCAAAGGCAAACAATATGTTAATGGTGTGTTGAAAGACAAAGCATTAGTACAGATTAGGTGTGAATATACTGAATATTGAACATCAGCAAGTGCAAACCTGAAGAAGAACAACCTGAAAAAAACAGTGGGTAAGCAAACTGAACAAACTAAGATGAAATGAAATAAATGCAAAAAAAGATTGTAAAAAATGTAAAAAGGAATGCAAAAAAAAGGAAGAAAAAATAACTAAAAATGACTAAAAATGAAAGTAAAGTGGGGGGCTGTCATGCTCTGAAATTATTGAACTCAATGTTCAGTCCGGCAGGCTGTAGTGTGCCTAATCGGTAGATGAGATGCTGTTCCTCGAGCTTGCGTTGATGTTCACTGGAACACTGCAGCAATCCCAGGACAGAGATGTGAGCATGAGAGCAGGGGGGAGTGTTGAAATGGTCTTTTTAGCTTGATGGCAGCATTCTATTAGTGGCGAACATGACACGTCTTGCTACTGCATAGTAGCAGCATGAAACAGCTAGCTTCACCTGTTGCTCAAATCAGAGTCAATCTGAGTCCACTTGCCAACCAACAAGTACTCTCTTCTCATACAGTATAAATTTGTTGCTTTCCCTTACATTGGCATTCTTGTGAATTGTCCTGATGAGTGCAACACAAAAAGCATTGACAAAATGTCTCTGTTTTCAGCAATACTCAAGTTCTGTACTACCAAACGACTATTAACAATTTTTTTTTTAATGTATTTAGTTTACAAGCACCAGCTGACTCTTGTCTTCTATCCCAATTCACTTATTGATGAATTGATTCACTTAGCAATACTATATCATTTGACTGCCAGTTCATACAACTGCCTTAATCCAATCACAAGACCAGTGGGGAGTGAGATGATTTTGAAGTGATGGTTTTTCTTTTTATGTAGAAACCCTGAGAAGGACCACTGCCCTTAGTCCAAGGCTCGGTACACCAAGCTTGGGTAAAGTCCATAGGAGGAAGGGAAGTTTGGGGGGGCGAAGTAAGTAATTGTACTGATTTGAAGTGCTGGCAAACAATGAAAGTGGAAAATACTGAGATGAGTCTTTAATACAGGGAAGAACAAGGTGTGTAGAATGGATTTTTTTCCATTCATTCATGTGGGGTTCATTGGCCAGGCCAGCATTTATTGCCCATCCCTAATTACCCTTGCGAAGGTGCAGGTGAGCTGCCTTCTTGAACCACTGCAATCCCTGTGGTGAAGGTACTCCCACAGTCTAGGGAGTTTCAGGATTTTGGAGGGGACCTTAGAGCTGGTGGTATTCCCATGCACCTGCTGCCCTTCTCCTTCAAAGTAATAGAGATTGTGGGTTTGGGAGATGCTGTCAATGAAGCTTGAGCAAGCTGCTGAAATGCAACTTGTAGATGCAAGTTAGAGGGAATGAGAAAGGAAAGTTCAGAGCGCCAGTGGTCATAATAGTATTGATAAAATAGAGAGGGCACAACAGGTTGTGATGAGTGAGGTAGGTTGAAAGCCAGAATTGAGAGAGACACAGCCACTTTAAGAATCATTAGAATGATTACAGCACATAAGGAGGCCATTCGACCCATTGTGCCCATGCTAGCTCTCTGCAACAACAACTCAACTAGTTCCACTCCACCGCCTTTTCCCCATAGCCCTGCAAATTGTTTATCTTCAGATAATTATCCAATTCTCTTTTGAAAGCCTCGATTGAATCTACATCCACCAAACTCAGGCAGTGCATTCCAGATCCTCACTATTGACCAAAAAAGATTTTCCTTGTGTAACCATTGTTTGTTTTTCCCCATTCACCTTAATTTGGTGTCCTCTGGTTCTCGGCCCTTTCGCCAATGGGAACGGTTTCTCCCTATCTACTCTGTCCAGACCCCTCATACTTTTGAACACCTCTATCAAATTTCCTCTTAATCTTCTGCAAGGAGATCAGTCCCAGCTTCTCCATCTATCTTCACAACTGAGGTCCCTTATCCCTGGAACCATTCTTGTAAATATTGTCGACACCCTCTCTAATTCCTTCACATCCTTCCTAAAATGTGGTGCTCAGAATTGGACACAATACTCCTGTTGAGGCTGAACTAGTGTTTTATAAAGGTACATTATAACTTCCTTGTTTTTGTACTCTATGCCCCTATTTATAAAGCCATGGGTTCCATATGCTTTATTAATCGCTTTCTCAACCTGCCCTGGTACATATACCTCTTGGTCCCTCTGCTCCTGCAGCCCTTTTAGAATTGTATCCTTTATTTTATATTACCTCTCCTTGTTCTTCCTACCAAAATGAATCACTTCACACTTCTCTGCATTAAATTTCATCTGCTTGTGTCTGCCCATTCCATCAGCCTATGTCCTTTTGAAGTTTATCACTATCCTCCTCACAGTTTACAATATTTCCAAGTTTTGTGTCATCCGCAAAGTTTGTAATTGTGCCCTCTATACCCAAGTCTAGGTCATTAATATCGATCAAGAAAAGCAGTGGTCCTAATGTGGACCCTTGGGGAATCCATCTATATGTCGTCCCCCTCTCCAAAAAACAACTGTTCACCACTACTCTCCATCTCAAGTCACTCAGCCAAGTTAGTGTCCATGCTGTCACTGTCCCTTTTATTCCATGGGCTTTAACTTTACTGAAAAAAGTATTATGTAACACTTTATCAAAGGTCTTTTGAAACTCCATGTTCACCACATCAACCACATTACCCTCATCAACCCTTCATTACCGCAGCAAAAAACTCAAGCAAGTTAGTTAAACATGATTTGTTCTTAACAAATCCATGCTGGCTTTCCTGAATTAATCCATTTTTGTCCAAGTGACTGTTAATTTTGTCCCGAATTATTGTTTCTAAAGGTTTCCCAGCACCGAGGTTATACTAACTGGATACTGTCCAGAGAGCAGCCAGAAGAATATCCGTAGATTTAAGAGCAGGATTCTGTTTGGACTTGAACTTTTTAAAAGTTACGAGCTGTTGGAAGGAGATGTAGTGTTTGGCAGTAAAAGTAAAACTGAGTGTCTCGGAGGCAGCTTCAGCAACGGAGAGGTTTCTGTTGCATTGTTGGGTTTGTATTAGTAGCATTGCAGGGAGTTCTAGAGAAAGTCTTAGACTCCGGTAATGGTTAAACTAACAACTCTTTATCATTTACATTTACTATATACGCTCACAGCAAGCCACCTAAGTTAGCATCCTTTGTGCTGATATACCTTCTTCTTCTCAAGCCTATCTTATGTGACTGTTAGATCATCGCTCGTACTGTGGAAGGGGTCTCTCTCACTGTCTTCAGTATTAACATCCTTATACTACCATCTGAGATCAGAGGAGATAAAGTGGCCAAGGATACCACACAGCACCTGTTCGGGCAATGTCATTTAGAGAGAGTGGGGTGGGGTGAGAAATGGTTCTGCAGGGGACTTTCTTCGGAGGTTGTGGCTGACACCATTGTAGGAGCAGAGCACGTGGAGCTTCAGTCAGCAACTGTCTACAATCTACTCAATGCTAACACTAGGGTGGCTGAAATGGGAACATATTCCATTCTCCAACACTAACATTTGTATTGCACTGTTGAAATACATCCTCCATTTATTTCAAGTGATGATGCTTACCCTGAATCTGCGGATACTTCACCAGGATCTGAATAGCCCATCGCAATGTTGTACTGGTTGTTTCAGTTCCAGCTAGAATTAAATTCATTACCGACATCAACAAGTTCTTGTCAATGAATTCTGAGTCAGGCTTGTGTTTCTCCTAAAACAAAATGAATGAAATCTACTTATAAAACATTAAAGCTCTTAAATTGTATGTAGTCATTTATGGTGTTTGTTTTCAAACTCAAGTTGTGCTGTTAACCATTCTGTTCATCACATTTTTTGATTGTTTACATATTAATGTCACTGGGATGTTTACAACACCCAATTACCAAAGCAAGTGTTTTGTTCAGTCAGAAATAACCTCAGTGTTTCATTCACCTGATCAGTGTCCATGAAAATCATTTATTTTCAGGGAGGAGGAACAAAAATTTGAACATATGAATATAAAAAGAAAACTACTTCCAGTACCTCATCCATCTTGATGAGGAAACTGTCGATATAATCCCTGGAGAAGTCTTTATGGAAAGTTTTTTTGTGATTTTGAATCATTTCATTCAGAAAATTACTCAAATCTGCTACATTTTGTAAGATCCGCTTGTGAGGCCCAGGCAGAAACTCCATGATCTTCGGGAAGTTATTGTACATCTGCAAAGCAAATAATATTTTCATTAACAAAGTGGTGCTTCTGGCCAGCTGGTGTCAGTAGATTGGTGTAGATCAGATATCCTAAATGGGACACTGCATCAAAAACAGTTTCATCTCCTCGTCTGGTGCTGAGCCAGAGACCAACAGAGAGCTAGACTGTCAGCTGATCTCAGCTCAGAAAAGTTAGGAAGAAAGGCTAAGGTGACTAAGCTTTCCACTTGAGAAAAGAAGGTGTGATATAGGACTTTACAATAATGAGAATAGTTAGGGTGGGAGTAAACGTCCTATTTAACTTGGACAATAAGGATTGGAATAGAGAACAAAATGCACATGCCTCGAGCAAGGTTAGACATTATAGAAATCTGCCCTTTCCACCTCCACCCTCTGTTCCAACCCACACAGGATGGTGGACATGTAGGACAGGCTCTCAATGAAGGTAGTTGATTCAGGGTCACCTTCAAAAAGGAGCTGGATCAACCCCTGTTGAGAAGCTGAATTGGAGGTTATTAGGACTGCTTTAAGCACTGCTTAATTATATTTTCAGGGAGATCAGGATAGGCAATCAACAAGTGATTTGGTAAGGAATTTCCTGATAGAATATCCTATATGGACTGAGAATATCCTGCTTCGACTTGACATTGAGTGGGTTTGATGGGTTGATGCCCATGATCCATTCTGAGTAGGAAACAGAGCAAAGTATTCATTGCCAATCAATGCTTTGCACTGTGATCTTAGCACAAAACTCATATCTCCCATCACAGCATTCTGCTCTACTTTAACCTCAATGTTTTTGCTTCCAATACCCCACTGGTTAGACCATCCCAAATAGTTCTCACTCAGTGAAGAGTTCTTGATGACCCACTTTAAATTTACTTTTAACTAATTGCCCTCTGCTACTCCTTGTCTGCTTAAGTTGAAGTAATATTCTGGGTTTCTTGTGCCTGTACCTATCTAATTGTTTGTAGATCTCGATAACCAACCATAACCAACTTCTGTCTAGATTGTAGAGCTTCAGGTTCTCTAATCTTACCTTATGGCACTACCCCATCAATCTTGGGATCAGTCCCTTTGCTCCTCTCCTCAAGTTCTGCTGTGTTTGTACCTGTTTTTGTAATGTGATGACCACCATTTGTCTCCCAGATAAGCAATTGATCTAAATTCTTTTTCAAATCTTGAGCTGCATCTTCCCTCTGTACTGTTTCACTATTTGAGCATCATCTAGATTTCTGACCAGTTTAGAGTTCGGAACATGATAACAGGAGCAGGCCATCTAGCCCCCTGGAGCCTATTCCGCCATTCAGTCAGATCATGGCTGACCTGTGACCTAACTCCATAAAACTTGCCTTTGCCCCTTAATAGCGTTAACAGAAATGATCAATCTCAGATTTAAAATTAACAACTGACCAGCATCAACTTCGGTTTGCAGATTTCTGCCACACCTGTAGAAGTGTTTCCCATCTTCACTCCTCAAACGTTTGGCTGTGATTTTTAGGCTATGTCTCGTAATCCTAGATTCCCCAATCAACGGAAATAGTTTCTCTTGATCTAGTGTCAGCCCTTTAATAACTTGTAAACTTCAATTATCCTTCTAATTTCCAGTGAACACAACCCTAGTTTGTGCAATTTCTCCTCAGAACTTAACCTTTGGAGTCCAGTTATCAATCTAGTAAATCTAGACTACACTACATCCAAGGCCAGAACTACTCCTAGTGGTGTGGTCTCTAACCAGGGTTTTGTATAACTATTGCATGACTTTGACCCCTTGTATTCCAGTTCTCTAGACATAAAGGTCAGCAATCCATTAGCCTTTTTGATTTTTTTTGTACCCGCCCATTTTAATGATCGATGTACACAGTTTCAGTAACACGATGATATAAATGAAAAAGAATTACCTGCACCCAGGGGCCACTAAAAAGTTGGCCATTTTCTGCAACCAACTCCATCAATGAAAGAAACTTCTTATCTCCATATTCAAACCGATCTCCAAAGACAATGGAACAGATGATATTTGATGTCGCACATCTCAGCAGAAAATCTGGGCTAAATGGGTTCTCTGATACCATTGAGAAAGGCCAGTTAGAAAGGTACAGTGTTACACAAACAACGATAGATATTAAAAATCTGAAATTTCTGTTAAAAAGCAGTCAGTTAGCTATTTGATTGTAGGAGCTTCACATCTCGGTTCTGATTCTGTCCTCATCTGGTGTCTGTATACTGCACTCCTGGTGGAAGAGCGGGGAGGGGCCACTGGGTAGAGGTTGGGAATAAAGAACTGATTTTTCCATCATCAATCTAAAGCCTGAAGCCTACCGCAGTGAGCCCACCACCACACCAGCTGGAATCAGCCAATACAGGGGCATTCCCAATCTTTTTGGCTCAGCTACTCGCTACTATTAACTAGCTGAGCCATCAGGAACTTCTGATGCTACACATCTTGTGTTGATCAGAAATGACCTCCACCTCGTATTGAAACAACTGGCATGACATAGCTTGGGTGTGCACTCACATGACTTGAGAATCCCTTTGATTTACTTTTAACATCCTCATTCAAACCCTTTTCATAAACAAAATCAGAAAATGCTGGAAATACTCAGGTCCGGCAGCATCTGTGGAGAGATAAACAGCGTTAACATTTCAGGTCTGTTTGACCTTTCATCAGAACTGGCAAAAGTTAGAAATGTAATAGGTTTTGAGGAAGTGAAATTGGGGGGCGGGGGGGTGGTGAAGAAGAACAAAAGGGAAGGTCTGTGATAGGGTGGGGGGACAGGAGAGATTAAATGACGAATGGTTTCATTGTTGAAAGCCAAAGCGGGTAGTAATAAGGCAAGTGAAGAAACAAAAGATGTGTCTGGACAAAGTGTAAATGACAGAATAGCAGCCATCTGAACACAAAGTCATGGAATTAAGAAAGAAACAAAGGATGTGTGTTTGGGGGACACGGGGGGTTGGTGGAAGAAAAGAGAGAAAAAAAAAATCGAACCAGCAAAAAAAAACTCAGTGTTGAGTCTGGAAGGCTGTAAAGTGCCCAGTCGAAAGATGAGGTGCTGTTCCTCAGGCATGTGTTGAGCTTCACTGGAACACTGTAGCAGGCCAAGGGCAGAAAGTTCAGAGTGGGAGCAAGGTAGAAAATTGGCTCAACATTTGAGTTCAATCATTTTAAATCATAATCTCTGCCTCCATTTTTTTCAGTTTTTTTTTGTTGAGTTCTACTGCTCCTCTCCTCCCTTTCACTTCCTCAAAACCTGTTACATTTCTAACTTTTGCAGTTCTGATGAAAGGTTACACAGTCCTGAAACATTATTTATGTTTTATCTCTCCATAGATGCTACCTAACCTCTAGAGCATTTCCAGCATTTTCTGTTTCAGATTTCCAGCAACTGCAGTATTTTCCTTTTCGCAAACATCCTTCTTCCCTTTCTGTCTTAGAGTCAGAGTTGTACAGCACAGAAACAGGCCCTTCAGCCCATCGTGTCCGTGCTGGCCATCAAGCACCTATCTATTCTAATCCCATTTTTCAGCACTTGGCCCGTAGCCTTGTATGCTATGGCATTTCAAGTGCTCATCTAGATACTTCTTAAATGTTGTGATGGTTCCTGCCTCTACCACCCCCCTCAGGCAGTGTGTTCCAGATTCCAACCACCCTCTGGGTGAAAAATCTTTTCCTCAAATCCCCTCTAAACCTCCTGCCCCTCATCTTAAATCTATGCCCCCTGATTATTGACACCTCCACTAGGGAAAAAAATTCTCCCTATCTACCCTATCTATGCCCCTCATAATTTTGTACACCTCAATCAGGTCCCCCCTCAGCCTTCTCTGCTCTAAGGAAAACAGCCCTAGCCTATCCAGTGTCTCTTCATAGCTGAAATGCTCCAGCCCAGGCAACATCCTGGTGAATCTCCTCTGCACCCTCTCCAGTGCAATTACATCCTTCCTACAGTGGTGACCAGAACTGTACACAGTACTCCAGCTGTGGCCTAACTACGAGCGTTTTATACAGCTCCATCATAACCTCCCTGCTCTTATATTCTATGCCTCGGCTAAAAAAGGCAAGTATCCCATATGCCTTCCTAACCACCTTATCTACCTGTGCTGCTGCCTTCAGTGATCTATGAACAAATTTACCAAGGCCCCTCTGACCCTCTGTACTTCCTAGGCTCCTACCATCTTGTTTGTGAAGTGCTGAGATCTTTACATGAGGAGTGCTAAATTAATGCAAGTTGTCATTCAGTATACAGCAAATGGTAAATAACTGCAAAAGGGTGGGAACCTTTTAGAATGTTGGATGAGATCCAACTCTCTGCCATCTCTTTGCTAATAGCAAAATAAATACTCACACCTGCACAGAACTCTAATTTCACAAGCCATTGCGTGTCTAAACAGATAGCTGTGGTGCTTTGGCCATTATCACTCCCCGAACTGCCCATTCATCTCACGCTTGTTTGTGAGACCTTGCTGTTTGCAGAAACACCGCTGTGTTTGCCAACGTAACCACACTGACTACAATTTGTATGATGTACCTTGGGACATGTAATAAGATACGAAATAAGTGTGTCTTTCTTTACCACATATTGGGCTTCCAATGCAGGGCTCACCCATTTGGTTTACTTTTAAACAGGGCTGTTCAGACACTTGTCCTACATACAACAGTGACTACAATTCAAAAAATACTTCATTAGTTGTAAGGTGCTTTGGAACATTCTGAGGTTGTTATAGGCATGATATAAATGAATTATAAATTGACAACAAATACCAGTTTTGAAAGAATCAATTTTCTCTGATCTACTAGCACCACTATTTTAAATCTGTACATAAACAAACCACCTGTGACCAGATTGCAGTAATTCATCCATGCTGATGTCAGCGCCTTTGCAACACAACCTAGTGATCATATTCACAAATGATACGAAACTCATGACGAAGCACTACCTGAAATGGCTGTCTTCCACTTGCTGTCCAATGACAATGCCCATCATGAGCTCCCTGGATTAGCGGCGGACGGAAACAATGGTGCTCTGCCCGCACAGGCCACACGTCACCGAGCTGCCGCGATATTAAGCGCAGCGGTTCTTTAAAATAGCCAGGGCAAACCGCACCCCTGCCCCCACCGGCCAATGACGTGAGAGGGTGGGTGGCCCGTCCCTGGAAATGGCGTCAGCTGCCTTTGCACAGGCGCTGACACTATTTTTAAAGAGCTTCGAACCTTATCATTACATTTAACCATTTAAAGGAGAATTGATTTTTTAAAATTAAATAAGTTGATCCTGACCCTCACTCACACCCCCCAATAACCACTGAATTAAGTACCTGCCCTCTCCCCTCCTAAAACACTTACCCTGACCTTCCCCCTCAAAGTTCATAAACTTTAAACTTTACCCCTTCCCACCATCCCTACACCAATAAAATGACTCTGACACCGCTCCTCCTCACCCCGCACTGAAAAACTTACCTTCTCCCCCCTCCCCATCAGTGTTCCGCCTTGGATCCCCCGACCAATGTTGCACCGGGACAGACAGCAGGAGTGGGAAGGTAATCTATTCCTTTATTTAAATTATTTCGCATATTCAAATTTGTCTCCTGTTGCCAAGTGACCACGAGGCCTCACTGTCATCAGCAATATCGGGCTGGGCCTTCCCGGCATCAAGGCCCCTGAAATCGGGGGGTGGGTCTGTAAAATTCGCTCCACTATATCATCTTAAATGGTCAATTCATCAAATTTAATGTCAGGACCCAGATAGCAATTTTCAATGAGGCAGCTAATTAAGGGCCACATCCAGAATCCCATCCAATTAAGGACAGTGGGCAGTCTTCCAAAGCTGGAGGGTCAGTAGGATGCCCTCCAGCACTGACAGGTCGGCAGCCTCACCTTCAGAGGTGGGAGTTGCCGATGTAGGTAGGAGAGAGAGAGAGCCTCAAGATGTAGGCGCTTTCCGAAGAGCTTTCACAAATGTTAGTAATCAAAAAGGCCACAGCTGCCAGGCCGTCATCATGGAGGGGCTACCCCTCCACTGGACAGCCAATGGCTGCAGCTTTGACCCTTTGGCTGTGGGGGGTGGGTTTCCTAGCAGGATGGAGCGCTGTCAAACCCCCCACCCCGTCCTTGGGTTTGCTGCTAGCCAGGAGGCCGCCTCCATCTCTTTGCCGTGTTTTGGAAAGTTCAAGTCAACATTTGGAGACCTGAAATAGGCCCTTTAATTGGACATAATAGGCTTTCCCACTCATCCCTGGCAGTGATCCTTGCCTATCCCCAGTTTGGAACTTGGATAAAGGAGAACAAGTCTACTTTTGATCATTGAAAATAATCCTCTAATACTTCAGTCAGAAACCTTTTTTATTCCTGATAGCTGTAACCAGGAACTGTGCTTCTTCCTGGATCCGCTCTTCAATGCCTTTTTTCCCCATCCCAAAATTCCTCAAGGTGCTGAGAGAAAATCTCCGAAGCTGTTTCCATCTCTCGCCACTACTGGAGATAATTCCTGCAAGAGAGACATTAACATTAGAGAAGAAATTAGTGATTGAATTTTCAATTGGCTGTTGACAAAAAAATATACTGAATATTTTCGATTTCCTTTTTCCCTTTTCTACAGCTGCCAAGAATACCTCATCCATATGGTCATCCTCCTGGTGGGACTACACAAAAGCAAAATACTGCGGATGCTGGAAATCTGAAATAAAAACAGAACGTGCTGGAAGTACTCAGCAGGTGTGGCAACATCTGTGGAGCGAGAAATGTTTCAGATCTGTGACCTTTCATCAGAACTGGGAAAAGTTAGAAATGTTTTGAGTAAGTGAAAGGGAGGGAAGGTGGGAAGAATAGCAAAAGGGAAGGGTTGGAATAGGATGAAGGGCAGGAGAGATTAAAATGACAAAATGTTTCATGGTGCAAGGCCAAAGGGAGCAGTAATGGGACGAGTAAAAAAAACAAAAGCTGTGTCTAAAGGAGGTGTGAATGGCAGGATCCTGAATAGCTGCCGTCCGCATGCAAAGTAAAGGAAATAAGAAAAACAAGAGGACAAAAAAAAACAGCAAAACAAAATGGGTGCAGAGGTTATGATCTAAAATTGTTGAACTCAGTGTTGAGTCCAGAAGGCTGTAAAGTGCCCAGTCAAAAGATGAGGTGCAGTTCTTCGAGCATGCGCAAGTTGTGGGTTGAAGGCCCGTTCAAGACTTTAGGAATTAACCTAGTTTGACAGGTTAGTCCAGTACTGAGGGAATTGTGCATTGTCAGAGCTTTGTCTTGCTGATGAGATGTTAAACCATCTCCCAATTCAGGTAGATACTCTTTTCAAGAAGAGCAGGGAGTTCTCCATGTGTCCTGGACAACATTTATTCCTCAACCAACATCACCAGAAATTTTGATGGCAAAGTACAAAATTGGCAGCATTGTGAGGCAATGGCACTAAAAGTTGGACAAGCCAACTTGGTTCAGTTGGTAAAATACTTGTCTGAGTCAGAAGACTGTGGTTTCAATTCCCACGGCAGAATTTCAGCACGTAGCCCACACTGATACTTCAGTGCAGATTGTAAAAGAACATATTGAATTGTTTGAAGAAGAGCAGGGGTTCTCCTGGTGTCCTGGCCAACATTGACCAATTAACTACCACAAAAAAAACAGATTCATCATTTATATCATTGCTCATTAACTGCCAATATTTGCCTGCATAATAGCAGTGAATATAGTTCCAAAGTACTTATTGGTTCTGAAGAGCTTTGGGATGTTATGAGAATGGAAAAGGTGCTTTGTAAAAAAAGTGCTATATTTCTATGATGGAGGGTTGAATGACCTCATTTTGATCCTCACTTTTTTAAATTTTGACAAAGAAGCATAGAATTAGCATTATCACTAGATGAATAAGGGAGAAGTTAGGGTTAAAAGCAAGGATACAAGAATATAGGGAAAAGGTCAGGGAAGTGGAATAGGAGTAGGCAACTCCGGTTGATGATCTAACACTGGCAAAAGCTCAATGCGCCAAATGGTCTCCTCCTGTGCTGTACATTCTATGATTCTAAAGGCTCAAATCTCATGAGGGAAAAAATCAGTGATAGTAATTTGAACTGAGAATAAAGGGTTCTCACCATAGTCTTCTGTCATTTTTTTGAGGACCGGTAAGAGATACCTGCTGCCAAAGTCATGCCCTCGCTCAATCAAAGCTTCCTTCACAGTCTCTAAGCCACATAACACCACTGCAGGGAAGCCACCAAACCAGATGGTGAATACAGGGCCATACTGCTTGCTTAGCTGTGGAGACATGAAAGATAAGGAACAACTGTTAAAAAAGGTGCGGCACCCTGGATAATATCAAAGTATTTATTGACACCACTGTATCAGCCTAGGAATTGGTGGCAGATGGGGCAGGGCTTACAGCAAAGTGTTTTTACTCAGCAAATAGATTCTATTTAAACAGCATACTACAGCAAACAGTCTGCAGTGTTTATTTAAAAAGTCTCTACAAACTAGATAAACAGAACTCATGATGGATATTACAGCAAACTTCTACCAATAAAAGCTTTCTCCAGCAAAATACAGTTAGTGGAGGAGAGTAATATTCAAGTTATGAGCGTAAAATCAATCCCAGTCACTTACAGCAGTGCAGTCTCCAGGTGTAATCGACAGGGTAATTAATTTCCCTATCTCCAGTTTGGCTGGGAATAATGGTGTCACTATATTTCATTGACCTCTAGGATAAAACCTGTTTCTATTGTGTTTCTAGCAATAAGCATGGCTCAAATGCAAAGTCCATATGCTCATCCTGGGTGCATGGAATATATTTCACCCTGAGATTATTTTCCAGTTTCCTTTCCTGAAAGTGATGAATCCTGGTGGGGTGAAGTCCCAATGGTATCTCATTCAAGACCTCACTCATCATGTATGAACCTAAACAATGAGTAGCCGGTAGCTTTTTAATCATTGGGAGCCTCACAGTTAAATCTAGTCCTATTATCATCCAATATCCAAACAGTTGCTTTTTCCAGCCAGAGCCTGTTGAGTAACAATCCACAGCGAGAACCTTGAGCCATTCTATTCTTCCTAACCTGTGGCACAGAGGCCAGTTGTAGAGCTTCACTGAGATCAGCTCACTCAGACCAGGCATCACATCTGAGACCTCCCTGATACACGCAGCTCAGCTTTGCTCTGAGCAGTTTACTGAGAAAATCTGCCTTCACTTGCTAAGGCCAGCAGCTGGGAAAGCCCCTTACAAGGACTTAAGATACTTGATGCTTTATGCTAAATTAGAGGTTCTATATAAATACAACTTATTGTTCTTGTCTGTCCCTGACAACTGTCTGAGGCTGAACCAGATTGTTAGCAACCTTGGTGTCATATTTGACCCCAAGATGAGCTACCGACCATATATCCTGGCATTCCCTAAGACCACTTATTTCCACCTCTGGAATATCACCCGATTCCCCGCCTCAGCTCATCTGTTACTGAAACCGTTATCCATGGCTTTGTTACCTTTTGACTTGACCATTTCGATGCACTCCTGGCTAGCCTCCCACGTTCTACCCACCATAGATTTGAAGTCATCCAAATCTCTGTTGCCAATGTCCTAACTTGCACCAAGTCACATTTCTTTGCTCATTGACCTACATCGGCACCCGGTGAAGCAACATCTCAATTTTAAATTCCCTGTCCTTGTTTTCAAATCCCTCCATGGCCTCATCTCTCCCTATCTCTGTAATCTCCTCCAGCCCCACAATCCTCTAAGATATCTGTGCTCCTCTAATTCTGAACTCGAGGTTCCCCAATTTTAATCACTCCATCATTAGCGGCCATGGCTTCAACCGCCAAGGCCCCAAGCTCCGGAATTCCCTTGCTAAATCTCTCAGCCTCTCGAACTCTTTTTCTTTCTTTAAGACACTCCTTAAAGCTGACACCTTTGACCAAGATTTTGGTCATACTGCCCTCATATCTTTCTATGTGTCTCGGTGTCAAATTTTGTTTTATAATGCCCCTGTCAAGTGCCTTGAGAAGTTTTGTTACATTAAAGGCAAGTTGTTGTTGTCATCCTGTGCCCACTAGGAAGTAGGTTGAGACTGCCCAAACTCATTTCACGTAGGACACAGCCAGCAGACAGAGAATTTCATCCCATCAGTCCACGTTGGATTTGAACTCAGGTTGAAAGATCATTTTACAAAAATCTTGCTTAGATTTTATTTCACCTGAAGAAATGTTGTTGATATATTTTATCACTTCATCTTTCTGATCTGACACTCATGACTCTTAGAAAAAAAAAAATCAAATATTTGAGTGTTAAACCATCGTCTGATACTGAGCCACATAGATCCAGAAAGATCCAAGCTTTGATCCTCGGATTGTGTAGATCAGCTGATTTTAGTTAGGATAGCGATTGGGCATTACCCTCAATCTCTCCAATACTATAGGAAATCACATAAGCCAACCATTCTGAGCACTATTCAGTAACTTCAGCTAAAAAGAAAATGTATGTTTTGACATTGTTAAGGACAATATTGGGTTTGACTATGTCTCCCACTTAAAAAGTCACCAACACTCACTAATCCAACCTAACAGTTTTAGAATAGCATATTGGTGTCCAGGGGTGGCTGGCGTCTCTACATTTGTACCCCAGGATGAGTCCAAGAGGAAGGATGGGAAAACGTTGGGAAGAAACAAACAGACATTTTGCATTATTTAGTTATTTTAGGAAACAGAAGTTCTTACCTTGATAAGAGATTTGTGAGGTGCTTTTATATTCACTTGGAACAAGTTGCCAAGAATTGGGAGGGCAAGAGGACCGGGGGGAAGCCTGCCTCTCTGCGGCTGTTTGTTTTTAAGGAACCACACAAGGAACAGAATACTGAGCGAAACAAAAAGGAAAGTTGTTCCTGGGTCATTTAAATCCATGGTGACAGCACAAGGAATGCAGAGAGACTCCAACAGGAGCAAAAGGCTGTGAGCTGATCCCGATACTCAGAGCACTATCTGCGAGGGAGGAATAAAGAAAATAAATTTTATCTGATTTAAAGCAGAGTTCTATGAACTTCACAAACAGCAAAGCCAGGAACTACAAGAACAAAGACCCACCAGAACAGCAAATCTTCCTTGATTCCGCTTAATTGAGGGGAATTAAAGATTTGAGAAATGCTTGCATTTATATAGTTTCTTTCACAACCTCAGGATGTCCCAAATTGCTTTATAGCCAATGAAGTGTTGTCTTTTGAAGTTGTAATGTAGGTCATGGTGCATGGCCATGATTAAGTAATAGAGCAATTGGTTCAGTGTCTCTTATCAGTGTTTTGAGATACTGATTGCCAGAGGTCATTGCTTTTTAGCCTACTGATAATCAGGAATATGTCAGGAAAGCTCAAAGCCAGTAGCTGAGTCATCCTGTGGGACTTGTTCACCTGTTTGGTTTCATAGAAAGTGGGTGCCTGCCTACATAGAGAATAGCAAAGGTTGACACAGGCCCCAAAAATCTGACAACCCAAGAAGGACCCTGATTATAAGCCGTGGCTTTGTATGTCAACTGTGGGTAAACCCAACATTCCTCCTCTGGAAAAAAGGAACATTCGCGCCAAACAAGTGCCAGGCAATGACCATCTCGAACTGAGTGCTGCTGGAGGGCACAGAGTGTAAAGAAGGGAGTTTAGTAAGTGAGGGAGTTTGGTGAGGAGGGGGACTATGATTTAAAAAATAAATTTGTCTGCACTGAGAGCTACTTTGAGTGCACAGCATGTAAAGTGGGAGTTGGTGTGTGAGGGAGTTCAGTGAGGGAGGGGCTCCTTTCTTTTTCTACCTTTTTTCAGCCTCCAGTAGTTGCAGCTCTCTTCAGTACAGGGGAAGAAGCTGATTGGTGAGTAACTGATAAGTTATTTTACTTCTCATTGTAATAAATAGTTTTTAAAGTTACAGAATGGCAGGGAAGCTTTGCCAAGTTGAATGTACATCCTGTGGTATGTGGGAAGTTATGGCTGCACCACGTGTCCTGGACGAACACATCTGCAGGAAGTGTCACTGGCTGCAGAAGCTTGAGCTCCGGGTTTCGGAACTTGAGCAGCGGCTGGAGTCACTGTTGTGCATCTCTGAGGCAGAAGACTATGTGGATAGCATGTTTAGGGAGGTGGTCACACCGCAGGTTAGGAGCATGCCGGCAGAGAGGGAATGGGTGACCGCCAGGCAGTCTAGGAGAACCAGGCAGGCAGTGCAGGAGTCCCCTGAGTCTATCTTGCTTGCTAATTGGTTTCCATTTTATATTCTGGTGAGGGTGATGGTTCCTCAGGAAAGTACAGCCAGAACAAAGTCCTTGGCACCACTGGTGGCTCAGCTGCACAGGAGGGAAGGAAGAAGAGTGGAACAGCAATACGTCATAGGGGATTTGATAGTCAGGTGATCAAGACAGGCATTTCTGCAGCAGTAAACGTGACTCCAGGATGGTGTGTTGCCTCCCTGGTACCAGGGTCAAGGATGTCACGGAGCAGCTGCAGGACATCCTTCTGGGGGAGGGTGAATAGCCGGAGGTCATGGTCCACATTGGTATCATGGCATGGGTTGGAAGAGGAATGAGATCCTGAAAGCAGATTTTAGGGAGTTAGGAAGGAAATTAAAAAGCAGGACCTCAAGAGCAGTAATCTCAGGATTACCCCCAGTGCCACGTGCTAATGAGCATCGGAATAGGAGGATTGATCAATTGAACACATGGCTGGAGAACTGGTGTAGGAGGGAGGGCAGCAGATTGCTGTGGCATTGGGACCAGTTCTGGGGCAGGTGGGACCTGTACAAGATGGACGGGATACACTTTAACAGGACCAGGACTAATATCCTCACAGGGAGATTTGCTGGTGCTGTTGGAGAGGGTTTAAACTAGCTTGTCAGGGGGATGGGAACCTGAGGCGTAGCTCAAATTGGAAGGAAGTAAAGCTGGTAACAGGAGCTGGAAAAGTAGCGAGCGACGTTAGAAGGCAGGTGAAACAAAGGCGAGCATCAACTAGACTTAGAATGCAGAATAATGTCAAGAAGACAAGGTTTTTGGGCACTCCACCTGAATGCACGCAGCATTCGCAACAAGGTAGATGTTTTAAAGGCCCAAATAGAGGTAAATGGGTATGATCTAATTGCCATTACGGAAACGTGGCTGCAGGGTGACCAAGACTGGGAACTGAATATTCAAGGATATTTGACATTTAGGAAGGACAGAAAAAAAGGACAGAAAAAAAGGAGGTGGCGTTGTGCTGATAATAAGGAATGGGATCAGTACATTAGTAAGGGAGGATCTCAGATCGGAAAAACTAAATGTGAAATCTGTTTGGGTAGAGCTAAGAAACAGCAAGGGGCAGCAAACATTGGTAGGAGTTGTTTATAGGCCACCAATCAGTAATGGTAATGTGGAGCATGGTATTAATCAGGAAATTAGAGAAGCCTGTAGCAAGGGTAATACAGTAATTATGGGTGACTTCAATCTGCACATAGACTGGGTAAGCATAGTGAGCACGAATGCTGTGGAGGACGAGTTTCTGGAGTGTGTTGGGTATGGCTTGCTAGAGCAGTATGTTGAAGAACCAACTACAGAACAGTCTATTTTAGATCTTGTATTATGGAATGAGAAAGGGCTAAATAATAATCTTGTTGTAAAAGAACCTTTTGGGATGATTGACTATAATATGATAGAATTTTGCATTATGTTTGAAAGGGAGGTAATTCAATCTGAAGCCAGGGTGTTAAATTTGAACAAAGAAAATTTTGAAGGTATGAGGGGCAAATTGGCTGAGGTGGACTGGGAAAATACATTAAAAGGTATGACAGTACATAGACAATGGATAGACTTTAAAGAATTATTACATAGTTTACAGCAACTATCCATTCCTTCAAGGCCCAAAAACCCCAAAAGTAAAGGCAGTCAACCGTGACTAACTAAGGAAGTTAAGGATTGTATAAGATTAAAAGGCCTATAACGTTGTCAGAAATAGTAGTAAACCTAACGATTGGGAGGATCTTAGAATACAGCAAAGGAGGACCAACAAACTGATAAAGAAAGGGAGAATTGAATATGAATGTAAACCAGCAAAAAACATATAAATGGACTGTAAAAGCTTCTATAGGTACGTAAAAAGGAAACGTTTGGCTAAGACAAATGTGGGTCCATTACAGGCAGAGCCAGGAGAATTTATAATGGGGAATAGAGAAATGGCAGAGAAGCTAAATGATTACTTTTGTGTCTGTCTTCACTGAGGAAGATACAAGAAATCTCCCAGAATTAGAAATTCAAGGGACTAGAGAGAATGAGAAATTGAAGGAAATTAGTATTAGTAAGAAGACTGTATTGGAGAAATTAATGGGGCTGAAGATTGATAAGTCCCCAGGACCTGATACTCTACATCCCAGAGTGTTGAAAGAGGTAGCTATGGAGCTAGTGGATGCATTGGTGATCATCTTCCAAAATTCTGTAGATTCTGGAACAGTTCCTGCAGATTGGAAGGTAGCAAATGTCACCCCACTATTTAAGAAGGGAGGGAGAGAGAGAGAAAACAGGGAACTACAGATCCTGTTAGAATCTATTCTAAAGGATGTGATAAATGGACACTTGGATAATAATGAGCTGATTGGTCAACATGGATTTATGAATGGGAAATTATGTTTGACTAACCTATTGGAGTTTTTTGTGGATGTTACTAACAGAATTGATAAAGGGGAGTCGGTGGACATGGTATACTTGGATTTTCAGAAGGCTTTTGATAAAGTCCCCCACAGGAGGTTGGTTACCAAAATTAAAGCACATGGGACAGGAGGTAATATACTGGCATGGATTAAGGATTGGTTAAAAGGCAGAAAACAGAGAGTAGGGATAAACGGGTCATTCTCGCGTTGGCAGGCTGTGACTAGTGAGGTACCGCAAAGATCAGTACTTGGGCCCCAGCTGTTCACAATATATATCTATGATTTGGATATGGGGACCAAATGTAATATTTCCAAGTTTGCAGATGACACAACACTAGGTGGGAATGTGTATTGTGAGGAAGATGCAAAGTGGCTTTAAGGGGATTTGGACAGACTTAGTGAGTGGGCAAGAACATGGCAGATGGAATGTAATATGGAAAAATGTGAGGTTATCCATTTTGGTGGGTGGAACAGACGTGCAGAGTATGTCTTAAATGGTAAGAGATTAGAAAGTGTAGATGTACAAAGGGACCTGGGTGTCCTCGTCAATAAGTCACTGAAAGCTAACATGCAGATGCAGTAAGTAATCAGGAAGGCTAATGGTATGTTAGCCTTTATTGCAAGAAGATTTGAGTACAGGAGTAGTGAAGTCTTGCTTCAGTTGTACAGAACCTTGGTTAGACTGCACCTGGAGTACTGTGTGCAGTTTTGGTCCCCTTACCTTAAGAAGGATATTATTTCCATAGAGGGAGTGCAATGAAGGTTGACCAGACTTGTTCCCGGGATGGCGGGACTGTCCGATGAAGAGAGATTGGGGAAACTGCCTGTATTCTCTAGCGTTTCGAAGAATGAGAGGTGATCTCATTGAAACCTACAAAATACTTTAAGGGGATAGACAGGGTAGATGCAGCTAAGATGTTTCCTCTGGTTGGGGAGTCGAGAACCAGGGGACACAATTTAAAAATAAGGGGGAAGCCACTTAGGACACAGATGAGGAGAAATTTCTTTACTCAGACGGTTGTGAATCTTTGGAATTCTCTAACCCCAGAGGGCTGTGGAAGCTCAATCATTGAATATCTTTAAAGTAGGGATTAACATATTTCTAAATACCAATTACATAAAAGGATATGGGGATAGTGTGGGAAAAAGGCATTGAAGTAGATGATCAGCCATGATCGTATTGAATGGCGGAGCAGGCTCGATGGGCTGAATGGCCTACTCCTGTTCCTATTATGTTCCTATGTTCAAACAAGAGAGAATCTAACCATCTCCCCTTGATGTTCAATGGCATTACCATCACTGAATCCCACTATCAACATCCTGGGGGTTACCATTGACCAGAAACTGAACTGGACCAGCCACGTACATACAGTGGCTACAAGTGCAGGTCAGAGATTAGGAATTCTGTGGTGAGTAACTCACCTCCTGACACCCAAATGCCTGTCCACCATCTACAAAGCACAAGTCAGGAGTGTGTTGGAATATTCTCCACTTCCCTGGATAGTTGTAGCTCCAACACTCAAGAAGCTCAACACCATCCAGGACAAAGCAGCCCGCTTGATCATCACCCCATCCACCACTTTCAACATCCACTTCCTTCACCACTGATGCACAGTGGCAGCAGTGTGTACCATATTCAAGATGCACTGCAGCAACTCACCAAGACTCCTTAGACAGCGCCTTTAAAACCCACGCTCTCTACCATGTAGAAGGACGAGGGCAGCTGATGCATGGGAATACTCCGTTCCTAACAGCACTGACAGTATACCCACACACCAAGGACTGCAGCGGTTCAAGAAGTCAGCTCACCACCACCTTCTCAAGGGCAATTACGGATGGGCAATAAATGCTGTCCTAGCCAGTGATGCCCAAATCCCATGACCGAATAAAAAAAAAGGCAAAAACATAAGAAACGAATGATGATTATCATAGTTTGACCTTCAACAGTAAGCACAAGGAGATTGGCTAACTATGGTAGATATCACTGCCAACCCCAAACACATCTTCATTTCAGGTCTCCACACATAAACTATCAGCAGGAGCCAAGACTGGGAACTCTGGCTGCCATTCCTTTCCCTAACACTGGGACACAGTGTCCAATTGGACCATCTCTACTACTGTGCTGGTTGAGAACTAGCATATATTATAGACTATCAGGTGCTGTCTTTCAGATGCGATGTTAGACTGAGACCTCATCTGACTTCTCAGGTGGATGTAAAAGATCCTTGGCACTATTTGAAAAGCAGGCATGTTCTCCCCAGTGTCTTGGCCAATATTTATCCCTCAACCAACATCGTTAGAACAGATTGTCAGGTCATTATCACATTGCTGTTTTTGGGAGCTTTCTGTGCACAAACTGGTTGCCACGCTCCCTACCTTACAACAGTGACTGCACTTCAAAAGTACTTCATTAGCTGTAAAGCGCGTTGGGATGTTCTATGGTTAGTAAAGGCGCTATATAAATGTAAGTCTTTCTTTTAGCACACCCCTGGCTGGTCTCCCACATTCTACCCTCTGTAAACTTGAGTTTATTCTGCTGCCCATGCCCTAACTTGTACCATATCTTGCTGACCCAGCTCCCCTGTGCTTTCTGTTTTCCAATGGCTCCTGGTCAAGGCAACTTCCCGATTTTAAAATTCTCATCCAAGCTGGCCTCACGCCTCCACGCACCCCCGCCCCCCACCACCACCACCACCCTCCCTGCTCTTCTTTGTAATCTCCTTCAGCCCTACAGCCTCCCCCCAGATCTCTGCACTCCACCAACTCTGGCCTCTGAAGCATTCCCAATTTTAATCACTCTACAATTGGCCTTGAGCTGCCAAAGCCCTAAGCTCTGGAACTCCCTCCCTCTGTACCTTTGCCTCTCTTCTGCTCTTTCCTCCTTCAACACGCTTCTTAAAACCTATTTCTTTGATCAAACGTTTGGTTTTCTGTCCTAATAACTCATTATGTAATTCAGTGTCAAAGTTTGTTCCTTAACAGTCCTGTAAAATACCTTGGGATGTTTTATTATGTTAAAGGCGCTATATAAATGCAAGTTGTTGGATTATGTTGCCCTTGTGCCTGGAGCTACTGAGTCACCTGGGTATAGTAAATGAAGGAAATCATGTGGTGACAGCACAAAATGGTTGGAAAATCAGGCGGGCTGCACTCAGGCACGTGCCCCTCCCAGTCGATTTTCCTGTATTCCTCGCAGCCAGGTGATCAAATAGCTTGGAAAAATCTGCTCCAATTTCATTCAAAAAGAGAAAGCAAATCCATCATCATTTAAAACCCTAGAACCAAACTCAAGTTGCAATCCATAAATCCTACAGTTAACTTCAAACATTAAACTAGTCAATGCTAATATTCATGACATTTCTGACAGTTACCTTGAAAACTGAAATGCTATTACAAACTTTCGGTTAAACTTTCTGCCTATTTGATGAAGGAAGTTTGGCCAATAGCATTACCAAGTTCAGCCAGAGTTCAGTTGTTGAATAAGTTGGGAATTTTTAACATGTATTCCTGGCACCGATTATCTTCACTGCAGTGCCACACTGCTGTAAGTTACATCCAGTGGTGTCACAGTGTGGGTTTCTAGTGGTTGTTCTTTCTTTGTTGTAATCCTGCTGTAACTACTGTGGGCGGTCAATGGATATTGAGGGCCTGGTCAAAAGTCCACCTTTTGCCAAATTACAATTTGGGAGCATTAGTAAGGGAGGAATAAAACCGGGCTACCTATACAGTGACCTCTGCTGAAAATATTCAGGTTGGTCAGGTTTGGGTTTAGCTATGATGGCATACATGGTCAAGTAACCTTTTGGCACTCACTGTCCAATCCCTTACATGAAAAAAGCCAGTAAAGAGCTTCCAACAGCTGAACATACACAAAATATGTAGGCAAATGGAAAAGCTAAATTCAGAATATCACTTGAAATGAAAATGTGAAAGTAGGACAAAGGAACACAGGTTCAAACTAATAAATGAATTTTCAAAATATAGAACAGGTTCCTGGATAGAGTAGGAGAGGCAAAAATCCTGAAATTATTTTTAAAACAATTAGCAACAGGTCTGGAGGACTGTGATTCTTCTGGGTGGAAATACTGAGATTGGTGAAATTACTTTCCTCGTTTATAATTACCTGGTGATCTTGAGATAACAATTTCAGGAGAATTGAGGGAAAAAAACTAAGTAAAGCAAATAAAATGTGAATGACTGAAGACTCTTCCCCGTCCTCAAATTGTGAAGATCTATCTGAAGTCCTTTACCTTCCGTCTAAAGACTTGGCTGAAGCTCTTCACTGTTCCTCTAATTGTGATGTTTCAGATTTCACCTACTATTACAGCTCAGGCTTTGAAAATGCTCTTTTCTTCTTCTAACTGCCTGACTACAGTTTCTGTAAGGTGGCCAGACCCCTTTCGAATTGCAATCACCATCTTTTGTTTCCTGAAATGACATACCCCTGCTCCAACAATTAACTCTGATTATAATAAATTACATACTGAGATTTCCATAAATATTTACACTGTACCTTATACTGTAGCTCACCACTGGTATCAGAGCCCTTTCCTATCCTGAGTGGCGTGAAACAGGGCTGTGTTCTCACACCTACACTGTTTGGGATCTTCTCCCTGCTGCTCTCACATGTGTTCAAGTCTTCAGAAGAAGGAATTTTCCTCCACACAAGATCAGATGGCAGGTTGTTCAACCTTGCCCGTCTAAGAGCGAAGACCAAAGTACGGAAAGTCCTCATCAGGGAACTCCTCTTTGCTGACGATGTTGCTTTAACATCTCACACTGAAGAGTGTCTGCAGAGTCTCATCGACAGGTTTGCGGCTGCCTGCAATGAATTTGGCCTAACCATCAGCCTCAAGAAAACGAACATCATGGGACAGGATGTCAGAAATGCTCCATCCATCAATATCGGCGACCACGCTCTGGAAGTGGTTCAAGAGTTCACCTACCAAGGTTCAACTATCACCAATAACCTGTCTCTAGATGCAGAAATCAACAAGTGCATGGCAAAGGCTTCCACTGCTATGAGCAGACTGGCCAAGAAAGTGTGGGAAAATGGCACACTGACATGGAACACAAAAGTCCGAGTGTTTCAAGCCTGTGTCCTCAGTACCTTGCTCTATGGCAGCGAGGCCTGGACAACGTATGTCAGCCAAGAGCGACGTCTCAATTCATTCCATCTTCGCTGCCTCCGGAGAATACTTGGCAACAGGTGGCAGGACCGTATCTCCAACACAGAAGCCCTCGAGGCAGCCAACATCCCCAGCTTATACACACTACTGAGTCAGCGGCGCTTGAGATGGCTTGGCCATGTGAACCGCATGGAAGATGGCAGGATCCCCAAAGACACAGCGAGTACAGCGAGCTCGCCACTGGTATCAGACCCACCGGCCGTCCATGTCGCCGCTTTAAAGACGTCTGCAAACGCGACATGAAGTCCTGTGACATTGATCACAAGTCGTGGAAGTCAGTTGCCAGCGATCGCCAGAGCTGGCGGGCAGCCATAAAGGCGGGGCTAAAGTGTGGCAAGTCGAAGAGACTTAGCAGTTAGCAGGAAAAAAGACAGAAGCGCAAGCGGAGAGCCAACTGTGTAACAGCCCCGACAAACAAATTTTTCTGCAGCACCTGTGGAAGAGTCTGTCACTCTAGAATTGGCCTTTATAGCCACTCCAGGCGCTGCTCCACAAACCACTGACCACCTCCAGGTGCTTACCCATTGTCTCTCGAGACAAGGAGGTCAAAGAAGAAGAAGAAGAAGAATCCTGTTGTAAGTATTATGGGTGGTCAGTGGATTTTGAGGGCCTGGAAAAAAAGTCCAACTTTTGCCAAATTACAATTTGGGAGAATTGATAAGGGAGGAACAAAACCAGTGACCTCTGCTGAAAATATTCAGATTGGTCAGAATCTATAATAAACAATGTGATAACAGGACACTTAGAAAATAATGGTAGGATTGCGAAGAGTCAACATGGATTTATAAAAGGGAAATCATGTTTAACAAACATGTTGGAGTTTTTTGAGGATGTAACTAGCAGAATAGATAAGAGGGAACCGGTGGATGTGGCATATTTAGATTTTCAGAAAGCTTTTGATAAAGTCCCACACAAGAGCTCAGTAAACAAAATTAGAACATATGTGATTGGAGGGAATATACTGGCATAGATTGAGAACTGACAGAAAACAGACAGTAGGAATAAATGGGTCATTTTCAGATTGGCAGACTGTGATTTGTGGGGTACCGCAAGGATCAGTGCTTGGGCCCCAGATATTCACAATCTATATCAATGATTTGGATGCGGGGATTAAATGTAATATTTCCAAGTTTGCAGATGGCACAAAACTAGGTGGAAGTGTGAGTTGTGAGGAGGATGCAAAAACACTTCAAGGGGATTTGGAGAGGCTAAGCAAAGTGGGTAAAAATTTGGCAGATGGAATACAATGTGGAGAAATGTGAGGTTATTCACTTTGGTAGGAAAAACAAAAACACAGAGTATTTCTTAAATGAGGCTGGAAAGTGTTGAACTTCAAAGGGACTTGGGTATCCTGTTAATGAGTCACTGAAAGTGAACATGCAGGTACAGCAAGCAATTAAGAAGGCAAATGGTATGTTGGCCTTTATTACTAGGGGATTTGAGTATAGGGGTAAAGATGTCATACTGCAATTATATAGCGCCTTGGTGAGACTGCACCTGGAGTATTGTGTGCAATTTTGGTCTCCTTACCTAAGGAAAGATATACTTGCCATAGAGGGAGTGCAATGAAGGTTCACCAAACTAACTCCTGGGATGGAAGGATTGTCCTATGAGAAAAGATTAAATAGACTGGGTAATAAAAACAAAATACTGCCATTGCTGGAAATCTGAAATAAAAGCAAAAAATGCTGGAAATACTCAGCAGGTCTGGCAACATCTGTGGAGAGAGAAGCAGTTAACGTTTCAAGTCAGTGAAACATTAACTCTGTTTCTCTCGCCACAGATGCTGCCAGACCTGCTGAGTATTTCCAGCACTTTTTGCTTTTATTTTATATTAAATAGACTGGGCATTTATTTTCTGGAGTTTAGAATAATGAGAGGTGATCTCATTCAAACATACAAAATTCTTACAGGCTCGACAGGGTGGATGCAGGAAGGATGGAGAGTCCAGAACCAGGGGACACAGTCTCAGAATAAGGGGCAGGCCATTTAGGACTGAGATGAGGAGGATTTTCTTCACTTGGAGAGTGGTAAATCTCTGGAATTCTCTGCCCCAGAGGGCTGTGGAAACTCGTCTGTTCAAGATAGCGATCGATAGATTTCTGCATATTAAAAACATCAAGGGATACAGGGATAGTGCAGGAAAATGGTGTTGAAGTAGATCAGCCATGATCTCATTGAATGGTGGAACAGGCTTGAAGGGCTGAATGGCCTACTCTTGCTCCATTTCACCTGTTCTTACATTCTTAACCCATGACCTTCTGACTCAAAGATAACAGAGTTACCACCGAATCAAAATTACCCGTGTAATAGGGAGACAGTTTTCCCGTTAGATTCCATAATATGTATACAACAGCATCTTCTGATTACTTGTAGGTGTCTTTTACCAACTAGGCTCTGAATCTGCTACTTTTTTCCGCAAGTTGTCTTCTCTCCTTTCCTATATGCAGTGGAAAACAATTTTACAGGCACCAGCAGCCCTCTGCTACCTCATCCAAATAGGGCTTTTTTTCAATTGTGAGAACAGTGAGTATTGGCCGGCTATTCAACCTTAGGTGGCATCACAGTCAAGCCTGACCCTGTCCCCGCCTCACATTCACATATCTGCATTTCCCATCAGGAATTGCTACATGGTGATCAGGAGCTGGAGCCCTAGCTCATTCATTCCCTCCCTATTCTACAGATGCTACGACCAACTGTAGCATCCCAACTCCTGCCCAAGCTGAAAGCAGCTAAACCAACACAGAGCAGGAACTGAACCTAAGGCTTTCCTGATCTGCAGCCAAAAAGCAATGAGATAATGAGCAGATAATCTGTTTTTTTTTCTGCCTATCAGTAAATTGGTTAAGGTACGGGGGGGGGGGGGGGGAGGGGGTCACATTGACTTTGTGCAACTTTGTAAAATATTTGAATGTGAATCAACAGCCTATTATACACCCCACGATTTTAATTTCCGATGTTGGAGTCTGTCAGTTGAGAGTTGGATGAAGCGGGAAAATCTGCTCATCAAGGCAGTCTATGTACAGAATGATGCAAGTATCCTTGATCTTGGTTGATCGGAAGCTCAGTTTGCAGGGGCCCTTGGGCTGGGCTAAGAGCGAGAGAATGGCACATGGGTTACATCGTCCATGAAAGAAATCAGGGAATCGACAGAAAACTACTTCACCAGAAAAATATTGCAAACTGATGAATAATAATACTGAGTATTTAGAGAGAAGGCAGGAAACACGAACATACCAAGTAATCTCCGGTGCATTATAGCGTAATGAATGGGTAATTACTTGTCACAAAGCACACTATGCTTCTCAGTGCATGTTTAAAGGCGCAGGGTTCATGTTCTTCCTCTGTGAACAAAGGAAAAAGATGTTGGGGAAAATCCTGAACTGTAACAGTGGGTTCATGGTCACAACTCTGTCTGCAGATGTCCTTTGCTCAACCTTTGATAATTGGGATTTAAATGAAAAATGTAATTGGGATCAAATTAAAAAGGATTTGATAGGGTAGAGAAAAACGACTTCCTCTCGGTGAGTCCAGAACAAAGGACATAACCTTAAAATTAGAGCGAGGACAATGATGTCAGAAAAAATCTTCACAGAAGGGTATTGGAAATCTGGAATTCTCTCCCCCCTCCCCACCCACCCCCCCCTCCCCCCCCTTCCCCACAAGCTGGGCGTCAATTGAAAATTTCAAAATTGAGATCAGTAGGTTTTTGTTGGACAAAAGTATTAAGGAATATGGAGTTAACATACAGATCAGCCATGATCTAATTGAGAATGGCAGAACAGACTCAAAGGATTGATTGGCCTATTCCTGTTCCTATGTTATAATTACGCCTTTATGGAGAGATACTGAGCAAAGGCCAGATGCTGCTCCACAGAGACAGAAAAGGTTAAAGGGAGATTTAATAGAGGGGTCCAAAATTATGAAGGGTTTTGATCGAATACATAGGGAGAAATTGTTTGTCCTAGCAGAAGGATTGCTAACACGAGGACATAGATTTTAATCTATTTGGCAAAAGATCCAGAGGAGAGATGAGGAACAAAAGTTTTATGCAGTGAGTTGTGAATTGGAATGCATTGCCTAACAGAGGGCGGCACAGTGGCGCAGTGGTTAGCACCGCAGCCTCACAACTCCAGCGACCCAGGTTCAATTCTGGGTACTGCCTGTGTGGAGTTTGCAAGTTCTCCCTGTGACTGCGTGGGTTTCCTCCGGGTGCTCCGGTTTCCTCCCACATGCCAAAGACTTGCAGGTTGGTAGGTAAATTGGCCATTACAAATTGCCCCTAGTATAGGTAGGTGGAAGGGAAATATAGGGACAGGTGGGGATGTGGTAGGAATATGGGATTAGTGTAGCATTAGTATAAATGGGTGGTTGACGGTCGGCACAGACTCGGTGGGCCGAAGGGCCTGTTTCAGTGCTGTATCTCTAAACTAAAGGGTAGTGGAAGCAGATTCAATGGTATCATTCAAAAGGGAATTGGATAAATATTTGAAAGGGAAAAATTTGCAGGGCTTTGGGGAATGAGCAGTGGAGTGAGACCTATATGAGGGGCAGGCAGGAAGTGGAGTTAAGGTTACAATCAGATCAGCCATGATCTTATTGGTGGCACAGGCTCAAGGGCCATATGGTCTACTCCTGCTTCTTATGTTCTTAATTGGAGATAGACCTTTCAAAGAATTGGCCAAATAGTTTCTTCCTATTCTGTATGATTCTACAGTTATCATTCAGCTACTTTTTTGCACGTCCTAGCAGCTGGCTGATCAGTGGTGTTGCCGAGGTTCCTGACCAGCATCAGAGGACAGCACACAGTGGGGGAAAAAACAGAAGGACAAAGATTTTTCTGTAAATCTTAAAAGAGATAATCAGCTTTGAATTTTAAGCTCTGAGTTATTTGAGCTTCAGTATCTCAGGGATTGGGAAAGGGTTCCTGAGTGTTCTGTTACCCCTTTGTAACATCAGTTCTTGACTGTAATGCCATGAATACTGAAGTATCCTGGCCACATTCACTGTGTTCAAATGGCTTCCAACTCTTGTGCAATCACACTGAAACAATGAAGCAGCACTTGTAGAAAAGGAAAAGGGAAAACTTGGGAGAATTCTTTGGAAAGGTTTACCTTAAAGAGGGAAAATAGGTCAACAAAATACAAATTCACTCTCTGTTCTTTCCTATACTCTGCTGATACATCTGCACAAAAATGTACTTGTCTTATACGGTTAAAGTTTCCCTGCTGAATCATTTAAATCTACATACAGACAATGAGTTATTTTTATCTCAGGCTGTTTGCATGCAGACCAAGTTTCCATTGACCAGTTCTGTGTTAAGATTGGTTTAGTAAGTATTTTGTGTCAAAATTTAGAAATTACCTTCTTGAATTTCTCACCATCTGGTGCAGTCACAAATCCAGAGGTCTGCTGACTCACATGGGTCATGGGCAAAATCTGACAATTAGTTAAAACACCACTTTCGCTGAATTGCTGCCTTGCTGGGGATGTGTGTTTAGATCTGTTTGGATCCACGTACAAACCTGATATTCCAAGTCAGAAAGCAAAGCTGAATGTTCTCAACAAATCAGCAAATAAGGTTTTTACACAATGTTTTGAAAGTGCCAGCTCTTTGCACCTTTGTGTACTCTTACTGCTGAGTCAGGAGGTCATGGGTTCGAGCTCCACTCCAGTGACATACATGTAATCCGAGCTAACACTCCAGTGCAGTGCTGAGAGAGTGTTGCACAGTCAGAGATATTTCTCGTACAGAAGGTTAGGAAAGGAGTGCTCCTAGCTGCTAGGCAGTTTGTTCTGACACAGCCGAGATTGTGAATTTGCTTTATGGACAATCAAGGAAGGCATCCAACCATTGTTTAGCACAGTGGAGTTTTTTTAGTTTGTTCTTGGGATATGAGCATTGCTGGCAAGACCAGAATTTGTTGCCCATTCCTAATTGCCCTTGAGAAGGTGGTGGTGAGCCATCTTCTTGAACCACTGCAGTCCATGTGGTGTAGGTACACCCACAGTGCTGTTAGGGAGGGAGTTCCAGGATTTTGAAGGAACGGCAATATAGTTCCAAGTCAGGATGATGTGTGACGTAGAAGGGACCTTGCAGGTGGTGGTGTCCCCATGTGACATCTGCCCTTTTCCTTCTAGGTGGTAGAGGTCATGAGTTTTGGAAGGTGCTGTCAAAGGAGGCTTGGTGAGTTGCTGCAGTGCATCTTGTAGATGGTGTACACTGCTGTCATTGTGTGCCAGTGGTGGAGGGAGTGAATGTTGAAGGTGGTGGATGGCGTGTCGATCATGCAGGCTGCTTTGTCTTGAATGGTGTTGGGCTTCTTGAGTGCTGTTGAAGCCGCACTCATCCGGGAAAGTGGAGAATATTCCATCAGACTTCTGGCTTGTGCCTTGTAGACTTTGGGGAGTCAGGAGATGAGTTACTTCCCAGCAATGGTATTTATATGGCTGGCCCAGTTAAGTTTCTGATCAATGGTAACCCCAAAGATGTTGATAGTCGGGAATTCAGTGATGGTGATGCTGTTGAATAGCAAGAGGAGCTGGTTAGATTCTCATGTTGGAGATGGTCATTGCCCGGTACTTGTCTGGCGTGAATGTTACTTGCCACTTATCAGCTCAAGCCTGCATGTTGTCCAGGTCATGTTGCATGTGGGCATGGACTGTTTCAGTATCTGAGGAGTTGCGAGTTGAGCACTAACCCACTGAACTACCGATAAATTGGTTACAATCTTTCCCACCTTCCATTTTCTCCTTTTCTGATGGTTGGGATACAGCTCCACAGGGTGGTGCTGTTGGTTTCTGGTATCTCATCCAAGTGGCCATTCTTGACGATTGAGCCTGATCAGTGAGTGTTGGCGTAGGGGTGAATAACAGCCAATATCCCCTCAGCCAATGTCCACACAGGTTCACTTTCAATTTGGGGGTGGGGTGTGTCACTGGATAGTAAATTGGAACAGATAATTTTTTTTTCTCCTTACTATGGAGGCACTGAGCACAATCATAGTTCATCATAATCAAGAGATCGAAGGTGCCCCAGTGGTTTTCATAGAATCTTTCAGCACAGTAGGAGGTCATTTGACCCATTATCCCTGAGCTGGAATAATATTTTCCAATATAAACAGGCAACAGCCAATGTTCCTCATGGCCTAAAATGGGCTGAACTTTATGGAGGATGATAGGCTGGATCAGTAGGCACTAAAATAGTCAGGTCTTTCCAATGTTTAACCAGAGGAAATGGCTGGGTGTCAGAGAGACAGAAGAGGGGTAGAGAGCCTTCAGCCATCTCAGCCCAACTCTCAGAACTCCTTCCTTAATCTGTCTGTCCTGCTACACCCCCTCCTCTCCTTTAAAGCTAACTCAATACCCATGCCTTTGACCCTAGTTTCAGTTCTCTCCCCTGGCTCTTCTATTCCTGCTGCTTCACCTCCGTGAAATGCTTCAGGACATTTGCTACATGAAAGGAGCTACACAAATCTGAAAAGGAAGAATGTGCAGGGCTACAGGGAGCAGGCAGGGGAGTAAGTAAATTGCTCCTTCAGAAAGCCAGCACAGACACAATGGGCTGAATGGCCTCCTTCTCTGCTGTAACAATTCTGTGATTCTGTGAAATGCAAGTGCAAGTTGGAACATATTGCAGACATGCACAGAAAGATAGGGTTCCCGCATTCCCATCATTGCTCTACGGGCCTCCTGAGAGCAATACCAAGTAAAATGAAATAAATGTGGGACCAAGGCACACAGCATAGCAAAACCACAGGTAACAACAGCAACTTCCATTTATATAACACTTTTAATGTAGTAAAATGTCCCAAGGTGTTTCACAGCAGCGTTATCAAACAAAATTTGACAGCGAGTCATAGAAAGAGATATCAGAACAGATGACCAAAAACTTAGTCAAATAAGTACATTTTAAGGAGAGTCTTAAAGGACAAGAAAGAAACGGAGAGGTAGGGAGGGAATTCCAGAGCTTAGAGCCAGGCAGCTGAAGGCACGGCCACTGATAGTGGAGCGATTAAAATAGAAATGGGCCAGAAGGCAGAATTTGAGGAATGCAGCACCTTGGGGGTTTGTAGGGCGAAAGGAGGTTACAAAGGTTGGCAGGGGTGAGGGCATGAGGGAATTGAAAACAAGGATAAGAATTTTAAAATTCAGGTGTTGCCAGACTGGGAGCCAATGTAGGTCAGCGAGTACAGGGGTGATGGGGAAATAGGATAAAAGCAAAATACTGCGGGGATGCTGGAAATCTGAAATAAAAACAAGAAATGCTGGAACCACTCAGCAGGTCTGGCAGCATCTGTGGAAAGAGAAGCAGAGTTAACGTTTCGGGTCAGTGACCCTTCATCGGATGGGGAAATAGGACCTGCTGCGAGTTAGGCCACAGGCAGCAGAGTTTTGGATGAGCTCAAGTTTATGGAGGGGAGAAGATGGGAGGCCGGGAGATTGTTGGGATAGTCAAGTCTAGAAGTAACAAGGGCGTGGATGAGAGTTTCAACAGCAAGTGAGCCGAGACAAAGGCAGAGTCGGGCGATGTTATAGAGAAGGAAGTAGGCAGTCTTGGTGATGGTGCAGATATGTGGCCGGAAGTTCATCTCCGGGTCAAATACAGCACCAAATTTGCTAACATTTTGGTTTGGCTTCAGACAGTTGCCATCAGATTTTGATTCCCAGCAAAATAAAGTACCTCAAAACGCCAGAAACACCCTGACAGGATTACTTGATTGGATAATTAGTTTAGAAGCAGCGTTATCCTCTTATGCGTATTCTAAACGACAGATTATGTGAGTAAATACTTGGACTTTGTCATGCAAAGGCTCATGAACTGCTTAAGACACAGAGCCAAATCCTTTTAATAAAGTTAACCCTCAATGTTTCACATAATTAACAGTGATTCAGACACTTGTTCCCTGCTGATCTGTTCTTATTCATACCATTAACATCACATCTCATTGTCCGTATTGTTGAACTACTAGTTCCTTGGGTTAGTGGTTTTAAATGAGACATTAAACTCACTTAGGACAACTTCAGTCATTTCACTAGATGCGGTTTTAAACTCATTATCGCTCTGCTGTCAGACACTGAAATACACATTTTCACCTTGTATGTTCTACTATTCGTTCAAAGTCACTTAATTCATATTGTCTAATAATTCATTTTTAAGACTGCATTCCAACTTGGCTGTTTATTTTGCTTAATTCAAATTATTGGATTAGTACAAAATAATTTCAAATTATCAGGAGCAGACTGGTTGCCTCAAAAAGAACCTTTAGATGTAAATATGCAGCCACACGTAGCTGAATATCAAATTGTTCTTGCAGAAATGGATTACCTTTCTATCATTAAATATCTAATCCAGGAATGACTTATTCACTTCTGTACTTCCATCACAAGACGTGGGAGTCAGTTGCCAGCGTTCGCCAGAGCTGGCGGGCAGCCATAAAGACGGGGTTAAAGTGTGGCGAGTCGAAGAGATTTAGTAGTTGGCAGGAAAAAAGACAGAGACGCAAGGCGAGAGCCAACTGTGTAACAGCCCCGACAAACAAATTTCTCTGCAGCACCTGTGGAAGAGCCTGTCACTCTAGAATTGGCCTTTATAGCCACTCCAGGCGCTGCTTCACAAACCACTGACCACCTCCAGGCGCGTATCCATTGTCTCTTCAGACAAGGAGGCCAAAGAAGAAGACTTCCAGTATGCACTGAAAGTGCATAGTGAGAATCACCCAGCATCTAACAGAGATTTCCATTTATTCATTTTAATAGAAGGAAAGGCATGGGCTGCATAGGTGCAGTTTCCCAAACGTGTTCCACGAGCACAGTGAATAACTTACCCCATGGTTATCAAATTGTATGAACTTATATTTCACCCAACTATAGACGAGGAGCTTTACCCTCACAGGACTCACAACCTTCAACATCCATTTCCCCTCTTCCATCAGCTCATTCTGTTTGCCAACATTCTCCCTCCCTCTTCCCCTGATGGTGATAACTCTTGCTGGGATACAGTTTCACCAAGACCTTTTACCTGGCTTAAATGAAGGTGGCTGAATGGCTATTCTTCATGTGTGAGTGAGTTTCCATGAATTATTCCACCGTGGTGTGCTTCACAGTCTCTGCCTGACAATGCCCTCCCCCGATCTCTACACACGGTTTTATCTTTCAAACCTGGGATCTTCCTTCTTTTTGTGGCTCAGTAACACACTGGGCCATGTGTCTACCTATTGAGACATTGCATCTGCTTCTTTCTCATTTTCATTAAGTTCTTCATTTATTTACATAGTCCTTCCCTCTGCACCCACCACCACCCTACCACCACCCCCCCCCCACCAACCCCCGGTAGGCATTTTCTCCCTGGGTAACCAGTCCCATCAGCAATGTTTGCCTTCCACTGCACCGTCTTAGTGGCCAATATTCCTGCATCCGCCTTGACAGTGTCATTAAGGCTATCTGTGCAGAACATTGCATTACAATCTGAGGCACACATGCACACACGGCCAGCAGAGGTCATGAAATAGCAGTTGGAGTGGAGTCTGTGGCCAATTTTCCTTGTTAACCCCAGGGCACAGTGGTCAGTTGTAGTGCCCCTACCCTTGCTCTGGCTGAGACTAGCTAACTGTGCAACACCCTCCCTTTGCCCTACCATTGATGTTAGAGCCTTCAGCAGACTAGACCCTTTACTCCTTAAATCTCTCTAGTGAGCATGTGGGAGAGAAATGTTGGGGGTCAGGAAATCCTGAAGAATGGTCAAAGAGAAGGGTCTTCCGCAGAAATTTCATTACTCTGCAGACTTCTTCCAGGATCATATTTTTGTCACTCTGACATTTCAAAACTCAGTACATTAAAACCAAGTTCACTCTAGTTCTCTCTTCCTCTTTATTCTTAAAGATTAACCATAAACTTTATCCAAAATAGGTATGATAATATAATGGTCAAGTTGCTGGACCAGTAATCCAGTGATCATTCAAATCCCACCACGGCAATTTGAGAATTTGAATTCACTTGAAAAATATCTGGAAATAAAAATCTGATATCAGTCGGTGACCTGTCAGATTATTGTAAAACACCAGCTGCTTCACTAGTGTTCTTTAGGGAAGGAAACCTGCAGTCCTTACTCAGTCTGGGCCTATATGTGACTCCAGTCCCACACCAACTTTAATGACTGTTAACTGCCCTCAAGTGACATAGCAAGCCATTCAGTTGTGTCAGTATTCCTAGAAGGCTCACCACTGCCTTCACAGGGCATCTAGGGAATGGGCAATAACTGCCTTGTCAGTGATACTGACATTGTGAGAATGGATATAAAAAACATAAAGACTTACAACACTTTTTTTTTAAAAGCCATCAGCCTGGCTCAGTGGTAGCTCCCTTGCCTCTCAGAGCAGATGATCATGGTTCAAGTCCCACACCGGAGACTTAAGCACGTAATCCAGGTTGACACTTCACTGCAGTACTGAGGGAGTGCTGTACTTGTTTGAGGTGCTGCTCCTCAGATTGAGTTGTTAAACTGAAGCCCCATCTGCCCTCTCAGGTGGATGTAAAAGATCCCACGGCCACCCTTTTGAAGAAAAGGGGAGTTCTCCCCATTTTCTGCCCAAGCTTTATCCCTCAACCAACATCACTAAAACAGATGAACTGGTGGTTGTTACCTTGCTGTTTGTGGGATCTTGCTGTGCGCAAATTGTCTACCCTTCGAAAGTACTTAATTGGCTGTAAAGCGCTTTGGGCCATGCTAGAAACTAGTCCTTATTCATTGTTAAAGATTTACAAAACACCAGTTAGTTTCCACTGGCAATCCGTGCAAGTGTCTAAGTACAACCTCAGTTGTAAACACAATGAGCCGATGCACTAAACTAAATAAACTAACGCTAATGTTAAAGTGTAAAAACTAAAGTTTCTGTTGCATACAATGAAGTGCCGTGTTTCAGCTGCCAGGCCTGAGCTGAGGGCATCTCACACCCTGCAAACTAGGAGCATCTCGCAGGTGTAAACACACATGGCAACCATCCCAGTGCTAATGACTCAATCTGACACCTTTTATTTACTTTTCCTCTTCTCACTTCCACAGACTCCCGAGTGAATCCCTTTTGTAAACTTTCCCATCCTGTTGGCATCTTGTGCCAGACTGATTTTAACGCTCGTTAGAAGCCATTATTTTACAGATAGGGCAAGTGATTGGTGCGGTGGCACATCCCATAATAAGACACCCACTCACTTGTGTGTAACCCAAATGCCACAACTTTACAACTATCTGTTCACTACTGGATGGCCAATACACCTCTCAACTTTCCTTTCTCCCAACCTGCAAATACACTGTCTCCCCTTCCCTGCAAGTTAAAATCACAGCCCATCACTCTGTCTTCACTCAAAGTCATTCTTTCTCAGGCCATCATGGTATTCCTTACTTCCCTCAGTTTTCCCTTCCTTCATCAATACACAAGGTTTTAAACTCTAAACTCAGCATTGCCCAAATCAGCCTCCTAAGTCCTAAAATGTGTAAAGTCATTTCTTGAGGTAGTAAAGGGACCAGAAGCCTTGGGTTAAAATTAACAACCTGTGGGTGAGTTGGCTGTTCTAACCCAAGGGCAGCACTGGGTCCCAGTCAAAGAACCTCCATTCCCCCCCAACCCCCACCTCCCACAAGCTGAAATCAACCAACTCAGCTCAAGTCCTCTTTTTAAGCCAGATCGCGAGGGTCTCCCGTGTCCATGAACTAGCTTCTCGCATTTCTGTTAAATCCTATTTCCATAGACTGGCGTCAGACCAGTAGACCCCACTTAAAAGCAGTTTAGTTTAGTTTAGAGATACAGCACTGAAACAGGCCCTTCGGCCCAACGAGTCTGTGCCGACCATCAACCACCTATTAATACTAATCTTACACTAATCCCATATTCCTACCACATCCACACCTGTGCCTATATTTCCCTACCACCTACCTATACTAGGGGCAATTTATAATGGCCAATTTACCTATCAACCTGCAAGTCTTTTGGCTTGTGGGAGGAAACCGGAGCACCCGGAGGAAACCCACACAGATACAGGAAGAACTTGCAAACTCCACACAGGCAGTACCCAGAATTGAACCCGGGTCGCTGGAGCTGTGAGGCTGTGGTGCTAACCACTGCGCCACTGTGCCGCCCAAGGGATCTACAGGATCCAGATGCATTATCATAAATACCTAGGAGCCACTAAGATGAAAAACAGACTATGGACTAACGGTCCAACCTGGGACCTTTTGGGTCTCTATTGCTCAGTGCAGCACTGGGCAGTGTCTGTACCCACCGAGTCAGTGGGAGAGGAATCACTGCAAGTTTATTCAACTGCTAATTAATAACAAATGCCTGGTAAGTAGAATCATAGAAAGTTTAAGGCACAGAAAGAGGCCACTTGGCCCATCGTGTCTGTGCCAGCCAAAAAACAATCCACCTATTCTAATCCCACCTTTCACCATTTGGTCCGTAGTCCTGCAGATTACAGCATATCCAGACTCCTTTTAAATGAGTTGAGGGTCTCTGCCTCAACTACCCTTTCAGGCAGTGAGTCCCAGACCATCACCACCCTCAGTGAAAAAGTTTTTCCTCATCTCCCCTCTAATTTTTCTACCAATCACTTTAAATCTATGCCCCCTCTTCACCAACTTCTCTGCTAAGGTGAATAGACCCTTCACCTCCACTCTATCTAGGCCCCTCAACATTTTGTACATTTCAATCAGATCGCCCCTCAACCTTCTCTGTTCCAAGGAGAACAACCCCAGCCGATCCAATCTTTCCTCATAGCTGCATTTTTCCAGTCCTGGCAACATCCTCATAAATCTCCTCTGTACCCTCTCTAGTGCAATTACATCCTCCCTGTAATGAGGTGACTAGAACTGCACACAGTACTCAGGTTGTGGCCTAACCAATAAGTTATACAGTTCCAGCATAACCTCCCTGCTCTTATATTCTATACCTCGTCTAATAAAGGAAAAGATTCCAAGTGCCTTCTTAACCATCTTATCGACCTGTCCTGCTACCTTCAGGGATCTGTGGACATTCATAGAGTCATAGAGATATACAGCACTGAAACAGGCCTTTTGGCCCACCGAGTCAGTGCCGACCAACAACCACCCATTTATACTAACCCTACTTTAATCCCATATTCCCTATCACATCCCCACCATTCTCCTACCTAGACTAGGGGCAATTTACAAGGGGCAATTTACCTACCAACCTGCAAGTCTTTGACATTGGGAGGAAACCGGAGCACCCGGCGGAAACCCACGTGGTCACAGGGAGGACTTGCAAACTCCGCACAGGCAGTACCCAGAACCAAACCCGGGTCGCTGGAGCTGTGAGGCTGCGGTGCTAACCACTGTGCCGCCAAGGTCCCTCACTTCCTCTACACTTCTCAGTATTTTCCCATTAATCGTGTATTCCTTTGCCTTGTTTGACCTCCCCAAATGCATCACCTCACATTTCTCCAAGTTGAATTCCATTTGCCACTTTTCTGCCCATCTGACCAGACCATCAATATCTTCCTGTAGCCTACAGCTATCTTCCTTACCATCTATCACACGGCCAATCTTTGTGTCGTCCGCAAACTTCTTGATCATGCCCCCTACATTTACGTCCAAATTGGTGTTATACACCACAGAAAGCAGGGGACCCAGTACTGAGCCCTGCGGAACACCACTGGAAACAGCCCTCCAGTCGCTAAAACAGCCGCCAACAATTACCCTTTGTCTCCTGCCACTGAGCCCATTTTGTATCCATCTTGCTGCATTTTCCTGGATCTCATGGGATTTTATTTTTTTAACCAGTCTGCCAGGTGGGACCTTGTCAAAAGCCTTGCTAAAATCCATGTAGACCATATCATCTGCACTACCCTCATCTATCAGTTCTAAATGTTTATAAAAATGTCTGGTAGTTGTCCACCATATGGACATATTAAATCCACCTGCCCCATTTGTGGGTCCAGTACCAGGATGCACATTACTTCTCCAAATTTCTCGTAAACCCCAAATAAATCTTGTTCGTGTGCCTATTGGACTATACGATCTCCTAATACTTTAATCACAATATCCCATAATATGATCAGTCAATACCTTCGCCCCTCGGTTGGTGGTCGTGTCTTCAGCCATCTAGGCCCGACACTCTGGCATTCCTTCCCGAAACCTTGCTGCCTCTCACCTCCTTTAAGATGCTCCTAAACACTCAACTCTTTGAACAAGGTTTTAGTCAGCTGTCCTAATACTTCCTTTGGCTCAGTGTCAAATTTTGCCTGATTACATCTTGGGAAGTTTTTCTCTGTTCCTGACATTGGAGAGAAAGACTTGCATTTTCTCTAATGGCTTTCACAATCTCAGGATGTCCCAAAGTGCTTTACAGTCAACTAAGTAACTTTGAAGTGTAGTCGCTGTAGTAATGTAGAAAATACTGCAGGCAATTGCCATTTTAGACTGAAACTGCTCGCTCTCTGACCAATTCCATGGGCGATGGAATAGAAGAGGCCCACCAAAAGTAAGCGCTGAATTATTTTTGTGGGCCCCCAGTCAGCAGGAGTCGGTGTGGGTGGGGGGTGCGGGATCAGTCAGTGGGTTTCTAACAGAATCATAATACAGCACAGAAGGAGGCCATTTGGCCCATTGTGTTTGTGGCAGGATGTCACTGCAACAAATCACGTGCCCTGTGCATAAAATAATGGCAAGTGAGTTTAATATACTGAGTTTGAAGGTTAAAACTGAGAGAGAAGGGTATCCAATCAAAGGTCAAAAGCTTATTCGGTATCCCGTCTAACCGGTGAGAGAATATACATGCTCTGAATAATAGATTATTTGCTAACTTCAAGATAAATCAAAGTCTTGTGGTTTGGAATCTCTTCCTTGTTGTGCAGAAATGATGAGAGTTATTGGATGCCCCTAATTGCTTCTAAATGAGGTGTCTTCTCCCTAAATACACATATATTGTAAAAACAATAGCCCATCACAGTTTGAAATGTCTGATCTGACTGATAAATATGAATACACAGGAGATCCCTCAGATAAGTGCTGTGGGACACAGTCTGGAAAAAACTGGTCATACACAAAACTAACCTCCAGCTAAAGGGAATATAAACCCAGAGAGAGCATTTCACAATCTAGAATCTCAGGGGAACAGTTACTTTAAATTATCCTCCTCTATCATTGGAAGCTGGAGATTTGGCGGGACACTGCACACCAGATTCCAATGTTTTCCAGTGATTTCAGTATAGACAGCATTCTGTCCAACAAGGACACAAAATGTCCTTCCGATCGGATGTGCCGGCCATACCACCCACTCCTGCTCCATTCTGCTGATCGTTGTCTGCCCAGCCAGCACACCTTTGGTTATTTTGGACTATGCTCAGCTCCAGGATCAGCGCCAATTGGTGGAGCCTTGGGATATGAGGATTTTTACTATGGACACACGGAGAGGCGATCGTCCTGTTCCAGTTGGGTCCACCAGCCTCCTCCACATTACTGTCTGGGACACACAGGTAACACGATGGGAGCTTTTACTGTTTACCACAGCGACTTCAAACTACTTTTAAAGCGTTAACTTAGATTTTGGGTGTGTGGTAACCTATATTGTGATTGGAGAGTAGAGTCAATCAGGGTCATTTTAACTTGAAGTGCCTGGTGGGGAACTGACAGGGTTCAACAAAATCAGATGGGACAGGCGGCAGATTATCAGTTTCCCATTGGGTGGGTTAGTTTAAAATTACCCCAACCCAAACCATGGTTTATAAGGATTTGGGTGTTTTTCCAATTCAGATTTCCCTTAAAAGATCGTATAATGGTTGCACATCCATTTTGTTCTTCCAACTGTGTGTTGTCAGCTTAAATCTTTGGTTCCTATTTTGCCCTGAAGCTGTTAACTCTTGCCGAGATTACACAGACCCACCGCTGGCCTCACCAAAGTAGCCATTCGTCATTGCGAAACGACACAGTGGGTGTCAGCATGCTTTGCAACCGTGGGGGGCATCACAGCGGTGCTGAAACATGCTGGGGCTGTCAATAAGATAGAGGGTTTCTCAGGGTTTCTGAGGGAAATTGTAGTGGCCAAGACATACTAATGGAGGTTGGGTTGGAGATCGAACCTGGGACTTTCCTGGTCTGTTCCGTGTGTGGGAATTTGGGGTATCTAATCAGGCTGAGTTAAAGGGCAAGTCTGCAAGTAATACTCAGGCTGTCACAGTTCCCACCTTCACTTTCTGATCCTGTACAGATATCAGAAACCTTTGTCCAGGCTCAAACTGCAGCAAAGGTCCTGGTCCCACGTGAAGGCACTTTACAATGCTTTAATAGTTTGCATCACACAAAATCATGGTTTGCTTGTCGACACTCCACATTCATAAAAGAATAATTTGTATTTATATAGCCCCTTTCATAATCATAGGATGTCCAAAATAGTGCTTCACAGGCAATGAATTACTTGTGAAATCCGGTCAGTGTTGTTTTGTAGACAAACGTGGCAGCCAGAGAATACACAGGAAGATCCCACAAACACCAAATGAAAGAATGTCCAGATTCTTTGTGTTTTTTTGATGCTGTTGGTTGAGGGCTGAACATTGGCCGGCAGACAGGGAAATCTCCCTCCTGCTCTTTGAATAGTGCCACAGGACCTTTTACACCCAGCAGACAAACTCCATTCCCTAGCCACCGATTCCACCCCTCTCACTGACCACTCACAATCATGGCATCCTACTTGACCCTGAATTGAGCTTCTGACCTCAGAACCCTTTCCATCGCCATGACCTCTTACTTCTACCTTATGACATTGCCATCTCCTCTCGTGCCTCAGCTCATGTGCTGCTGAAATCTTTCTGCTACCTTCCCAATTTGACTATTCCAATGTTGTCCTGGCCAGCCTATCACCTTTCACCCTCCATGAATTTATCCAAAACTCTGTCACCCGCATCCTGACTCGCATTTACCCATCACCCCTGTGCTTGCTGACCTGCATCGGCTTCTGCTCCGACAATGCCTCAATTTTAAAATTCTCATCCTTGCGTTCAAATTTCCTCCATGGTTTCACCCCTCCCTATCTCCTCCAGCCCTACAACCCTCTGAGAGCTCTGTGTTCCTCCAATTCTGGCCTCATGTGCAACCCCAGATTATATCACCCTAACTTGGCAGCTGTGCCTTCAGCTGCCTGGGGCCCTAAGCTCTGAAATAACCTCCCTAAACGTCTCCACCTCTCTCTCCTCCTTTAAGACGCTCCTTAAAACCGACCTCTTTAACCAAGCTTTTGACCTGTCCTAATATCTCCTAATGTGGCTCAGTGTCAAATTTTGATTGATAACACTTTTTACATTTTACCAGATTAAAGGCGTTTGATAAATGCAAGTTGTTGTTGCCTTAAATTGCCTACTGTCCCTGCCTCAGGTGTCCCAAGAGCTACTGTCATGCCTCAGCTGGGACTCGACTTCCTGACTGAGGCTCAGAAGAGGAGACGGAGACACAGGACAGTCTTCACAGAACAACAGCTTGAGGACCTGGAAAACCTCTTCAACAAGACGAGGTACCCAGACAGTGGCACCAGGGAGAAACTGGCCGAGACGACCCACCTCTCCGAGGAGACAATCAAGGTAAAGGATGACCAACCTATCAGGGTGCAGCATTGGTGCTCAGTGTTTAAACAGGTGGAGTGGTGAAATCGGTCTTTAGCAGTAGCGCAAAACAGGCCAATCAGCCGTCTGTTTTTGACTTCAATGACCAATTTCAACTCAGCCCGGGATTCTCTTAAAGCAGTGCTTGTTGTGTGAAATTAGAATTTTAGTATCCAAGAATGTTAACTTTACTATTGAAGAGATAAATTGGGGCCAGAGTTTTTAAATAGAAGTCCACATTTTGATATATTATGATCTGGCACATTAATTAGAGAGGGAAAAATGAATCAGCTGAATCAGCCTGGTATTCAGTGACTTGTGCTGAATGTGTACATTTGTAGACACTGGGGGAGGACAAGGTTGGGATCAGTTGTGATGCCATCCATGGTCAAATGGCCTGGTGACACTCAAATACATGAAAAATAGTCATTTTGGTGAGACACCAGAGGACAGTCATAATGCAACGGAGCTTCTGAGGTGAGGTGAACTTCCAGGGGTGTATGAAATAGTTAGGGAATGAAAAAGGTGCATCCAGGATATTACTTTAAATTAAATTGTAAGAGTAGGACAAGGGGTCAAAGGTTCAAACTAGAGGAAGGCAAATTTAGGACCGGTATCAGGAAAAAATTTTCACACAAAGTGTGATCAAAACATAGAATGGACTCTGGTGATAGAGTAACAGAGGAGGAAATGCTAGAATTGTTTAAGGAACAATTGGGTGCAGCAATGGGAGTGATCTGTGGATGCTTTCTGGATGGATTTAGACAGATTAAATTACCTCCAATATTCATAACCATCTTGTGTGCATGGGGGGAACCAGCCCATGGACACTCCGGTCCTGCAGTCCGAACAAAACAAGCATTAACGTAAAATTGCCTAAAAAGTGGTTGGATTTAGAGATTAATCCAATTTCCTGCTCCCACTCTAATTGGGATGTGAGCACAGGTTTGCAGTTAACTGTAGGAAGGTGCTAAATAGCCTGCTATGCTAGATCTGTTGTATTAAAATCACAGGTGATATCCACTCAACCAACTATAGCTGCTAATCCAATAATGAAGGTTTCAGCATTGCCTAAGGCCCAAGTTTATTCAGCAGTTTAACGACATCCCCTTCCCCTCTCCACCCCACTGTTCCTGTAAACCATCAGTTTTCCAGCAGATTTTTATTTTATTTATTTTTATTTAGAGGTACAGCACTGAAACAGGCCCTTCGGCCCACCGAGTCTGTGCTGACCATCAACCACCCATTTATACTAATCCTACATTAATCCCATATTCCTACCTTCCCTCAATTCCCCTACCACCTATCTATACTAGGGGCAATTTATAATGGCCAATTTATCTATCAACCTGCAAGTCTTTGGCTGCGGGAGGAAACCGGAGCACCCGGAGGAAACCCACACAGACACAGGGAGAACTTGCAAACTCCACACAGGCAGTACCCAGAATTGAACCCGGGTCGCTGGAGCTGTGAGGCTGCAGTGCTAACCACTGCGCCACTGTGTCGAGGGAATTAACTGGTAGCTCAGTAAAAATTGATTCCCACCTCTCCCCCTCACTCCTGTAGCCAGTCACTGGTGTTGGGACACTGGTCAGAGGCATTTTCAGCCCTCATTACCTCACCCACTCTGCCATTTCTCTGTATATGAACTCAAGACAGCTGCAGTCAGCAGCATTCAGTCTGATCCCAGACCCGTCCACAACTAATGTCCCAGTGCACATAATGCTAAACTGGGGTTCCCAGACAGCACTACAGGCTTTGTGGTGCGAGAGACAACATAAGAATAAAGATAACTGGATTTTCTGTACTGGCTCTGATGGAAAGTATTTTTACATCCATCTTCCCAACTGCTTACTTCCTTGGTCCATAAATCATAGAGTTTGACAGCAACACATTTGTCAGTGGTGACATCCAATGAGGTAATGTAATGATGTACACAAGTGATATTCTGCTGCACAGTCTTAATGTCAGTCGTTCACATGTACACATTGGCTAAACTGTCATAGGCAATCTGACCGTGTGTGCAATATTGAGCTCCACAGTGCTGCTGATTTACAGGAAGACCAGCGGCATCACCCATTGGTAAATGCAGGAGAGTGCATAAGGTAAATTGTTCTCTCAGGTCAAGCTGTAGTGTAACTGCAACCTAAGGCTTTCAAAACGCATTTGGTTCTGAGGCTGAGATACACCAGGAACAATGAGCCTTAAATGGATAGTGGCTGAAAAATGAAACAGAGACCAGCTTCAATGGGCTGCGTGGGCTTTACTCTCCATTTAATGTTCCTTATGACTCTTATCAAAGTCACAAATGATATCCTACGTGATTGTGACAAAGGTAAACTATCCCTCCTTTTCCTTCTAGACCTGTCTGCAGCCTTTGATGCAGTTGACCACACCATCCCCATCCAACTCCTTGCCACCAATGTCCAGCTGCTAGGGACCACACTCACCTGGTTCTTATTTATCTCATCATAGCCGTAGTATCATCTGCAATGGTTTTTCTTCCCAATCCTGCAGCATTACCTCTGGTGTCTCCAAGAGTCATCCTTGGCCCCTTCCTATTTCTCATCTACATGTTGCCCCTTGACGACATCATCTGAAAACACAGTGTCAGTTTGCACATATATGCTGACGACACCCACCTCTACCTGATCACCTCTCTTGACTTCTCCCACTGTCTCAAAGGGTCAGACTGCTTGTGCGACATTCAATACTGGATGAGCAGAAATTTACTCTGATTAAATATTGTGGAGTCCAAAGCCATTGCCTTCAGTCTTTGCTACAAACTCTGTTCCCTTGCTACCAACTCTATCACTCTCACTGGCAACTGTCTCAGGTTGAACCAAACTGTTCTCAAACTTAGTGTCATACTTGACCCAGAGATAAGCTACCGATCACATATCTGCACCATCACTAAGACTGCCTATTTCCACCTCCATATCACTGCCTGATTCTGCCCCTGCCTCAGCTCATCTGCTGCTGAAACTTTCATCCATGCCTTTGTTACCACTAGACTATTCCAATGCACTCGTGCTCAGCCTCCTACATTCTACTCTCTGTAATCTTGAGGCCAGTCAAAACTCTGCTGCCTGTATCCTTACTCGCACCCAAGTCCCATTCACCCCTCACCCCTGTGCTCACTGACCTACACTGGCTCCCATTCAAGCAACGCCTTGATTTCAAAATTCACACACTTGTTTTCAAATCCCTCCATGGCCTCGCCCCTCCGTGTCTCTGTAACCTCCTCCAGCCCTACAACCCTCTGAGATCTCTGTGTTCCTCTAATTCTGGCCTCCTGAATAACACTGATTTTAATCGCTCCACCATTGGTGGCCGTGCCTTCATCAGCCTGAGCCCTAAGCTCTGGAATTGTCTTCCTAAACCTCTCCACCTCACCTTCCTTCTTTAAGACACTTAAAAAACTACCTCTTTGACTAAGCTTTTGGCCATCTGCTCTAATATTGCCTTATGTGGCTCAAGCTCAAATTTTACTTCATAACATGCCTGTGGAGCACCTTGGGATGTTTTATTATGTTAAAGGCACTATATAAATACAAGTTGTTGTTGTTCCTGTGTTCTTATTTGTAACGTGCATCATATTCACGCAGGTCTGGTTCAAAAACCGACGGGCAAAGACGAGGAAACAAAAGACTTCTCCCCTGGGACACTTGGACACTTTGAGTGGGTGCGACACCACAGAAGCAGTGGACAAATGCCCCTAACAGTTAGTGCACGGTGATATCAATTCATGACAGTTGAGCACTGAGGGGCTGCTGATGTACATCCGCAGAGATACCAGGCAAAGGGGCACTTAGTTCCCAACCTGATGCAGATTCCTTTAAACATTAGAGAAGTAAAATGTTAAAGGACATTCACAAGATAGCTATAGATGAGGGAGATCATTCAGCCCAACTTATCTCCTCCATTCAGGAGAGATATCCTGCAGGCCTCCCCTTTAAAGCATCTACTGCTTTCTTAATGGTGATTCCACAGTTTTTCGCTCTACTACACCACCCAGAAGTCTGTTTCACGTCAATGACACTTCAAAGAACGTCCAACTCTGTCCTAAAGTTGCCTTGTACCAGTTTGAACCTGTGCCCCCTTGTTCATGGTTTAACTTGAAGTGGTCTTACCTGTTTTGTTACCTCTAAGGAGACCCCATCTTAATCACATTCAATATTCAAGTTCTTTGAAATTTTCCTTGGAGGCCAGATTCTGAATCCTGTTGAACTGTGTCGTAAATATTATTCTATTTCAAAAATAAAAGTTTAATATTGATTACTTTTGGGAATAATGAATAACAGATTACTCATCTAGAGTGTAAGAAAGGCTATAAACCATAGCAGTAAAGCCCACAATCTTTCTAATCATCATCACAACCACCTCAACATAGATCAGTATCTTGAATTCAGGCCTTGGTACCCATTACTATATATTTATATGTATATATTTCATTTTATTGTCTTTGTTCGGCCAGTGTCCAATACACGAAGCTTTCCTGGTCACTGTGCTATTATGAGTTATCAGCTGTTAGCAGCCCAAACATTTTCTGCTCATGATCCTTTCAGTGAAATATTGTTGTAATGTCAGAGTTCGTTTGTCCACCTCTTTGATGGGGATAGTTTGAGCGGTTTGATCGTGTGGAGATTAGCTGCTGCAGAGACCAGAAATAAACAGATGACTGCCAATACCATCCCATAATCCATCATGGCCCATAGGAACAGGATTAGGCCATTCAGCCCATTGAGCCTGCCCCGCTATTCAATATGATCATGGCTGATCATTCACTTCAATGCCTTTTTCCCCACACTATCCTAATATCATATTGGGCGGCACAGTGGTTAGCACCGCAGCTTCACAGCTCCAGGGACCTGGGTTTGATTCTGGGTACTGCCTGTGCAGAGTTTGCAAGTTCTCCCCGTGACTGTGGGGGTTTTCGCCGGGTGCTCTGCTTTCCTCCCACAGCCAAAGACTTGCAGATGATAGGTAAATTGGCTGTTGTAAATTGCCCCTAGTGTAGGTAGGTGGTAGGGAATATGGGATTACTGTAGGGTTAGTATAAATGGGTGGTTGTTGGTCGGCAAAGACTCAGTGGGCCGAAGGGCCTGTTTCAGTGCTGTATCTCTAAATAAAATAAAAATCCCTTTATGTCATTTGTATTTAGAAATCTGTCAATCTCTGCTTTAAACATACTCAATGACTGAGCTTCCACAGCCCTTCGGGGTAGAGAATTCCCAAAGATTCACAACACTCTGAGTAAAGAAATTTCTCCTCATCTCGGTCCTAAGTGGCTTCCCCCTTATTTTGAAATTGTGTCCCCCGGTTCTAGACTCCCCAACCAGGAGAAACATCTTAGCTGCATCTACCCTGTCTATCACTTTAAGTATTTTGCATGTTTCAGTGAGATTATGGAAAGTCTTTGCCACAAACCTTTCTCTAGCGCACCATAGGAGCTGAATCAGTTTGCCATTTATGCATTTTAATAAATGACTTGGAGCTAATAAGTTGTGAGGCATCTAGTTTGTTAAATTTTCTGCTTCACTTTACAGCTATTTGTATTCTCAAGTACTGCCTGTAGACAGATAGATGTTATATTACAGTTCCAGAACACAAAAGCAATATTACCAATCTGTCGGTCATTACAATCATTAAACTTTGCCCTAAGCAGAGAAATCCAACACTGTCCACAGTTAAAGAAGTTTCTTACCCACAGAGCCATGTGACGGTCTAGCAGTCACATCAGTTTAAAAATGGTACTCGAGTTGTTTTCATGGTTTTAGGGGGGGGGGGGGGGGGGTTTACAAGAAATGTGGGGAAATATAGTTTTTATTGTATTTCTATAGGAAATTTCTGCAACTGGTCACATAACGAGTGAAGGTGCAGAGAGGCTGTAAAATCTTACATTCATTCCTTCTTTCCACTTCCAGAAATTTCAGCGAGTTTTGTCTTGAATAATCCGTGAGCACTTTTCCTCCTTATTCCACGAATTATTTCCATCCTCCTCTGCTCTGTTGTCTACTTCATGACGCACTGCTCCAAGTTTACTGCTCCTCCTTCTGGTACCTCACCGAGGTGGCCACTATTCCAGTGTGAGTCTAGATAATGAGTTTTGGCAGCTATCTGACTGCAGGAGGCATCATCTATCAGCCCAATCCTGCCATTTAATGTCCTCACCCAAAGGGTAACAATCACAAGTAGGAATCCAGACTGATAGTTTTTTCCCAAAAATATACTTTATTCTTAAAATTTGTAGAAAAAAAGTGCATTATAAAACAATTCATAGTGGACATTTCAGAAAGTACCAAAAAGATCAGTTTCTTTTGATATCGAACGTGTTGCCTTACAAATCTTGCCACTCCATTTTATATACAATGTACATTTGCATTACGTAGCAAAAACATTTCCCAGTCCATACAGCCCGAGGGGTTTTACACAGGTTCCAGACTCTCCGTATACTGTGGTGGGAGGACCTTACCCAGTGGCCTTTCCTCATTGAGCCTTTGCAGCAGCTGCCCCAAGCTTTAGTGCGCCCCTCAGCACATAGTCCTGGACCTTGGAATGTTCCAGTCTGCAGTTGATGTTTATCTCAATGTGCATCCCTGGAACAGCCCATAGAGCACAGAATCTTGCTTTATGGAGCTGCTCGGGCTGAACCTCGACAAAAACCACGGATTTTCCCCTAAGGACCACTTAAGGTAATTGTAGGGGCCCTAAAGCTAACTTGATATATATACCAGGTCTCAAACCTTCTTGGTATATATGGCCATCAAGGAGGATACAAAATATCAGGGAAAGACCCAACTGGTCCATCCAGTCCTGGTGAAACCTATTCAACCACCCTTTCTGATGCACAGTCTCGTGAGAGAGGCAGAACAGAAAGAAAATCATTGGTCAATTTGGGGGAAAAACAAATTCTGGGGAATTTCTCTCCTGAGAACACAGAGCTCCAGGAGACAGCAGTATCTGACAACATGCATCACTGCAGGCCACATCTACCTTCGATAACTTTTGTTCTCCTTATTTAAGGAGGGATATTCTTGCTTTGGAAGCAGGTCAGAGAAAGTTTACTCGGGTGATTCCCAGATGAAGGGGTTGTCTTGAGGAAAGGTTGAGCAGGTTGGGCCCATACACATTGGAGTTTAGAAGAATGAGAAGTGATCTTATTCTGAGGGAGCTTGACAGGGTAGATGCTGAGAGGATGTTTCCCCTCGTGGGGGAATCTAGAACTAGAGAGCATAGCTTCAGGATAAGGGATCGCCCTTTAAGATGGAGATGAGGATGAATTTCTTCTCTTGAGGGTCGTTACTCTTTAGAATTCTCTGCCCCAGAGAGCAGTGGAGGCTGGGTCATTGAATATATTCAAGGCTGCGTTAGACAGATTTTTAATCTACAAGGGAGTCGAGGGTTCTGGGGAGACAGGCAGGGAAGTGGAGTTAAGGCCACAATCATGTCAGCCATGGTCTTATTGAATGGTGGACCAGGCTTGAGGGACCGAATGGCCTAGTCCTGCTCCTATTTCTTATGATCTTAGAAGTCCTTCCACTCGCAGCTCTTAAAGCAAATCTAGTTCAGAGGTTGATGACTCTCTCTGAGGGACAAAATATCTCCTAGTGTCTAAATCCAACTTCCTTTTTCTTTTGTACTGATTAGACTGTAGACGTTCCCTCCCGATCCAGCTCAAATAACCTATTCACTTCAACAAAACGTCTTATGTTCCTTCATCACCTCAACTCTATTCTCTCAAAATTAATGGGAGTGAAATTCATCAAGTCAGTCGCCCCATTCACACTCCGTCCCATTTACACTCTTCCCCCACTTACACTCTGTCCCCATTGTTTTCCATTGACTTCAAAGGCAAAGAATGTTGGGCAGAGTGCAAAAAGGGAGGCCTTTTCACTATTGCCTGTTCTGCGCTGCCACCCAAAAAAAAAAATTCACCCCCTACCTTTCTCTATGGAAAATAACTCCAGGTCCGCTAACCAAGAGCCCAGAGACTTGGTATAATTCTAGTGGCATCAATACCCCCCTGCCCCACTCTGCACCCTCCATGGGATCTCATCATGTGACAGGACCATATATAGGCACAGTTTTCCAAATGAGCCCTTAAATTCCCTCCCCAAAATTCTTGAACTTGCTAACTCTTTCCTCTTTTAAGACGCTCCTCAAAACCCAGCTCTTTGACCAAGCTTTGGTCACCTGACCTAAATATGTCATTATATGGCTCAGTATCAGATTTTGTTTGTTAATGCTCCCGCAAAGCAGCTTGGGACGTTTTACTGCATTAAAGGTGCTATATAAATGCAAGTTGTTGTTATCACAGGTTAAGTATTGTGCCCTTAGCTTTCTATTTAACTGGTTAGGCATACATCCCAACTCCTCATCCGATTTCTCCTCTGTCTCCATAGTATCAATCTTAAACCTTTGGTGTTTCTTCACTACCCCACTCTGCCACTGAGTCTCTCTCCGCAGCCTTTGGAGGTGAAATCTGCACAGTGTATAAATATCTGGAATTACTGGGACCTAAATGCATCAGACTGTGATACATAAGACTTCCACCGCTCTGCGAGTTTGCTAATCAATTGCAACAAAAGTTTCCAGAAGTTCCAGGCCCACAAAATGCGAGAACAAAGCAGTGAGATTACAATGTAAACCAGAGGATTAGCTCCACTCACAGAATCCGAGACAAGAGGCTTCAGGACAGCAGAGAAAGGTGGAGGATGAAAGAGGTGGGGGGAGGTTCAAACAGATTGAAATAGTGGAATTACTATTATTGGTAGTTACAGTGAAATTAGCCATCAGCCCATGTAAAGATGCTCCATCGAGGTATTGGAAAGGAATCAAGAAATCTAAAGAACAGACTCTCTCTGAAGATGAGGAGGAGCTGGCACCTTTAATTACAAAAAGACTCCACAGCCACAAGTGGTAAAATGCACATAGAAATATGTTTATTTAAGCAACATCAGAAATACATGCCTGTAGCAACAGATCATTCAGAAATACATGGTCTCCACAGAAAGAGAATATGCATCAATTAGGAAGGAGCATGCAGTAACTCACAGGGCTGTAGGACTTGAAGTTAATACAATAGAAGCAGAAAAACTTCAGAAAATAAAAAACGAGCAACAATAGAAAACCAGAGAAAACTCTGTTCCTTCAGTCCGCAAGAACAGTCATCCTTACTTACCTTCAAATGCCCGTCTGGTTTGCTCTTAACTCTTTACATACAGAAACTGCAAGAACACCATTCAAAGAGCTAATTGTAAAGCTGATGTTGCAGATGGTGAGGCAGTGAGTATCTGCTCCACTCAGCGATTCACTAAGCTACACAAGTCAGGCAAGCTCCTAGCTTTGACTCCCAGCCTTGTGTCAATTAAGTTGTTTTCTGCCAGGACAATGGTTAGACTGCTACAACTGGACTTAACGTTCCCTTGGAGCGAGAGACAGAGAGAGGATAAAACAGTCATGATCACCAGCCAGTGACTCCTGCTGGAAGGTGCACTTGTGTGAGCATTAGGTTGAGGGTCTGATGGAGATCTGCTGGGATCTGCTCCCTGTCCCTCAGGCCGAATAGACTCCAGTCACATTGTCTAGCTCCCATATAAAGAATGCTCTTTTGGGGAAAATACAGGAGGGCCGGTCTCAGAATCACAGAATTTTAATGCACAGAGGAGTCTATTGTGGCTGTGCCAGATCTTTGAAAGACTTATTCAATTAGTTCCAGTCCCCCTGTTTCTTCCCCATAGCCCTACAAACTTTCCTTTTCAAGTATACCTCAGTGACTGCCGCCAACCCTAGTGGGCAAATATTAAATGCACTCGATGACACTGCTGTCTCCAGTGAAATAGCAGACGCCGGATTGTCTGATAGACATGCTGAGGGTTCATAGCCATTTCTAACCCAACCTTGCAAAGATTCACATTTTTGTCTGGAGAACCATCACATCAGGAACCAGCTCTCGGAGAACAACACTACTGCTAGCGCTTAATGAACTAATCCAAAAGTTGGGCAACCAGGGATTTCCAGTGGGGAATTCAAGATGGTGGAATGTGAGGCTCGCGGGATAACCTGACCAATTGTCACATATATGGGGAAAAAAATTATTCGAAATGGGGACAGTTTTCTGAAAACCAGACAGGATGTGAGGGGAGCAGAAGAGGGACAGAGTGTAATAGGGGCAAGATGGGGTGGGATTTATAATGGCAGGATAGGGGCTCACCTATGCACAAGGGTGGGGTAATAGGGGCAGGTTGAACCTAGTGGTGGGGTGATTGCAAGACTGGGGACAAAGTTGCGATACAAAACAGCAACTTGGATTTACATAAATGCCTTTGACAAATTATGCAACAGAGCAAAGAGGACAAAATTAATTTATTTTCTTTTTAAATAAAAGTTATGAGTTTGATAGCGAAATTCCAAACAACCCATTCAAAATCCAGAGTTAACGTTTCAGGTCAGTGACCTTTCATCAGAACCCTGATTCTGATGAAAGTTTCTGATGAAGGGTCACTGAGCTGAAACATTAACTCTGCTTCTCTCTCCACAGACGCTGCCAGTCCTGCTGAGTATTTCCAGCACTTCCTGTTTTTATTTCAGGTTTCCAGCATCTGCAGTATTTTGCAATCTTCAAAATCCAGATTGTTCAAACAGTTTGGACCCAGGGTATGAGATACGCTCCAATCATCTACTGGGTTAGGTCCCATCAGTCCTGAGCACCTGGTCAATTTATCACAAGGAAATAAAGCAGTGCTTTCAAGTGTTTCATGTGTTGTAGCAACAAGATTATGCATTCATTTCCATCGTCCCACCATTGGTGACTATGCCTTTAGTCATCTAGGCCCCAAGTTCTGGAATTCCCTTCCTAAAACTTTCCACCTCTCTCTTTCCGCCTTTAAAAATCTCCTTAAAACCTACCTCTTTGACCAAGTATGGCAGAATACCTCTTTATATGACGCAGTATCAAATTTTATTTACTAACACTCCTGCGAAGTGCCTTGGGAGACATTTTACTTCATCAAAGGTACTACATAAATACAAGGTGTTGTTGTTTCATGTTGCAATACATCGGCACAGTTAACCATGCAGGACCAGCAAATTAAATCATCCTTTCTGATTGCATTTTACAGCACTATACTTTGCATTAATATGATTGCATGGGTTTGTAGAAGATTTCCCCAAGCTGAATTACTCTTTATGCAACTTATAACACTGAGTGAAAAATAGTTAATCATTAATTCATTGTCAGCCGGTATTTCAACATAGATTGGTCAGAAATTCTAAAATTAACTCCCCCTGGTGGATATAGGCAGCAAGTGCAGCACTGAGGCAAACAGCAGGAAGTTGAAGGTGTGCTGAGCTAGGTGATCGGAGATAAAAACAAGAAATGCTGGAACCACTCAGCAGGTCTGGCAGCATCTGTGGAAAGAGAAGCAGAGTTAACGGTTCGGGTCAGTGACCCTTCTTCGGAACTGACAAATATTAGAAATGTCAAAGGTTATAAGCAAGTGAGCCGGGGGTGGGGCAAGAGATAACAAAGGAGAAGGTGTAGACTGGACAAGGCCACATAGCTGACCAAGAGGTCATGGAGCAAAGGCAAGCAATATGTTAATGGTGTGTTGAAATGGTAGGTGATCTGAGGCTGGGCAAAAGTTGGAAGCTTGCACTCAGCCCCAGTGCAACAGGGCTAATTATTAGCCTGGGTTTCTACTTCCAACTGCTAAACAGTAACCTCTGCTGAAAGGTGCAATGTGTGGCTGTTGGGACAGAATCTGGCTTAGCAGCAGTGCCTTCCTTGGGCAAATAGCCTTCAACTTTCACATTAAAAGTGGCCAGGGAGTTGTACCTGGAACTAGGAGTCAACATTTTCGAGAGTAGAGGGAGGGGAGTAGAGGGCCAGACGTTTTGTAACGTGGAAAGAAAGACTTGCATTTCTATAGCACCTTTCACAATGTCAGGACGTCACAAAGCACTTTATAGCCACTGAAGTAATTTAAAGTAAAGTCTGTTGTAATGTGGGGAAACATGGCAGCCAATTAGCACACAGCAAGCTCCCACAAACAGCAATAGGATAAACGATCATATAATCTGTTTTAGTGATATTAGTTGCGGTTTCAGCATTGGGCAGGACATAATTATACTTGATGCACTATTGTGTTAAAGGAGCAATGCTATCTGTGAAAAGACTCAGCTGGACTAATTTACCAGATGGAACTTTAACAGGATAGCCATACATAAAGCAATCTCTTTAATATGTTTTAGCTTCTCTGAAAGGAACTTCCAGTGATTAGATTCTATTTTTTTCCCGCAAACCTGAAGTTATTTAATTTGTGACCATTGTGACAGTGGAGGAGAGAGGCAGTGAGGGGAGGGGATAGAGAGGGGAGGGGGACAGTGAGGGGACAGGCAGAGAGGATGGAAAGAGGTTTGGGGAAGGGAGCCGATGCAGTGAGGAGAGGGGAGAGGGGGAAGTGGGGAGGGGGCAGTGAGAGGAGGGAGAGCTGGTCTCTGTAACTTCACTGTAAACATGAACAAGTTTCCTATATCAATATTCTCAGGGGAAAGAGGAATTCCTCAAGCTTTATATTAAGTGGCAACAAAAGCAAGGGTATTTTCCTAAAAACCCCCCCACAATTTTTAGTTAACGTTAATGAAATAACTCCAGCAATCAAATTACAAAAGACTTTTCAGCACCAAGATCACATTTAACCAAACATCAGGAGTTTCCAATGCTTCTCACTACACTTCTGTTTGCGAGTTTGATTTGTTTGTCTCTCCATCCGTCTATCTGCATCTCTCTTTCCTTTAAAAACAATTCCAGTCCTTTAGCTGCCAAATTTACACGACTCACGCACACGCACGCACACACATACACACACACACACGCACACGCACACACACACACAAGTTAAATACAAGACTTTTTTTTTACAGTGATTAGTACGTTAAAGTAGCAAGTCCTGGGAAAAGGTGGCTTGTGTTTCCAGATTCCGTTTCACATTCACAGCAGCTCTGCTCCATAACTATAGGATCACTGCCTTTTGGCAAGTCTAAAACTAGGCATGGGGCAGAATGGAGAAGGGAGGAGTGGCTGGTTCGGGGAGACAAAGACTTGGGGCCCCGACCTTCACTGTGCTGATCAGTGATGATTGATGGTGACTGTATGATTGAGCTCCGGTTTTATCAGAAGCATTTGAGGAATTTTTATTGGTGATCGCTTTTTGTGATTCAGTGAAAAAAAAAATTAAACTTTATATTAGACCCAATGCTTTACTGCAACTGAATAAGTCGATTTCTGGTTTTATTATGTAGGATTCCAGGATTTTATTGATTTTTTTTTTTGAAGCTTGTACTCAGTCACTGGCACCCATTTTTCTGTGCAAACCAGAAACCAAAACCATCTTGCTACAGATGAAAATTCAATGAAAAGCCTGATAACAAACGTCTCCACATGACAAGGCTCAGAAATGGTATTAAATGGACTTTTTTTAAAAAAAGTCAGCACTTCAAGATTTTTGGTGGCTGGTTTCAAATTTCTGAAATTTTTGGCTATCTGATTTAAAAGTTTGGATCAAACCTGGTTGGTAATGAGACAACAGTCAGTAGTTGCCTGTCTCTCTCAGGATATTTATTTACTCCCTGACACAGTTATGTTAATTGTCTATTGTTGGACTTGTGGAAGACAACACACCAGATGTTTTCTTAAGCTGCACTGGGAGACTTTGGCATTTAGGTAAATTTGGTTAACTGGACATCAGGATCCTACTTTTGCTCGTAATCTGGAACCTGATTATCCAATGTGGAATATTCTGCTTTCCAATGAATACTTTCCGACATACAGCAATCCAAAATCGGAGCAGGATGCTGCTGGGTTATACAGAAAGGAGTATGAAGACCTCCTGTCTGATCAAGGAGTGATGCTTGCCCTTTTTCAAATACCTTCAACCCTTTCTTTTGCCATTTATTTGTCGTTCTGATCAAGGAGAGGAATATTAGTGCTGGGAATTGAATAATTTCTACTTTGGGCACTCTATATCACCATCAAGTACACACAGGTCCGGTATGGTACGGCTAGGTGCAGTATACAGCTCCCTCTACTCCACCCCAACAAGGGACCTCATTCCAACGTCAGAAGAACACTCTTATTGGGGTTTCCATCAGCTACCCTCTGGCTTGTCCTGTAACAGTTTAGTACCAAGTTAAGAGCAGCTCTTGCTGTAGGCAATTAATCGTAAAAACTGGACCGAGACTGACAAATCCATTTCACAAACAGCACTCACTTCCAATCAGTTGGAAGCAGACTGCACGGACTGGGCAAGTCAGCATTTTGGAACTAGAGGAATTGATTTCACATTGAAAAATGACACCCAAAAAATAATCATCCTGTAAATCAGATCCTGTTTGGAAATGGTTGAAAAATACAAATGGTAATTAGGGATTGAAAAGTTTATTGCAAATTAACTGAAATAAGGTTCCTGTTAGTCATGGCACTCAAACTAATAATGACACCACAACACTCTCACCCAATCAAAAGCTGGGTAAAGTCAGGCGAAACCACCAATTAATTTCAATCTAAATTTCAACTGATCAGGGTAAAAGAAGTGAAATTCTCCCCGTGCAGCCCAAGAAGATCTCAGATTCCATCCCCACCACCACCCCACCACCACCCCGGGTCTTGCCGAGTTGGCAACCCTCAGTCATGACTGAGGTTAGGGGACTAAACCATCCCAGCTCCCATTCCCGCAGGATGTGGGAGGGTAGGGGGGAGGTGAAACTATTCTGGCCACTGATCAATATTACGCAACTCTTGTTTGAAAGGACACGTGGAGATGTTGAGTGAGGACATGCTTAGCTGTGATGCCTCCAGTAGCCAAAAAGCCTGTCGCCACTCAATGTCAAGGTTCACCTGTCAAACCAGCAAGGAGTTACAATGCCTTCAAGGGAGATGTGAGATGAAAGAATAAAGTTATTAACAAGTTGTAACAATAATTCATTACATCTCATCACAACCTTCTAAGCAGCAGTGCATACGTAAACCTTTCCTGAACTTTATTTTTGGTTTTTACTTCAACTAATAAACAGTATTTTATCTATTTATTCCCATCTGGCATAAACTGAATCACTCAATAATTCTTCCACCCTTACTGAGTCTTACTAGTCCTATTAAATTCCAAATACAATTCACATTGTCATCCCTTAACGCACTAATATGCAGCAAGGCAGTTTATAGACCAATAGAACATAAACTTCACTGCAAAATAAGGATAGTACCCATATTCTAGATTTAATAGCACAGGCCATAATTTTGACAGTGAACGCACCCTTGGCTTTTATCAGAGTTAAACAATAAAGAGGAATCACAAACCAGCTTCACATTCATTTATATATATATATAATCTTTCAGTCAGTATCAAAGGAAAGGTCATTTCATCTATTTAAACTACTGTGGAATGCAGGGATATTTAGTCAAGGTACAAGGCACTAGAATCAACTATGACTGCATCTGGCTGAACTAGCATCTAGGATTGTGATCGGCAGTCTTTCTCCAAAGCACAAATAAAGAACGGAGTTGAGGAGGAACAGTAGAGTTCGAGGAGGGAGGTGAGGAGGTTTTTTTTTTTTTTACGACTGCATTTCTGCTCTCAGCATCCAGGGGAACCAACAGCAGAAGAGTAATCTGGAACGAGAAAGACAAGAGAGGAGGAGGAATTGAGACAGGCACGTTCCAGAATACAAAGCGGAGCAAGGGGTCAGACAGGGTCATTCAGACACACAACATAGGATAAGCCTGAGTAAATCCCAATCATCCATTCACCTTTATCCCAGCTGTTCGCTAATTGTCTGACACTAAATAATAAATTGCTGGGTTTTTTTTATGTTTTCAACTGCAAATGTGTTGTTCCATTCAACCCCTTAAATTCAATAATTCTAAGATTCAGGTTTTGCAATTATGTAAAAGTTAGCATACAAGATTCCTGTCTCCAATATCTCTATGTGTCTAAAACTCTCATTAACAATGACAGTAGAGTTTCACATGAACAAGCTACACATTCACAGAATAACATTATACACAGAATAACATTATACACAGCCTCAATTCATTTTGTAAAATCTTCACTTTTGGTTAAAGTCAGCAAATCCTTTGATGATACAGCTATAAGTGGGTTTTTCTGGCTCCGATGTTGGTTATTTCAAGCAGTAAGAAGAACAAGACGGAGGGATTGGTTCTGGATTTCTCAAACAAAGAGCTGGCACTGACATGATGGTCCAAGTGGTCTTGTTCTGTCCTGTAAACTCTCAATGGTTTTATTATGGTGACTTTTGCCCCAATAGGGCTGAAAGAGAGCATGGGATGCTCTGTTGGAGATGCCCCTCATGATATGGACTGTGTCTTCATGAAGAAGAGGAAGGGCCGCCATTCCAAGAATGGATTTTTTTTTTTAAATGTAGCAGCATTAGCTTCCTTGTATCTGAGCCAATAGATGGGGGTCCGGATGGGTGACAGAAAATAACAGTCAAGATGAAATAGTAAGTTCACCGTTAGAGGACTGTGTGAAGTTTTCGGCTCCATGGTATGGAAGGATGTTGAGAGTTTGAATTTGATAAAACACAGAGAATGGGACAGAGTAGACAGAAAAAGATCAGTGACTTGGAGGGGTCCAGAACAAGGGGTCTAAAAGATTTAGAGCAGAGAGCAGGAGAAGGATTTGTACACTGAGGGTTGTGAGGCTGTCGAATCATCCGGAATGAATGAATGAAGCAGAGACCAGATCAACATTTAGGGTAAATAGGTGGGGGAAGGAAGGAGGGATAAAGGGATTTTAGAACTGAGCAGGCAATGGGATTAGGACTGATAGAGGAGAAATACAACATGGATTGGATGGACTGAGCAGTCTGTGTTCATGTTGCAATTGCTAGGGAATAACAAGGAGTGAGTGAGAGGAAAGCAAATGGATTTGGAGCATTTGGAGTTTCACTGCAGAACAAACACAGACAGGGTGTGTCTGCAGGCTGTTTACAATTGGGCAGATTCTCCCGGTCATGGTTGATGTTGTGTGAGTGAGAAAGCACAGTGTAAAACAGGCAATGAACAACTGGATCAAAAACAAGAAATGCTGGATTCACTCAGCAGGTCTGGCAGCATCTGTGGAAAGAGAAGCAGAGTTAACGTTTCGGGTCAGTGACCCTTCTTCGGAACTGACAGGATCCCTGAGCTCAAAGCTTTCAGCTTCAGCTCTGACTACTCATTTGAAGTGAAACTCTGTCCTGACGGAATCAGAGCACAAAAACAGGAAACTAAGGAAAAGAACAGTGCAAAGTAATGACCATCACTACACAGACTCAAATATCTACAGGCAGAATCAGGTCCATTGTATAGGCAGGACAGTCATCTCACCATCAACAGGGTCACATGGAAAATAAAATCAGGGTCGAGGACTTGAGGCTGTATCATTGAATTCTACCTCCTCCACTCAACCCTCCAGCATTTATAATTAATCTCCTGGACACAACTGCAAGCAATTCAGTTAAAAAAAAAATCAGAGGGATGTTAAAAAAAAACTTTTTTTTTTTATTTGCTGACTATAAAAAAAATTGGAGATAGGGGAACAAAGGCTGATTGATCAGGTGGGTGGTTGGGAGGGTCATGTGATGAAAATCTCCAAGATGTACATACAGACTCCCACCTCCTCGCACCCCACCATCCCATGCACTCAGTGTACGTCAGGGGAAGTTGACATGCGAAGATCTACAGATGGTGCCAGGGCAAACGGCTATTTGGACTACCTCAGGGTTCTAATACAGGATCTCCAATATTCATGTTAGTGTGATGCCAATACCCAGACCTCACAGTGCCCATCCTAACAGCACTAAGTTAATGATTAGTGAATGTCAAGTTCGCCTATTGCACATTTGGCCAAGGAAATGGGATGGCACAATACCCAGGTATTCTATTTGGGCTAAGCCAACAGTCAACGGGTCAGGAATTGCACAAAACCCCAGTGATCTGGGTGTTGTTCAGTCAAAAACAAGCAAATCTTCTATGTTGACCTGTTGTTCTTACTACACATCCTATAACATGTCCTGAATGTTTCAAAACCAAAAATAAAACTTGTCGAACATGGAATTTCTTTCTGGATTATCCCACGTTGCTTGGAGATCCTGAAGGAAGTCCTCAACGTGTTGAAGTACAAATTTGAGAATTGGAGAGCACAAACACACAAATCTGCAAAGAACAAATAAAAGGCCAACAAAGACCAGTAATGGACTCAGAAACTTGTGGCTCCTCTAGAGTGAAATCAACTTAAACAAAACTTGCCATGCCAACATGGAAAGGTGCTTGGCAGGTCCTTTTCCTTGTATGCTGCCAGGAAGGTGCCCACCCCAACTCAGGCACAGTTCAACAGTTGCCCTCACCCATCGAACTATTCTTCATGAAGACAACAGTGACCGTCAACCGGCTATTGATCGGGGACGGGGTGAGGAGTTTCACAGCTGTGCCTGTTCCAGTCCTCATGGGACATCCAAACATGCACGTTTTCCAGCAAGGGACACTGGTTCAAAACTCTCAACCCTTCCCTGGCCCAGAGGTTAATTCACCAACTGTGGCAGCTGCTCTGGCCAAGACTGCAGAACATAGCGTTGAATCGGCCAATCTTCCTGGTCAGTGTGGCTCAGTTCCATCACCGGCAGCAGATTTACCAACCAAGCTTGTTTTGTGCGCCAAAGACAACACACAACATAACAGGGGAGGAGGGATGGGAACAACATCTTTATGTCATGGCCAAAACAAAAATCCATGTCTTTGCCCTCCTTTGCAAACTCCCTTTAAGATACAGCACCCAAGAGTAGCACTCAGCTTCCTGGCCATCACTGCATTGTTCAGAATCAACTCCTTCACATTAATACAGCTCCAAATGGTGTCAATATATATAAAATAGAATCTTCCCATCAACATACCAGTGGTTACACATTACTAGATGTGGGTTTCTTCAGAAACTCCAAAAGTGCTATTGTGAAGTATTTTAATAAGCCTGTAAAATAGCAGTGACTCAGACAGCACTACAATAGTAAGGATCATCCTGTCAAGGAAAGAGACCCCTCGCTGTTCATTCTTTCTTCTACAAGTCAAACCACATTCATTAGGGCAGATTTCTGAAGGAGCTTTGACCTGGATTGATAAGGGTTGTAGTGTAGGGACATTAACTCCCGTGCTCAAACATAGTGAAAAAGCTGTGCCTCAAGATAAATTACCTTGGCAAGAATGCATTGAGCTGTTGAGTGCTGATGACATCACGGAGATAGTTGGATAATGAGCTTGAACACATGCGAGAGAGTTGAATCAACACTACCAGACACACCCGGCCTGAACTCATGCTGTGCAATTAGGTCAAAGACACCCAGAATGCCTTGTATGAAATTCCTCTCTATTATTTAACAAAATTCAGTGAATGAAAATAATAAAGGCATTTCATTTAACCCACTTGTTATTAAAATCACAGAGCATAACTATAATCATTAATGATTCGATAATTCATTTATTAATTTAAAAACTAGTCAATTTCCTGAAACACTGATCAGAACTAACTTTAGTCTTCAGATTAAGCAAAGTTAATCATTGGACCAGACCACATTTTAAATTCATACATTAAGTCTTTATTTTTATATAATATTTTGATTTTAATATTATTTATAGTTGCGAAGCAAAATTGGGAATTTGAGAAAGTCTCGAGTTGGACAGAGCAGAGACTGAGCTAAAATTGTAGCATTCCAGCAGCATTGCTGCCAGGAGGGCATAATTACAGTGCTAGTTCCAGGACAATATGAAAGGCACAATTCAGCATAGCGGCGCCTCATCAGACCCCTTTCCTATCCTGAGTGCCCTGAAACAGGGCTGTGTTCTCGCACCTACACTGTTCGGGATTTTCTTCTCACTGCTGCTCTCATATGATTTTAAGTCTTCAGAAAAAGGAATTTTCCTCCACACAAGATCAGGGGGCAGGTTGTTCAACCTTGCCCGTCTTAGAGCGAAGACCAAAGTACGGGAGGTCCTAATCAGGGAGCTCCTCTTTGCTGACGATGCTGCATTAACATCTCACACTGAAGAGTGTCTGCAGAGACTCATCGACAGGTTTGCGGCTGCCTGCAACGAATTTGGCCTAACCATCAGCCTCAAGAAAACGAACATCTTGGGACAGGACGTCAGAAATGCTCCATCCATCAATATCGGCGACCACGTGGTTCAAGAGTTCACCTACCTAGGCTCAACTATGACCAGTAACTTGTCTCTCGATGCAGAAATCAACAGGCGCATGGGAAAGGCTTCCACTGCTATGTCCAGACTGGCCAAGAGAGTGTGGGAAAATGGTGCACTGACACGAAACAGAAAGTCCAAGTGTTTCAAGCCTGTGTCCTCAGTACCTTGCTCTACGACAGCAAGGCCTGGACAACGTATATCAGCCAAGAGCGATGTCTCAACTCATTCCATCTTCGCTGCCTCCGGAGGATCCTTGGCATCAGGTGGCAGGACCGTATCTCCAACACAGAAGTCCTCGAAGCGGCCAACATCCCCAGCATATACACCCTACTGAGCCAGCGGCACTTGAGATGGCTTGGCCATGTGAGCCGCATGGAAGATGGCAGGATCCCCAAAGACACATTGCACAGCGAGCTCATCACTGGTATCAGACCCACCGGCCGTCCATGTCTCCGCTTTAAAGACGTCTGCAAACGCAACATGAAGTCCTGTGACATTGACCACAAGTTGTGGGAGTCAGTTGCCAGTGATCGCCAGAGTTGGTGGACAGCCATAAAGGCGGGGCTAAAGAGTGGCGAGTCAAAGAGACTTAGCAGTTGGCAGGAAAAAAGACAGAAGTGCAAGGAGAGAGCCAACCGTGTAACAGCCCCGACAACCAATTTTATCTGCAGCGCCTGTGGAAGAGTCTGTCACTCTAGAATTGGCCTTTATTTCCACTCCAGGCGCTGCTTCACAAACCACTGACCACCTCTAGGCGCTTACCCATTGTCTCTCGAGACAAGGAGGCCAAAGCAGAAAAGAATGTTCACACGGAGTTCCCATTGTAATGAGAAAAATTGACACAAAAATGCGGCAAGAAATTGACAAGATTTAATGTTGTAAACATCAAGTGCATGAAGAGATTAAAAATTTTAATGTAATAAAGAGTTTTTTGCAGATTTAGCTGTGTGGTGTTAATCCAACTCCCTTGTTAAAACTCAGTAACCCCTTCCAAAACCCTCAAATGATCAGTTTCAGTGTTTACGCAAATAATGTTCAAAACAGCGAATAATGACAGAAAAAAAAATACGGTCTGTCAAAGTTTGTGCTCAAAGTTTGATATTCAGAAGATATGCTGATGGCGAGATGCTCCCTTTCAATTAACCCTTTGAATTCCACATGTTCTTAACAAAATGTACACTTATGGCCTTTTATCATTATCTTTAAGGAAGAAAGTGATTTTACAAGTGCAGAGCAACATAGCAGGATACAGTGCTCAAGACGTATGTGAAATAGCGAGAGAACGATGGACATCACAAGACTGTATTGTGAACCCCCAGGGCCTTCAAAGGGTTAACTTATATGACCAATCTCTTATAAACAATGTAACACAGTGTTCCCTCACAAAATTCTGGGGGCAAAGAGAGACAGAGGGTTGCATCAAGAACTGGACATAGCAGAATAGCAGGAAATGCACTGGCCTAAGTCAACCACCCTGCATTGTTTGTAGAACCTGTTTTTATCTCACAGGACCCCGAGTTTAAAACTTTCGCCTGACCAGCAGTGGAGCAGACGGTCCCAGAGGAAGAGGTACTCAACTACCTACTACCATTTACCTCACCCAAACTGTCCACCTACGAGGCTAGATAGCAAGAGTTGGCAGGCTAGTGAACTATGTGGGGCATCACACTATCAACCGATCCTGTCCTCATTGGACCTTCGCATGTGCACATTAATCATTGGATGACGGTCAGAAGCAAGAACTCTGGGTGATTTCCTCCTCCCAGCCCCAGGCCAGGGATTTTGAGCCCGATTGTAACATCCCAACTGCAGGACTGAAATCACCACCTTCAAGAAATAGTGTTGAAAACTGGAGTAAAAAACCGTTGCCATCTTAAACCAGAATATTGGCGATTGCTTAAACCAAAAAAAAATCAGAACCGGAGCCCTCTCCATAATGATTTCCATGTACATACGACATGCTAAACAGTGCCTGAGTGAGGGAGCACTGTAAATCACGCCATTAATCTTTAAAAGGGTGAATGCAGCAGGAGGTTGAGGCAGCTCCTCTCTGGGTTAACACGCTGGGATGAGAAGGGAAGGAGAGACGAACAGTTGCAGCAACTTTATAAACAGCCCAAGCCTGTTGCAAACAGCAATGGCCTATCCATGGTGGCAGTTATCACCCCTGTTGCATTCCTCTCCATGCCTGCATTGCTGAATCATCTACTCAAAGTTCGGCCACCGTGTGAGATAGAGGCGGGGAGCACAGTTTATTCAGATTCACCAGAAATTGCTGAATTCAAAACAAACAACTTCATTGGCCATGCCCCTTCAAAATCTATTCGTGTTCCAAACCAGCTCGAATGCAAGGAAACATTTACTGCCAGCCATTTACTGTCAGGGGAGGTGGTGGCATAGTGGTATTGTCGCTCGACTAGTAACTCAGAGACCCAGGGTATTGCTCTGGGGACATGGGTTCGAATCCCACCACAGCAGAAGGTGGAATTTGAATTTAATTAATAAATCTGGAATTAAAATCTAATGTCTAATGATGGCCATGAAACCATTGTCCATGAAACCATTGTCGATTGTTGTAAAAACCCATCTGGTTCACTAATGTCCTTTCGGGAAGGAAATCTGCTGTCCTTACCTGGTCTGGCCTACATGTGACTCCAGACCCCCGGTTTGGCCTACATGTGACTCCAGACCCACAGCAATGTGGTTGACTCTTACATGCCCTCTGAAATGGCCTAGCAAGCCACTCAGTTAGGGCAATTAGGGATGGGCAATAAATGCTGGCCTGGCCAGCGACGCCCACATCCCATGAATGAATTTTAAAAAACAGAAGACTTATCGGCTGCATGGGTCACTGTGAGAGGTCAAATCTTGGAGTAACAAGAGATTGTTCAGAATCAAAGTGTTTGAAATCAAATTTAAACTCAGTTCAAATTAATTGGCATCTTTGCTCTTGATCAAATCACCTTTCAAAGTGAGTTGCATTTATATAAAAAGCTGACGTTTCTCTCCTTATTTGGCAATTTACTTTCTCCACTTCTTGTACAGGCCTTGTACCACGTCCTCCAGCCTCTCTGAGGAGTCTGCAAAGGCAGTCTAAATGTTACTCAACTCAGTAACTTTCCATTAGCCGAGGGTGCCAGGAACTTATTGCACAAGGAACCGTTACACTGTTGAACTACTAAATATTTCATTGCACAATATATTTGCACATCCCCTTGCCATATCACAGAGGTGAATGAAACGTTCTCCAATGCATCCTCCAAGTTACGCGCATTGCAGAGAAAATGCCAGCGATCGTGCGGTGAGTACTTAGCTGACCAATGGTGTTAAAGATTAAAGCAATTTTTATTATCTGTGGATTCACCAAAACAACTTTTGTTCAGGAAAATTTTTTTTTTTTAAACCCTCAGAGCCCAAGTGGGTAAAATTTTTGACAATCTAAGCAAGCAGAAGGTCCCCACGTTAAATTCTCAGCCTTCTGAGTTAACCTATCTGGTGAGACTGCAGTTGGTTGCCCAGTTGCCCTTAGCCTCTTGGACTAGTGAGGTTGAAAATAAAAGGAGTCCCAGGTTCCCACTGTTAATTGTTACAAGTGAATCCTGATGTGGAAGTGAGCATGTGTGGATATTGGTTAAGGACAAGACTGTGCCTCTGTGCTAGCCTCAGCCATTGGGGGACTGCCATTAGCCTTACTCCCGACAACTCTGCATCCTCCCCAGCAACCCCATCCCTGGGCTAGCCAAGAGCAGCACATCCTGCAATTTGCACCCAGTCACCCCAAATGGAAAGTGCAGGTCTGCATGTCTGATAAGCAAAGTGTTAGCTCATTAACATGATCATTCAAAATATCCAAAGATCAGACATGATGGAGGTGGCAAGGAGAGGGCGAGATGGGAAGAGACAAGAGATGAGAGCTGTCCAAAGGAGGCTGAGACAGGGGAAAGGGAATGAGACTTGGAGAGAGTATTATTGCTTAGAGATGTGTTTGTCTGCAAATTTTTCTGTTGTCCTTTGGGTCTATGTTCTTGTCTAATGTTGAAATTTTGGGCTGCAAAATCAGAAGCAGCAGAGAAGGTAGGGAGCAGATCATCCAGAGGTAGAGGAGAGGAGGGAACTTTCACTATTTTATCACTTCATATTTATAAAATGCACACAGGATACTCATCCGATGCAGGACAATGCTTTACCTGGATATGGAGCTCTCTGATGCAATGTCTTTGGGAGTCCTCACAGCTGATAAGTTCCTCTTGGGTTGAGTCACTTTGGAAACAAAAGGTGAAGGTGGAGGTCAAGCAGGAACTACACATGCACATAAGCACATATCCAAATCGTACTCCAAATACCCTTTGCCCGCGTTAACCAGTTCAAATTTCGCCCAGATTTAGGACTGACTGGTGCAATGGGTCAGCACATTCCTTGGTTACTCCTGGGACATAAGTTCAATTTGTTCCATCCCCGGGACATAGCGAATCCCCTGGCTGATGACGATAAAGAATCTTCTATAATGTTCAGGTCTGGTCAATACAGCTCTCAATGACATGACTCCAGGACAGAAAACTATGAAGATCAAGACTCAAATAAATGCACAGTCTGAAGCTCCTCATTGCACTGAAATTACAATTCTCCATGTCATCTCCTACCCTTTCCACAGGATCCTGGAACTATGGAACTCCTCTCCTCTGACAATCTACAGGTTTTTATTCACCAGTTTAACATTTAAAAGGATATAGTGAAAGAGTAATGGAGTGGAACTAACTGGATTACTCCTTCAGCAACCCAACACATGTATGATGGGACAAATGGCCTCCTTCTGTGCTGTACGATTCTAGAATTCTGATCAATGAGCTTTCTCGTGTGACTAAAGTCATGTAAACTTACTTGTCACTTGGTGAATTTTTTTGCCAATGTTCCCATCACTTGGAGGACTTTTAGGACCAGCAATCCTGGAGTAGAAAGAAAAGAGAAAAAAATTGTTAATTTGAAATCTCTCCCAATAAGGGCCTGTTGGTGCAAAACCTTCTCATCTTCTACATGGCAATGCAGTTTCTCAGTAAAAGTCACTAAGTGTGTTTCTGTTGGAAGAACATTGTAAATTGTTTTTTATTTTGTTTAGCTCTTTCCACAACAGATACTGTTCCACAGTGAAACAATAAAAGGTCCCAGGCATGTCAACACTACTCTGTAACTGGATACTAACAGGCCCCCAGGGTGGGACTTGAACCCACAACCTTCTGACTCAGAGGCATTAAGCTGCCCACTGAGCCACAGCTGACACCTTCAAGGTAGAATAGCCACAGGAGCCAGAACTGCCTTTGATCACTGACGTATTAGGAAGACCTTTATGCTCAACCAATGTACAAGAAATGAGCAAAGTCGATGAATGGCAGTTCCTCAGGTGGAGAGAGAAAAAAAGTCAAATCATATGTGCAATTTGGGGGCATTTTAAATTAGACCGTGTTATGTGGGCCCTTTAAATCTCTGGACACATGAACACAACAGCTGATTGGCTACTGAATGTTACCTCTGTACTCTGGAGGGAGGGGCAAACACCCCGTACTTTGGAGAGCAGGTGTAATATCGGACACCAAACACTGAGCCATCATGCTTCCCAGTTGCCTTGTCCAGCTCTATTCCATACCAGTACCCTAAGAGGAAAACACAAACAGCTTTGACTTCCCACAGATAAATTAATTATGAACAGCCAATTGAGAAACATACAGCAGCCGACACACGTCAAATGACCGCTGTACATCAAAGCACCAGAAGCAACAAATAAAAACCAGAAAATGCTGGAAAGACTCAGCAGGTCAGGAAGCGCCTGTGAAAGAGGGACACAGGGTTAGCAGTTCAAGTCTCATGACCACTCGTGAGATGTTACAAATTAAGAAGTTGCCAGAATGAACAGAATTTTCTGTGCTCTATTCTCACAATCCTGGCTCCTTTATTCTCGATGCTTAAGGACTTTTCAACAGGAGTGGACAATCAATACATTGTACATTACCAGACGAGAAGCAATTATTACCTATTACTCATAGAGGGGCAATTCATCACATGGGTTAATTCAGGAAACACTCTTTGCCGGTGTGCATAGAATCATAGAACGGTTACAGCATCCTAGGCTTTATCAACAGTGACATAGATCGCAACAGCGAAGAAGTCATGTTAAACCCGTATAAAACACTGGCTCGGCCTCAACTGACATATTTTGTCCAGTTCTGGGCACTGCACTTTAGGAAAGATGTGAAGACGTTAGAGAGAGCGCAGAATAGATTCACGAGAATGGTTCCAGGGATGAGGAACTTTGGTTATGTGGACAGATTGGAGAAGTTGGGACTGTTTTCCTTGGAGGAGAAGGTTGAGAGGAGATTTGATAGAGGTGTTCAAAATCATGAGGGACCTGGACAGAGTAGATAGAGAGGAATTGTTCCCATTGGTGGAAAGGCTGAGAACACGAGGGCACAAATTTCAGGTAATTGGCAAAAGAAGCAATGGTGACATGAGGAAAAACCTTTTCACGCAGTGAGTGGTGAGGATCTGGAATGCACTACCTGAGAGTGTGGTGGAGGCAGATTCAATCAAGGCTTTCAAGAGGGAATTGTATTTTTATCTGAAAAGGAAGAATGTGCAGGGCTAAGGGGAGAAGGCGGAGGTGTGACACTAAATGAATTGCTCCTTCAGAGAGCCAGCACAGACACGATGGGCCAAATGGCCTCCTCCTGTGCTGTAACCATTCTATGATTCAGCATAGAAGGAGATCATTGAACCCATCGTGTTCGTGCTGGCTCCCCACAAGAGCTACTCTGCTAGTCCCACTCCCCCACCTTTTCCCCGTAGCCCTGCAAGTGTTTTCTCTTTAGAGAATTATCCAATTGCCTTTTGAATCTGCCTCCAACAACCTTTCTAAGCGGTGCAGTAAAAGCTAGTGTTATAATTGTTCCATGGGCTAAGAGGCCAACATCCTGGTTCCTTTGGGTTTGGTAGCCTCGTGGTTATGTTACGGGACTAGTACTCCAAAAGGCCTAGATTAATAATCTGGAGTTGTGAGTTCAAATCCCACCACAGCAGTTTGTGAATTTGAATTCAATTAAGCAATCAAAACTGAAATAAAAAGCAGGTATTAGTTCTGGTGAATGTGAACCGTTTTGTAAAATGCCAACAGATCTATGGGAAAAGAAACCTGTAATCCTTACCTGGTCTGGGCCTAAATGGGGCTGTTTACCTGAAATTATGTTCCATACTCCTATCGTATTTACAGCACAGAAACAGGCTATTCAGCCTAATGGGTCCATGACGGTTTTTATGCTCCACATGAACATCCTCCCACCCCTATTCATCTAATCTTATCAGCATAAGCTTCTACTCCTTTCTCCCCTCAGGTGTTTATCAAACTTCCCCTTAAATATATTTGTGCTATTTGCCTCAAACACTTTCTGTGATAGTGGTTTCCATATTCTCACCACTCTCTGGATAAAGAATTTTCCTCTAAATTCCCTATTGGATTTCTTAGTGACTAGCTTAAAGTTTATTACCTCTAATTTTACACTCCTTCCCAAGTGGAAACATCATCTTTACGTCTACCCTATCAAACCCCTTCATCATTTTAAAGGCTTAACTTACATTTTTTATACATTGGAACATAGGAGCAGGAGTAGGCCAATCAGCCCATCGAGCCTACTCCACCATTCAATACAATCATGGTTCATCATCCACTTCAATGCCTTTTCCCCATACTATCCCCATATCCCTTTATGTCATTGGTATTTAGAAATCTGTCAATCTCTGCTTTAAACATACTCCATCACTGAGCTTCCACAGCCCTCTGGGGAAGAGAATTCCAAAGATTCACAACCCTCTGAGTAAAGAAATTTCTCCTCATCTCTGTCCTAAGTGGCTTCCTCCTTATTTTGAAATTGCGTCCCCTGGCTCTAGACTCTCCAACCAGAGGAAGCACCTCACCTGCATCTACCCTGTCTATCCTTTTAAATATTTTGTAGGTTTCAATGAGATCACCTCTCATTCTTCGAAACTCTAGAGAATATAGGCCCAGTTTCCCCAATCTCTCTTCATAGGACAGTCCCGCCATCCCGGGAACAAGTCTGGTGAATCCTCGTTGCACTCCCTCTATGGCAATAATATCCTTCCTAAGGTAAGGGGACCAAAACTGCACACAGTACACGGTGCAGTCTAACCAAGGTTCTGTACAATTGAAGCAAGACTTCACTAAATCCTCTAGTGATAAAGGCTAACATACCATTATACTGTTTATTATTGCAAACATCTGCATGAGCTTCCCTACGAGTCACCTCCTTTCAATGCCTAATAATGCAGAGCTCCAGTGTGCTACAGGAGCCTGGGTTAACATTCAATGTGTCATTTCTATTAACGTAGAAATTTGAGGCAGACCTGAATGTAGCTGATCCACAGGCTGTGCCCCCACGCACCCAATTCCCTAACCTGAGCCTCGTGTCTCTGCATGGGCAACAAGAGGCTAAACTGGAGTCAGCAGAGTGTCCCTGTACACCTCCCCAGAGACTTGGTCAGAATGGGGACTGGCAACAGCAGCAAAACATCCAAACAGCCCTCTTGCTTAGTGATGTGTGACTGGAGCCTCAACTTCTCAGCATGACATCAATTACTTGGATGAAGGACTAGAGAATTGTAAGTCCAAAAGGTTTAACTGTGGCATCAATCTTACATATACAGTCTTGAATAGTATTTATAGCACAGAAACAGGCCATTCAGCTTCCACTGGGAATGGGACAGTCAGGAGGCTTCCCTTTCCTTGAGGTACAACAACATTCCAGGGCAAGGAGCAAGGGTTACGACTAGTAGCTGCTGTCGAGATCATGATGCCAGAGTGTAAGATCAGAATGACTGCCCACAGCTCCACTCTGCACAACTCTGAATGACTTCACTCACCTGGAGCAAAATCTGTTTTACCATAATATCGAATTATTCCTGGTTTCTGTCCTGCCACCAACACTTGGTCTCCAATCTCAATCTTCACACCCTCTCGGTCAAGGCTTCCCATGGATAGAGACTTCCTTCTCAAGGCTGAGGAGAGAAGCAGGTATAAACTGGAGGCAATGCCAATGGAGCGATAGGCACTAGGCTACATGAGGTCAGTTACCTGGCAGACTGGCTCTTTCACTGCAATGGCAGCCAAACTTCTGGATCAATCAGTGAATCCCAGCACCAAGAAAATGTACCATCGAATGGGTACTGGTGAGTGCTTAGCCCTTAAGGAGTCACTTACACAGGCAGCCTTTGCAACTAGTTAGTATCATGGAGCTGGAATAACTGACAATTGATAGAGAGGCTTAAAATAATTACTGAGTAAGACGGTGAAGACTTTTACTGCACTCACTATCTTAATTAAGATAGAACAATTTAATTAACAATGAGGTTTAAATTCCCTTAACAAGTTCACGACAGCTGTAAAAACTACACACAAAGGATATTCACTCGAACATTTTGATCTGCATTCAGATGAAATTAAACTTAGCTGTACAATAAAGAAATGTTGTCATATTGCATCTGTAAAGTGACTGAACTTCATACGATACTATTGAACACTTGATAAAAATCACTGCATTATAAATCACTCACACAGTTCCATTCTGTACAGGGTGTAGTTTTTCCTGGTTTTATTCTTCCGTTGATCTTTTCACAAATATTAAAATATATCTAAATGGAGCATCTGAACACCTGTAACTGTCTCCGGCTGACTATCACTCTTTGTCTAACGACTGGCATTTTTCAATATACTTTCATGAGCAGTTAACTGAAAATTTTAAATGATCTCAATTCAGGTAACTTTTTTTTTTAATTCTTTCACGAGATGTGGGTGTCGTTGGCTAGGCCACCATTTATTGCCCACCACTAATTGCCTTTGAGCAAGTGGTAGTGTTCAAGGTGGTGGTGAGTTGCCTTCTTGAACCGCTGCAGTCCATGTGGTGCAGGTACACCCACAGTGTTGTTAGGAAGGTAGTTCCAGGTTGTTGACCAAGTGACAGTGAAGGAACGGTGATATAGTTCCAAGTCACTATGGTGTGTGGCTTGGAGGGGAACTTGCAGGTGGTGATGTTCCCATGCGCCTGCTGCCTTTGTCCTTCTAGGTGGTAGAGGTCGCGGGCTTGGAAGTTGCTGCAGTGCATCTTGTAGATGGTACACACTGCTGCCACTGTGTGTCGGTGGTGGAGGGAGTGAATGTTTGTAGATGGGGTGCCAATCAAGCGGGCTTTGTCCTGGATGGTGTCGAGCTTCTTGAGTGTTGTTGGAGCTGCACCCTTCCAGGCAAGTGGAGAGTATTCCATCACACTCCTGACTTGTGCCTTGTAGATGGTGGACAGGCTTTGGGGAGTCAGGAGGCGAGTTACTCACCGCAGAATACTCAGCTTCTGACCTGTATATTTGTTTCCTGCAACAGAATCTCAATGCCTTTCATGAGCAAAGATCAGAAAATGTTTAAACCCAAGGTGATCTACAACTCCCTGTAACTCCCCAAGACAAAGATATGCACGATGCTATTGGAATTTTGCACCGTCTAAATTCTGGCCAAGATCAGGGTCACTTCATCCTTCTCTAATTTTTATCCACGAAACTCAGTCATGGTTCAGTGGGAATCTCTTTCTCTCCCCTCCGAGTCAGAAGGTTGAGGGTTCAAGCTTCATTTCAGAGACTCAAGCACAAAATCTAAACTGACACTGCTAGCACGGTGTTAAGGGAGTGCTGCACTGTTGGAGGTGCTATCCCTCAGATGAGATGTTTCTTTGGTCCAGGTGAACATTACTCTCCCAGCAAGGAGCCGTGTTTAAACACTGTACAGTTGATTCTCCAGCCGACACTCGCTTTGAGCAAGGCTCCCGACAGGGAACATGGCACCATTGAAAGAACAGAGTTCTCACAGGGTCAACCCTCAACCAACAGCACAAAACAAATTTGCTGGTCATTCATCTCACTGCTGTTTGTGGGATTGTCCTAAGCACAAATTAGCTGGCGTGTTTGCTGACATAACAGCAGCCACTGCACATGTGAAGTGTGTTGAGCTGTTTCTGGCAGATATGAAGCAAGGGTGGAAAATACATAGTCATCAAAAATGGGAAATTCAGATGAAGACAAACACACCTTTTTTATCTTTCTTCACCTTCCCAGTCATTCGTGAGAAGTCCATTCTGGGAGTTTTGGGTGTTGATGTTACAGAAGTGGTTTGATCAAGAACTTTACTGATTTTAGACACTGGAGAAAAATAACCTGCCAAAAAAAATGTACACAATCATTAGGGAAAATACACGCACAACACAACTATCACAAGAAAGCTGGAATTGCTTAATCCGGTGACTATTTTAGCGTAGCTTACTAGAGACGTACAAACAGCTTCCAGCCCTATCTTCAGGGCTAAATGAACCACTTAGAGTGGTCAGGGATCACAGAGACTGGAGAAGCTGTCCCAATCAATCATTGATCTGTAGCATTAGCTGCTTTCAAGTAGGGCAGTACAATTAGACTCAGTGCCCTGAGTGAGAGAGGAGGTGTGGGCCTGGGCAATGGGGTAAAGAATTCTGCCAACCTTCTCTATCCTGTAGCTTCCCTCTCCCGGTTGCTATCCATTATCTCCTGTTTGTAAACAACAGGTGATAACGCGGTTTTTATTCCTCTCTCTTCCTGCCACAGTCGAATAGCACACTGTAAGAATGGCTTAAAACCTGGATGAGATACTGAAAAGTATTTCACTGGTGGTGGGGAGAGGGACTATAGCTCAATCAAAATACCCCCATTGGTACTATATGATTTATACCTCATTTCTTCTAAACCAGTTTAAAAATATGTATTTTTGGACAATTTGTTCTTTGTACTCATTCAGTAAATGTTCTTCATGGTTAAACATGCCCAGGTTCGGTACAGCAATGGTTAGATGCAGGGGTAAAGTTCCTTTAATCTGCCTCAAGAATGTGCCTTGACAATTACCTTCAGAAGTCACCCCTTCTCACTGCCCAAAACCAGCCATTGCAGTGGCACCAGAGTCAATTTGTGTTAAATTAAGAACCATTTTCTATGTAGATCTGGGAGAACTTGAGACAATCTCAGGAGCATTTTATGTACGATCCTTGAGGTTAGCTACAAAAAGGCTTAAAGGGATAACTTATGAGGGCTTGGTTTAAATTCTCTTAAGTTTACAACAACTTGCATACATATAGCACCATTAAAGTCATAAAATGTTCCAAGGCACTTGGAAGTATTACCCAACAAAATTTGACACATTAAGAGATATTAGGTCAGACAACCAAAATCGTGGTCAAGCAGACAGGTTATGAGGAGTATCTTAAAGGAGAGAGAGAGATGGAGAGGGTTGGGGGTGGATTTCAGAGTTCCTGGCCTAGGCAGCTGAAGGCACGGCCACTAATGGTGGAGTAATGGAAATCAGGGATGCGCAAGATGCCGGAATTGGAGGAGCACAGAGATCTCAGGGGGGGAGCGGGGGGGGGTTGTAGGACTGGAGGAGGTTACAGAGATACGGAGGAATGAGGCAATGGAGGGATTTGAAAACAGACTGGGAGCCAATGGTAGGTCAGCGAGCATAGGGGTGATTTAATCAAATCTTTGAAGTAATAAAAGGGTTCAATAGGGCAGATATTTCCTCTGGTGGGGGAACAAATCAGCCGTGATCTAATTGTCTGGTGAACCGGGTTCAAGGGGCTGAATGACCTATTCCTCTTCCTATGTTCCTATGAGATTTGGACCAGGGCAGCAGATGTAGGCGGATGACCTCACCGGCGAGGTCCCCTTACCATGTTTCGGAGGGCAAATAAAATAGCTTATCCCTCCAACACTTCCATCATTCTTCCCTTCGGGCTCATCCAGCTCGACACCAACCCACTGCCCACTGGCAAACTCGGTGGTGCCACAGAATCGAAGTGTTCCAACCTATTCCAAGTGGAAAAACAAATCAAAGGTTTCAATCCGTAGGATAACATAGAAGTATGAAATGTTTACACACAGAGCATGGCGAATAAGTGCCAGAAAGTGTACATAAGGGAGCCACCTTGGCTCAATCAGTAGCACTCTTCCCCTTTGAGCAAGAAAATTCTGGGTTCAAACCCCACTTCAGGGCTTGAGTACATAATCCAAGCTGCAATGTTTGGAGGTACTGTCCTTAGGAAATGAAAGTCCTTAGGATGTGACTTTAAATGTGGATGTAAGGCCAACATTGCTCTCTTGACCAAAAGCCCAGATTAGCCAACCATTAATCTTGTGGGATCTTGCTGTGCTCCAAATGGCAGTTGTATTTATTAAGCCCACAAAAATGAACTACAAAAGTGAGTGCGGGATACTTTGGAGTTGCTTTAGAGAGATGGATCAGTGCTTCCATTTCCTTTTAGGGGCTAGCCTTGATTTGGATGTAAAATAAAAGCTTCGTGCCTTGTGTGGTGCAAGTCTGCTCCCATTAAATTGTGTAAAATTTTGTTCCCTCTTCCCACTCTCTCCAAATCCGAGTTGTTCTGCTCTCTTTCCTTGAAACCTCCCACCCTATAACCCCAGCTCATTCTTTTTTGGCATCTCAAAACTGTAGAACACCTCACTTCTCACAGTCTTCCCCAGCTCATTCATTTTACACATTGTTAAATGTCAACATATATCCTCCCTACACTCGGACTATGAGCCTTAACTGTTTACCTAGATTTCTCATGGTAAATGTTGGCGATATCTAGAACTGGTCCTCAGTATGGAAGGCAGATGCCGTACAGTTAGTGTTACAATGAGCATTTGCCCTCTGCAATTCTTACCTTCTCTGCATCCACAAGGACTCGGTCCCCAAGTTTGAGGCCCAGTGATGTTAGCATCAGGTTGCCTGGGATGTTGTCATAGTTTGGCAAGGTGACCTTGGGAAGGTTACAACTCAGAGGTACTGCATCCAGCAGCAGCTGCTTCAATTCCTTGGCAACCATGGCAGCCTCAGCCTTGTCCAGGGTCATGTCCATTGGGTCTGGGACAACATCTGCAGGAACCTGCCCTTTCCGGTTCTGTTGGGTGGGAAAAGACTGGGGAATCAAAACTTTAAAAAAAAGACACGTGTCTAGTTAATACCACTGTGATAAACAGGGAGCCATAAAAGGCCCAACAGGTCTCAGGTCCCTGGCTGATTTCAAGCTGCCTTTATGTTGGGTTTGCTCAGGCTTCCAATAGGCCTTGTGGAGTGGGAGCAGTTGTAGAGTTAACTTTCTGGATATGCTACAGGCTTATGGGATCTTCACTCTTACCAACCTCAGGAAATCTGGAAAATTCGCTCCTGGATGTAGGGAGCCGGTGACATAATCCCAACAAATCCAATATTACTTTCAGTCAAGGCAAATGGTGGGGCTGTTGCAACTGGATTCGGGATTCCCCGGGTAGGGAAGTGGGGGAAAAAACATCCGGGATTCCCACTCCTTGTCACAATCCAGAAACCCTGTGCCGGAAAAGTGGAAGGTTGCCGGATGGTAGGATCTGACTCCCATATTCAGGCAGCCTGCCAACACACAAACTCGAAGAACGGTCAACTGGTGAGGTGCAAGATGGCAGCCACCTGCGGCTGTGTAGTCAGGGTGAGTCAGTGCCTTCAGGAGGGGAGAAAAGGAGAGAATGTCGGAGGCGAAGGAAGCAGAACTAGCCTGCTCCCTACTTACCCTGACTGCTGGGTTTGCTCCATGCTCAAGGAGACACTTGACAGCTCCCAGGCACAGGTTAGAAGCTGCAATGTGCAGGGCCGTCCCATGGTTGAAGTCACTGCAGGTGGAGTTCAGCACTGCAAACACACAGCAGAACAAACACTTCAGAAAATAGCCCCAAGTCAAGAAAACAGACCTTTCACGATCACAAACGTCTCGGCGATTGGAAGCCTCTGCTTTCAGGGATCCATTTACATCGTAAACCACCAAACAGGAGGGAAGGAAACATCAGGGCAAGATTCTAACCCATGTGAAAACTCACAGACAAGTGCATCAGAAACCAGGATAGAAAGAGAGGGTGTGTATATGGCTGGGTGCACTTTCAAAGAACCAGCACAGGCTCAATGGGCCAAATGGCCTTCTTCGGCACTTTAAGTTTCTATTATTTTATGAAAATGACCCTTGCATCAGACTGAAGAAGAGATGAGCTTTCCAGCCTGGATTCCCACCAGTAGCAGTGGAACAATCACAGGCTGTGGAAGCAGGGTTTGCCAGGGTGATGAGACTATTGGGGGTGGGGTGGAGAATCTCAGGCCCACAGTCTCCAGTTGCCTGAGGTGACCAGAATGTTGACAGCCTGCCCAGGCACGGCCTACCTTTCGGTTTGTGAGCCTTCAGGAGGATCCGAGTTATTTCCGGTACATCGAAGTACGCGGCGTAGTGAAGTGCGTTCATGTTGGTCCAGCGGCTGCGAAGTCCGACATCGGCCCCGAGCGAAATCAGTTGGTTGCACAGGCGCACAGCAGCCACGGGATCCCCTAAACCAGGCCCAAAGACATGTCTTAACACCAACAACTTGCATTTATATAGCGCCTTTAATGTAGTAAAACATCTCAAGACGCCTTACAAGAGTCATCAAACAAAATATGACACCAAACTACATAAGGAGATATTAGGGCAGGTGACCAAAAGCTTGGTCAAAGAGGTGGGTTTTAAGGAGAATCTTAAAGGAGGAGAGAGAGGCGGAGAGGTTGGGGGGGGGTGGTATTTCAGAGCTTAGGACCCAGGCAGGTAAAAGGCACGGCCGCCAATGGTGGAATGATTAAAATCAAGGCTGCTCGTGAGACCAGGATTGGGGGCGTGCAGAGATCTGTGAGGATCTTGAACAGGAGGATGAGAATCAAGGTGTTGGTTAACCAGGGGCCAATGTAGGTCTGCAACCACAGGCAGGGTTTAAGTGAAGGGGATTTGGTGCAAGTTAGGATACTGGCAGCAGAGTTCTGGATGAGCTCACACTTACAGAGGGATAAAAACTGCAGCCATTGTATCACTTGGCTGATTTCTTTCCCAACGCATCAATCAATTGAAATGACAGCCCTCAAAAAAAGTAGAGCCACTTTCAGTTTCATTGGAAACTCCCCCAGTGCAGCAACAAACTTTCATGTTAAGTTGTGTTGTAGCTGAACTGAGCTCTCTTTCCTTAGCATTCAGGTAAGGGGTAATTGATCACAGCGAAAAGCCCAGCCTGCTACGAATACGTTCAATCACTTGAGCTGGAACTTTCCAGAAAAATTTTTTTTCCAAGCGCAGTCAAGGAGCGTCCATGTTTGGAACAGGATTTTACAGAATTAGCCCCTCGGTGTACACCCCGTTCACCCTCGCTGTTTTTGCAGGGGGTGAGCGAGTTCCCGTTCTCATCCAGGCAGCAGATGTCAGAGTTGGGAACTGGAACATTCTCCCATTTCCTCCTGTTTCTGTTCTCGGATCTCTGAAACTAACTCGCTCTGCCTCTCTCCGTAGGCTGAACACTTTCACCACCTACCGACCCCGTGTGCTCCTGCTTTGCATGCGTAATGCAACAAAGTCATATCCGTCAGCCCATCCCGGTCATTCACGTGGCAACCTCGCTTCAGAATCTGAATCAACAGAAACAGCAAGAGAAGATCTCAGTATTGCAATACAAATGAGAGTCCTATTAATCACCCTACACAGTACATCAATCTGCCTGGTGCAGATTGGTGGAAGAAGAACAGCACGTTAGTGTGGGTTAAATGTATTTCATTATTATCAAAATCCAGGCTGGCATTCCCAGCGCAGTACTGAAGGAGCGCTGCAGTGTCAGAGGTGCCGTCTTTCTGATGGGATGTCAAACCGAGGCCCCATCTGTCCTCTCAGGTGGATGTAAACAACTGAATGGGACTACTCTGAAGAAGGGTGGGGGGGGGAGTTCTCCCCAGTGTTTTGGGCCAATCTTTATCCCTCGATCAACATTACTAAACACTAGACATGGGAGCAGAATTAAGCCATGTGGCCCCTTCAGCCTGCTCTCCCATTCAGTAAAATTATAGCTCAACTTTGGCATCAACTCCAGATAAAACGGATTATCCCATCATTATCACACTGCTGTTTGTGGGAGCTTGCTGTGCACAAATTGGCTGCTACGTTCCGACATTACAACAGTGACTACACTTCACTGGCTGTAAAGCACTTTGGGATGGCCTGAGGTCATGAAAGGTGCTATATAAATGCAAGTCTTTCTTTCTCTCTCCTGATAATATTGCTCAGTGTGCGACGAACTGACGGTGCCAATCTCCAACCCGGTCATCATTCTGTGTCGGGTTCCCAGATCTGAGCTGGAGCAGGAATAGACAGGGCTATTCACTGGCCTGAGCTTGGGGAAAATGAGCAAGCATTTCAATTCCTGATCACTATACCACAGCCCCTGCTGAAAGATGCACACGTCTGGATGCTGAATGAGTTTATATTAGGTAAGGGTGCAAAGGTTTACAGAACCAAGCTGGGTGGATGGAGTTAAGATTGAGATGAGCCATGATCTCACTGAATGGCAGAACAGGCTCGAGGGGCTGAATGGCCTCCTCCTGTTCCTCGACTGCTCGGTGAAATTAGTCCGGTTGGAAAAAAAAATCCTTGAGGAACATTCCTTCGAAAATACAGATTGCTAAATTATTCTTCTCTACTGCTGCCTCCAGTCTGCCCAGCTTTGAAGGCCAGACTTTCATATTTGAATAGGAACAGTAATGGTCTCAGTTTATATCTAATGGAATCCGTGCATTTGGTGTAAAATCAATCAGCAACACACTGCTACAGTGGGGTTTAACTGGGTAATACTGACTGTACATCAAGAAAATATATTGCTCTGAATAAAAAAAAAAATCAATGTTCCCCTGGGCTTTCATCCAGAAATGTTCATCGTTTCAAAGCATCCCTTGACCCCAGTAATGCTTCATAAAGAGGCTCTTATTTTTCCCTTCTTATATCAGGGCTGTTTTATTTATGTGCTCCTTTATATTAGATACAAAAAAAAGACAGTAATGGACAGGCCAGTGATTTACCTTCAGGAAAACATTTTTGCTGAAACTGGTGAGGGTAAAATGGTACATTTATATCACATCTCATCACGTCTTTCAAAACGATTCAAAGCATTTCGCACACAATCCATTTGCTTTCAAGTTACAATGATTGTTCTTCAAAAAGGGCAGCCATTTTACACACAGCAAGATCCCACAAACGGCATTGTTATGAATGGACTGTTCAACTTTTTTTTTTTTAGGCAGTTTTGGTTGGGGGGAAGAATGTTGGACAGGGTATTGGTAAAAACTCCCTATTCCTCTTCAAGCAATTGCAATGGGATTGTTAATATCTCGCTGAACTGCTAAAAGAAGTAGATACAATCTCAGGATGCACTTTGAGCACCGTGCACAGTTCTGGTCTCCATATTATGAAAAGGAAATAGAAGCACTGGAGAAAGTACATGGATAATACCAGAACTGAGGGATGACATCTAATGGAAAGACTGAACAGGTCTGGGCTTTCTTCTTCAGGGAAGAAAAAACTTAAGAGGAGACATAATAGAGATCTTTACAATTATGGGTTGGACACTGTAGACACGGAGAGAATGTTTCCACTTGTAGGAGAATCCAAAATTAGGGGTTCTTAAACGTGAGGCAGTTGCTAATAAATCCAATAGGGAATTCAGGAGAAATGTCTTTACTCACAGAGGGGTTAGAATGTGAAACTCATTACCACAGGAAGTGGTTGAGGCAAATAGCTGAGATGATTTCGAAAGGTAACTTGGATGAGTACAAGAGAGAAAAGGGAATAGAAAGATATGCTGAAAGGCTGAGGTGAGGCAGATGGAATGGGAGGAGACTCGTGTGGAGCATTAACACCAGCACAGACTGAGTGGGCCGAATGGCCTGTTTCTGTGCTGTATATTCTACATAATTCTGTATTAAGCGTTCAAATGTTTGCATCTCCGAAGAAGGAATCCTTCCCCAGTCTGGCCTAAAGCTACACGTTGAACCACTGGACTGGAGCTTCCTGCCCACAACCTTACACAGTCAGAGGTGAGTGGCCTCCCAACAGAACCAAGCTGATGCAGCATATCATTGAATTTAACCAGCTGATGTGAATTGTTCTTCTAATCTGTTCACATCCTTCCCATTTCTCCCCCCTCTTCCTGAAGATGCCAGCTCGTGCTTGGTTGCAGTTCCACCGACAGGGGCTGCCTCCCACTACCTCACCCCCAGGTGGCCACCCCTGACGTGGGGGCAGGGTTTTGGACCATGTAAGGGGAGGCCTGGCAGCGAGTTCAACATTAGTGTTCCCTGCAGCAGGATTGGCTGAATAATGATCAGAAGTGGCTGACTGGTGACTACCTCTGGGATCTTACCAGCTCGTGTGGCTCAGTCGCATGGTGCCTTCCAATGGGAGAATTAAGCTTCAACTGCCTAATGGGACAGATCAGAAACACAAATCTAAATGTGCCAACTTCCTGCTTATTTATTATTTAGTTTTTATAGAAACACTGGTTTGGCCCCAGCTGGAGGATTGTGTCCAATTCTGGACCCCACACTTTAGGAAGGATGTCAAGGCCTTGGGGATGATGTGGAGGAGATTTACTGGAATGGTAGCAGGAATGAGAGATTTCAGTTATGTGGAAAGACTGGAGAAGCTGGGATTATTCTCCTTAAAATACAGTAGGTTAAATGGAGATTTAATAGAGGTGTCCAAAATGAGGAAGGGCTTTGATGGAAAATACAGTGGCAGGAGGGTCACTAACCAAAGGACACGGGTTTATGACAAATGGCAAAAGAACCACGAGTGAGATGAGGAGAATTTGTTTTAATGCTGCGAGTTGTGGTCTGGAATGCACTGCCTGAAAGAGCGATGGAAGCAAATTCAACAGTAACTTTCAAAAGGGTAAATACTTGAAAAGAAAAAATTTGCAGGGCTATGGGGAAAGAGCAGTGGGGGAGTGGGACTAACTGAATAGCTCATTCAAACAGCCGGCACAGTCATGATGGGCCGAATGGCCTCCTCTGTGCTGAGATCTTATGATCTCCAAGCCTTAACATCCGAAGAAGAGAAAGAAATCGTGCTCCAGGGACAGCACAGGAACAGTTTTGAATTGCTTACGCAGAGAGCTAGCACAGGGTTGACGGGCTGAACAGCATTCTTATTTGCTGTAGAACCATATGGTTCCAAGGAGGAACGAGAGGGGAAAGTTCAGAGGAACCAGGACAATCCTGGTCGGCAGCCCAGTTCTCCCAAAAGTAATTGCATTTTCTGTTCTGATATATTTTTCAAACTAATACCTTAGAGTTTTACTGCTGCAATATGCTAATTCGAAATGCTGACTGAACTGTATGGGAATCAGTTCAGACAGTAAATACCAATCTGACAATTAAATTATGAGGAAATTGTGGGATTTATGTCTGGGTCATGAAACATCGAGAGTGCAACTGGGTCTGTAATAAATCGGTCACAGGAATATAGGATTCTCAGTCATCTCCAGCCAGGCAATTCAGCAGAGACAGCGAGAGTGTTGATCGAAATCTTTAAATCAAATCAAAAATATTCTGCTTTCTAGCCCACATGAAGAGCAATCCCTTCAATTTATTTATTTACCGTGCTTCAAAATCAATTTTTTGTGCTTTCAATGTGAGGGGGCAGGGAGGGGGAGAATTATTTACTCCCAGGATGTAGGTACAATGGCAAAGTTAAATTTATTTCCTATTTCCTTGTTGCCACGAAAAATTGCGATTGGCCACTTTCACTGCAGGTATTAATAAATGAATGGCATTAGGAAACAGCCAGCGGTGTCCAACTGAAGTCACATACAGGCCAGGCCATGTAGGCTCGACAGGTACCCTTCCCTGAAGGACATTATTGAACCAGTCGGCTTTTTGTTAAAACAACAATCCAACAACTTTCCTGGTTTATCTATTCTGACGTCAGCCCACACCTCATCAGATTTTACCGAATTCAATTTCAGGACTTGCCCTCGTGGGATTTGAACTCACCTTGTCCTGTACCAGAACGACAGCACTACCCAGCACCGGCATCAAGCACTTGCACTACATCGGAAACTGGAAAATTTACCGCACAGAAGGAGGCCACTCGGCCCATCGTGTCTGTGCCAGCAATACGTTGTGGGGTCAATGTGAAACTACAGTCTCCCGAATGGGAAGATTCCCTGCTTGCTATTTGTAATGAGACTGGAGGCACAAAGATAGAGAACTCATTTGAGATTCTGCTCCAAATAAAGAACAAAGAACAGTACAGCACAGGAACAGGCCATTCGGCCCTCCAAGCCTGCGCCAATCTTGATGCCTGCCTAAACTAACACCTTCTGCACTTCCGGGGCCCATATCCCTCTATTCCCTTCCTATTCATATATTTGTCAAGATGTCTCTTAAACGTCGCTATCGTATCTGCTTCCACCAATAACAGAAGAAATCTTCCCCCAACTTGTCCTAACTCCTGACCTCAGAAGACAACGCTCCAATTCTGACTTCCCATTTCAGCTATCCATGCAACCTCACTGAAGCAAATTATAAATTTAGTGCAAATTGGCAGTGAACTCTGTTTGTCCTCTCTCTCCCATTTTACATAGTAATTAATTACAGCACAGAAACAGGCCACTCAGCCAAACCAGTTCATACCAGTGATTATCCTCCACACGAACAGTATCGTAATCCCAAGTGCTTGTTCCTGTTCCCATAATCACTTTTCCCATCAACCACTTAGCTATAAATGTTGGTATTATCTCTGCGTTGCCTACTAACTCTGAGAATGCACTTCAGGACCAAACAGTTCTAGATCTGATCTAAATTAGACAGAGTAAAGCCCCCTCTCCACTTCCCAATCCCAGGTCAGATGCATCGGAACAGGAGGAGGCCTTTCAGCCCCTCAAGTCTGTTCCGTCATTCAATAAGAACATGGTTATCTGCGACCTAACTCTATATATGTATCTTTGCCCGATATCCCTTTATATCTTTGGTTAAAAAATATCTATCAGTCTCAATTTTAAACAATTGATCTAGCATCAATTCCCTTTGTGGAAGAAAGTTGCAAACTTCTACCACACTTTGTGTGTAGAAGTGGTTCCTAATTTCACTCATGATAGGTCTGGCTCTAATTTTTAAACTGTTCCCTAGTCCTAGACTTCCCCACCGCAGAAATAGTTCTTCTCGATCTACCCTATCTGTTCTCCTTAATATCTTGAAAACTTCCAGCAAATCAACCCTTAACCGTCTAAGTTCCAGGGAATACAACCCTAGTTTGTGTCATCTCTCCTTGTAATTTATCATTTGGGGTCCATGTATCATTCTGGTAAATCCGTACTGCCCTCCCTCCCAGGCTAATTTATCCTCCCTAAGATCCAAAGCTCACTCAATGCATCTGCATCTAACACTCATGGGCCTGGTGAGTTACTGACTCTTGCAGGGCTACAGATGAATGTTTCAGTACATTTGGGTGATCGAGCGATAGATTAGCATCTGTAGGCTTGCTCATTACATATGGCGAGTCTCCAAAGAGGACGACTGACTCCATCACCAGATTCTGGCACCCACAGATTGTACCACTGCAGCAATGTGGTTGGATCAGGGAATGTACAAGCATCAAACATACCATTGAACAACAATAGTTTCATTTATATAGCCCCTTTAACATAGGAAAAAGCATCCCAAGGCACTTCCTGGACAGGGAGAAAATAATAAGGTAGATATAGGAATAGATGTCAGGCCACAGTGGGAGGGTTAGAAGTCGTGACTGAAAGCTTAGTAATAAAGATAGGCTTTGAAAAAGGCTTCTGTCAATAGAGGCGGATGAATCTTGGGATAGCTCAGTAACACTCTCCATGTTATCCTGCGTGGAATACACGCCAGTCTGCATAATATGATCCAACCTATAGGTTATCCAGTATCAGACAGAAAGCTGAACCTGGGGTGTGGCTCTCTCAATGCCCTTGAATTACTGCTTCAGATCTGTCCCGCTGGTTGAAGTCTTCGTGTTGCAGCAGGTAGCAGCACTCTAACCAAGTGGTAATGCATCATCGGAGACAGCAGTGTCTCATAAATCTAGACAGTGTGCTGGTTTCAGATCAGTGGTCTGTACTACAAGAGATCAGAATCTCACATCACCAGGTCACTGAAACACCAATCTAGCATTGCTTCGTCACATCCAATACCATCACTAGACAGGTACAGTTGAGGAAAGCCATTCCCCCCACTTCAGCTCATCCAGCTAATACAAACCCTACTCCCTGTCACACAACACAGTATTCAGAGATTTCCAAAATCATTTCAGTAACTCTCTGCTCCCTGAAGTCCGTTTCATGAGCTAATTACTGTGCAAAAGATAACTTCCTGACACAGAATCATTCGGTAGTACAGCACAAAAGGAGGCCATTCAGCCCATCGTGCCTGTGCCATATAAATTTTCTAGATCATATACGATTTTATAGATTTCCCTGGGCTGTTTCTCCTGTAATTACTCAGTTCTCTCATCCCCGGGGATCAGCCTCTTGGCCCTGCTGAGCACTGGATTATCACCATGAAAAATAATTGTATCTCACAAGACAAAGCTTCCACAGATGGGGCTGTATCCAGGATGATAGGCTTAATAGGCAACCAAATTGGGGTGCATGGCTTCAGGATGTCCCGAATTACTTGTAGGTTTAGATGAAGTAGCATGGGTGGAGGTTCATCTGAAGCATTAATACCAATGCAGGCCAGTTGGGTTGAATGGATTCACAGCACAGAAATAGGCCAATGTATCCACCCTCAGCAAGTTCACTATTGGTGCAAAGTCAACACCAATGCTAAACATTTTCATCAACGCTAAACTTGTAAATAGGGGCAAAGGCTCAAGTTGGATTGGAAGCAAATTGGAGAGGTAACCTCCTGTGGGGAGTCTCACTTCACTTCAGGACATCATTGGCCGCAGGTCCATTTATATGATAACTGCAGCATCAGTATGAAACAGCCGTCCTCACACCAACGCAGCAGTTGGCATTTCAACGCACATTTATGTGTGAGAAACAGTCCACCAAAAAGGCAAGGCCTAGTGCTCATCAGGTCAAACAGGAGCTGCTTGACCTACACTGTGAAGAGCAGGTTGATTACTGGGAGGCTCCTGGCTTCATCACGCAGTTTAATTATTCTTTTCCAGATATTGAGGCATTAAGAAAGTGTTAATTGTTAAAATACCTGTCTTCCCTAATTTTAACAGAAGAACTGGGCTTGAGGTATTTGACTCATGACACTGTTGACCCCAAATTAAATTGAATTAATTGTGCTGCCTGGAGCAAATTATGTGAGTTACTTGAGAAATTATCAATTTTAAATCTGTTTAATCAAAATTAAACAATTCTAGAATTTTGATCACCGCATCACGTGAAATCGTACAGCAATCTTGGCTTTTAAAGTCAAGGTATTTCCGTCATTATTGTCACCAAGTTTAAAGTCTTTTGTTTTTAAAACTTCCAAAGTAAAATAAACTTTCCTTTGTTTCCAATTTTGTGTGTGATTCAAATAAAGGAAGCTCCCAGAATACCATTCACATTGACTCACCTCACTTCCAATGGTGTCGATCTTGTGCTGCACCTGGGGTACCCACTGCCTTATGATGGCAAAGAGTTCTGGGATTGTCGTCTGGGGGTCAAACAGGATTTCCTGGCAAGCTGGGTCATTCGGGTCAAAGAACGTGAAGGCTGCAGAGAACAGCAGAGAAGATTATTTCACTCAATTACTGCATTCTGCTAACCTGTCGTCTCACACAGTCTAGCACCCAGAGATCCAGGGCCACCTTTGGGACCTAGATCCCAGTTATAACGTCAGCTGAGGCCCATGGTGATGGGTCAAATGGGGTTCCCAACCCCGCACTGTGTGGGGAACAGTCACCCGGCAGTGATATTCCTTGAGTTGGCCAATTAGTGGCCAGATGTTGTGCTCGCCGTCCAATTAAGGACTTTGGGCGGGCTCGCAAAGCTGGAGGGACATTGGAGGCTATTGCAGGTAAGGGAGAAAAACAGCCACAGCGGCTGGGCCATTGTTGTGGAAGGGGAAACCTCTCCACAGGGCAGCCTGTGGTCAGACAGGTGGGAGACAGTCTCAAAACCTACCTGGGGTGCTGGCTCCTCCACCCTCGTCTGCCACTGAGAGGCTGCCTCCAGGCAGTTGGCCTACTCCCGATGCCACCAGGGCCTTGGGGAAAATTCCAGTTGGCCTCTAATAATTGACCTTAATTGGTCACTAATTTACCTTAATTGATAACCTGCCACTTACAGGCAGGACACTCTGATCCCTGATCCTGCATCTGGGAAAATGGCTCAGGGGCGGGATGGTGCCAGCAAACCACTGCACCAGCTGGTGGTGCAAGCCTATGTGCCCATCCACCTCCATTCTCACTCCCAAGTGGGGACAAAAGTTCTCCCCATAGTCTGGGAGTGACAAAAACATGGATATGAATATCACTATTGTGGGTTGTGGAGATGTGAGTGAGCAGGAATAGGAAAGGATAGGAGAGCACATTTGGAATTTAGTTCAGGATCAGGGGCTGGGCAACAGCCTTTACAGCCTAAATGAACAGGCCGGGAAATGGTTTCTGGAGTAAACTGGCCAGAGTTGAAGGCCCTTCCAGGGTTCAACTGGAGGAAGTTGTGGCTCACCCTAAACTTGATGGTCACGGGTTTGTGGCAGACCAAAGATTTTTAGAATGGAGAGTAGATAGTTCTGCAAAGTGCGGCGGGAAAACCACCTAACATCATCCTCATATTTCCCAGTTGGCAGTTCCATCCTGCCACTGCCACAGGCCTTGGGCCTATCTCTTAAGTGAAAGGATATGCTGAAGAGATTAGCTGAAGTAGGGTGGGAGCAGGATCGTGCGGAGCATAAACAGTGGCAAGGACCTGTCGGGCTGAACGGCCCGTTTCTGTGCTGTGAATATTTTGTAAATTTCCTGTGTTGACTGGGACAATGAGAGGCCACCAAGAGAAGTGAGTGGGGTATTTATATGAGTGTTAGCAGCGACAGATTGGGCACGTTAGAGATGGGGGTAGGCAATGTTGCTGAGATGGAGATCAGTGACCTGGGTGATGGGGACGGATGTCGGACTGAAAGCTCAAGATCGAGAACACCAATTACAGTTCAAAACAATTACCATAATCCTTGGGAAGCGGTGCTGGAGCAGAGGGATGAACGATAGGCTTCTTGCGTCTCTCCAGCACTGGGCTCTGGAATTCTGCCAGCTGGTGATCCAGGGAGTCTTGGTGCTCCTCCTCCGAAGCAACATCCGTCACATTTTCTTTTGTCATTTTCAGTTGTTTCTGAAAAACATTCAGATGATGCAAGCGTAAAATTTATTGCCAATAATCCAAGGAGAATTCATTAAATGGGCACTACCTTTGCAGTCTGGCAACTTTTTTTGGGGTTTAGTTGCAAACACAAGATGCGATGAGGCATAATGTCCCTTATAACAAGTGTCGCAATGAGGAAAATGACATGGTTCTTAGGTTTCATAAATAGGAGCACACCAACCCTTTAAAATATCATAAAAACTGGCCAATAAGTCACATCAGTGTATACATAACTGCCTTTTTTTGTTTTGAAATGAAACGCGTTGTCTAGTGTGAGAAAAAATCCAAGTTTTGATTCCTCGGCCTGTGTGGAAATCCAGTGTAGTCTGTCGGATGGGGATTGTGCTGAAGACATGAAGGACCATTCATTATGGTAATGGAATCACTGCTAGGGTTGCCAACTCTGGTTGGATGTATTCCTGGAGGTTTCATCACATGACTTCCCATTGCCAACTGCCACCTACCCCCCCGCCATTGGTCACCCGACAGGCCCATCCTCACAGTGCTCCGCCTTCTCTCAGCCAATTGAGAAGTGAGCAGACACATTTCTAACCGATTGGATAATTTCTCAAACAGTCCTTTCTCCCCCAGCCCCATTGCTAATATTTTTTTCATTGCTCATAAGCAAAAGAGTTTACAGAAAGTTTAAAAAGGACACTTTTTATTTTAATATCCGAATGATTTTACCCCCTCGGGTGTTGCTTGGAGCAGTGCATTGGAGATCAATCTACCGTTTCTGGAGACTTCAAGACAATCCTGGAGGGTTAGCAACCCACATTAACAACCCAGACATCCAGAGTTCTCCAGACTGCGGAATTATATTCAATAAATCTAGTAGGCTGTGGGTAGGCACTAGAAAAAAAATGTCACGCAAGTTTTTGTAAATACCCAACTGATGCATTAATGTTCTTCCGTGAAGGGAACCTGCCATCCTTACCCAGTCTGGCTCACATATGACTCCAGTCCCACACTCCTTCGATGACTCAAAGTCCTGTGAAGTGGCTGGACAATCTGCACAATTCGGGGTGACTAAATGTGACCTTGCCCAAGACTGATGGAAACACATAGACACAAACAGAATGTCAAGTCATTACCAGGTCAGAGGGCTTTTAGATGATCAGGTTTGTCAGGGAAGGGGTTAATTCATTGACTTTCAGTGGGATTCACTGTAATAGACTGGGCTTTGACACAGCAACCTTGTCAAGAGCAATCAGGGATAGACAATAAACAGCAACATCTACATCCCCCAAGCGAATAAAAAATACAAGATCTTAAGAGTCACAATGCTGTTACTCAAATGCCAATAATAATAAAAAAAGATGGAGACACATTTCAACAACATTTTAAAGCGTTTTACAAAAATGTTGTTCATTGAGTGATACTTTCTCACAAACACCATGTCAATAAAAGTTTAAAAGAACAAAACAAGCCGTTTAATCATCAAAATGGGTTCGATCGATCAAGGTAAGGAGGCGCTCGTTAGTCCTCAGAGAGCCGCAGTTTGCAGACCCCTGTCCTAATATATTCCAGCACTCTGCCAGGATACAGGCCCCTATCCAATCTGGGGCTTTCCCAGCCAAACGAACGACTGTGTTTCCGGTTTAGTGCAGGCCAGACATTTTTTTTTAATAAAACATATTTATATAGCGCCTTTAACATAATAAAACATCCCAAGGTGCTTCACAGGAGCATTATAAAACAAAATATGACACCGAGCCACATAAGGAGATATTAGGTCAGATGACCAATAGATTGGTCAAAGAGGCAAGTATAAGGAGTGTCTTAAAGGAGGAAAGCAAGGCGGAGAGGTTTAGGGAGAGAATTTCAGAACTCGGAACTGAAGGTGCAGCCACCAATGGCACAGTGATTAAATTCAGAGCTGCACAAGATGCCAGAATTAGAGGAACGTAGATATCTTGGAGGATTGTGGGGCTGGAAGAGATTATAGAGATAGGGACGGCGGAGGCTATGAGGGATTTGAAAACAAGGATGAAAATTTTGAAATCAAGACACTGCTTGACTGGGATCCAATGCAGATCAGCGAACACAGGGGTTATAGGTGATCGTGAGGATGGTTCCGCTTTGCAGGGAGACTAGGACAGTTTAAGAATAAGAGGTCTCTCCTTTAAGGTGGAGATGAAGAGAAATTTTTTTCTCTCGGGGGTCATTAGTCTGTGGAATTCTCTTCCTCGGAGAACAATGGAGGCTGGGTCATTGAATTTATTCAAGGCTGAGCTAGATATGTTTTGATAGACAAGAGAGTCAAGGGTTATGAGGGACACATAGGAAAGTGCAGTTGAGACCACAACCAGATCAGCTTTGATCTTATCAAATGGCAGAGCAGGCTCGAGGGGCCGAATGGCCTACTCCTGCTCCTAAGTTCTATGTTCCTCGGTGAACGGGACTTGGTGCAAGTTAAGACATGGGCAGCAGAGTTTAGGATGTTCTCAAGTTTACAGAGGGTTGAATGTGGGAGACCAGCCAGATTAAAGAGTAAACTATAAAGATCATTAAAAAACCAGAAACCCAGCACATTTCTCACCAATCTGAACATTGTTTGCTTTGTAAATAGGGTTTTAGAATTAAACAATCAGCTGGGAGAGGAAGGTGGAGCAGCCGACTGTACACTGATGGTCCTTTACTGTATTAATACAGTATCTTTCACGACCTCAGGATGTTCCAAAGCTCCTCAAATTCTGGCCTTGTGTACATCCCCAATTTTAATTGGTGGCCGTGCCTTCAGCGGCCTGGGCCCCAAGCTCTGGAATTCCCTCCCTAAACCTGTCCCTCCCTCTACTTCTCCTTCCTCCTTTGAGGAGCACCTGAAAACCTACTCCTTTGTCCAAGCTTTTGGTCACCTGCCCTAATATCTCCTTACGTGTTTCAGTGTCAAATTTTGTCTGATAAAATCGCTCCTGTGAAGCACCTTGGGAGATTTTACTACATTAAAGGCGCTATATAAAGGTACGTTTACAGCCAATTAAGTACTTTGTGAAGTGCAGTCACTATTGTAATGCAGGAAACGTTAGGGTCCTGGGTTTGATTCCAACACAAACCGACATACGAACATACAAATTAGGAGCAGGAGTAGGCCACTCGGCCCCTGAAACTTGCTCTATCATTCAACAAGATCATGGCTGATCTGATTGTAACCTAACTCCACATTTCCGTCTACTCCCAATAACCTTCCACCCCCTTGCTTATCAAGAATTTATCTACCTCTGCCTTAGAAATATTCAAAGACTCTGCTTCCACAACCTTTTGAGGAAGAGAATTCCAAAGACTCATGACCCTCTGAGAGAAGAAATTTCTCCTCATCTCGGTCTTAAATGACCAACCCCTTATTTTTAAACAGTGACCCCTAGTTCTAGATTCTCCCACAAGGGGAAACATCCTTTCCACATCCACCCTGTCAAGACCCCTCAGGATCTTATATGTTTCAATCAAGTCGCCTCTTACTCTTCTAAACTCCAGCAGATACAAGCCTAGCCTGTCCAATCTTTCCTCATCAGATTCCAGGTATTAGTTTAGTAAACCTTCTGTGAACGGTTTCCAACACATTTACATCCTTCTTTAAATAAGGAGACTAATACTGTACACTGATGGACTGTACACTGATGGACTGAAAGTCTCCTCTCGCGGCTGGTGTAACCTAGGTCACTAGCAGCATTAAAATAGTGCTGGCAGAAAATCGAGGCTTAAAGATCCCTAGCATTTTAGTCTAGTTCCTGGTGACCTGTCCAAGCTACTAACTGGCACGACATGGGGAATCTCACACAGGGAGGAAGCTATGATGACTGATACAGTTAAAGGATCATCCATTGAGGGTGGGTTAACAAGTTGTATTTCTTATCATGCCTTTAGTATACAGAGAACATTCCAAACCGTAGTGGAGTTAAATCCATATTGTTGGAGCTGAAGGATTTCTGTCGTGTTTGGGATGTCCCAAAGCGTTCCACAGCCAATCAACTATTTTTGAATTATAGTCACTGTTGCAATGTAGTAAACGCGGTAGCCAATTTGGACACAGCAAGATCCCATAAACAGCAATGTGATGAACAGATAATCTGCTTTTGTGATTTTAATCGAGGGATTACTATTGGCCCAGGACACTGGAGATAACTCCCTGCTGTTCTTCAAAATAAGGCCATGGGATCTTTTCAATCCATTTGACAGAACAGGCAGGCCTCAGTTCACTGTCTCATCTGAAAGAGAAAAATTACTTTTAACTCTGCATTGACCCTCAAACAAATCTTGGGGCTGTCTACGTTCTAGTACCTGTGGATTTCCGACCAGTAGCTTTCTGTCACAATCGTGAGTGGGGTCAAACTCAGCCCATAAGTCACTTGTTTGAACACTGCTGAATTTTCAGACTATGGAGTTGAAGCCACTGTGTGGCAGTGGTCAATTGTGTGTTAGGGGCGAGGGAGGAATTAAAAGAGGAAAATAGTCAGGGTCGGCCCCTGGGGAATAGCACGAAATATGTCAGACAACTAAGGTGTGACAACAGTCCCAACTACAGACAAATGCAGCCTTCAAACTGTGCTGAAAAGCCCAGTGCTGAGGGGCTGGAGTCAGAAAACTTGTGGAAGGGAAAAATTGTGACATGAGTCAGTACAAGCACCTCGTGGAGGACACATCAGTAAACTGCACTTATAGAACTATACAGTACAGAAGGTGGCCATTTGGCCCATCGTTACTATGCCAGCTCTTTGAAAGAGCTATCCAATTAGTCAACAAATCACATCTCAACAACCTAAGATATCCAGAACCACTTGCCATTAAACTCAAGAGCATAAACCTCCACAATCGCTTCTACTGTCTGTCCCAAAGAGGAACTGCAACAGATTCCAAAATACTCACTACAGCAAAGTATCGAACTGGCCCATGACATAGCTGTCAGTTTGGAGGTATCTGAACTCCTGAGTACTGAATATTCGTCATTTTGATGACCCTGACTGGGACAATAATTAAAACTAGGATTAAACTTTGGGTCTCATGAGCACCATTTAGATTTTGGACTGGCCCAATCCAGAAAAACAGTGAGCATATGGGATGAAAAAGTGATAAGACTATTATTTTGCCTCCCCACATCTCATGTGCTTCACAATAATTTTGTTTTGCCATCCCTTCCTGCTCCCCTTGGTGGGGTACGGTCCCACTCATTCTCTTGTACTTCAGCCAAGTGACCATTACTCATGCGTGATCTGGACAGTCAACCATGGGAGGCATCACAGCCAAGTCTAACCTGTCCTTCTAAGACCACCTAAATTTGCTGGGTTTTTCACCCTATAATTGGCCTGGGTTTTTTAATGGTTTTTTGGTTTGCCTGGGAGATCACATAACTTCTGTGTTGAGGTCGGGAAGTGGGGTTTATATATTGTGATGCATGAGAAACTCAACTGTACACGGAACAGGTCAGAGGGGCTCACTGGGTCCTTTCCTGTCAGTCATCCCTCCCATGTTTGCACCACCAAGAGCCCTAGATCACAGTTAGACCAGTGGCAGGTGTCAAAACCTACAGAAGGACAAATGTGTTTGAGCCCTTTTAACGTCACCTGCTCTCTAAATGCAGCAAACCAATGGTCATAAATCAATATAAAAGCAGCTTCAAATTTCTGTCTTTACAAATTTTATCGCAATCATTAACCCTTTTAAAATATCTCCTTGCTGGCAGATAGTTGGTAGCATTCTTCCTTCGGAGTTGAAAAACATACGAGTGTTATTGCTTCATCAGTGCATTCTCTCATTAGGAGATGTTAACCTGCTCGTGGACAGGGCTCCAAAGTGTTCTTCGAAGGAGAACGGGGAGTTCTCCACGATGTCCTGGGCAATATTCCTCCCTCAAACAGCCCCACCTGAAACAGATTAACCTGGCATTCACCTCATCACTGTTTTTTTGTGGGATCTGACTGTGCAAAAATGGCAGCTGCATTTGCTAACACAACACTTCAAAATGGTTCATTGCTTCTGAGACTCAATGAAGACAAATCTTCCAATCTGTTTCTGGGGAAACATCTTTCTAGTTTCCCCCCCACCATTACTAATTGTATAAAAGAAATCAATTAAAATGTTAATCAGCCAGCCAATTAATGGGAGTGATTTCTGACACAAGGCCATTTTGACAGGTTATTAGCCAAATGTATAAAGAACATTCTGCCGCTGGATAACATTAGGAACCAGTCAATTACCGAGAACTGGGTTCCATCCTGTAATTCATCATTACTGCCTCTGCCACAGCTATTAGAAATTAAGGTCAGAGGTCAAAAAAACTCCGACTCCTCCCAGGATTTAGATTTTGTTTGTTCCTTAAATTGGGAAACCTAGGAGACGGGTGAAATCCAACTGTTTGACACTGAGCGCCTGAATTAAAAGGGAGGGGGTAAATCAGGAAGTGGTGATTAGGGAATGTGTGCGTGGGTTTAAACACTTCAGTTCGGTGGGACTGAGGGAGATAAAGATTCTGTAGCTCTGACAGCTCAACAAAGAATTAATTAGAGTAGGCGAAGGTGTAATAACTCTTCATTTAAGCATCACAGGAAAACTAAAGGTATATTTACAATTGAGGAAGAGCGAGAGAGTGAGAAAGGAGGAAAGCTTCAGCAAAATAACAGAAATCTGGGAAATATGACAGAAAGACAAGTTGGAGGTTAGAGGTCAGAGAGAGTTGGTCACCTGGTCTGTATTTGAGCTAGGAACCTGCCAATTAAATTGGATGGACTGGTGGATTATTTTTAGCGCTGAATGGAAAGCAATATTGAATACCGGTAACATCTGGGTGAAGAGTTTGGGAGGGCGAGGAGCTGGGAATGTGAGTCATTTCTAAGATTCAGATGGTCAGGGGCAGTAACACACACACACCAAAAAAAAGATGGGCTGGATTTTACCAAGCCCACAACGTCGGGCGCTATGGCGGGGTGGGGGGGGGGGGGGTGCGGTGGGGGAGAGAGGAGTTAAGATTTACAGTGCCGGGGTGTGGGGGGCTGGTGCGGAACGAGGTCAAATAAATGTAATGGTGTAGGGGGTGGTGGGAAAGGGGTAAACTTTAAACTTTGTGCAGTCTGGGGGCAGTCGGGAGGTCAAATTTAAAAGGTAAGTTTTGGGGGTGGAAGGGCAAATATTTAATGTATTTGTTATTGGAGGGTTGGGAGAGGGACGTTATAAATTTATCTGATAAATTTTGGGGGGTCTATCTTTACAAATTTAAATATGCCAGCAGGGATGGCTGCCCTTTAAAAATGGTGCCAGCACCTGCGCACAGGCAGCTGACGCCATTGCTGGCGACGGACAGCCCCTCCCCCTCCATGAGATTGAGGTGTGGGACACCCCGGCTATTTAAATGAGCCGATATTGGTGGGCTCTTAAAATCCAGCCCGATATGTGTGGCGAAAGAGGATCACATCCCATTCAATCCTCTCAACACAGAACCATAGAAAACGTACGACACAGAAGGTGACCATTTGGCCCATCATGTCTGTGTTGGCCAACAAAGAGCTATTCCGCCTAATCCCACTTTCCAGCTCTTGGTCCGTAGCCAAATAATTTTTAAACGTGGTGAGGGTTTCTGCCTCTACCACCCTTTCAGGTAGTGAATTCCAGATCCCCACCACCCTCTGGGTGAAAAACTTTCTCCTCAAATTTCCTCTAATCCTTCCACCAATTACTTTAAATCTGTGCCCTCTGGTTATTGATCTCTCTGCTAAGGGAAATAGGTTCTTCCTATCCACTCTATCCAGGCCTCTCATAATTTTATACACCTCAATTAAATTTCCCCTCAGCCTCATCTGTTCCAAACAACCCCAACCCATTCATTTTTTCTTCATAGCTAAAATTCCCCATTCCTGGCAACTTCCTTGTAAATCTCCTCTGTATCCTCTCTAGTGCAATCACATCCTTCCCGTATTGCATGCAGTACTCTAGCTCTGGGCTCTGTTTTGTACAGTTCGAGCCTAACCACCCTGCTCTTTTACTCTGTGTCAGCCAATAAAGGAAAGTATCTTGAATGCCTTCTTGACCAGCTTATCTACCATTCATGCGAAATGACCCGATTTCTACTGAAAGCCAAAGTCCAGGACTCAAAGATCATCTCATCTACATTTCATTTCCAATTCTCAACATCATCACAAGGGCAATTAGAACACACACTGCCAAAGGACTGAGTGACACAGACCGTTAGAATGTCATCCTTTATCTTCTTCGATCTGGGACTGAGGCCAGCCCGACCAGAGAGTGTCTTTGTGCGTGTGTTTCTGCCCCTCTCTCTGCCAAGTGCGGAGTTCTGAGTGAAATCTCCGGCAGCTTCAGTAACCATGGACTCAAATACGTGATGCAAAACTACCCTTTATTTCATTGTATTTAAGGTTACGTGCTATCTCATGACTATGGCTTGATTTAGACTATTTTCTCTCACATGCGGAGAGACACGAGCAATATATAGTTGCATTGTTCTATTATATATTAGGGCGAGGGGTGCTTGGTGATGGGTTGGAGAAGTCCAATTTGGTCGTGATGTAGAGGGCATTAGTAAGGGTGAAAGCTAAGGGTACAGGTCCCTGTAGGGTTGTGTGTGGTGCTAGGGCAAGTCTCCCAGCGGTCAGTATACATGAAGTGACCCCATATCTCCTGGTGCTTTTCCCATCTCTAAGCAGGGCTCGTCTACCCCTTGCTCTGACTGGCACATATTCTGACCATGCTTCTGGTAGATGTCTTGGTTGTAACACAGCACTGTCTTGTTGCCAGAAGCATGATCAGTCCCGAAACCAGCCTTAAGTTGGGAATGTCACTCAGAGAGGCTGTAAGGAGGATGGGTACAGTTAAGAAGCAGTCCACTGAGGTGGGGGCTAAAGTTGGTTAAATTAGAGGGAGCTTTACTGAATACTGCAAACTCTTATCGTACCTGGTCTGGAATTCCTTGGTTTACAGACTGGGAATAAAAACGTTTCACCAACTCAATGACATTTGTCAACAGAAAATATATCCAATTGTTTTTTTAAAAACTCTCCATTTTATTAAAGTTACTCTCGAAATGAGTTTACAATTTTGACATCCCATCTTCCTGTTTCTCATATCCTCTCCTGAAGGCATCCATTCATGCTGAGATACAGTTACAGGCTGAACCACGAAGGCTTGAACAGTGAATTTTGTGTCTATTCAAATTCAGGGGGGCATCAACAACTGTTATTAATTAATCTCTCCACACACAATCTTTACATGACAGTGCACCGGATAGTGATCAGGAACAAGAATTCCTATCAATATTCCTCTCTCTAGATCACAGCCCATCCCCTCCCCACACCCCTGGAGACCACCTGCGGATCTTGTGTGGCAACTAACATGGAATGGAGCACAGATTGAACCTGAGATCTTCCTACTCTGTATGGGATGTTTCCCCTAATGGGAGAGACTAGAACTAGGGAACACAGTTTAAAAATAAGGAGTCTCCCATTAAAGATGGAGATGAGGAGAAATTTTTCTCAGAGGATTGTTAGACTGTGGAATTCTCTTTCCCAGAGAGCGGTGGAGACAGGGTCATTGAATATTTTTCAGGCTGAGTTAAATAGATTCTTGATTGACGAGGGAGTCAAAGGATATAGCAGGTAGACAGGAAAGTACAGTTGAGGCCATAGTCAGATCAGCCATGATCTTATCAAATGATGGAGCAGGTTCGAGGGGCCGAATGGCCTCCTCCTGCTAATTCGTATGTTTGTATAAAAGGCTGTATAAATGAAACTGAATCCCTTTCTTAATGCAAATGCTGCAAGAATATTCTTAACCACTATAGATAATGCGATTTGAAAATTGTACAGAATTTACTTTCCAACTCTTCAATCAACAGCAATTTCACAGTATTTAATGTACATTCTTCACTGTCAATAATCAGCTATAAAAAGGGCACATCAGACTTTCAAACTAACCATTAAAACATGCTTTTAAAAAGCCAGTCACTTTATGCTGTGTTTCTCCTGACCTAGAATCAGAGGTTTACAAGAACAACATTATCTGCAAACCCCCCCCCCCCACCCCACCACCTCAACACCAAAGGGGTAATTGAACTGTGATGGACCTCAGGCTGTGTTTACTTCCAATCAAAACTTTAAGGCCTTAAAAGGAACTGGCCACCTTCGACACTGCTCCATAGTAGCAGCAGAATAATACCTTCCACCTTAGTGACAGAATGATACATTCTACCTTAGCATCATTACAGGATATAATACTCCTGTCATTACAGATCAGGACATCAAGTGACTTAGTGTCAGTTGCCATGGGAGGCCTGGTAATATTAATAGTTTCTGAGCTGGTTCTGTGCCAAGGATTCACAGGAGGAAGGTGGGTTGACACCTGTTATTCTCCATATGGCATGTTCCTGATCGCAGCAAGTACCCTGATAAGAGTGCCAAGTGCAGATTGATGCATTTCCCCAAAAGGGTTGGGGCAGTCAGGGAGAGAAAACTAGAAATTCAATGACCCTGCTAGCTGCCAATGACATTCAGAAATCATCATCCAGGTTCTCTGAGCCTGGGAATGCAGTGTGGCACTGGAGGGGTGAAATTTACATTGAAAATTGGGATGGGAGGTGGAAGTAATTGACAAGTGCATTGACACTCGGTGCTGAGTTGGCCAATCGGAGCTGAGGGTAATGCCAGGGCTTCAATTTTGTAGGTGTAGGAGGAGGAAAAGCAGGGAGGGAGAAGTGGGGGGAAGGGTAGAAGGGGGATGGAGGAGAAGGGAGAGGAGTAAGAAGGGGAGTAATCTCCCCCCACAAAGATTAAAAAGCTTCACTATTATTTTAAATATATGCAGCGTGTGTGCTGCAATCATTTTGGAAGCTTGAGAAAGAGCATTCACGTTTAACCTTTACTGGGAGCACAGTATGGTAAAGCTCGACCAATTTCAAGGAGAATAGATTTAACCCTTTCAATTCTAGGGCCTTTTGATGACTTGCTCAAAATAGACTACCCCAATGGACAGTAACACACAGCGATGCTACACAAATGCATGAACATTTCAAAAGAATTCAATTGAAAAGAAAAGCATTAGAACCCATTTGGTTTTACTGCGGTGCAGTGGGGGTGGGGTCCTTTAAATGTTTCTATCTGTTGCATATTATATTGACAACACAAAACGTTCAGCTCAATTCACCTACATTTAAAACTATTTATTATATTCTAAGATATTACAGTCTACCATACACTGACTGTACAATACATTTGATTAGAGACTTCATCTTCCAAATATTTACAAACTATATATTAAAAAAATTGAAACGTAACCCTGATTAGTTGAATAGTGAGTGTAATTTTCTGGGGAATACTAAATTTTTCAGCATGTATTTAACTTGTGGTTGGGGGGGGGGGGGGGGGGGGAAATCTTTCTGTAAATGTTGTACAATCAATCTGCATAATCAGCCCATCTACACAACACAGAATCAATTTCAGTCCAGAGTCTTGAGTCTAGAAAACACCTACCTAGATACACAAATATATGAAATGCCTCGTTTTAAAAAGATCATTCTAATTTATCAGTAATAGGTTTTGGAAGACTAAATGTCCTCACAATATAAAAATATTATAGATTAAAAGTCCATCTTAGATGAGCGTCAATGAATAGAAACACCCTTAGGAAAAACGTACGATGTCAGTATAATCCAACATGCATTATTGATCAGTTTTGCGCTTTGTTTTGCCATGTTTTTTTTTGTTGTTTTCATCTGCCTCTGATTCAGCCGAGGAGGCTAAACAATGGAGAATGAGAAACAGCAGCAGCCTTGCATTGATTGCAATCTGCGTCACTGAAATAGTACAAGACACCGCGGAAAAACATGACAGCCCACATCCCTGGGCATGGAGCATGAAATGCTGCTCGTTTAGATTCCGTCTTTTCGCCAAGCTGGAAGGAAAAGTCACAATTCAAGGGAGCGACTGCGTTACTTATCAAATTACTGTCGATTTCACTGGAACCAGCGCCCTTTAGAATCCCGAGGAAGGCACCAGCAGCGGGTGTAACATTCTTGTTATTTGTTGCAATTTCATCAATGTTGCACTGCGGACAGGTTGCTACAATTAGAAACACAAACGAATTTCATATGAAATTGCAAGCCTACCAGAGTGCTACAGCTCCTCTTGTCTGTCTGCTCCTGTTCCGATGTGTTGCTTTCAGCAGCCCCTCAAGATGTGGCTGTTCCGTCAGCGCCTGCGTCACATCAACTCCTTCTGGCCTCAGGACTCCAATTGATCAGTTCTGCACTGGAGGCGAGATATTCCAGAAAACACTTTCATTCAGGTGGTACTGACTGCAAAGAGGACAAATGTCAAATAACTGCATTCCCAAACCGAAGCAAAATCTGATAGGTTTAGCACACAATCTTTGAAAATAAACATATATCTTCAGATTGTTTAGAAACTAATGTTTTCCTGGTGCAATTTTAACATAATCCCTTAAATCATCCCTCCAAAAGCATGTTCCCAGAATCATAAATCTATACATCCACATCCATTGAATATTAAATTTGGTGCCTTGGATTTGCATTTTTTTATATATTATTGAGTACCTGCAGTGCCAGTTACTATCACAGAATTGTTACAGCACAGAAGGAGACCATTTAGCCCATCGTGTCTGCACCAGCTCTCCGAGTGAGCAATTCACTTATTTGCCATTCCCCCGCCTTCTCCCCTTAATCCTGCACATTCTTCCTTTTCAGGTAACTATCTTGAATGCCTCGATTGAACCTGCCTCCACCACACACTCAGGCAGTGCATTCCAGATCCTAACCACTCGCTGTGTGAAAAAGTTTTCCTACATGTCACCATTGCTTTTTTTGCCAGTTACCTTAAATCTGTGCTCTCTTGTTCTCGATCCTTTCACAAGTGGAAATAGTTTCTCTCTATCTAGTCTCTCCAGACTTCTCATGATTTTGAATACCTCTATCAAATCTCCTCTCAGCCTTCTCTTCTCCAAGGAAAACAGTCCCAACTTCTCCAATCTACCTTTGTAAATGAAGTTCCTCATCCCTGGAACCATTCTCGTGAAACTTTTCTGCACTCTCTCCAATGCCTTCACATATTTCCTTAAATGCAGCACCCAAAACTGGACGCAATACTCCAGCTGAGGCCAAACTAGTGTCTTATACAAGTTCAACATACTTACTATCACAGAATCAAGAATTATTACAGCACAGAAGGAGACCATTTGGCCCATCGTGTCTGCATTGCCGTTCCCCCACCTTCCCCACCTTCTCCCCTTAATCCTGCACATTCTTTCTTTTCTATGCCCCTATTAATAAAGTCTAGGATACTGTATGCTTTATTAAGTGCGTTCTCAACCTGTCCTGCCACCTTCAATGACTTATTCACATATACACCCAGGTCCTCTGCTCCTGCACCCATTTTGGAATTGTACCCTTTATTTTATATTGTCCCTCCATGTTCTTCCTACCAAAATGTATCACTTCACATTTCTCTGCATTGAACTTCATTTGCCACTTGTCCACTCATTCCACAAGCTTGTCTATGTCCTTTTGAAGTTCTACTCTTTCCTCTTCACAGTTCATAATGCTTCCAAGTTTTGTATCAACTGCAAATTTTGAAATTGTGCCCTGTTTACCAAGGTCTAATTCATTAATATATATCAGGAAGAGCAAGGATCCCAACACTGACCCCTGGGGAACTCCACTACAAACCTTCCTCCAGCCTGAAAAACATCCATTAACCACTACTCTCTGTTTCCAGTCACTCAGCCAATTTTATATCCATGTTGCTACCATCCCTTTTATTCAATTCAACTTTGCTCTATTATGTGGCACTGTATCAAATGCCTTTTGAAAGTCCATGTACACCACATCAATAGCATTGTCCTCATCAACTCTCTGTTACCCCTTCAAAAAACTCCAGCAAATTCATTAGACATGACTTTCCCTTAACAAATCCATGCTGGCTTTCCTTAATTAACCCACATTTGTCCATGTGACTAATTATTTTGTCCCAAATTATTGTTTTGAAGTTTCCCCACCAGCGAAGTTAAACTGACTGTCCTGTAGTTGCTGGGCTTATTTTTACATCCTTTTTTGAACGAGGGTGTATCATTTGCAATTCTCCAATCCTCTAGCACCACCCTGAGTCTAAGGAAGACTGGAAAATTATGACCAGTGCCTCTGCAATTTCCACTCTCACTTCCCTCAGTATCCTTGGATGCATCTCATCTGGTCCTGGTGCTTTATCAACTTTAAGTACAGCAGCCTATCTAATATCTCCTCCTTAAACATTTTAAATCCTTCTAGTGTAATAATTACCTCCTCGTTCACCGTGGCCTGGGTTGCATCTTCTTCCTTGGTAAAGACAGATGCAAAGTATTCATTTAATACCTCAGCTAGTTCCCCTGCCTCCATGTGTAATTCCCCCTTATGGTCCCTAATTGGCCCCACTCCTCCTTTTACCACCCTTTTACTATTTATGAATGTTGCCCTTCAAAACTGCTGTCTAAGTCCTCAAAAATTACACCCTAGACCCCTCAGTCCTTTAAAAAAAAATCACCCATTTCCTACCTCCTTTTCCTCTCCAAAGTCTTTGAATTGTGGTCACCTCCAAAATCTGTGCTCATCTTTTCCCTAACTCCATGTTTGAACCCCACAGATCAGAATTCTGCCCCTGCAGCAGCACTGAAACAACCCTAATCAAAGTCACATCCTATGTGACTGTGGCCATGGTGCACTATCTCTCCTCATTCTCCTCAACCTGACTGCAGCCTTTGAAGCAATAGACTGCACACTCCTTCAATGCCTTTTCTTCATTGTCCAGCTCGATGGGACTGCCTTCGCATGGTTCCATCTTAACTATCCAATCGTGGCTACAACATCCCTAGCAACGGTTTCTCTTCCTGCTCACAGCCCCATTACCTCTGTAATCCCCAAAGAATCCCTCCTTGGCCCCAACATATTTCTCATCTACATGCTGCCCCTCAAAGTTATCATCTGAAAACACAAAGTCAGGTTCCACACATACACTGATGACATGTAGTTTTACCTCACCATAGCCTCTCTCGACCCCTCCACTGTATTTGATTTGTCATGCTGCTTGTCTGACATTGGATGAGCAGAAATTTCCTCCAACGGAATATTAGGAAGACTGAAGCCATTGTTTTTGGTCCCTGCCACAAACCCTGTTCACCAGCTACCAGTTCCATCCATCTCTTTGACCAATGTCTGAGACTGAACCACACTGTTCACAACCTCAGTGTCCTATTTGACCCTGAGCTGAGCTCACAACCCCAAATCCACTCCATCACCAAGACAGCCTACATCCACATTCAAAATATCACTTATCTCTGCACCTGTCTCAGCACATATGCTGCTGACATGCTCATCCATTCTTTTGTTACCTCCAGACTCCACTATTCCAATATAATAAAAGCAAAATACTGCGGATGCTGGAAATCTGAATTAAAAAGAAGAAATGCTGGAATCACTCAGCAGGTCTGGCAGCATCTGTGGAAAGAGAAGCAGAGTTAACGTTTCGGGTCAGTGACCCTTCTTCGGAACTGACAAATATTAGAAAAGTCACAGATTATAAACAAGTGAGGTGGGGGTGGGGCAAGAGATATCAAACACCAGGAGGGAAATAGAAAGCAATGAAGGTGAACAAGGTAAAAGAGACAAACGAAAATCCCGTCGGAGAGAAGAGCAGAACTTCTTCAAGGTAGGCATTCCTGGAAGAGAAGTGGCAGTGAATTAAACACTGAAATAAAAGCAAAATACTGCGGATGCTGGAAATCTGAAATAAAAACAAGAAATGCTGGAACCACTCAGCAGGTCAGGCAGCATCTGTGGAAAGAGAAGCAGAGTTAACGTTTCGGGTCAGTGACCCTTCTTCGGAACTGACAAATATTAGAAAAGTCACAGGTTATAAGCAAGTGAGGTGGGGGTGGGGCTGTCCAATACTGTCTTCATCAGCCTTCCATCTTCTACCTTCTGTAAAGTTCAGTTCATCTAAAGTTCTGTCACTTATCTCGTGACTGGCACCAAATTTCATTCACCCATCACCCCTGTGCTCACCGACCTCAAAATCAAATCTCTTCATGGCCTCACCCCTCCCTATCTCTGTCCCTACAACCCTCCGAGAACGTTTGGTTCCATCCATTCCGGCATCTTGTGCCACCTCAATTTCCACTGTCCGGACATTGGTGACCGTGCTATTGGTTGTCTTGACCCCAAGCTCTGGAATTCCCTCCCTAAACCTCTCTGCCTCTCTCTCTCTCTCTTCCTTTAAAACGATCCTCAAAACTTTCCTTTTTGACCAACCTTTTAGTCATCTGTCCTAAAGTCTCCTTATGTGGCTCGGTGTCACATTTTGTCTGATAATGATCTTGTGAAGCATCATGTGATGTTTTACTATATTGAGCAGACTCGGAGGGCGGAGTTCCGGAGCGGTGAGTATATAAAAAAACTTACCTCGGGGATTCTCGGAGCAGACTCGGAGGGCGGAGTTAACCTCGGAGATTCTCGGAGCAGACTCGGAGGGCGGAGTTAACCTCGGAGATTCTCGGAACAGACTCAGAGGGAGGAGTTCCAGAGCGGTAAGTTACCTCGGGTGGGAAAAAAAACTGAAAAAGTGGTTACACCCAAGGTACAGACAGATAGATGGGTGACCGCTAGAAGGGGCAGGCAGTCAGTGCGGGAATCCCCTGTGGCTATCCCCCTCTCTAACAAGTATACCGTTTTGGATACTGTTGGGGAGGATGGCCTATCAGGGGAAAACAGCAGCAGCCAGAGCAGTGGCACCACGGCTGGCACTGTTGTTCAGCAGGGAGGGACAAAGCGCAGAAGAGCAGTAGTTATAGGGGACTCTATAGTCAGGGGCACAGATAGGCGCTTCTGTGGACGTGAAAGAGACTCCAGGATGGGATGTTGCCTCCCTGGTGCCAGGGTCAAGGATGTCTCTGAATGGACAGGGGGCATTCTGAAGGGGGAGGGTGAACAGCCAGAGGTTGTGGTACACATCGGTACCAACGACATAGGCAGGAAGAGTGATGAGGTCCTGCAGGGGGAGTTTAGGGAGTTAGGTAGTAAGTTAAAAAACAGGACCTCTAGGGTTGTAATCTCGGGATTACTCCCTGTGCCACGTGCCAGTGAGGCTAGAAATAGGAAGATAGTGCAGCAAAACACGTGGCTGAGCAACTGGTGTAGAAGGGAGGGTTTCAGATATCTGAACCATTGGGCTGTCTTCAGGGACAGATGGGACCTGTACAAGAAGGATGGGTTGCATCTAAACTGGAAGGGCACTAATATCCTGGCTGCAAGGTTTGCTAGTGTCACTCGGGAGGGTTTAAACTAGTGTGGCAGGGGGGTGGGAACCAGAGCAGTAGGACAGCTAGTGAAGTAAATGAGGAGGACATAGTAAATAAGGCCAGTAGGACTAAGAGGAAGAGCAGGCAGGGAGATGTTGCTGAGCACAGCGGGACTGGTGGTCTGAAGTGCATTTGTTTCAATGCGAGAAGTATAACAGGTAAGGCAGATGAACTTAGAGCTTGGATTAGTACTTGGAAATATGATGTTGTTGCTATTACAGAGACTTGGTTGAGGGAAGGGCAGGATTGGCAGCTAAATGTTCCAGGCTTTAGAAGCTTCAGGCGGGATAGAGGGGGATGTAAAAGGGGTGGGGGAGTTGCATTACTGGTTAAGGAGAATATCACAGCTGTACTGCAGGAGGACACCTCGGAGGGGTCATGCAGCGAGGCAATATGGGTGGAGCTCAGGAATAGGAAGGGTGCAGTCACGATGTTGGGGGTTTACTACAGGCCTCCCAACAGCCAGCGGGAGGTAGAGGAGCAGATATGTAGACAGATTTTGGAAAGATGTAAAGGTAACAGGGTTGTAGTGGTGGGTGATTTTAACTTCCCCAATATTGACTGGGACTCACTTAGTGCTAGGGGCTTGGATGGGGCAGAATTTGTGAGGAGCATCCAGGAGGGCTTCTTGAAACAGTATGTAGATAGTCCAACTAGGGATGGGGCCATTCTGGACCTGGTATTGGGGAATGAGCCCGGCCAGGTGGTCGAAGTTTCAGTGGGGGAGCATTTCGGGAGCAGTGACCATAATTCCATAAGTTTTAAGGTACTTGTGGATAAGGATAAGAGTAATCCTCGGGTGAAGGTGCTAAATTGGGGGAAGGCTAATTATAACAATATTCGGCAGGAACTGAAGAATTTAGATTGGGGGCGGCTGTTTGAGGGTAAATCAACATCTGACATGTGGGAGTCTTTCAAACGTCAGCTGATTAGAATCCAGGAGCAGCATGTTGGCGGCACAGTGGCGCAGTGGTTAGCACCGCAGCCTCACAGCTCCAGGGACCCGGGTTCGATTCTGGGTACTGCCTGTGTGGAGTTTGCAAGTTCTCCCTGTGTCTGCGTGGGTTTCCTCTGGGTGCTCCGGTTTCCTCCCACATGCCAAAGACTTGCAGGTTGATAGGTTAATTGGCCATTATAAATCGCCCCTAGTATAGGTAGGTGGTAGGGAAATATATAGGGACAGGTGGGGATGTGGTAGGAATATGGGCTTAGTGTAGGATTAGTATAAATGGGTGGTTGATGGTCGGCACAGACTCGGTGGGCCGAAGGGCCTGTTTCAGTGCTGTATCTCTAAACTAAACTAAACATGTTCCTGTGAGGAAGAAAGACAAGTTTGGCACGTTTCGGGAAGCTTGGATAACACGGGATATTGTGAGCCTAGTCAAAAAGAAAAAGGAAGCATTTGTAAGGGCTGGAAGGCTAGGAACAGATGAAGCACTTGAGGAATATAAAGACAGTAGGAAGGAACTTAAGCAAGGAGTTAGGAGGGCTAAAAGGGGTCATGAAAAGTCATTGGCAAACAGGATTAAGGAAAATCCCAAGGCTTTTTATATATATATAAAGAGCAAGAGAGTAACCAGGGAAAGGGTTGGCCCACTCAAGGACAGAGATGGGAATCTATGCATGGAGCCAGAGGAAATGGGTGAGGTGCTAAATGAGTACTTTGCATCAGTATTCACTAAGGAGAAGGACTTGGTGGATGATGAGCCAAGGGAAGGGAGTGCAGATAGTCTCAGTCATCTCATTATCAAAAAGGAGGAGGTGTTGGGTGTCTTGCAAAGCATTAAGGTAGATAAGTCCCCAGGGCCTGATGGGATCTACCCTAGAATACTGAGGGAGGCAAGGGAAGAAATTGCTGGGGCCTTGACAGAAATCTTTGCATCCTCATTGGCTACAGGTGAAGTCCCAGAGGACTGGAGAATAGCCAATGTTGTTCCTTTGTTTAATCCAGGAAATTATAGGCCGGTGAGCCTTACGTCAGTGGTCGGGAAACTATTAGAGAGGATTCTTCGGGACAGGATTTACTCCCATTTGGAAACAAACGAACTTATTAGCAAGAGACAGCATGGTTTTGTGAAGGGGAGGTCGTGTCTTACTAATTTGATTGAGTTTTTTGAAGAAGTGACGAAGATGATTGATGAGGGAAGGGCGGTGGATGTTGTCTATATGGATTTTAGTAAAGACTTTGACAAGGTCCCGCATGGCAGACTGGTGCAAAAGGTGAAATCACACAGGATCAGAGGTGAGCTGGCAAGATGGATACAGAACTGGCTCAGTCACAGAAGACAGAGGGTAACAGTGGATGGGTGTTTTTCTGAATGGAGGGATGTGACTAGTGGTGTTCCGCAGGGATCAGTGCTGGGAACTTTGCTGTTTGTAGTATATATAAATGATTTGGAGGAAAATGTAGCTGGTCTGATTAGTAAGTTTGCGGACAACACAAAGGTTGGTGGAGTTGCGGATAATGATGAGGATTGTCAGAGGATACAGCAGGATATAGATCGGTTGGAGACTTGGGCGGAGAAATGGCAGATGGAGTTTAATCCAGACAAATGTGAGGTAATGCATTTTGGAAGGTCTAATGCAGGTGGGAGGTATACAGTAAATGGCAGAACCCTTAGGAGTATTGACAGGCAGAGAGATCTGGGCGGACAGGTCCAAAGGTCACTGAAAGTGGCAACGCAGGTGGATAAGGTGGTCAAGAAGGCATACAGCATGCTTGCCTTCATCGGTCAGGGCATAGAGTATAAAAATTGGCAAGTCATGTTGCAGCTGTACAGAACCTTATTTAGACCCCACTTAGAATATTGCGTGCAATTCTGGTTGCCACACTACCAGAAGGATGTGGAGGCTTTGGAGAGGGTACAGAGGAGGTTTACCAGGATGTTGCCTGGTCTGGAGGGCATTAGCTATAAGGAGAGGTTGGAAAAACTCGGATTGTTTTCACTGGAACGACGGAGGTGGAGGGGCGACATGATAGAGGTTTACAAAGTTATGAGCGGCATGGACAGAGTGGATAGTCAGAAGCTTTTTCCCAGGGTGGAAGAGTCAGTTACTAGGGGACATAGGTATAAGGTGCGAGGGGCAAAGTTTAGAGGGGATGTGCGAGGCAAGTTCTTTACACAGAGGGTGGTGAGTGCCTGGAACTTGCTGCCAGAGGAGGTGGTGGAAGCAGATACGATAGCGACGTTTAAGAGACATCTTGACAAATATATGAATAGCCCCCAGCGAGTTAACATCCGTAGCTCTTAAAGCAGCCAGAAGCACTGCACAAACAACAGCCAGGCGCTGCGCAAACGACTACTGGCAACACCTATGCAGTCATATTCAGCTGGCCTCAGACACCGGAAACATCAGAGGAATGTATGATGGCATTAAGAGAGCCCTTGGGCCAACCATCAAGAAGATCGCCCCCCTCAAATCTAAATCAGGGGACACAATCACTGACAAACGCAAACAAATGGACTGCTGGGTTGAGCACTACCTAGAACTGTACTCCAGGGAGAATGCTGTCACTGAGACTGCCCTCAATGCAGCCCAGCCTCTACCAGTCATGGTTGAGCTGGACAGACAGCCAACAAAATTGGAACTCAGTGATGCCATTGATTCTCTAGCCAGCGGAAAAGCCCCTGGGAAGGACAGCATTACCCCTGAAATAATCAAGAGTGCCAAGCCTGCTATACTCTCAGCACTACATGAACTGCTATGCCTGTGCTGGGACGAGGGAGCAGTACCTCAGGACATGCGCGATGCCAATATCATCACCCTCTATAAAAACAAAGGTGACCGCGGTGACTGCAACAACTACCGTGGAATCTCCCTGCTCAGCATAGTGGGGAAAGTCTTTGCTCGAGTCGCTCTGAACAGGCTCCAGAAGCTGGCCGAGCGCGTCTACCCTGAGGCACAGTGTGGCTTTCGTGCAGAGAGATCGACCGTTGACATGCTGTTCTCTCTTTGTCAGATACAGGAGAAATGCCGCGAACAACAGATGCCCCTCTACATTGCTTTCATTGATCTCACCAAAGCCTTTGACCTCGTCAGCAGACGTGGTCTCTTCAGACTACTAGAAAAGATTGGATGCCCACCAAAGTTACTAAGTATCATCACCTCATTCCATGACAATATGAAAGGCACAATTCAACATGGCGGCACCTCATCAGAGCCCTTTTCTATCCTAAGTGGCGTGAAACAGGGCTGTGTTCTCGCACCTAATCTTTTTGGGATTTTCTTCTCCTGCTGCTTTCACATGCGTTCAAGTCCTCTGAAGAAGGAATTTTCCTCCACACAAGATCAGGGGGCAGGTTGTTCAACCTTGCCCGTCTAAGAGCGAAGTCCAAAGTACGGAAAGTCCTCATCAGGGAACTCGACGATGCTGCTTTAACATCTCACACTGAAGAGTGTCTGCAGAGTCTCATCGACAGGTTTGCGGCTGCCTGCAATGAATTTGGCCTAACCATCAGCCTCAAGAAAACAAACATCATGGGGCAGGACGTCAGAAATGCTCCATCCATCAATATTGGCGACCACGCTCTGGAAGTGGTTCAAGAGTTCACCTACCTAGGCTCAACTATCATCAGTAACCTGTCTCTAGATGCAGAAATCAACAAGCGCATGGGAAAGGCTTCTACTGCTATGTCCAGACTGGCCAAGAGAGTGTGGGAAAATGGCGCACTGACACGGAACACAAAAGTCCGAGTGTATCAAGCCTGTGTCCTCAGTACCTTGCTCTACGGCAGCGAGGCCTGGACAACGTATGTCAGCCAAGAGCGGCGTCTCAATTCATTCCATCTTCGCTGCCTCCGGAGAATACTTGGCATCAGGTGGCAGGACCGTATCTCCAACACAGAAGTCCTCGAGGCGGCCAACATCCCCAGCTTATACACACTACTGAGTCAGCGGCGCTTGAGATGGCTTGGCCATGTGAGCCGCATGGAAGATGGCAGGATCCCCAAGGACACATTGTACAGCGAGCTCGCCACTGGTATCAGACCCACCGGCCGTCCATGTCTCTGCTTTAAAGATGTCTGCAAACGCGACATGAAGGCCTGTGACATTGATCACAAGTCGTGGGAGTCAGTTGCCAGCGTTCACCAGAGCTGGCGGGCAGCCATAAAGGCGGGGCTAAAGTGTGGCGAGTCGAAGAGACTTAGCAGTTGGCAGGAAAAAAGACAGAGGCGCAAGGGGAGAGCCAACTGTGTAACAGCCCCGACAAACAAATTTTTCTGCAGCACCTGTGGAAGAGTCTGTCACTCTAGAATTGGCCTTTATAGCCACTCCAGGCGCTGCTCCACACACCACTGACCACCTCCAGGCTCTTACCCATTGTCTCACGAGACAAGGAGGCCAAAGAAGAAGGGCCCCGGAAGTGCAGAAGGTGTTAGTTTAGGCAGGCATCAAGATCGGCGCAGGCTTGGAGGGCCGAATGGCCTGTTCCTGTGCTGTACTGTTCTTTGTTCTTTGAAGGTGCAATGTAAATGCAAGTTGTTGTTGTAAATACAAAATAATTAATTAACTGTAACAGACAATGTCTATGTAATCATTGATTTCTGACTATAATAAACTATAAAAATTGACTAATTGATTACTAACTGTAACAGATTAAAAATTTATTAATTCTTAACTATAAGACTGTAAATATGGAATAATTCATTAACTGTAACAGACTAAATCTGGAATAATTGATTATCTGACTAATAAACTGTAAATATGGACTAATTCATTATGGAACTGTAACAGATTAAAAATTGGATAATTCATTAACTACAAGACTGTAAATATGGAATAATTCACTATCTAACTGTAACAGAATGTATATATGAAGCCTGAAACCATAGCATGACAATTGACATAACAAAATTAAATGAAATATATTGATACGACAATTTATAACGGTAAATGACAGAAAAGTGACCAAAATCTATAGCAATGGGAAATAAGGTTTGTAGATTTCTTTGCTACTTAAGATAACAACATGTAATGGATACTATGGAATAGATAGAGAGGTTCATTGATATTGGGTCATTATTTTGATACAGTGATTATCAGGGAGCATGCAAACTGTTGGGACACTCTAAGCTGGAAATGGACGGAGAGCTCTGCAGTGAATGTTAATGATTGTCAATTATTGCAAGTTAAATTGCTGATCACTCAATTGTTATTTTCATTCTGACAAGAAGGTTTCCTTATTTCTCCCAGGTTTTTGTCCTTCAGATAGTGTGACCTGTTGGGTTATAATACCAGCCTCCTGCCGCTTGGCCCAAGTTATCGTCCTTCATTTGTGAGCTAAGACACTCGAGTGCTTCATGCTTCTTTGAATCGCATTTGACTTCAATTCTGTCCTCGTTCAAAATCCACAGATCTTCCAGCTGCTGTCATTGGGGATCAAAAGCAGGAACCCTGGCTGATGTAAACTTCACTAACACAGACCATTGAACCAAACAGGTTGAGATCAGGGATTGAACTTCAGGTGAAAACATGAAAATGCTGAAAACACTCAGCAAGCCAGGCAGCATCTATGGAGAAAGAAACAGAGTTAACGTTTTGGTGTCAATGACCTTTCATTAATGTACAGAGCTAGGGAAAAGGACCGGGTGTAGGAAAAGAACAAAGGGAAGATCTGTGATAGGGTGGAGGGCAGGAGTGATTAAACGACAAAAGTTATGATGAAAAGCAGAAGGGAGTGGTAATGGATGAAAAGATAGAATGCTAAAAAAAAAAGGCTTATTATTGCATCCTCACTATGGGCACCATCTTGATGTTTTCTGATGCTGGGCATGGAAACATGATGTTCTGTTGCTGAGGCTACAGTTTAGCTACGACCATGTTTTGGACATGGAAACAACCCACTAGTCCAACTGGCAATGTTGTTCTGAAATGAGAAATGTATATTGGTGGGGTTGTGGTGGGGGGGGGGGGGGGGGAATGGGGGAGGAATGGATGGTGTAAAAATTAAAAGATTGATTAAAAAAAAACTTACTTAGCATATCAATCAAGACTATCACTGTGGGGGCATCACCAGACTGGGTGCTGAGTTACCATTGCTGAACTGTGTTGTTGTGGAGTAACAGGAGACTGAGGTGAATGGGAGTGAAAAGTTTGAAGGAGGTTTATCCCAGACTAGTTTCACGGATCTCTTCCATATCGGTAATAGGTTTAATACCAATCCCATAGATGCATGAGCAGAGAAAAACCACAGGGAAAAAAGGGATCACGCCCTGAAAGAAAAACATGGTTAGATGCCACTAAGTAGATGGCAATGCCTTAACCATTTGTGTGTTGTAAGGCCACTAGGACCTCTTCCATCCTTATCAAGGGGAGTGCTAACCTTCTCTCCTTTCATACAACACATTAGCAAGGCATGTAACTAACGGTATTTAAATTCCGAAATACTGATAGCTATTACTATGATAGTGATCTATGTAAGATTTATGTATGTATATATTTGAGTTCTGAATTGTAACGCAATTCAACCACAGAGTACAAAATACCAAAACTTATCGAAAGGACCATAAACTCTGTCTTTTTGATCAGTTTAAGTTTGCATTTATGCAGCAGATGTCTAATTATGTTAATATATGCATGGTCTCAGCCAATTACTTTTCACTTTATATTTTAGCTTCAAAGTTTGCACAAAACAAAACCAAGATCAGTCCGGCGATTGCGAAGCTCAGTACAAAAAGAAAAATGTGACAGGAAGTGATTGGAGATCATCACAGCTTCAATGGTTGGCTGTTACGCGTCCTCCAACTGTTCAGCGGATTGCGCATGCCCAACAAGAGACACCATTCTCATGCATAGGAACACAATGAGCAGGAAAGCGCACGCGCTGATACCGGCGATCCGGCCGGGGTTGCGCATGCTCGCTAACTGCTTTTCCCTTTGACCTCCAGTGTGCCCGAGCCGCGTGTGTTGAGGCCTTCTCAGTTTTTTTCAGGTCCGAAGACTCCGTTACCGAGAAAGCGCCGACAGTGAAGCGGGAGGGTCCGAGTGCAGCCATGAGCGCCATCGAACAGATGAGAGCGAATGTGGGGAAGCTGCTGAAAGGCATCGACCGGTGAGGGGGGCCCGGGGAGTAACAGCCCTGGCAACCGGGGCCCGGGGAGTAACAGCCCTGGCAACCGGGGCCCGGGGAGTAACAGCCCTGGCAACCGGGGCCCGGGGAGTAACAGCCCTGGCAACCGGGGCCCGGGGAGTAACAGCCCTGGCAACCGGGGCCCGGGGAGTAACAGCCCTGGCAACCGGGGCCCGGGGAGTAACAGCCCTGGACCATAGCAACAGGGGCCGACAAGGGCAGTAGTGTCTGGGGCACCAGTAATTGGAGAATTGATGATTGAAGTGTTGTGCTTTCAAACCCACTATGGGTTGACACTTCAGTGCAGTACTAAGGGATTGCTGCAGATGGGACATTAAACAGAGGCCGAGTCTGCCTGTTTAGGAGCGTGTGAAAGATCTCACGGCACTATTGAAAGAAAAGAGGGGAGTTCTCCTCGGTATCCTGGCAAATCCCTCAATCAACATCACTACAGACAGATTATCTGCTCATTTTCTCATTGCTGTTTTTGGGTGTCGCTGGCAAGACGGGTATTTATTGCTCATCCCTAGATCCTGAGAAGGTGGGGATGAGTCGTATTGATAGAACTGAGGATATTGAAGGGTCTACCATGGTTTGGACTGTTTAAGAACAGCAGGTTTCCTTCCCTGAAGGAACCAGTTGGGTTTTTATGACAATCCAACAGCTGCATACCTCACTTTTACTGAATCCCGATTTTTATGTCCAGATTATTTAAAGTGAATTCAAATTCTCAAACTGCCACAGTGGGATTTAAGGCCCGTTCTCTGGATTATTAATGCAGGCCTCTGGATCATCATTCGAGTATGATAGCTCCAATTCTGTGTCCTCTTCTCCCACAGGTATAACCCTGAGAATCTTTCCACGTTGGAACGGTACGTGGAGACACAGGCCAGGGAGAATGCGTATGATCTGGAAGCCAATCTGGCTGTTCTTAAACTGTACGTATTTAATTTAACTTTGAGAAGTCTGAATATCTTGTTCTTTTTCCAGTTTTCTCCTATCCTGTATTGCTCCATCATTGGAGTGCAGTTCCCAGTTCCAGGGCTCTAGTCACACTCCAGTACCTCACATTATTCATGTATGAATTTATTCTAGCAAGGTATTCAGTTATGGGGACCAAGCCCAACACTGGCTGATTATCTTCTGCCTAACCCATGGTTGCAGGGATGAATTGTAGCTCTCCTGCCTGAAACTAGCTGACTGTACAAACACCTGAGATAGAAGCTGGGGTCTTCCTGGCCTGGTGTGACAGTTCTATTCTCGGTAGTGCTTGGCAGATAAACCATCAGGAGCTGTCTTTATTGGTGCAATTTTTAAAAATCCACTTTTTGTGCAGAGGTCACTTTTCCTTCTCAACTCACCCCATGAGGCCCCATATTAACACTTCGGTTCATAAGTCTTCAGGCTTGTCTCTGTTCCTCGTTATTTTATATTTTGGGATTTTACAGTTACACGCATCTTGTGAATGTGCTCACTGTGTCAAATATTCTCCTCATCTCCCCTCTGATGCTTTTGCCAATTACCTTTAAATCTGTGTCCTCTGGTTACTGACCCTCCTTCCAGTCGAAGCAGTGGTTAGCACCGCAGCCTCACAGCTCCAGCGACCCGGGTTCGGTTCTGGGTACTGCCTGTGCGGAGTTTGCAAGTTCTCCCTGTGACCGCGTGGGTTTTCGCCGGGTGCTCCGGTTTCCTCCCACAGCCAAAGACTTGCAGGTTGATAGGTAAATTGGCCATTATAAATTGCCCCGAGTGTAGGTAGGTGGTAGGGGAATATAGGGAAGGTGGGGATGTGGTAGGAATATGGGATTAGTGTAGGATTAGTATACATAGGTGGTTGATGGCCGGCACAGACTCGGTGGGCCGAAGGGCCTGTTTCAGTGCTGTATCTCTAAATAAATAAGCAGTTTCTCCTTATTTACTCTATCAAAGCCCTTCACCTCCCTGATCACATACCCACTCTGAGGTTGCAATTTTTAGACAGCTCATCTCCTGCTACTAGCTGTTTAGGTTGCAGCGTTGGCCAAGAGCTAAGAGCAATCTGGATGCTCTGCTTCTCAATCAATGATGAGTCATGATGCAGGGAGACAAACTAAAAGGAAATGAGAAGAAATGGAGTTCCCTCAAATTTAAAACACAGTTTGCAAAAATAGCTGTCGCAATGATCCATTCCACCTCTCTTTCCTTGTAGGTATCAGTTCAATCCTGCCTTCTTCCAGACCACCGTAACCGCACAGATCTTGCTGAAAGCATTGACAAACCTGCCACATACAGACTTCACACTCTGCAAATGTATGATCGACCAGACACACGTATCCTTACTGGAGAGGCTACTGCTGCTTCAGCATGAGGTTGCCAGTATCTGATTTTCATCAACAAAGTTATACAACTAATATATTTGGTGCACTCAGGTTTTCATCTCCCAGCTGAGGGAATGGCCAGATCTTTCATGGATTATTTCCCTGTCACTTCAAAAATGTAGCACTCCTCCAGGCTTCCCTTTGACTTTTAAGACGCAAGTTTGCTGCCACCATACTGCTGCTATCTCTTGATTTTGCTCATCTTCACCCTTAACTGTGGCTCAGTTGGTAGCACTCTCACCTCTTGAGTCAGAATTTTGTGGATTCAAGCCTCGTTCTTGAAGGTTTTTAAAAAAAAATTCTAGGCTGATGCTCCAGTGCAGTACTGGAGGAGTGCTGCACTGTCAGAAATGCTGTGTTTTGACGTTAAACCAAGGTCCCGTCTGCCCTGTCAAATGAACATGAAAGATCCCATGATGCTATTTCAAAGAAGAGCAGGGATGTTTCCCCAGTGTTCTAGTCAATATTTTTCCTTCAATCAACATACAGATTATCTAGTCATTATCACATTGCTGTTTGTGGGAGCTTGTTGTGCACAAGCATCTGCCATATTTCTTACATTACAACAGAAACTACACTTTAAAAAAGTACTTTACTGGCTGTAAAGCCTTTTTGGATGTCCTGAGTTTGTGAAAGCTGCTATATAAATGCAGGGCTTTTTTTTTAAGCCCATAATGCATGTGCTACTGTTCTCAAATGAGGAGTAGGATTTGAAGTGGGGGGGATGGTAATGAGACTGTGATCACACTGAGCATGAATACACCAAGTTAGTTGAGTAGAATAACAGCCATAAGAGAAAACTGAGACGCATGAAATCTGCTTCCCACCTTCAAGGCTTTGTCTTTCGTAATAAAAGAAAATCGCTTCCTCTTGAAATCTCTTAACTTCCACTGGATTATGGTTTGACAGCCCTCATGATAGTAGCCGCTCTTTAATTGTGGGGGTGGGGGGGTGGGGAGCGTACATGGGCGTGAGTGTTCCCAACTGTTCCACTGTTGGAGCATCACATTTCGATCCTGATCCTGCTGTCACCTCTCGTCCATAGATGCAGCGATTGCTTGGTCGGATCCCAGTGCAGACCCCCTGATTGATTTTTGTTCTTTATCCCAGGTTTGAAGATACCAATCATAGAGTCTCTGATGCTGTCTGGTTTTAAGTCACTTTACATGGAACCTGGTGTCTGTACAGTTTCGTACATCAGATACTGTATTTACCCACTTATGAGAAGTTGCATTGATTCCGATTCTTATACTGCTTAGAGTTACTGAAGCCCTGTGTGACCTTCATACCACCCTTCCTCACTGCTCTTTTCATTCTGCCCCATGCTGTCACCGATGGTATGTTATGTTTTGAGATAAAGTCTCCACTGTTTATATAGTGGGCATATTGGTGTTAATGCAATTTACTCGCTGTAAGAGGTGAGTGATAAAGTCCATCTTCTCCTGTGACCCTTGTGGTCTCTACTGATCACAAAAATACTGAGTGGTGTTGGATGCAGCTCCCACTTGGTTTCTGTACTGACCTAGAGAAGGCAGTCTGCCAGCAAGGTGTGTGTCCTAGGAGAGACACGGCAGCTCTGACGCTTCCTGGGGTCCTCTGAACATCGTGTGTTAAACATTGAATGGGGTTAATATGTGAAGAATTGCCTGATAAAGTCAGCGCAATTAATGTCGTATAAGCAGTTCCTGTGCAACTGACTCTTGTGGTACTGTCAAATGGTTAGCTCCATTTGTCTGATGTAGGGGGCTGCCTACAGTAAGCTTGAACAGTGTAAGTGGTTGGGATTGTGTGTTTTAATAGTAATCTTCACTTCTTAAGCATGGCACAGAGCTCTGCTGAAAATATTGAAACTAATCTTCTTTAATGGAGCGGATACAGCAGGAGGAGCGGCCGATCCAACAGATCCTGAATCTAGGTGACCTGCTGGAGACCTGCCACTTCCAGGATTTCTGGGTGAGTAAAGTGCCTCAGGCTATGTTGTCATGTTGGAGGCTCCCAAATAAATGTATCTTATTGAGTACAAGACACCAGAATTCCTTGGATCTGTGTGAGTTAACATGCAACGTTGATGTTGCATTCTGTTCAACTTGGTCTCCTGCATGGGTACAATGCTGCAGCATTGCAATGCTTCAGTGCACTGCTCCCTGGAATGACAGCAAGGGGCTTTGCAACTGCAGATTCCTCTACATGCTAATCTTCTGATGCCATCCTTACATGCTGTGAGAAGGCTGAATGATTTCTTGCAGATGGAAGGAAGATTATAGAGCAGTCACCTTGTGCCATTATCAAGTTGTCTAGTGACTGACTATAAAGTGCTAGTGGTAGATGACAAGGGAACAGGGTGGTGTGACACATCAACACTCCCCCTGACAGATTACAATTGGCTGGAATGAGAATAGAAAGCGTTAACATTTCAGGTCTGTGACCCTTCATCAGTTCTTGAAACGTTAACTCTGTTTCTCTCTACACAGATGCTGCCAGACCTGCTGAGTATTTCCAGCACTTTCTGTTCGCATTTCAGATTCCAGCATCTGCAGTATTTTGCTTTTATTATAATTGGCTGACTTTGTTTGTCCCTTTACCATATTTCTGCTAAAGTCCTTGTCTATCAGTTAGCCTGGGTTTTTATGTGGCTTTCATTGTGCTTTGAGAGGAGGGAAGGAGATGTTCAGTGTATATCATACAATATAATTTCTATATCAAACCCTCCTCCCCTAGTGAAACACATACTACCTGACTGATTGTAACAGTGGGTTTCTGGAGATTAAGCAGCCAATAAAAAGTGGTGGCAGGATAGTTCACTGCACTCTGCTGTGAAACACAAGTTACAGTCTTGGTTGTGCAGCTATTTCATTTCAATGTACTTCCCTGTCCAGCGCAACTTGGAAGAAAACTCTGAGCTGATTGATGGAATAACAAGCTTTGAAGATTCAGTGCGAAAATGTAAGTACAGGTCATGATCAGAAAGCTGCTTCGATTTTCCTGTGATTGGGGAAGGGAACCGTGCAATAGTGAAATATATCTGGCAGGTAGTGACAGAGTGTGGGTTTAAAACTAGTAGATCTCCTGTGGCATTGCTCAATGTGCCAGGAGGGGGCAACATCGCCACCTAGTGGGAGTAGCAACTAGTTGCATTTCTATAGCACCTTTAACAGTAAAATGTCTCAAGGTGATTCACAGCACCTGCAATTATAGTCACGGGGACCTGTTTATGAGGGGAGTTCCCCATTATAACTGATAATGCAGTCATTTTCCAGGTTATATGTTAAATTTAAAAAGCATTACCAACAGGAAATAAAGTTTGTGGAGAGGAAATGCACAATTGCACAAGATTTTAATGTATAGATGTAATATAGATATTCTTTGGAGAATAATTCCCTACTAAAGGGCATCTTTATAAAGTCTTCATTGAAAAGGTGCAATCTGTTGCCATCTGTCAGAAAAAAGGAAGACTTGCATTTCTTTTGTGCTTTTCACAATCTCAGGACATCCTAAAGTGCTTTGCAGCTGCTGAAGTATTTTTGAAGTATAGTCACTGTTCCAATGTAGAAAGAATCTTCATGTGTGTATTTTGAGTCCAATGTAGTTTGATGCATTAATAGCATGACTCTCTTTCAGTGGCTTGATCCTCATTCTAAGTGATGTCCCTGGGTTCCTGCTTATTTAACGTGTGGCAAAACATTCATCTGTCACCTTCTCACCCTCCTGCTAGAGGAGTCAGTGCAGAGACAAGGTTCCTGTCATATTCTTTATCTAGATTTGTTTCTTTTGTTACCTCAGGTGGAACTAAATCATAAAGCATACGTCTAGAATACACTGTGGTTGGCCCAGGAATCTGAATAGGTTGAGGGAAATGAACAAGCTATAAATAACCAATCCTCGGATATATTCTGTAAATGTGCAATGAGCTGATTATACAGTATTTGGGACTGAGCAGATTTAGGAATCAGTGAAGCTGTGTTTGCATTTGTAAAACATTGTGCAGTAACAGTGGTTATCGTACTGGATTAGCAAAACAGAAGCTATGAGTTCAAATGCCAATAATTAATTAAATCTAGTAATTTATGTACTGATAGCGGGAGGGTACAATATGACCATATAATCTGCCAGATTAAGAACATGAGAAATCGGAGTAGGCCATTCGGTCCTTTGAGCCTGCTCCACCATTCTGATCATCTACCTCAACTCCGCCTTCCTGCACTGTCTCCATATCCCTTGAAAAGTTTGCTATCAATACCCAACTAATTCACATTCATGAAAGTGAAACCTGCCACCCACATCGGCTCCTGGTTTACAGGTGACTCCTGTCCCACTCTATGTGATTGACTCAATGCCATCTGAAGGGGCCTAGCAAGCAACCCAATTCTAAAAACAATCACTCGGTGGTTCAGATCATTGGCCCACCACCACCTTCTGAGCAACTAGAGATAGGCAAGAATCACCCACATCCTGAGATTGGGTTGTTGAGGGTGGGGTGTTGGTGATGGGGGAGTAATCCCCCTTTCACCTGCATTTTTTTTTTTTACTCCTCTCCCCTGGGATATTGGTCTTGCGTGGCTGTACTCAAGACACTAAAATGGAAGGACTGTAGCCCAGTGCAAGCTTCCTACCTGAAGATCAGGTATCTTGGCTGTGTGGGGACTTGTTGGTGCCATTTGTGGGGATCTTAAAAAGAAAGTTGCAGCTTTGAGTGGGAGAATTAGATGCTGTTTGTTGTAATGCTGCATATGATGGGTTTTGCATAAAACAGATATTTTTGTTTGGTGGGAATTTCCAGCAGGACCTTTAGTTACTTTCTGTATAGACAAGACCAGGTGTCTGACGTAGAATCAGCTGCGTGTATGGGATTTTCAAACTATTCTATCTGTGAATTCTTCCCACAGTTATCTGTCACGTCGTTGGAATCACTTATCAAACGATTGAGAAATGGCTGCTGGCTGAAATGTTGGGAGATCTGACAGGTAAGGGTTAATGCCGACGGTGAGGTGGAACCGCCCTGGACTGGTCCGTGGGGCTGGTTTGCACTGAGGGGCAATTATAAAACTAAATTTAATTTTAAAATGTAAACGTAACATATTGTGAATGCAGTCAGAAACATGCTTCATCTTCACTGCTCACTTAGTGTTCAAATCAAAATGCCCGTGGCCTTTCCCCACGTTTCTTAATGCAGTACAAAAATTATGAACTGCCGCTTGAATCAGTTGGTAAAGGTAGCACGGAACTAAGGCATATAAATTAGAATGGCCCTGGTTTGGTTCCATCTTTCCTCGATTGGATTTCACTGTACCCTGGAGTGGGCTGGACCACTTGAACCCCCTCTTGTTAAACCACTGCTCCCCTATTTTCCTTTAAAAATCTTCTCCAAACTCACCTTTTCACCCTAACCTTCAGTCACCTCTCCTAACTGTCTCCCATGATTTACAGCTGATCCTTTTGTCATTTCTGTGCAGAGCTGCTTTGTTGATTTCCGCGCAATGTTATTTGTTGTCGATTGAATGTCCAGCCCACACTTGCATGTGAAGAGTGACAGCTTGGGTGAGCCGCTGGAAAGTAACTGGATTTGTACTCCAGGGATGGCTGTGGGGATACTTCAGGATGAATTAGCATCTTCAGGAGGAAAGAAAGAGAAAGAAAACAGTTGATTTTCCAGCTGAAATAGGAGGCAATTAAACTCTTCACTCTTGAGACCAAATTTTGAAACCTGATCTCAGTTAAAATTTGTGTTTGGGTTCCCCTTTAAAAAGCCATGGTACAGTAAGTTCCTGTTGATCCATTGAGGATATCCTATTGCAACATGTAGAACCGTCCATGCCAATAATTTGGGCATTTATGCATGCATAAATAAACCATCAACTTGCAGTTAAATGTGATGTTACTCTTTCCTGTCCTCATCTTTACCACATGGTAAACTGCTCAAGCTCCACACTCAAAACAAAAAGTGAATTCAGACCGACTTGCAGAAACTTGTCGAGTGTGTAACACCATTTTCTCTAAACCTCTGTGCTTCACCAAACAGACTCCCTGTAAAAATGTTGCTGAAAATGCAAGATATCAAACTGCTAGTACTCTAAGTAAGACTGAGACAGTTTAATGTACCAGTCTGTTTGTAACGGATAGACTGCTTTTTCAGTCCTTGAGTCCACTGATTGTCAGCTTATAGTATCACAGGGTATGGTAGCATGGTGGTTATGATGCTGGACTGACAATCCAGAGTTTAGGAACATCGGAGCAGGAGTAGGCCCTTCAGCCCCTCGAGGCTGCTCCGCCATTCTAGATCATGGCTGATCGTCTGCCTCAATGGCATATTCCTGTACTATCCCCATATCCCTTGATGTCATTAGCAACCGGAAATCTATCGATCTCTGTTTTGAACTTACACAGTGACTGAGCTTCCACCACCCTCTAGGGCAGAGAATTCCAAAGATTCACCACCCTCTGAGTGAAGAAGTTCCTCCTCATCTCAATCCTAAATGGTTTGCCCTTTATTCTGAGATTGTGTCCCCTGGTTCTAGACCCCACAGCCAGTGGAAACATCCTTTCTGCATCTACCTTGTCTATCCCTTTAAGAATTTTGTAAGTTTCTATGAGATCGCCTCTCAGTCTTCTGAACTCCAGAGAACACAGGTCCAGTCTCCTCAATCTCTCCTCATAGGACAGTCCTTCCATCCCAGGAATCAGTCTGGTGAACCTCAACTGCACTTCCTCTATGACAAGTATATCCTTCCTCAGGCAAGGCAACCAGAAGTGCACACAATATTCCAGGTGCAGCCTCACCAATGCTCTGTACAATTGAAGCAAGACTTCTTTGTTTCTGTACTCAAATCCTCTTGCGATAAAGGCTGACATGCTGTTTGCCTTCCGAATTGCTTGCTGCACCTGCATGCTAGTTTTTAGTGACTTATGAACAAGGACTCCCATGTCCCTTTGGACATCAACACTTTCCAATCGTTCACCATTTAAGAAATACTCTGCACCTCCGTTCCCCCTACCAAAGTGGATAACCTCACACTTATCCACATTATATTCCATCTGCCATGTTCTTGCCTACTCACTCAGCCTGTCCAAATTCCCATGAAGCCTCTTTGCATCCTCCTCAGAAGTCGCGTTCCCACCAAGTTTTGTGTCATCCACAAACTTGGAAATACTACAATTCGTCCCCATATCCAAATCATTGACATAGATTGTGAACAGCTGGCGACAAGCACTGATCCTTGCGGTACCTCACTGGTCACAGCCTGCTAACCTGAGAATGACCCATTTATTCCTACCTTCTGTTTTCTGCCTGTTACCCAATCCTCAATCCATGATGGTATATTACCCCCAATTCCATGCGCTTTAATTTTGCTTAGTAATGCGGGACTTTATCAAAAGCCTTCTAAAAGTCCAAATACACCACACATCCACTGGTTCCCCCTTATCCACTCTGCTAGTAACATCCTCAAAAAACTCCAACAAGTTTGTCAAACATGATTTCCCCTTCATAAATCCATGTTGACTCTGCCCAATCAGACCATTATTTTCTAAGTGTTCAGTAATCACATTCTTTATAATAGATTCTAGTATTTTCCCTACTACCAACATCAGCCGAACAGGTCTGTAGTTCCCTATTTTCTCTCTCCCTCCTTTCTTAAACAGTGGGGTTACGTTTGCAAATTTCCAATCCATTGCAGAATTTATAGAGTCATAGAGTTATACAGCACAGAAACAGGCCATTTGGCCCATTGTGTCTGTGCCAGCCATCAAGCACCTAACTAGTCTAATCCCATTTCCCAGCACTTGGCCCAGAGCCTTGTATGCTATGGCATTTCAAGTGCTCATCTAAATACTTCTTAAATGTTGTGAGGGTTCCTGCCTCTACCACCTCTTCAGGCAGTGTGTTCCAGATTCCAACCACCCTCTGAAAAAACTTTTCCTAAAATCCCCTCTAAACCACCTGCCCCTTACCATAAATCTATGCCCCCTGGTTATTGACCCCTCCGCTAAGGGAAAAAGTTTCTTCCTATCTAACCTATCATTACCCCTCATAATTTTGTATGCCTCAATCATGTCCCCCCTCAGCCTTTTCTGCTCTAAGGAAAACAACCCTAGCCTTTTCAGTCTCTCTTCATAGCTGAAATGCTCCAGCCCAGGCAACATCCTGGTGAATCTCCTCTGCATCCTCTCCAGGGCAATCACATCCATCCTATAATGTGGTGACCAGAACTGTACACAGTACTCCAGCTGTGGCCTAACTAGCATTTTATACAGCTCCATCAAAACCTCCCTGCTCTTATATTCTGTGCCTCAGCTAATAAAGGCAAGTATCCCATATGCCTTCCTAACCACCTTATCCTACCTGTGTTGCTGCCTTCAGTGATCTATGGACAAGACACCAAGGTCCTTCTGACCCTCTGTACTTCCTAGGGTCCTACCATCCATTGTATATTCCCTTGCCTTGTTAGTCCTTCCAAAATGCATCACCTCACACTTCTCAGGATTAAATTCCATTTGCCACTGCTCCACCCATCTTACCAGCCCATCTATATCGTCCTGTAATCTAAGGCTTTCCTCCTCACTATTTACGACACCAATTTTCGTGTCATCTGCGAACTTACTGATCATACCTCCTATATTCACATTAAAATCATTAATGTACACTACAAACAACAAGGGTCCCAGCACCAATCCCTGCGGTACACCACTGGTCACAGGCTTCCACTGGCAAAAACAACCCTCGACCATCACCCTCTGCCTCCTGCCATTAGCCAATTTTGGATCCAATTTGTCAAATTGCCCTGGATCCCATGGGCGCTTACCTTCTTAACCACTCTCCCATACGGGACCTTATCAAAAGTCTTACCGAAGTCCATGTAGACTACATCAACTGCTTTACCCTCATCGACACATCTAGTCACTGCCTCGAAAAATTCAATCAAGTTAGTTAGACATGATCTCCCCTTGACAAAGTCATGCTGACTATCCCTGATTAATCCCTGCCTCTCCAAGTGGAGATTAATCCTGTCCCTCAGAATTTTTTCCAATAGTTTCCCTACCACTGATGTTAGACTCACCGGCCTGTAATTACCTGGTTTATCCCTGCTACCCTTCTTGAATAATGGTACCACATTCGCTGTCCTCCAATCCTCTGGTACCTCTCCTGTGGCCAGACAGGATTTGAAAATTTGTGTCAGAGCCCCTGCAATCTCCTCCCTTGCCTCACATAACAGCCTGGGATACATCTCATCTGGGCCTGGGGATTTATCCACTTTTCTTCTTTGGCCTCCTTGTCTCGAGAGACAATGGGTAAGCGCCTAGAGGTGGTCAGTGGTTTGTGGAGCAGCGCCTGGAGTGGCTATAAAGGCCAATTCTAGAGTGACAGACTCTTCCACAGGTGCTGCAGATAAAATTGGTTGTTGGAGCTGTTACACAGTTGGCTCTCTCTCCTTGCACTTCTGTCTTTTTTCCTGCCAACTGCTAAGTCTCTTCAAGTTGCCACTCTTTAGCCCCGCCTTTATGGCTGTCCACCAGCTCTGGCGATCACTGGCAACTGACTCCCACGACTTGTTTTCAATGTTACAGGACTTCATGTTGCATTTGCAGACGTCTTTAAAGCGGAGACTTGGACGGCTGGTGGATCTGATGCCAGTGATGAGTTCGCTGTACAATGCATCCTTGGGGATCCTGCCATCTTCCATGCGGCTCACATGGCCAAGCTATCTCAAGCGTCGCTGGCTCAGTAGGGTGTATATGCTGGGGGTGTTGGCTGCCTCGAGGACTTCTGGTGGCAGCACCGTATCTCCAATGCAGAAGTCCTCAAGGCGGCCAACATCCCCAGCATATCCACTTTTAAGCCCGCTAAAACAGCTAATACTTCCTCCCTTTCAATGCTAATATGTTCAAGTATATCATAATCCCCCTCACTGATCTCTACATCTACATCATTCTTCTCCATAATGAATACAGATGAAAAATAATTTAAAACCTCACCTATGTCCTCCAGCTCTGCACACAGATTGCCACTTTGGTCCCGAATGGGCCCTACCCTTTCCCTAGTTATCCTCTTGCCCTTAATATACTTATAAAACGCTTTAGGATTTTCCTTTATCTTGCCTGCCGGTGTTTTTTCATGTCCCCTCTTTGTTCTCCTAATTACTTTTTGAAGTACCCCCTATACTTTCTATACTCCTCTAGTGCCTCCGCTGTTTTCAGCGCTCTGAATCGGCCATAAGCCTCCTTTTTTTTTCCTGATCCAATCCTCTATATCCCTTGATATCCAGGGTTCCCTGGACTTGATGGTCCTACCCTTCACCTTAACGGGTACATGTTGGCCCTGAACTCTCACTATTTCTTCTTTGAATGACTCCCACTGGTCTGATGTAGACTTTCCTACAAGTAGCTGCTCCCAATCCACTTTGGCCAGATCCCGTTTTATCATATTGAAATCGGCCTTCCCCCAATTCACTACCTTCATTTCTGGTCCATCTTTGTCCTTTTCCATAACTACCTTAAATCTTAGAGTTATGGTCACTATCCCCGAAATGCTTCCCCACTGAGACTTCTACCACTTGTCCGGCTTCATTCCCTAGGATTAGGTCCAGTACTGCCCCTTTCCTTGTAGGACTTTCTACATACTGGCTCAAAAAGCTCTGCTGTATGCATTTTAAGAATTCTGCCCCCTTTAAGCCTTTTGCACTAATTTTACACTAGAATTTTGAAAGATGATCACCAATCCACTATCTCTGCAGCTATCTCTTCCAACACTCTAGGGTGAAGATTATCGGGTCCCAGGCATTTGTCAACTTCCAGTCCCATTAATTTCTCCAAAACCAGTTTTTTACTAATCCTCATTTCTTTCAGTTCCTCATTCTCGCTAGACCCTTGGATCTCAATTATTTCAGGGAGACTTCCTATATCTTCCTCCATGAAGACAAACACAAAGTAATTATTTAGCTTCACTGTCATTTCTCTATTTCCCATTATAAATTCTCCTATCTCTGTCTGTAATGGACCCACATTTGTCTTTTTGCTAAATGTTTTTCCTTTTTACATACCTATAGAAGCTTTTCCAATCCGTATTTATATTTCTTGCTAGTTTGCATTCATATTCTATTCTCTCTTTCTTTATCAATTTCTTGGTCCTCCTTTGCTGGATTTTAAAATTCTCCCAATCCTCCGGCTTACAACCTTTTTTTTTGGTAACTTTATAAGCCTCCCCCTTTGATCTAATACTATCTTTAACTTCCTTTGTTAGGCACGGATGACTCGCTTTTCCTATTGGGTTCTTTTGCATTAAAGGAATGGATGTTTTTTGAAAACCATGCATTAATATTTTAAATACTAGCCATTGCCTATTTACCATCAAACCTTTTAATGTATCTTTCCAATCCAACACAGCCATCTTGCTCCTCATACCTTCATAATTGCCCTTGTTTAGATTTAAGAACCTCGTTTCGATTGAACTACATCTTTGTCAAACTTAATGGAAAATTCTATCCCACTAGGGCAGTATGAGAATTTAAATTCAGTTTTGAAAAGATGTTTTCAGTAAGAGTGACCATAAAGCTGTCAGATTGTCGACAAAACCCTAACTGATTCACTAATGTCCTTTAGGGAAGGAAACCTGCCATCCTTACCCAGTCTGGTCTAAACGTGACTCCAGTCCCACACCAATGGTTGACCCTTAACCACCGTTAGAAGTCATTCAGTAGTATTAAACTTTCTCCGGGTGGCGAGGGGATGCAAAATAACTGCTGAAGCGATGCCACATCCTGAAAATAATTTTTTCTTAAGTATTCCATTATGTGGTGAGGTTGGGATCTTGATGCTGAACACAATATTCTTCACACTCTGCATCGCAATCAGGATTGGAAATGCTTATAGTGCTATTCTGAAACTAGTCAGTAGACACATAGGGGAATGCTCAGAAGTGGATCTCCCTCTTCCCGGTAACAGTATCTGACCTTCATTCAGCCCCGCCATATAAGGTCATGGTGGGATCCAGAGGCGGATCTAGACTGTGAACCCACAACTCATTGGTGGCGCTTTGTCATTCTACACCTGGTCACAATCCCTGAGATTGGATGAATAGACTCTGTCTTCAGGGCTTGTTTTATTTTTGAAAGATAAATGATCTGCTAATGTCTCACTAATGTGTGAAAGCATTTATGTTCCAGATATGCAGTTGCAAGTTTGGATGAGTAAATACGGCTGGACTGAGTCTGAACCAGAAAAAATCTTCATCTGCAACCAAGAAGAAAGTATCAAACCGAAAAACATTGTGGAAAAGATAGATTTTGACAGTGAGTTTTACATATCGACGAGTTCCTCACCCTTGGGATGGCACGGTTAGACTGTGACTGTGTTTCTTGTGTTAATAAGAGATCTGACTCCCTATTCTGGTGGCGGTGACTCACTAGGGTCCTACTGACACCTCCTCCGTCTGCCTGTTGCACAGATGTGAGCACCAGCAGCCTATTGGGTCGTGGGAAGCATCACACAGCTCAAACTGATCATATCCTCAGCTGATAGTCACGTACCCGGGTTCTCACTGAGTTGAGAGATGGGAGTGGTCACTTAATTACAACTGGGAGCAGGAAACAGGACCGATTTCCCCGCTCCAGCCCAGGAACAATGCAACTAGTCAGTTTTTATCTGATAACTGTCCCGTGAGGTGCCTTTGGATGTTTTGTTATGTTAAAGGCACTATACTGGTCTGGCTAAGATCACTAATAATTACTGTGCTGATCAAACAGATTTGTGGAATATTTCTGACAGTCCTGGATGTCATACTGTGGAGTTTTCTTTTTAGAAATGCACAGTTAAATTTGAGTAAAGAACGGCGATATTCTTATAAAGTGTGCATTTTCAAATTCAAATTGAGAATGTGGCGCTGATGTGTTTTTTTTTCATTTCCAGGTGTGGCTAGCATCATGGCATCATCCCAGTGAGCTTCCGCTATTACAAACTCCCAGCCATTATTTTGTTTTCTGACCAAAATGCTCTTCCCATAATTCTTGTCAATAAAATTATTGAAATTACTTGCATTGGATGCTCATATTCATTTGATGAGCAAAGAAGCAATTTGGAGCACAGGAGCAGACACCTTCCTTTCACTTGACTGAAATGGCTGACTTTTTCTCATGTCCTGAAATGTTCTTTGAAGCACTCCTTGTGTATTGTTTGTTTTAGTCACTCCAACATTGACGGCTGTGCCTTCAGCTGCCTAGGCCCTAAGCTCTGGTTTCCCCTCCCTAAGCCCCTCTCTCCTTTTTTGTGAAGTTCCTTAAAACCTACCTCTTTGGCCAAGCTTTTTGTCACCTGTCCTAATATCTCATTACACGGCTCAGTGTCTGATTCTGCTGCTATGAAGCACCTTGGGATGTCTTACTATGTTAAAAGCACTGTATAAATGCAAGTGTTGCTGAAATGCAGTCGTATGAGTCACTGACGTTTACTTGCCCTTTCCTTCTCCCTGTAACACTGCACGTTCTTCTTTTTCAGATAACCATCTAATTCCCTTTTAAATGCCTCGATTGAACCTGCTTCCACCACACTCAGGCAATGCATTCCAAACCTTAACCATATGCTTTTGCTTCTTTTGCCAATTACTTTAAATCTGTGCCTCTTTCACAAGTGGGAATAGTTTCTCCCTATCCACTCTGTCCAGACCCCTCATGATTTTGCATACCTCTATCAAATCTCCTCTCCGCCTTCTCTTCAAGGAAAACAGATCCAATTTCTCCAATCTATCTTTATAACTGAAGTATCATTTATTTTATTTAGAGATACAGCACTGAAACAGGCCGACCAGAACCACCCATTTATACTAACCCTACAGTAATCCCATATTCCCTACCACCTACCTACACTAGGGGCAATTTACAATGGCCAATTTACCTATCACCTGCAAGTCTTTGGCGGTGGGAGGAAACTGGAGCATCCGGCGAAAACCCACGCAGTCACAGGGAGAACTTGCAAACTCCGCACAGGCAGTACCTAGAATTGAACCCGGGTCCCTGGAGCTGTGAGGCTGCGGTGCTAACCACTGCGTCACTGTGCCACCCCATCCCTGGAACTATTCTCGTGAATCTTTTCTGTACTCTGTCCAATGCCTTCACAATTTTCCTGAAGTGCGGTGCCCAGAACTGGACGGAATATGCCAGCTAATGTCTTATATGAGTTCAACATAACTTCCTTATTCTTGTACTCTATACCACTATTAATAAAACCTAGGATACTTTATGCTTTATTAACCACTCTCTCAATCTGTCCTGCCACCTTCAATGACTTAAGCACATATACACGCAGGTCCCTCTGTTCCTGCACCCCCTTTAGAATTGTACTCTATTTGATATTGTCTCTCTATGTGCTACCTACCAAAATGAATCACTTCGCATTTCTCTACATTGAACTTTATCTGCCACTTGTCCACCCATTCCACCAGCTTGTCTATGTCCTTTTGAAGTTCTACATTATCCTCCTCAATGTTCACAATGCTTCCTGGTTCTACAGGATCTTTTACATCCACTTGATAGGGCAGATAGGACCTTTGTTTAATATTTGATAGAAAAGCAGTATCTCCAACAGTGCAGCACTGGAATGTCAGCCTAGATTATAAGCTCAAGTCTCTGGAATGGGGCTTGAACCCATGAGCTTCTGTCTTTGAGGTGAATGTGCTACACATGGAGCCATTCACATAACTAGTTAAAACCATATTCCCAATAATTTGCATCTCTCTCAAGCTGCTACTAAGAACCAGCTTTGTTATTCTGATTTATGAATCATCCATCAATGAGACAATAGTGTGAACACCAGCCCTTTCCAAGCCTCCGTGCATTCAAAATTCAAATAGGAGAAACGAGTAAGAAAGACAAACTCAAACTGAACTCCCTTTGGTTTGTGGAACACAGATTGCAGACCATAGTTTCAACATCACTGAAATAAAGTTATTTCCCCTCATTCCCTTCTGCGTGTTCTGATTGCAGTAAATGGGTAGCACATTCTTCCTGTGTATCTGGTTGGTGAATGTTGGAGGGATATCTAACAGGGGACAATTGCAACAATAGCCTGTGTTGTCTCTGAATGCTTCCTCAGCAGAGTTCATTGGAAAGTACCTAGAGGCTGACTCACTAAAGCACTCAGGAGCTCATTCATTTATAATTCTTGTTCCTACAGTTATACAAAAGTGTTCAGAAAGGTGGCATATCACATTGGTCAGAACTTATTGAAATTAGACTGTCTCCTCATCTCCCAAGCAGCAGTGGCTGACAAACTGGTAACAGTCCACCTCTCCATCTACGATAAAAGGGGGTAGAAGTCAAGGGAAAACCTCAAAATTAGTGGCAAGCAGCAATGAAAGGCAACTTATGTACAGTACGCCCTAAGTCAGAGCCCAAAACCAGGATTTCCAGACCTTTGGAGCTCAAGGATCTTTATTCATCTGCCAGATGGACTATACACTGAAGGAGCTCTTCAGATAGTGCCATGTGATCCTTAATTATTGTTATAAAAGGTGCACTGTGTGTCTGCTCCTGTAAATCAGACTTGCTACAACAGAATGTTCAGTATGTGATAGATGGTGATGGAGCTGTGTTGGCATAAATTAATAAAGCCGATTGAGCACTGAAACACAATTGGCCCCGGTGCATGGAAAACTCCAATCAGAATGAGGTAGCCCAAAAATGTAGATGGAAGGAAAAAAAAGCACAGAGGTTGGAAATTGAAATAGGAAATACAGGGAAAGACCATCAGTGCTTCTAAGAGAGATGACAGATTTTGGTAGAATTGTCTGTGTGAATGAGGGATTTAATGTAATTGAGAGTGAGTAGAAAATATTCTGATGTATGAGGAATCTGCTTTGAGCTATGGAGAAAGAACAACTTGTTTCGGATGGGATATCGTGTTTCAGGAGCATGGAAACACCAGCAACAGTTGCAGGTGTCGCCACAACTCTGCATTGGAGGAGACAAATTAAACAGAGTTCTGTGTCCTTCTGCTGCAAGGTGTGTGGGTGAAAACATTGTGAGAGTGTGGGCATAGCCCTAATGCCTAATAGCAGAAATATCTTCCCGCTTTTGTCTCGGCTCACAATGATTTTATATGAGAGACCAGAGAAATTACATTTATGTAGCAACTTTCACATCCTCAGGATGTCCCACAAGCCCTGCAGAGCAAATATGGAAAAAAACTGAGAAAGTGGTGAATATTGAGTCTGCCTGTCAATGAGGTGTTGGAATGAGTTAGCTTCCTAGTCAATGAGATAGGTTGAGTGGCCTCCTATGCTGTAATGACTCTATGGGTAGTCACTGTTACATTTACAAACGCAGCAGCCAATTTGCTCATCGAAGTGATTGACACTAATGAAACCTGCCAAACAAGAACAATCATCTAAAGGACAATATTACACAAACCGTGATTTCACAATGGAATTTAGAAGATTGAGGGATGATTTGATTGGTTTTCAAGATATTAGGGGAACAGGTAGTGTCGATAGAAACTATTTCCGGTTGGTGAGTCTAGGACCAGGGAGCATAGTCTAAAATTAGAGGCAGACCTTTTAGAGTGAAATTAAGAAACAATTCTACACACAAAGGGTGATAGAAGTTTGGAGCTCTTCTACAAATGGTAATCGATGCTGGATCAATTGTTAATTTTAAATCTGAGATTGATAGATTTTTGTTCACCAAAGGTACTAAGGAATATGGGGCAAAGGGGAGATATGGGGTTAGGTTGTAGATCAGCCAGGATCTCATTGAATCACAACAGGCTTGTGGGGCTTGAATTGCCATGTTCCCATGACAAAGAATTCGAAGGGAGGGGAATAATATCAGAAACCTGAACAGAAAATAATTTTTTACCAAAGTTGGAAAACAGAACTCAATACAATCAGTCTGGAGAGCCACCTCCTCAAAACCCGTTCTAATAGTGGATTCAGGCCGGTGGCCATGTCGATATATGAAGGTTGGACACAGATTTAAGATAACTGGCAAAAGAACAAGAGGTGGCATGAGGGAGGAGAGCAAGTTGTTAATATTGCAATGAATTGCCTGAAAGGTGGAAGCAGATTTTATAGTAAATTTCAAAAGAAGAATTGGATAAATACTCGAAAAGGAAAAATGTCCAGGGAGATGGTGGAAGTGCTGGGGGAGGGATGTGAAGTCGGTTTAATTGGTTAGCTCTTTCCAAGCCTCAGTATAGGCACGATGGACTGAATGGCCTCCTCCTGTGCTGCATCATTCTAAGACTGTATGATCTGAGTCATGCAGCCCGCCTACTTGATAGATCGCAATTATTGGCGTGGTACTTCGCCAATTGATTCCCAGCATAAATTGGTCTTTGCCCAGCACCAATCATTTTCTTGGACTAAAATTGCTCCGCCTTTACCAGGATGTGTGTTGCTGTATCTCGGACTCGATTTCATGCTGTTCCTGTATAACAAACTGGCCAAGAGCAGCTGATAAGCCACTGGCGGAATTGTAGATCAACTTGGAGTGTTCCCCGCCCGCACCCCACCCCACCCCAGTCCACTCCACCACCTTCCCTCTGCCCCGCTCCGGGGATTTTTGTTTGCACCATGTACCCGATTCCTTGGAGCGGAGGGGTTCACAATCCCGGCTTCTACAACAGCAGTTGGGTGCTACGGAGAAACGCCGTCCTCTACCCCAGTCCCGGAACCGCTGCAGCAGGGGTGAACAAGTCGGTCCCTGGGCCACCCGCCCTGTTTGAAGACCTGCAGTTCCCTGCCACTAACTCCTCTATCCATGGCCCAAGAGGGGCTTCACAGTTAAACATTGCCATCACAGGATGGATGAGGCCACAGGTAAGACCAAGCCTTAAGGGACTATGCACTGGGGAGGTGAGACTAATCAATGAATAGCTGGGGAGCTGCTGCCAGATCTAATTCCTTTTAAATTATAACTTTATATTCGCTGTAATAAATGGATTGTCAGTTTGGGCAAGGCAAATCAACCAACTCTTTGATCTGTAGAGTTATGAGTTGATAAGAGTTAATGTTGAATGAGTAAAATTTTTACATTGTGCTCGCTCAAACTGTAAAAAGCAATGTTCTGGAGAGAGAATTTTGAGCTCCATAGATTTGGAGTGAAACATTGATAGTTGCAAGTCTGACACTGGAGGTGGGTGTAAGTTGAGTTGATGCATTAGGGAATATTCCACACTGATGCACATGTGCGCCTCTAGCAGGAATCGCTGCCTAGTGGCTGAATTTCTTCACCCAGGCCCGCTGGTACTGAGCCTAATGAGACCTGACCCCAATCCGTCACATCTGACATCCACGCAGGTATTTTACTGGAGCAAACTGGGAATTTTGGGTACCATACTTATCGTACCATTGCTCCCATAATAACCATTGTTCTTCGCAAATGTTGAGATGAATTGTCTTTGTCCTGGTTAGAGCTGATTTTAGATGTAGAAATTCATTAATACCAGTTGGTTCCAGTTGCACCCACTGATTCAAGCTTTGGAGACTCTGTTTTTCTATGACCATTGATTTTTTTTCTCTCTCTCACCCTGGCTTTTATCATCAATAAATTGATAGTGGCTGCTGCCTTTCTGATCAATGGCTGCACTGTGAAGATGTCCTTCAAAGCTAAGCTGCTGATACAAACTCCCTTGCACATTAGGGTTGCCAAGCCTCCAGGATTGACCTGGAGTCTCCAGGAATTGATGGTTACTTTCCAAGGGACTGCAATGAGCATTCCTGGAGGAAAATCATTGGGCTGTTTCAAAAAAAAATCATAACACTTTCACTTATTAGTCATGAAAATATTGCTGAAAGCAGAGACATTTGTTGAAGCTTTCCATCTTGCACTCATCAGGACAATTTGCAAGAATACAGTATAAATTTGTTGCTTTCTCTCACATCGGTATTCTTGCGAATTGTCCTGATGAGTGCAAGATGGAAAGCTTTGACAAATATCTCTATTTTCAGCAATACTCAAGTTCTGGATGACCAAATGACTAGTTATAAAAATATTGGAGATGCGGTAAAAATGCTGTTTGACTGAGAGTTAAGGGTCATCCAATCAGACAATAAAGACTCTGTTTCTAGATTGTGGGAAAGCAGTGCATCACAAATACTAACCTGTTGAGTGATCAATGGGGCCAGTTGGAGGCAAGAGGTCATGTGATGAAACCTCCAGGAATATTCCAACCAGAGCTGGCAGCCCTAACACATGTGGCCAAGCTGTTTTTTGGCACCAAAGGACTGCATCACATCACAACAGTTTTATGAAAAATTTATTAAAATTTATTAGCATGAGCTGTATTTTTGGGGTGTCACCGTTAGCAAGAAGATCGTTTGCACAAACACATCTGCTCTATGCAATGGAGGCAGCACATGAGTAGTTTGAGATATGACATGTGGTAAGTGTAGCGTGCTTGGGAGGAGCATGTGACTTTGAACCTATGCTTCCCAAGGCTCTCCATCACTGGGGCGTAGGTAGCTGGGTATGGTTGAGGGGGAAGGGTATCAGATAGCATGGAGTATACGGGATGTTTTCCAGGACTGGACAGGTGGGGTGGGTGGTGGGGGGGGGGCAGTTGGATTAGCAGAATGTTGTAAAGGATGGAGATCCACTTACCCTCAGAACATGAAAGGTGCTCATTAATTTTTAATTTATTCAGCTCTGTGTTCAGAAGTAAAATGCAGCACATTATGACACCAGAAACAAACCATTCTTTCAGTCGGGAAGGTTAAAATGTTGTCTTGAAAAGCTGAGTTTGAGATCATAGCTTACAGTCTATGTGAGTGGCCTCCTTTCAATGAGTGTTTCGAGATTCTTAATTAAAACCGCTATAAGTTGCCTCTAACTATTTTATGCTGATTTACTTTCAACAGGAAATTTGTGCCAATCCTCAGTTCATTGTTGACGGAACCACCAGAACAGACATCTGCCAGGGATCCTTGGGTGAGAATCAATGACCTGGGTTAAAATTAAATACATTTCCTCATGTGGGGTTACACTGTAGAGAGAGCGAGAGTTTTTGGAAAACGAGCCCTGGGAAAACTGTAAAGTGGATAACGGGATCATACCCCAAAGGGAGGATGGGGTTGATTATGAGCATCTCTTTCCAAACCTTCTGGCAACTATGGACTGGGAAGGCTTGATTCTGAGCTTCCATCTGTGCCGAGGCTAGCTGACTGCAGTCAGGGCACTGGTTAGGGATTTTACAAGTTTCCACAACGTCCTGGATAACTACAGGGAAATCAGACGTGGTTCCTTACTCCTGATTGATATCTAGTGACCCTTGCTGGACAGTGTGTTTGCACAGGCAGCATTGGGTTCAACTGCGAGGTTGTCTGCAGTCAAATAGCCTGAAGACAGCTCGCTAATAATAGCTACTTTGGAGAAGTGCTGGTGAGTGATGCCTTCAAGATTCAAAAAAGGTTGGAGAGGGATAAAAGTCTGGTGAGGACAGGGTCCTAGACTTGGGTTGCTTCCCTAAATGAGTAGAGAAAGAAATGATGAGGAACTTGCAACCAGATTTACCATTTTCTTTACTCTATAAACTCACATGTAAGTTAACAAGCCAATCTTACACCTCTTTCCTTCCCTCCCTTCCCCCATTTCTTCTTCTTCTTCTCCAGAACCCATAGAACTATAATTTTAAAAAGTGACCTCAAAGCTGTTGGATTTTCATAAAAAAACCAACTGGTTCACTAGCGTCCTGTAGGGAAGGAAACCCGCCGTCCTTGCCTAGATCCCAACCTATATATGAATCTAGTTCTACCCCAACGTGGTTGATTCTTAACTGCTTTCTGAAGTGACCTAGAGAGCCACAATCAATTGTACCAAGCAGCAACAAGCAGTTCCTCCACCACCTCCTCAGGGCAAGTAGAGATGGGCTTAAATGCCAGCCTTGCCGGTGATGCCCACATCCCGGGAATGAATTGAACAATAAACATTGTAGAGTCATACTGCAGCAGAGAATCGCGGGGCCCTGGCAGCATTGTGGTACTGAGGCTGATTGTGGCTGGCACTGAGGCTGCTGCACTGGTTAACTTCACACAGAACGAGGGTCAAACCTTTCTGGTTGGTATGACTCAGTGCCACACCAGGTGATGCATTTACTCACTGAGCCACAAGCAGCATTCAGGCCACCTGTAGTTTCTCTGTCTGCGGTCTGTATAAAGCCCCTCTTCTTTCTCCAGTTGTTAACACATGCCTGTCCTTGTTGTTAGCTGACTGCTGGTTCCTGTCTGTCGTTGCCTGTCTCAGTCTCAATAAGCATGTGATGAAACAGGTTTTACCCCCTGACCAGGGATTTGGAGAAGGTTACACGGGGAGATTCCGCTTTAAGGTAAGTCTCGATTGTTTATCTGTCCACTGTCTCTGATGTGCCAGTGTTAATTGCCAATGTTCTCTTGCACAAACAAGTGTTGGGTGCTATATCTCAGCCTAGGCTCAAAGGGTGGCAATCTTGCCTCTGAGGCAGAAGGTTGAGGGTTCAAGCCCTGCTCCAGGGCAGTGCCACCAACTCCTGTAAGAGAGAATCAGGTCAGTTGTTAATGTTACTAATGTTTTGTCCGTCTTGTCATTTCCCAAGTTCTGGCAATATGGGCAGTGGATCGAGGTAGTGGTGGATGATCGGCTGCCCACCAACAACAAAAAGTTGCAATTCCTTTACTCCAAAGACAACAATGAGTTCTGGAGCCCTCTCCTGGAGAAAGCCTATGCTAAGTAAGTGTGTTCTGAGAATTGTGTGATGCCTACACTGGGACTGGGCGATACTGCACCCAAATGGAGGGCAGCTGTACTGTTGGCACAATGGGTTTATTCCTAGGATGAGGGGATTGACTTTCGAGGAGATGCCAGTCAGTAGTAGACTAGGCTTATATTCCTTAGAGGTTAGGTGATCCCATTGAAAGGGGCTTGACAGGGTAGATACTGAGAGGCTGATTCACCTGGCTGGAGAGTCTAGCCTGAGAGTGTCAGTGTCTGAATTAGGGGTCGGCCATTTAAAACTGAGATGAGGAGAAATTTCTTTGCTCAGAGGGTTGTGAAACTTTGTAACTCTGTACCCCAGAGGGCTGTGGATGCTCAGTTAGTTGTGTGTATTCAAGGCTGAGATCAATAGCTTTTTGGGTACTAAGGGAACAAGGGATATGGGAACAGTGCAGGAAGGTGGAGTTGGGGTAGAAGATTGGCCATGATCTTATTGAATGGTGGAGCAGGCTCGAAGGGCCGAATGGTCTACTGCAGCTCCTATTTCTTACGTTCTTAAAGAGTAACTGAGCCACACAAACCTAGGAGGCAACAAGTTCAGTTCTTGGTCTTTGAGTTAATTTAGCTCACCTGTGGCTCACTGGGTAGCATTTTCACCTCCGAGTGAGAAGATTGTGGGTGCACGTTACCCTCCAAAGATTTGGAGTTGACACTCCCAGTGCAGTAATAAGGGAGTGCCTGAAGGCTAAGAGGGGAAGAATGCTGTGTGAACAAGGTGGCACAAGGTAGCTGGCATCTCTGCTTCTGTGCCTCAGGAAGAGTCAGCACCTTCAGGAAAACTGGGGAAAGGACTTGAGATAAGGGAACAAAGTCAGAGGGGAAGAAACCTCCCAGTACTCTGGACTTGGTGTATGTTATAAGATGACTTTGTTTAATGAGCCATTTCTTTTTCTGGTTTTGTTATTCCTCAGGCTGAAGGGCTGCTATATGTCTCTGTACCTTGGTTACCCATTAGAAGCAATGGTTGATCTCACCGGGGGAGCCCCTGAATCGTTTCAGATCAATGAGATGCCAAAGGATCTTTGGAAATTTCTGCGAAAGCTCCTGCAGAAAAACTCGATCGTCTGCTGTGCTAAGCCGGTAATGGGTTACCAATATCAAGTGGGGTTGAAGAAATGAGAGCACCGTTCACCCGTGTTCTCTCTGACCTACGTTGGCTCAGAGTCCCACAACACCTCTAATCTTAATTCAACATCTGTGAAGCAGCTTGAGATGTTTACTTTCACATTATAAGGGCACTATATAAATGCAATTTTTTGTTCAAATCTCCTCCACTCTCTGGAACTTTTCATTCCTCTTCCCCACTCCTGTTATCCCAGCCATGAGGGGCGGTGCGTTCAGCTGCGTAGGCCCCACACTCCCTAAACTGCTCCACCTCATTCTCCTTCTAACACCTCCTTTTGGTCGCTCCTCCTTTAGCTCGGTGTCCGTTTGTTTGGATTATTTCACTGTAAAACACCTTTGTGATGTTTTGTACATTAAAAATGCTTTGTGAATGTTACTGTGAGAGGCTTAGGATCTATGAGTGTTTCATTGAAAGGGATTGTGAGATACCTGTCAGTGTAACAATGAGAGGGAATGGGGTGGCTCTGTCGGTGTGGCGGTGAGGGAATGGGGTAGCTCTGTCGGTGTGGCGGTGAGGGAATGGGGTAGCTCTGTCGGTGTGGCGGTGAGGGAATGGGGTAGCTCTGTCGGTGTGGCGGTGAGGGAATGGGGTAGCTCTGTCGGTGTGGCGGTGAGGGAATGGGGTAGCTCTGTCGGTGTGGCGGTGAGGGAATGGGGTAGCTCTGTCGGTGTGGCGGTGAGGGAATGGGGTAGCTCTGTCGGTGTGGCGGTGAGGGAATGGGGTAGCTCTGTCGGTGTGGCGGTGAGGGAATGGGGTAGCTCTGTCGGTGTGGCGGTGAGGGAATGGGGTAGCTCTGTCGGTGTGGCGGTGAGGGAATGGGGTAGCTCTGTCGGTGTGGCGGTGAGGGAATGGGGTAGCTCTGTCGGTGTGGCGGTGAGGGAATGGGGTAGCTCTGTCGGTGTGGCGGTGAGGGAATGGGGTAGCTCTGTCGGTGTGGCGGTGAGGGAATGGGGTAGCTCTGTCGGTGTGGCGGTGAGGGAATGGGGTAGCTCTGTCGGTGTGGCGGTGAGGGAATGGGGTAGCTCTGTCGGTGTGGCGGTGAGGGAATGGGGTAGCTTTGTCGGTGTGGCGGTGAGGGAATGGGGTAGCCCTGTCGGTGTGTCGGTGTGGGAATGGGGTAGCCCTGTCGGTGTGGGAATGGGGTAGCTATGTCGGTTAGTGAGAGGGAATGGGGTAGCTCTATCGGCGTAGCAGTGAGGGAATGGGGTAGCTCTGTCGGTTAGGCGGTGAGGGAATGGGGTAGCTCTGTCGGCGTAGCGGTGAGATGGAGCGGGGTAGATCTGTCAGTGTTTCAGTTAAACATAAAACACAGTGACAAGGGGCAAATGAAAGACCAGGAGGTGTGGCTCTTTATAATGTCTAGGAATTTGGAGATACCAGTTACCCTTTAATGGCAAGGTTACTATGATGAATAACTGAGAACAAGAATTTAGTAAAGGTTTCATAACCTAGCCTGTGCTATTCAATCTCCTTCATATTGTCTGTGCAGGGTCCAATGGGAGTAGTAAATGAACAAGGCATTGTAACTTGGCATGCGTATTCAGTGACTGGTGTGGACCAGGTGAGCTGTTCCTGTAATGTGAACTGAATCCTTCCCAAATTCACTTGTTTTTGATAAGTTGTGAATCCTTGCACTTTCTCTGGAGGACATGCTTGTGGCTGAAGGAATGAACGGGTTACCTCCCTGCCCCTGGAAATGGGTTGGAATAACTCTCCCTCTAACAATTTCTCCCCTCTTGTTGTTTGTTTCCTCCTCGTGGCAGGTCAGTCATGACCCAGAACACAGCAGCGGTGAACTTTGAACCTTCGGCTGCAGTGGTCATGTCAATGTGTCAAGCTGCAGTGCCGTGAAGAACTGAATTCCGCATCTTCCTGATTTTTCTCCCCCCTCCCACACTCCCTCCATAACGCTGATTTCTTTCTTATAGGGGATGCCCCTGCCTCCCGTATCCAACATCCATTGTTTTTCAGATGAGATATTAATCCGAAACCGTCTGCTCACTCAGGTGGACATGAAAGATCCCACGGCCACTATTTCGAAGAAGAGCAGGGGAGTTCTCCCTGGCCAATATCTATCCTTCAACCAACATCACTGAAACAGATTTTCTGTTCAATGTCACATTGCTTGTGGGATCTTGCTGTGCTCAAATTGGCTACTGAGCCAGCAGGACAGGCTTGGTATCATAGAATCCTATTTGCCCTGTTGTGCCTATGCCAGCTGTTTCTCACCAATCCACAAAGTTCCACTCACCATAGCCTTGCAATTTTCTCCCCTTCAATGTTATTTTTCCAGTTCTCTGTAGAAAGTTACCAGTGAATCAGTTTCCACTGCCCTGTCAGGCAGTACATTCGAAATCATCATCATTTGCTGCATTTAAAAGAAAAAAAATCTCCTTATTGGCTCATATGCCAATGATCTCAAATCTCTGTCTTCTGGTTACCGAACCCTCAGTCAGTGGAAGCAGTTTCTCCTTATTTACTCCATTCAAAATTGTGAATGCTCTATTAACTCTTTCATTAACCACCTCTGCTTGAAGGACAACAGCACCAGCTTCTCCAGTCTCCATATAACTGAAAAAGTCCTTAATCCCTGGTACCATTCTGGTAAATTTCTTCCATGGCCATCTCCAACACCTTGGCATCTTTCCTAAAATGGAAATGTCTTTTTTTTTAATCACTACACTCCGTTCTTATTCGACAATCAGTTCCCACTTTGAGGTCACTGCCGATTATCAGTAATTCACCTGCTGCAGGTTGGGATCATTAGGAGTTTCCCGACTCGTTAATTGCTTCTCTTTTGCTGGTTGTGCAGGTTCAGCTCAAGACCAGCAGAGTGGAGTTGGTGCGAGTTCGCAATCCATGGGGAAGAGTGGAGTGGAATGGGGCTTGGAGTGATGGGTAAGTCCAGGACTTTGAGAGAAACCGTTTTGTGGAGCCAGTTTGGGTGTGTGCTTTGATCTTCCACAGCTGGATGGTGATTACCATGTCTAATGCAAGACTGGGTTCTCTGAGTGATCTAAGCATCGCATGTTTGGGTTGGACTTTTGGCTTTAGTGTAGCAGTGTAGGACACAAAGCCATATTTGCATACAGCTCAGAAACTCCCTAAAACACTTCACATGAACTGCTTTGGAGTGTAGTCACTGTTACGTAGATGAATTCAGCAGTCATTGTACACAGCAAGATCCCACAAAGAACAATGAAATAAATAGCAGTTAATCTATTTTTAGTGCAAGACAGAATGTTGTTCCAGACACTGGGAACAATTCCTGCTCTCTTCACGTAGTGCTTTTAATGTCAACCTGAAGCATCTTACGGGGCGTCGATTTAAACATCTCATTAGAAGGACAGCACCTCTGGCAGTGCAGCACTCCGTCAGTACTTCATTGGAGTGGCAGACTATATTATTTCTACATCGTGTCTGCATTAACGGAGGAGGTGGGGGAGGCATTATCAAGAGAGGATTCACATTTCCCTACAGGGAGGTAGTCTCCCTGGGAAATGGAGTTACCTTCAGTTACTCGCATATCACTCTACCGGTTATTCTCCTCCCTTGACTTGTTCACACATATAATTAGGGATAAAGAACTGGGAAAGGTCTCTAACTGAAAGATTCATCGGATGCTGCCAGACCTGCTGTGTATCCTTGGGATTTTCTGTTCTCTATTTCAGATGTACAGTTTTGTTTTCTTTCTCTGCTATTCAATTAATTCTGGGCAGATTTCAATTTGTGAAGGTGTTAAAAGTTTTTAGTTTGTTAATCTTCAAATTGAATTGTGCCTCTTTTAAATGTGTCAACAGATCATCCAGTCTGGGAGGTTTAACTCCTATCTGCCACCAGCTGCGTATCAGTCCTGCTCGATAATGAATCAGTGCGACGTGTCTAAGGGCTGCTTGACTTGAGGGAGTTCACCCACTGAGATCCGCATCCTTTGTAGAAGTCTTGTTACTGTTGAGAACATTGTCTCACCCCCTCCCTATCTGTGATTTCTGCCAACCCTATAAGATCTCTGCCCTCCTCCAATTCTGACCTCTTGTACAGTTTAATCGCTCCACTATTGATGGTCGTGTCTTCAGCTGTTTGGACCCTAAGCTGCAGAATCCTCTTTGCCTCGCTCCCCCTCTTGCCTCCTTTAAGGCGCTCCTTAAAACCTACATCTTTTACCAGGCTTTAGAACACTTACTCTATCTCCTTCTGTGGCTCAGTGATAAATTATTTGCCTTGGTTATGCTACTATGAAGTGTCTTGGGACATTTTACTGTGAGTAGTGTTGAAGCTTTTTGTCTTGAAGTCATCAGGACAAATCGCAAGGATATCAATGTAAGGGAAAGCAACAAATTTATCGGCAATCTCATAAATAGGGCCTGAGCCACTTGCTCACTGTGCAAGCTTGATGCTGAAATAGGGCGAATCAAAGCCATCCTGTGTGACCATGGCTACCCTGATCAGATCATTTCTCGCTAAATATTGCACAAATAGTGCCCAGTCCACCTCAAATTATTGTATCCCAAACAGGTGAAGCCAGCTGTTTCGTGCTGCTACTATGCAGGCGCAACACGTGTGGTGTTTGCCATTAATTGGATGCTGCCGTCGAGCCAAAAAAGACATTGTCTATCACACAAATGAGTAATGGGATATGAATTTCAATGCCAGTGTGATGCTAGGTATATAGACCGAACATCCCAAAGACTGGCCGATCATATCAGAGTGCCCCTATCTCTGTTCACAACGGGCAAGGTAGAGACCGTACCCAACCATCCCGTGCTTGCAAAACTCAAAACACAGTGTCCAACATTAGATGTGATTCCTCGATAAGACTACGTTTGCTAAATAATCCACAGTATGCTTAGAATTACACTGACAACCAATTTAACTTGTCAGTCGGGCTTGCAGTGTGGCACATTTGCACGTACTGGAAGCTACATATATTAACACACAGGGCCCTGTTCTTTGCAGACAGAAAGAACGTGTGTACACATTGCTGTTTCAGCTAAACAAAATAATTGACAACCATTCGCAGGATCATTGCCCAGGGCAATGCCTCGACTGATCAGAGTTAAACTGCCTGATTTAAATTTCAAACAAAGCTTGGCAGTTAACTGTCAGTCACCATAAACTGGTGCATTCTCCATGACCATGCCTCTACCAGTCAGAGTCCACTTGCCCACCAATCAGCACTCTTTCTTGCTTTCCCTTACCTTGGTATTTTTGCAGATTGTCCTGATGAATGCAAGACGAAAAGCTTTGACAAAATGTCTGTTTTCAGCAATACTCAAGTTCTATACTACCAAATGACTACATCTTACCATGTTAAAAATGCTGTATAAACACAAGTGGATGTGTACAAAATACAAGGAAGATTGCAAGAAGCATTACTTAAAACATTTGAGCTTGAAGTTGATGACTCTTGTTGGAAGGACAGTCAGTCTTGGGGATTGTGCAGAATGTGCCCTTGTCTCACTCTCTCCAACTGCTGCTACTCTCCCTAGACTAGGTCGCTGGACAGGACCGTTCCTGGCATTCTGGAGTGTTCCATACTGACTATGTGCCCTGTGTTGTCAGCCTGGCTTCATTGCCATTGTGCTCAGGGTTATATCTTTGAACAGTGTGATGTTACATTACAGCAATCTTTATGTGCAGGTCTGCAGAGTGGAGCCAAGTCACTGACAAAAACCTTCCGCAGTTTGCGCACTTGGAAGATGGAGAGTTTTGGTAAGTGACATTGATTGATTGTACATTTTCTAGCAACAGCCTCCCTCCTCCACTTCTCTTTCTTCTCTTTCACCCCCCCTGCTCTTCGTTGTGCTACAGTGAAGTTGTCTGGCTCAGGCCCTGCACGACTCACTGACCTACGCTGCCGCCCAGTCCTGCAACACATTGAACATTAGATCTCAGCTTTATCTTCAAATCCCTCCACAGCCTCATCGTGCCTGTCTCTTTTCCCCCATTAGATTCGGGTTAGGGTGAGGGGGCAGAAGGGGTTCTTGGGTTTAACGTCTCACTGTTGGTGGCCGTGCCTTCAGCTGCCTGAAGGTTTCTTTAGAATTCCTTCCCTAAACCCCTCCCCTTTTTAAGATGCTCCTTACAACCTACCTCTCTGACCAAGCTTTTGGTCATCTGTCCTAATGTCACCTTTTATGGCTCAATGTCTAATTTTGCTTTGTAACACTCCTGTGAAATGTCTTGGGTTATTTAATTGTGTTAAAGGTGTGATAATACAAGTTGTTGTTGAAGGACGGCACCTCTGACAGTGCAGCATTCACTCAGTACTCCCCTGGGAGGTGTCAGTCTGGATTATGGCCTCGAGTGGGACGTGAACCCATAACTTTCTGACTCTGAGGCCAGAGAGTTACCCACTGAGCCACAGCTGATGGCATAATTAATGACTGAGAGTGGATATGATCTGTTGTTCCTACCCTGCCACTCATTAATCTGATTATTTTCCATGTTTGCTTTAATTAGGATGTCCATTCAGGACTTCAAGAAAAATTTTGTCAATGTGGAAATTTGCCACCTGAGCCTGGATCAGCTGTCCAATCCGGATGGGAAGCTGAAGCCCTGGGTACAGATGATGTATGAGGGCCGTTGGGTTCGGGGGTTCTCAGCCGGAGGCAGCTTAGCTTACAAAGGTAGGACACAACTGAGCTTCAGCAAACACTTCCCTTCCTACTTTCCACACCCCGTTACCAGTCTTCTGCCTCCCCTCATTAACCCTAACTAATTCTCGGCTCCAGTTGTATGGATGCCAGCAGCTCCCTCCTATATATTGTCCAAGGTGCTGCTCTTTGTACGTTGAATGAATGTCACCAGGATGTTTGACTGTGAGGGGCTTCACAGCCAAGTTAACCCTGTTTTCACCTATGTGTGCACAGATTCCCAACTTGTACCCTCTGCAAACTTGAACTCACCCAAAATTCTGCTGCCCATATCCAAACTCTTGTGTTCCATTCCCCCAACATCCCTGTGTGTGCTGACCTACACTGGTCAGGAAACGCCTCCACAGCCTCTTTACTCTGTAACTTCCTCCAGCCCTACAATCCTTCAAGATCTCTGCGCTCCTCCAATTCTGGCCTCTTGCGGATTCCCAATTTTGGCAGCTATGTCTACAGCTGTCTAGGACCGAAGTTCTGGAATTCCCTTTCGAAGCCTCTCTGCATCTCTCACTCTCTCGCGCTCTCTTTCTCTCCTCCGTTTAAAATACTCATTAAAACCGACCTCTATGACCAAGCTTTTGGTCACCTGTCCTACTATCTCCTTATGTGGCTCAGTGTCAAATTTTGTTTGATAATACTCTTTTGAATGGCTGATTTTACAATGCATGTCCATTGTTAGTGACTCGCAGCACCGAGAATGGAGCATCATAATGGCTCCTAATCCCAATGTCCGACGGCTTGCCCTTGAGTTAGTGTGTGGGTATTGTGCCATGAAGGATGGGAGCTGTTTCTGTGTCGAGCACTCGATGGCCAGGCCTGAATCAGATGCCGAGTGGTGCAGTACGTCTCTGGGTGATTCTTTTTGATCTCCTTTCAGACAAGTACTACTGGATGAACCCACAGTTTAAGCTCACTCTGTTTGAAGAAGACGATGATCCTGATGACCCCGAGGTGACCTGCACGTTCCTCGTGGTCTTGATGCAGAAACACAGGTGGCAAATGGGAATCAACTTGCTGTGTGTGGGGCTTGACATCTTTAAGGTAAGATCGCACTGTGTGGTCCCAGTGCTCTTCCGCCATCACCCCTCTCTCTGAATCAATAACTACATCCCCCCCCCCCCCCCCCTCTCCCCCCACCCCACATCTCTTCTCTTTCACAGGGGGACCCTACCAAAGCTTACTTGACCTACGAGGATTTGCAGAAAGCAACACCTGTGCTCTCCACAAAACAGCACGAGAACCGCTCCCAGATCATGATGCGAGGCAGCCTTCCGCCCGGCCACTATGTCATCATTCCATCAACTGCTTACCCCAATGGAGAGGGAGAATTCCTTCTGCGTGTCTTCACTGAGAAGGGTAACTCGGCAGTGTAAGCAAGAGTTTCTGTATCCAAAAATGCAAATAACCAGGGGGAGAAGAGGCATCTTATTTTACACAGTGAATTGTTGTGATCTGGAACGCGCTGCCTGAAAGGGTGCTGGAAGCAGGTTCAATAGTAACTTTCAAAAGGGGAATTGGATAAATACTTAAAAAGCTAAACATTTAGGACTATGGAGAAAGAGCAGGGGAATGGGGCTAATTGGATAGCTCTTTCAAAGAGCCAGCACAGGCTTGATGGGCCGAATGGTGGCCTCCTGTGCTGTATCACTATGAATAGTAACAGATATGATGGGAAAAGAGACAATTATTGGATTGCTGTTTGGTAACAGCACCAGACATAGGATTTTGCTTCAAACATACGTCTGTGTGTTTGCCCTGAAGTTTAAACTCCACTAGGTATTCAGTGGAAGACTAATTCCTTTCCCAAATGGAGGGGACGGTCAGTGGAATACATCTGGTCAGGCTGAATAATGTAGGCTGTAATATTTCTCAGAGTTGACCTTTGGGCAGAGGCCGTATCAGGGATCCAGTCCAAAGACTGACTTTCACACACTGACTTCCTCCCCCTCCTGTAAGTGGTGATGCCTTCACTGACGAGCAGCTCCATTGTTGGTGGCCAAAGATCTCTAATTCACCCGTGAACCTCGATGGTTAGTGGCGGCAGACAGTTTGAATGTGGTGAATCCGCACTGTCCGCACGTGTCCTTTCCAGCAAGGCTTACCAGATATCAGTCAGCCCAGGGAATGCTACTTGGTTTTCCCCCCCCGCCACCCTCCTCGCCCCACCAGGGATTCTGAGGGCAATTGTATCTGCCCTTTTGGTTTCTCTTCACTCAGTGTAGTCCAGGAATTTAATCTGGGATGTTGGAGTCTCTCTGGGTCAGAGATGCTGGCTTTACCGCTGAGACATTGAGGAAGCTGCTGCGATTTAGCTTCCCAAACATTTTTGCTTTGGCAGTCCACCTCTTGCAGGGGTTAGTCAGAAAGGTGTGTAGCGCAAGTTAGAGTTTTTCAGGATCAATTATCATGTCATAAAAGCAAAATACTGTAGATGCCGGAAATCTGAAATAAAAACCTAAAGTGCTGGAAATACTCAGAAGGTCTGGCAGCATCTGTGGAAACAAAAACAGAGTTAACGGTTAACAGATATGGCTCTTAGTATTCCCAGCACTTTCTGTTTTTATTTCAATTATAGCATCTGCTGTGGCTCAGTTGGTAGCATTCTCGCCTCTGAGTCACAAGATTCTGGGTTCAAGTCCCACTCCAGGACTTGAGCATAAATATCAAGGCTGAGGGAATGCTACACTGTCAGAGGTGCAGTCTTTCGCATGACTAATTAAAAAAGGCCACATCTGCCCTCTTAGGTGGATGCAGAAGATCCCATGGCACTATTTTGAAGCAGAACAGGGCAGTTCTCCTCGGTGTCCTGGCTAGTATTTGTCTCTCAAAGCAAAATCACAAAAACAGACGACCTGGTCATTATCACATTGATGTTTGTGGGAGCTTGCTGTGCACTTACTGGTTGCTGCATTTTCCTACATTACAACAGTGACTACACACTTCAAAAAGTACTCTATTAGCTGTAAAGTGCTTTGAGATGTCCGGTGGTTGTGAAAGGCGCTATATAAATGCCAGCCTTTTTTTTTAAACTGAAACCCCAAGTGTTGGGCCAGTCTTTGCTAGATTTTAATTTGGCCAAGAGAAAGGTCTTTCTCAGACACCCTGACTGCACTTCGCATTGTGAAAGTCAGTCAGATCCTTCCCTGTTTCATTAAACCCAGCCCGATGAGGGCTCAGCCTGTCACTGCTAGTGAGGCCCCCAGACCTCAAATCGAGCCAATGCTCGTAAGCAGGTCACAGACTGTCCTTTGCAGTTAGAAAATCGAGTGTTGCAGGTGGGGGAGGGAATTAATTGAAAGCAGACGCAGTAAACATAGGAAACCATTTGGCAAAGTCACTGCATGTACCACAGAACTGCCTGACTTTGAAACCCACGTTATTCTGGGGCTGTGTGCCTAGACTGATGAATGCTTCTCTCTTCCAGGCCTGCAGAGAGGAACACCTCATCCACTGAGAATCCTCAGGCGAGTGCAAACACATGTGCGCGCGTGTGTGTCTTTTTATTCGTTCGTGGCATATGGGCGTTGCTGACAAGGCCAGCATTTATCGTCCATCATTAGTTGTCCCTTGAGAAGGTGGTGAATCACCGCCTTGAGCCGCTGCAGTCTGCGTGGTGAAGGCACACTCGGTGCTGTTAGGGAGGGAGTTCCAGGATTTTGACCCAGCAATGTTGAAGGAATGGCCAATACAGATCCCAAGTCAGGATGGTATGTCAGACTTGGAGGGGAATTTGGAGGCGGTGGTGTTCCCATGCACCTGCTGTTCTTGATCTCCCAGGTAGTAGAGGTCGCAGGTTTGGAAGGTGCTGTCAAAGAAGCCTTGGCTAGTTGCTGCAGTGTATCATGTAGATGGTACATATTGTAGCCATGGTGTGCCAGTGGTGGACGGAGTGCTGATCAAATGGACATCTTGCAAAGAACAATTACCCTGGTCTATTAGAAGATGGTTCAGTTGATAAGTGCACGGTAGTAAACCAGGGAAGTCATAGAGTTCTTCAGTCCTGGCTTTCATCCTGTGTGTCCTGAGTTAGCCAATCTAATTAAATAAATTCATTAGTAATCCAATTAAATGATGTACTTTAGTGAATTAGACTTAATGAGCATGCAGATTGTGAGCACTGAACTGTAAATATTGAGGGTGTTTGTGCTTTATCTTCAGATTCCAACTGCCGTCCCACCCTGTCTGCTTCCCTCTGCTGCAGAATCCAGGGAATTGTTTGACAAGTTCTGTGGAACGGTGAGTTTGCGTTTATTCCCCTCCCCAGTTTTCTTCTGTCCTCTCACGAGGCTGTTGAGTTCTTTCTGAGGTACCTGTGGTTGCAGGTTAATTGGTTGTTTGGGGCATCACCCATGTTTGTTTCCGAAAGTAAAGAGGCTGTTTGACTGGGACGGGTGGTTGGGGGATGGGAGGTCACGTAAGGAGTGTGAAAATGACAGAGAAATGCACCGTTTTGTTAATTGTGTTCACTCCTAGTATTGAGGGGGGAGGTGGGACTGTGTGATCAGATTTTTGTTTTTATTTTTTTACTGAAATCTGATCACTCTTACAGGATGAAGCCATTTCAGCTTTGGAGCTACAGAAACTACTGGCAGAAATCCTGCAGAAAGCTGGTAAATATGCCACATGGTCAGTGATGCACAAGCACACATCAGAATAACTAGCTGTTCAGCATGCCCCCCAGATTCACCAGATTGGTTCCAGCGCTGAAAGGGTTAATTATGAGGACTGGTGGCATAGACGAGGCTTGTATTCCCTTAAGTATAGAAGATTAAGGGGTGATCTAATTGAGGTGTTTAAGATAATGAAAGGAATTGATCAGGTAGCTAGAGAGAGACTATTTTATCTGGTGGGTTGAGGCCAGAACAAGGCAGCTGAACCTTCAAAGTGTGATGTAAGGAAGCTCTTCACCGAGTAGTGGAAATCTGGACCTCTTTTTTTTTCTCCTTCAGTTTAGGGATTCCGTCCCAAAACCCCTCTGCCTCGCTTACCCCTCTCTCTTCTTTCGAAGACGCTCCTCAAACCTACCTAAATGACCAAGTTTTATGTGATTCAGTGTTCAAATTTTGTTTTATAATGCTCCTGTGAAACGACTTGGGACATTTTATATTGTTAAAGGTGCTCTCTACATATAAGTTGTTGTTTTCTCATTCTCTCACAAGGTCTTAATGAAAAGTGGGGAGAGTTTGGCCTGGATACCTGCAAGAGCCTCATTTCCCTGACAGATGTATCCTACTGTAGAGTATAAAAGGCACTGATTGTGGATGGTTAATTCTTGATTCTGTACTGATCCTTTCCAGTTTCCTTTCCCTTAGGCTGGGATCCAATTCCTCAGGAGTAGTTTAAGGGGCCACGTGCGAGTCTAGATTTTCCAGTCAGCTGTAGGTCACTGCTGGCAGTGGCATGGTCACTTGGGTCAAGTGCTTGCAGGCAATTCAATTATGAAGGCACTACGAGAAGGAGCTTCTGGAGAGCAGCCAGGAGCAGGAAGGAACACTGGCTGATTTATGTTTTATAACCTCTCCAGCCCAAAGGCACTGAGACTGATTCTATAATTATAGAATCATAGAATGGTTACAGCACAGAAGGAGGCCACTCGACCCATCGGGGTCCGTGCCGGCTCTCTATAAGAGCTGCCCTAACAACTGCACAAAGCTTTAAAAATAAAACTTTTTGCTCCTAGACTTTTGACCGTACAAAGAAAGACGAGCACAAAGCAGGTGAGCACAGCAAGCACATTCAGACTTTATAAATGAGAGAGAAGAGAGAGTACATGTCTAAACAGAGCTAACTCTGCTAACAGCATACAAGGGTGATAGAATTGTCTGATAATCCAGTTGATTACTACAGCACTGGCAGCTACGTGATCTGGAACTCACCAGTGATAGGATGCTTGCCACCTACACAGTTCCCCACGTGATAAGGTTGGAACATTTTACTGTGCTGTCTGGGCTTGTAGCCGGAGTCAGATATTTACTGAGGCAAACATGGGCACTTTGCCATAGCAAAGATGGCTGTCTTATCCACAACAAATATGACTGACCACTCATTCTGGTATCCTGTTCTTGCACTGCAGCATCCTGTGTGTATTTCAATGAGCTGCTTTTGTTTTTTATAATCTATAGTAACATTTTGGGATTCAAATAAATACATTTCCTGGCAATCAGCTCAGGACAGCAAAAAGGTTTGAGGTTTAATGTCTGGGTTGCTTCAGTGGTGCCATTGCTGGAGAGTTGGTGAATTCCATGGGGTCAAAGGAGAAACAGCCCAGGCTGAGCTTGTGTATCTCCCAGTGATCAACTGTAGAGTTGCAGGGGTCTGAAACCTGGAGCCTGACTGCTGCCTTTGAATGGATGAGAAGTGAACACAGGAGCGACGGGGAGAAAGGAAATATCTCTCTTTCAAACAAAAATTCAACCGATTTTATTGGAAATGGAGTGTAATCATGTTGCTTCTTGTTGTCAAACTTTTGATTTTTAGTTTAGCACTTTGTAATTGAATAATTCCTCAACTCGGGATTAACTCAGAGACATGGGTTTGGAAAAATGGGATTCGAGGGCTTCAGTGATCTCTGGAGTAAAATCTGCCAGTGGACGGTGAGTATTGGTAAAGGGCAATTTGATCTGTGCTGGAGCAGAACAGAGTTTAACACAGGAGGACCAGTGATTGAATGAAGCTGGGGTCGAGTTACTGGAACTGATCTCCAGGAACCCTCTTACTGTGCACTACGGAGGTGGGGCTTGAACCTGGGACTTTTCCTGGTCTGCATTGTGTTCTATTTGTGACAGAGAAGGATGAAGGGAGATTTAATAGAGATGTTTAAAATTATTGAAGTGTTTTGATAGTTACTCCCTATTTATTCTATTTCCACTGCCAGGAGGACCAGAGGGCAGAATTGACATTGGCATTTACATGTTAAACTCTCAGATGCCAAGCGGATGTTCCAAAAGCCTCGAGTGCAGGAGTAAGGAGATTAGATATAAATTACAGCACAGAAACAGGCCATTCAGCCCAACAGCTCTATCCCAGAAGGTGGAAGAAGACACAGAACTGCGTTGTTCTGAAGGCTCCAGCAAAGCATAGCAGACACACTGCAATAAGTTTATCCAAACTTTGACTGTATCATAACTCGTGCCAAGTCCCATTCAACCATCCTTCTTGTGCTAACTGACCTACGCTGCCTCCTGGTCCAGAAACACCTCCAATTTAAAATTCTCATCCTTGTGTTCAAATCCCTCCAGAACCTCACCAGCTCCCTATCTCCCTACACCTCCAATTCTGCACATTATCGATTTCCATTGCCGCACCGTTAGCAGCTGTGCCTTCAGCTGTCTGGGCCATACGCTCTGGAATTCCCTCCCGAAACCTCTTCGCCTTTCAACCTCTTCTCCTTTAAGACTCACTTAAAACCAACCTCTCTCAGTCTTCATACCTCCTTATGTGGCTTAGTTTAAATTTTTTTTTTTTATCCGTTTTGTGGGATGTGGGTGTCGCTGGCACGGCCAGCATTTATTGCCCATCCCTCATTGCACTTGAAATGAGTGGCTTGCTAGACTATTTCAGAGGGCAGTTAAGAGTCAACCACATTGCTGTGGGTCTGAAGTCACATGTAGGCCAGACCAGGTGAGGACAGCAGATTTCCTTCCTTAAAAGACATTAGTGAATTGCCTGATGATACTCCTGTAAAGCGCCTTGGGACATTTTGCTACATAAAAAGCACTATATAAATGCAAATTGTTGCTATTCAAGTCTTTTCAACCCAGTGAGGATGCTGAGAGGAGGAACAAAGTGCACCATTGTGTGAGAAGGAAGCATTAGTTTAGTTTAGAGATACAGCACTGAAACAGGCCCTTCGGCCCACCGAGTCTGTGCCGACCATCAACCACCCATTTATACTAATCCTACACGAATCCCATATTCCTACCACATCCCCACCTGTCCCTATATTTCCCTACCACCTACCGATACTAGGGGCAATTTATAATGGCCAATTTACCTATCAACCTGCAAGTCTTTGGCATGTGGGAGGAAACCGGAGCACCCGGAGGAAACCCACACGGTCACAGGGAGAACTTGCAAACTCTGTACAGGCAGTACCCAGAATTGAACCCGGGTCGCTGGAGCTGTGAGGCTGCTGTGCTAACCACTGTGCCGCCCATTAGGATTAAAATAAGGGAGAAGGAGAGAGAATAAACGGTAAATGGGAGAGAGGGACCGCCATCAGACAGCAAGTTTTGTTTTAATATCCTACCTCGGATATTTAGTTCAGTCCCATCATTTGAGAAATGCAGAAATGTACAATAATTAATGGATACGATTTATTTTAGTTACCTTGCAAATTCTGAAGGAGACTCTAATTGTCTGTCAAGAAATTGCAGTATAAAATTGACCACTTTTTTGCAACAAATAACCTTGTGCGATTTTTCGTTTTTCTCCAGCGAGTCTTCAGTCAGTTCGATAAGAATGGATCAGGGACTATGGACAGTCAAGAAATGTTCAGCGCCCTGCAAGCAGCAGGTGGGGTTATAGAGCTAACTTCACTGCTGTCAAGGAACATGTGTGATAAGTGATGGTAGGAAAGCAGCACTACAGCTAATTTTAAATTATTAATTTACTACCCAGCTGCAGTTAGATAGAGTTCTTTATTTGGGTTACCAAACAGGAATGGATTAACCAGTATGCTGATATGACCAGTTTAGTCTAAGAGTGAGAGGGATATTCTGTGTTCCTGCCTACAAACCCTTCACCCCTGTATGATGAGCTCATAGCTGTTCAGTTATAGCCAGATAATTCCCAGCAGGGGTGGGGACTGAAGAGGTGATTAGCAAAGTACTTGGGGCGTGCAGTGCTGTCAGTGCTGCACTGAGTTGAGTTCTTGCCTTGTACATTTACAAAACCTCACTGTTTAGTTGGATCTGACTTTCTTTGTCCAACATTTTATCTCTTGGTTTGATTACTTTCCTAGGATTCCAGGTCGATGAGTTCCTGATGCAGCTGATTGGACTGCGATACACAGACCCTGATCTGACCTTCAGTTACGTGAATTTTATTTGCTGTCTGACGAGGCTAGACACAATGATCAGTGAGTAATCTGTACTTTTTCCTGTCCAGGGTGCTACAAGACCCAATATCTGGAGTGAGTCTAACCAGGGAAAAGCAGCTACAACTGGGTCTGATTGTTCCATGTGTTCAGGTCTTGCAGTGGGACTTGAACTCACAAACCTATAAATCTCCTATAAATTAATTCAAAGACACTGGAGGACTGGTTATTAAAAATAGTAATACTTGGATTTATGTAGCGCCTTATTGTAGTGAAATGTCTTCAAACACTTTGCATAATTAATTAATTTTGCTGTGCAGCCATTCTTCGCCAGACATACCAGGTGCAGTACTGAGGGATCTGCACTGTTGGAGGTGCCGCCTTTCGGATGAGATGTTAATCCAAGGCCTCTTATCCGCCCTCTTGGGTAGATGTAAGAGAATCCATGGCCACTATTTTGAAGAAGAGCAGGGGAGTTCGATCCATTATCCTGGGCCAACATTTATCCTTCAACTAAAATCACCAAAACAGATCATCTGACCATTCTGTCATTGCTGCCTGTGGGAGCTTGCTGTGCACACATTGACTGCTGTGTTTCCTACATTACAACTGTGTCTAAATTTCAGAAGTACTTCACTGTTTGAAAAGTATTTTGGGTTGTCCTGAGGCCATAAAAGGCGCTACAGAAATGCAAGTCTCTCTCTCTTAATTTCCTGGCGCTTTAATATCCACCTGAAGCACAGAACAAACGGGTGCGGCTTCGATTTAATATCACACCCAAAGAACATATCCTATTTTCCTTGTTTCCCACGCAGCCTCTGAGTTACACGGTGCCAATGTACACAAAACATGCAAGAAGAAGCACTTCTTTAGGAAAGAGATTATTAAAGAAAAGCTGCAAATGGTGGAAATGCAAAAATCCAAGCAGAAAATTCTGGAAATAGTCAGCAAGTGCATCAGCATCTGAAAGTGATAAGTGCTCCTAGTGTCAGTTGGGAACCCCTGATGCACATTCTCAGCTGAAATGTTCAGCTATTCTTTCCACTTTGACGGTGACTGATTTCTGTGTGTTTCCAGCAATGTTCTAGTTTGTGTCCTGGATGAGTTGAAACCACTCTGTGATCGAGTGACTTGGTGGAATGTACTGGATCAAAACCAGGTCTTTTGGTCAGATTTTTGTTCCGGGCTGTTCCTAGTTTCGAGCACATGCAGAGGCCTAGGAAATAGCAGCAAGCATTAGTGGAACTTTTGACCTGATTGGTGTTTACAGTTATAAATAGGATGCGAAAAGGATTTTCTTTTCAGTTAAGGTGATATGGACACAGTGAGTAAATCTGATGCTAAAGGGCAGCACAGTGGTTAGCACCGCAGCCTCACAGCTCCAGCGACCTGGGTTCAGTTCTGGGTACTGCCTGTGCGGAGTTTGCAAGTTCTCCCTGTGACCGCGTGGGTTTCTACCGGGTGCTCCGGTTTCCTCCCAGAACCAAAGACTTGCAGGTTGATAGGTAAATTGGCCATGGTAAATTGCCCCTAGTGTAGTTGGTGGTAGGAGACTTGAGGGAAGGTGGGGATGTGGTAGGGAATATGGGATTAATGCAGGATTAGTGTAAATGGGTGGTTGTTGGTCGGCACAGACTCAGTGGGCCGAAGGGTCTGTTTCAGGGCTGTATCTCTCTATGACTATTGTAATGCAATCAGCGACCTCTAGGGAACAGCATTGAGACAGGTTTAAAGCACTGAGCAGTCAAACAATGGTAGGTTCCAATGACTGCCTGGTTTCCAATACACACTGCACTTTGACTAAATTCCAATGTAGTCTACAAGGTTATACTGCATTTATGATCTGTATTGTTGGGGCTCAATCAACATCTGATATGGGGAAGATTGTTATGTGAAGACACTTAATCCTAGTTTTTCCTCTTCTAAAAGCGATGGTTTGTGATGGGATTATAGTTCCACACAAGCCTCCAGTCTTTCATATACCTTAAATTGTTTTTCTTCTGCCTAGACAGTAAGTGTCGGATGATTATTCGACTGTGCTGGGCATCACAATGGAGCTCGCTGATGTCCTCACTTGAATTCCAGGGAGCAGGAATTAGTAACAGATTTAAAAATATATATTTGTTGCAGGGATGTAACGAGGCTACATTTATTGTCCATCCCTAATTGAGTTGAGGGCATTAAAAGTCAACTGCATTTGGATAAAGGCAAGGATGACAGCCAGCTTTTCTGCTCTGAATTAATGAACCATAGAGTCGTACAGCACAGAAACAGGCCCTTCAGCCCATCGCGTCCATGCCGACCATAGTGTCCATCTATACTAATCCCACCTGCCTGCGTTAATTCCATATCCCTCTATGCCTTGCTCATTCTAGTACCTGTCCAGATGCCTCTTAAATGTTGCTACTGTTCCTGCCTCAACCTCCTCAGGCAGCTCATTCCAGATCCCCACTATTCTTTGTGTGAAAAATTTACCCCTTTGATCCCCTTTAAACCTCCTCCCTCTCACCTTAAATCTTAGTCACTCCTACCATGGGAAACAGACTCAGGGTAGATAGCCAATCTATGCTTCTCATAATTTTATATACCTCGATCATGTCCCCTCTCAGCCTCATTTGCTGTGGATATTTTTTTTTAAAACAACAATCCGATAGTTTTTAATGGTCATTTTTCTGATGCTAGCCACAGATGACAAAATTTGTTGAATTCATCTTTTCAAATTTTCCCTGATGGGATTTGAACTTCTGACCTCTGGGTTGCTAGTCCAGTCCTAGTGCCATAACCACTGCACTGCTGTACTTGAGCGAATCCTGGGAGTGTTGACCCTCGCCCTATGTTGCCTTCCTGGCCTGTTTGGTTCAATTCCACAGGAGGGCACTCATTCAGCAGCAGCCAATGGGCAGCCCGTTCTCCTCCTTTTCATTACTCAGTGTGCAATATTATCCTAGAGAAGAATTCTCTCATGGCAGTGTTACAACTTGTTTCTAGCACTCAGAATTTACAAGGTGTGTTCACACTAAAAGGTTTAAATTCCATTTCTGGGAGCATGACTTGGGCAGGGACCTGAGCTGCTGACATGACAATGGGAAAGTTGTTTTTATAGGTCTACGTATCTTCTCCCTTCACCCCTAAATCTCCATTCCATGGAGAATTTTACTACTTGGGATATAAAAAAAGAGACATGCACGATTAATAGGAAAATACTGAGGTGTAGAGGAAGTGAGGGACCTTGGAGTGAATGTCCACAGATCCCTGAAGGTAGCAGGGCAGGTCAATAAGGTGGTTAAGAAAGCATATGGAACCCTTTCCTTTTATTAGCTGAGGTATAGAATATAAATAAGAGCAGGTAGGTTATGCTTTAACTGTATAAATCACTTGGTTCAGCCACAACTTGAGTACTGTGTACAGTTCTGGTCACCTCAAACCGAAAGGATAGAGATTTACGAGGACAAAAACAAGAAATGCAGTATTTTGCTTTTATTTGAGATTTACGAGGATGTTGCCAGGACTGGAAATAATGCAGTTATGAGGAAAGATTGAATAGGCTGTGGTTGTTCTCCTTGGAACAGAGAAGGCTGAGGGGAGATTGAAATGTACAAAATTGAGGGGCCTGGATAGAATGGAGGTGAAGGGTCTATTCATCTTAGCAGAGAGGGGGCATAGATTTAAAGAGATTGGTAGAAAAATTAGAGGGGAGATGAGGAAAACATTTTTCACCTAGAGGGCGGTGGGGGTCTGGAACTCGCTGCTTGAAAGGGAATTAGAGGCAGAAAGCCTTAACCCATTTAAAAGGTGTCTGGATATGCACTTCAAGTGCTGTAACCTGCAGGGCTACGGACCAAATGCTGGAAGGTGGGATTAGACTCGGTGGCTTGTTTTTTGGCCAACACAGACATGATGGGCCAAGTGGCCTCGTTCTGTGCGGTAAACTTTCTATGATTCTGTGATTTTATTTCTATAGCTCAAGACCTCAGGACATCCCAAAGCCCTCTACAGCCAATGAAGTACTTTTAAAGTGTAGTACCTGTTGTAATATAGGAAACATGATAACCAATTTCTGCACAGCAAGCTCCCACAAACTCGAGATAAATGGCCAGATAATCTGTTCCAGTGATGTTGGTTGAGGGATAAATGGTAACCAAGAACTCCCTTGCTCCTCCTCTTGGAATAAATGCTGTGGGATCCTGAGGGGACAGACAGGGCCTCGGTTTTACGTTTTATCCAAAGGACAGCACCTCCAACAATGCAGTGCTCCCTCAGTACTGCACCATGAGTATTGACTTCTGTTTTGTTTTCCATTCTCTGCCCCAAAAAGGTGCTACTTCATATTGACCTGCATTTGCCACCTCCTTGCCCACTTCTGTGTGTTGCCTGTGCCCTCCTTCAGTTGACTGCAGTTTAAGATCTCCTTATTTTGCTGTTGTCGTCAGATTTTGATATTCTCTCTGCATGTGTTCAAATTATCTACATATTTGAAGCACGAGTCCAGAAGTGGGAAGTAACTGGAAATCCTGCATGTCGGCAAGTTCACTGCACTAAACTGTTAAGTTTACTTTTTGCAACATTTAGTCCTGGAATACCAGGTGGTGCTGGCAGTAGTTCTCTCTTTCCATTTGGATGGAGATTTACCTGCACTTCACAAGACTGACAGTTCACGCTTCAATAATTAGGGCCTTTAATCTGGAATGAACAACAATACCACAGGACTGATCGATTATCAGACCAAGAATAACATGCACGTACCTAGTGACGCCCAAGACTGGTCAGATTGGATGCTGCACATAGTTACATAGTTTTACACCCTGGCTGTATTGCAAAGAAAATGTTTATTTTAAACTGAGGTGAAAGGTCAAGGCCTACAGAACAGGATACCACCAAGGTTAGGAAGTGAAGATGAGATAAATTAGGAAGTATTGATTACGTTGTTGCCAGCTTGAGTTTTAAAAGGCTAGATAGTTTCACAGCCTTGGGAAGGAATGGGTTAGAGAGTAGGTGACAACATGTATTTGTACAGTGGCTTTAACGTAATAAAACATCCCGAGGTGCTTCACAGGAGCATTATCAAGCAAAATTTAATACCGAGTCACGAGATAGTAGGTCAGGTGGTCAAAAAGGTAAGTTTTAAGGAGCATCTTCAAGGAGGTAGCGAGGTGAAGAGGTTTCGGGAAGGAATTCCAGAGTTTGGGGCCCCATCAGCTCAAGGCATGGCCACCAATGGTGGAGCGATTTAAAATTGGGGATATTGAAGAGTCCAGAATTAGATGAGCACAGATATCATGGATGATTATGGGGCTGGAGGAGCTTGCAGGGATATGGAGGGGCGAGACCATGGAGGAATTTGAAAACAAGAATGAGAATTTTAAGATCAAGATATTGCTGGACTGGGAGCCAATGTAGGTCAGTGACCACAGGGGTGTTGGTGATCGAGACTTGAGTTAAGACATGGGCAGCAGAGTTTTGAATGACCTCAAATTTATGGAAGGTCAAATGTGGGAGACCAGCCAAGAGTGCATTGGAATAGTCAAGTCCAGAAGTAATGAAAGTATGAATGAGACCGGGGTAAAGTTGACTGATGTTACAGAGATGGAAATAGGTGGTCTTAGTGATGGTGAGAATATGTGGTTGGAAACTCATCTTGTGAATAGACTGGTTTAGTCTCAGACTGTTGCCAGGGCTAGTGTCAGTAGCTAGAGAACAGAGTTTGGGGCAAGGACTGAAAACAATGGCTTCAGTCTTCCCAATGTTTTATTGGAGGTAGTTTCTGCTCATCCAGTACTGGATGTTGGATAAGCAGTCTGATAATTTTAGCAACAGTGGAGGAGTCGAGAGAGGTGGTTGTGAGGTAGATCTGGGTGTATCCAGTGTACAGATGAAAACTAACACTGTGCTTTCAGATGATGATGCCAAGGGGTAGCATGTAGATGAGAAATAGGAGGGTTTAATGGTGCTGGAGTGGGAAGATAAGATATTGCCAGTGATACTGTGGCTACGATTAGGTAGATGAAAATGGAACCAGGTGAGAGCAATGCAGTAATGAGTGACTTACTGGGAAGGGGTTCACTAACTACTGTCCCCACCCCCACACCAATAGCAAGGTCCACGAGTCACAACTTTCAGGGGAATATTCAGTAAAACATACAATTCAAGACAATTTCAGTGATTGCAAGTTTTTTTTATATTTCGAATCATTTGTGAACATTGTTCAAAGGTAATAGATTTTGATTCTGTTCTAGGAGCGTTCAAAATTATGGACAAGTTTGGAACTGGAGTGGTTAATATCAACTATAAAGAGGTAAGCAAGGAGACTCACTCATTTCAGTAACTTTAGCCACACCAGGACACTTTGTATAAGGTTTAATTCGCCGATCAGGACCCTGGACGCAAATGTAAAAGCCCTTGAGCTGTATGCACCAGAGAATGGGGTGTTGGTATAATGTAAATGTACATTGTATGTAAAATGGAATGGCAAGAGTACTGAGGCACCTCATTTCCTGGATGGAAAGAAACTGATCTTAATTGCACTTTCTGAAACATCCCAATTTGAATTGTTTTGTAATGTATTTTTTACAAATTTTATGAATAAAGTATATTTGGGGGAGTGGGAAAAAGACCCTGGACCTAAAATGCACGGATACATTTTCTCACTGTCAGGAACAGCTTCTTGGGCCAAGTCCCAATGGTCGTCTTTCCGCTCACCCGAGTCTCCATGGACTGACTCACCCTCCTTGTTCACTACTTCCACTCCATCCCTTTGCTCCAGTGAAATGCAACCCAGACTCTAACTTGAACAATACAAAAATTTACTAATTTTACTGGATGTAACTAAAATGCAGTTTGTTTGTTACTGTGTCAGCTGTTGACTGATTACATTCCTGTGAAGCACTTTGGGACGTTTCACTAAATTTGAAGGTGCAAATTATTACTCTTGTCGTAACTTTACTCTTTGGATGATGTATTCACCTCTTCAATGAGCTGTGAGCATTAAAAGCCTGCTCGGGTCTGCAAATAAGACCCAACCCGAGCCCGACAGAACCCCACCCGACCTGGCCTGAGTCCGTCCTTTTTTTTTCCCCTTGCCCGACCTGACCTGACCATCAGTTACCTTGCCTTTTTGTTTTTCACTTTTTGTTCCTTACCTGCATAAGCTTAAAATAACTGTAGCAAAACCACCTTTAAAATCCAAAAAGTAAATTAACATTAAAGTCACTTACCTGAGGTGGTGATAGAGCGTGTCCGATCCAGCCCAGCCCAACCCAACCCGAGCCCGAATGCCGGACCTGGAAGCGTGACCCGACCCAACCCGACACATCGTTGGGTCCCATCGGGTTCAGGTCGGGTAGCAGGCCTTTAGTGAGCATCTCCACCAGTTGCTACCATGTCTGCTTATATGGAATTACCATTGCCCAGTCCAGTTTCCTATAAACACAATCTCTCTCTTCCTTTCCCTCTAGTGGCTGCAGATGACTATGTACAGTTAGGATTCTTCTCTCCATCCAATCGATCAACTGGAAGAGGAGCTCTTCTCGCACAAGAAAAGTCCAGGGAAGCAGGGGCTACACATCCCACTCTACCTCGCACCCCCCACTATTGAATGGATAGTAGATCCTTGTAGGTTGCCTGGAGTGATGCCATAGTCAGTTCTCTGAGACACTCTCTTGGTTCAGGGATACTCCAGCATTGAGTTTTTGTTTTTACTCATCCTTTTCCTGTATCTCTACTTCATTTCTTTAAACATTTTCTTGCTGCTTTTAAAACTCAAGCCTGGTTTCAGTTAATCTACTTTCTTAGTGGCTTTGGCTCAATATCAACAACTTGCATTTATATAGCACCTTAAATGTAGTAAAACATCCCAAAGTGCTTCACAGAAGCGTTATCAAACACAATTTGACACCCAGCCATACAAGAAGATATTAGGCTAGATGACAGAAAGCTTGGTCAAACAGGTAGTTTTTAAGGAGTGTATTAAAGGAGAAGAGAGGTGGAGAGGTTTAGGGAGGGAATTCCAGAGCTTGGGGCCCAGGTAGCTGAAGGCACCACAGCTAATGGTGGAGCGATTTAAAATTGAGGATGCTCAAGAGGCCAGAATTGAAGGTACTGAGGGTTAGAGGAGATTATGGAGTTAAGGAGGGACAAGGCCATCGAGGGATTTTAACAACAAGGCTGAGAATTTTAAAATCGATGCATTGCTTAACTGGAAGCCAGTGTAAGTCAGTGAGCGCAGGACTGGGCTTTGTGTGACTTAGGACACTGTCATCAGAGTCCGAAGGTTGTGCATTCACGCCCTACTTCAGAGACTTGAGCAGAAAGTCCAGTTTGACGCTCCCAGCGCAGTACTGAGGGAGTGCTGCATTGTCGGAGGTGCTGTTTTTCAGATAGGACATTAAATTGAAGCCCTGTCTGCCCCCTCCGATGGATTTAAAAGATCCCATAGCATTATTCTGAAGAGCAGGGGAGTGCTTCTGGCCATATTTATCCCTCAACCAACATCACTAAGTGAAAAACAGATTATCTGGTCATTATCACAGTGCTGTTTGAGGCACCTTGCATGCAAATCAGTTGTCATGTTTTCTGCATAACAATGACGACTATGCTTCAAAAAGTACTTCACTGGCGGTAACACATTTTAGAACATCTTGAGGTTGTAAAAGGTGTTAAATGCAAGTTTGTCTTCTGGCTTAGTTTTCTCTAACTATTTTAAGCCTTAGAAATATGCTGCACTATTGGGTTTGGCCCTTCACCTCAGTCTCTCAGTTAAAGAATGCACCAGTAGTCATTTATGTAACTTTTCCGTGGGCGCTATTTTCAACAAAGCCAGTGACTGTTTATGAACTCAGCAGGTTAAAACTGCAGCAACTCCATGTACAACCACAGGAAATTAACTGATCCTCACCCACAGCTTTGAGTTCAAATAGAAAACCTGTGTCTCATTTTGCATTCTTCAAATGTTTGCATTGATATTTTTGCATGATATTCTTTAACAGATTGGATATTCTTTGGTATAATTACAATAAAAGCTTGCATTTGAAAAAAATACACTTTTTTAAAAAAAACTTCTCTTTTCTGACCTTTTTTGAAAAAAAATTAATTCCATGGATGTGAGGATCACTGGCAAGGTGGGCATTTATTGTCCATTTCAGTTGTCCTGAGAAGGCGGTGGTGAGCCACCTTCATGTGCGCTTTCAGCAGCAGTCACATGGTTGACTAGCTTTTTAAAAATTCTTTCACAAGATGTGGATGTTGCTGGCTAGGCCAACATTTATTGCCCATCCCTAATTGCCCTTGAGAAGGAGGTGGTGAGCTGCCTTCTTGAACCGCTGCAATCCTTTTGGGTATAGGTATTCCAACAGTGCTGTTAGGAAGGGAGTTCCAGGATTTTGACCCAGTGACAGTGAAGGAACGGCGATATAGTTCCAAGTCATGATGGTGTGTGGCTTGGAGGGGAACTTGCAGGTGGTGGTGTTCCCATGCATCTGTTGCCCTTGTCCTTCTAGGTGGTAGAGGTCACGGGTTTGAAGGTGCAGGTGAAGGAACCTTGGTGAGCTGGTACATCATACTTGAATCATAACGTTTTGTGACATAATGAATTGAATGGCCTCCTCCTTCGTAGTATTTCTGCAATTCCAAGAGAGCGTTCTAAAAGATGTCCTAACACAGCATCAGTTGTAAATCTAGCCTGAATCAGGAGGTTGTGGGTTGGAGTCACATAGTGGGTTGACAATCCCGTGCCATACTGAGGGATTGCTGCATGGTCGGCGGTGCTGCTTTTGGATGAGACGTTAAATGGAGGCTCCATCTGCCTTTTTCAGGCAGCTGTAAAAGGTCCCAAGGCACCTGTACAAGAAGTGCAGGGATGTTCTCCAGTGCCCTGGCTAATGTTTATCCCTCAACCAACACCACTAAAACAATTTATCTGGTCGTTTATTTCATTTCTCCTTGTAAGAACTAGCTGTGTGCAAATTGACTGCTGCACAACAGTGACTACATTTCAAAAATATTTCATTGGCTGTGAAGCTTTGGGACCTCCTGAGATGATAAAGGATGCAAGTTCTTTCTTTCTACAACCTCAAGGTGAAATCTTTTAACTAGCAATCTCAACGACCTTTCCAACAATCTTTGCGTGAAGTTTTCCTTTGGCTGCCTGGCATGGTTACATTAAGCTTTCTCATTTATCACAACAGCTAAAAGGTCAGTAATTCCATTTTGGTACAAATTATATTGTGACATGTCAACAATAATGGCTATAATTTAAAGCTAGTCTGTTGGCTCCGGGGGTTATCTAGTAAGTAGCTGAGTCTTGCAGTGAACTAAGAATATAAGTACATAATCTAGGCTGACAATTTTGGTTAAGATATTAAATCTAGCCATGCTCCGATGTGTATAAAATATGTGGTGTTATTTGGAAGGAGGAATCTCTCCTCGTGTCCTGGCCAACGTACTTCCCTCAGCCAACACCACCAGAAACAGATGATTGTAATGCAGTACGGAATGTCCTGAGGACTTGAATGGTGTCATATAAATCAAACTTCTTTTATGCAGCAGCCATTTGATCCACAATCGGTGCTGAGTTAATTGGACTCAGCATAACCACAAGGTGACCTTAGTGCCTCTATATTGGGGTGGGGGGGATGCGGGTGGTGGGGGAATAGGCCAGATTTTACATTCCAGATCCCGTCTAGTGACGCCTGCTCAAAGTGCATTTGTGGACTTTGAGAGAGGAGAGAATCAGGCTCGCACACTAATGCAGCAAAACCCAGATTGTTCCCAAAATTACACCTACTTTTCTCTCCGGTCTCCGGAATCATAGATCCACTATTAAGTGTCTCACCCGTAGACTCAAGTTTGCATTGTGTGTTATGGAACCAAGGCATACATGTGTACCAGGTTCCAGGTCTGATGACTGGTCTACACTGAGTTAGCTGATTTTAGACCAGATAATGATGGAGCCAAACGAAGGATTAATTTGCTGGGTCCTGGGAAAATGCTGGGGTGTGGGAATACATTGGACAATTCCTTCAAACAGCTGGCACAAGCATGACAGGCCAAATGGCCTCCACTTGTGCAAAGATTGCACTCTGTGATGCTATGGAAATTGGGCCTTGGTATCTTGGGTCTAGACTGAAGCAATCAGGCAGGGTTTCCATTCTTGTTCACGACCTGTTCACTTTCCTGGTAAGGGTGTGCGTGTGTGGGGACATTGAGTGAGAACAGAATCAGGCTTGCCTGTGATTTACCCCCTCATGGTAAAAGAGCTTGCTAATACATATATCTAAGTTCAACAGAAGTAAAACAGTGAGAAAATGGGGGAGAAAGAAAAAAAAAAAGGAGAATTTAGAAAACTATAGAATAGTTATGTAATAAAGAAACAACAAAGACTTGCGTTTATATAGTGCCTTTCATTACCTCAGGATGTCCCGAAGCAATTTACAGCCAATTTAATTACTTTTGAACTGTAGTCACTGTTGTAATGTAGGAAACGTGGCAGCCAATCTGTGCACAGCAAGATCTCTCAAACAGCAATGTGATAAAGGCTGGATAATCTAATGTTAGTGATGTTGGTTGAGAGATAAACTTTGGCCACAACACCAGGGAGAACTCCCTCTGCTCTTCTTCGAAATAGTGCCATAGGGCCCTTTTCAGATCTACCTGAGAGCAGACAGAGCCTCTGTTTAACATCCCATTGAAAAAACAGCACTCCCTCAGTAGGGCACGAGTATCAGCCTAGATCTGGAGTGAGATGTGAACACACAAACTTCTGACTTGGGCAAGAATTCTAGCAATGTGGTAGATAATAAAACAACAACCTGTATTTATATCGTGCCTTCATCATGATAAAACATCTCTGGTTGCTTCACGGCCGTGTCCTAATGCAAAATTTAACGCTGGAACAGATAAGGAGATATTAGGGTAGATGACTAAAAGCTTGGAGAAGAGGTAGGTTTTAAGGAGCATCTTAAAGCAGGGGAGAGAGACAGAGATTTAGGGAGGGAATTCCAGGCAGCTGAAGGCATGGCCACCAATGGTGGGGTGATTAAAATCAGGGATGCTCGAGAGGCCAGAATTAGATGAGTGCAGAGATCTCTGAGGACTGTGGTAGGCAAGGATATTACAGAGATAGGGAAGGGTGAGGCTTTGGAGGTTTTGACAGACCAGCTGGTTCACTAATGTCCTTCGGGAAAGTGAACCCGCGTCCCCCCTGCCAGTCTGGGCTTCCACGTGACTCCAGTCCCACTCTATGTGGTTGACTCTAATGTTCTCTGATGTGCCCTAATAAGCTACTCAGCTGTAAAAATAAAAACAAAATTGCCACAAAGCAAGAAGGGCCATCGCTACCTCAGGGCATCAAATGACAAGGGCTGGATGTGGGCTTACCAGCTTCGCCTGCATCCCAATAACAAATTAGAAAGATTGTGAGTAAATTCTTTTTACACGGTCTATTTAATTCAGCAAAACTGCATGAAGGCGTGTCACTGAAATTTACAATTCTCTAATGCCTGATTACATCCCTGTGTACTTAAGCAGCAATATATAGTTGAATGCATACAGTGAAACTAGAGCAATTAATTGCATCTCACGGGCTGCATCTGTCACTCATAAATATTCCAGAATGTCAACTCTGTCAGCACTTGCTGTGTCTTGGGCAGGAGCGATTTTGAGATGCTTTTATTCCTTCATCCACATTCAGCTCTAACAACACTCTCTAGTGTGCCGACACCATCCAGGACAGAGCAGGCCGCTTGATCGGCACCCCATCCACCACCTTTAACCTTCACTCCCTCAACCACTGGCGTACACACTGCTGCCACTGTGTCATTTACAAGATACACTGCAGCAACTCGCCAAAGCTCCTTCAACAGCACCTTCCAAACCACTGTCTCTAATACCTAGGAGGACAAGGGTAGCCCACACCAGTGAATGCTGATCTGGAACAGCCTTCCGAACAGCGCTGTGGGTGTAACGCCACCACGTGGACTGTGGCGGTTCAAGAAGGCAGCTCACCACCGCCTTCTCGAGGGCAATTCGGGGATGGACAACAAATGCTGGCCTTGTCAGCAATGCTCATATTCCATCAGCAAATAAAGAAAAAAACCTTCCCCAAAAGAGTCAGAAAAATTATAGAATGAATTCACCGAGCTTGTGCTGCCAGTGCTGAGCCTTGCTTAGGTACTAGCTGAGATGAATTGGCCAGTTCTGAAACCCTACTCCTGTTGAGCATGGTTCCAAGCCAAGAGCACAGACTTTAATGTCCTATTTTAATAAGAATATTTTGCTTGATATATGAAATTTTGGAATAGTCCTGCTCTGAGTATCATTCCCCTTGAGTTCTGATGAAAGGTCACAGACTTGAAACATTAACTCTGTTTCTTTCTCCACAACTGCTGCCAGACCCGCTATGTATTTCCAACACTTTGTTTTTATTTCATTCCTCTTGCCTTCCTTTGTCAGAAAAAGGGACAGAGTATAAATGAATCCCAGCTCAGTGAAAATCACATGGTCCGACAAACTATGAATGGTGGTACAGAGACGCAAGGAAGTCCATCGGTGAAGGGGCAATAGGCCACAAATGGTTCCTAGCTGTATTGTGAATATCATGAGTTTCCATTATTCTCCATATAAATCATCTGTACCTTTCAATTAGATTACTGCCCTGTAATCATTCACAGGTATCCATCATCTATATATAAATCAAGTGAACCTCTTCATTAGATTCCAGCCTTTAATTCTTTTCAGTTTTTGCCTGCACCGGCATAAAGCCTCTGGCTTTATCAGTCGACCAGCTGCCCTCCCAGGCTCAGCCAGGTGGTGTTTTGCTCAATCCTGAGATTCCCTGTCAGCCATCACCTTCAGAAATGTCCACCTTCACTCCACCGCTCTCTCTTTGAGCCCAAACTTTAATTCATGGTTCACCACCTCTACAATTGATTGATTATGCTATTGTGAGGTGCCTTTGAACATTTGAATGTCAATTGTGGCTCAATGGGTTGCATGCTTATCTCTGAATCAAAAGGTTGTGGCTCCATAGAGAGCCAGCATAGATTTAACAGGCCAAATGGCCTTTTTTCTGTTATGACTCCATTTCCAGTCCCGGGACATAAGCACATAATCCAAGATGACTCTTCAGGGAGAGCTGAACTTTTCAAGGTGCTATCTTTTGGATGAAAAGTTCAACCAGGACCCGTCTACCCCCTCAGGTGGATGTAAGAGATCCCACGGCAGTATTTGAAGAGTAGGGGAGTTCTCCTCCGATATTTATTTTTCCCACAACCAGCATCACTGAGACAGATTAGCTGGTCATTATCACATTGCTGATTGTGGGAGCTTGCTGTGCACAACTGTGACTACTTCAAAAATACTTCATTGGCTGTAAAGTGCTTTGGGCTGCCTAATGTAAATCTTTGGCATTCTCTACCCCAGAGAGCAGTGATGCTCAGACATTGGGTATATTCAAGACAGAGGTTTTTTTTAGGTGCTAAGGGAACGAAGGGATGTGAGGATAGTACGGTAAATGGAGTTGGAGTGGAAAATCAGCCATGATCTTGTTGAATGATGGAGCAGGCTCGAAGGGCCAGATGACCTACTCAGCTCCTATATCTTATGTTATTTTGTGAAAGGCACTATATAAATGCAAGTCTTTCTTTTCTTTTAGAGTCATAGAGTTATATTTAATAAATAAATGCAAATTTTCAGATGCCCTGCTCGCTGGTCTCCCTTCACAGGCTAATCCAAAACACTGCCACCTGAATCCTCTTCAGCACAAACTCTCGCACTCCTATCCGCACAATCCCTGCCAAATCCCACTGATTCCCGACTTGCAGAGCACAAATTCGAGCTGCTTGCCCTCATTTAGGAATCCTTTTCTAAGTCTCGCCCCACTTTGGCCGTACGTTCCCAATCTCAACCTCCGCTCCAGTTTACTTTGCATCCGTCTCGCCACCATTCCAGACTAGGCCTGGAAAGTTCTCTTCTGAAACCACATTGCCTTCCCGAGGAAGTTTCTTAAAAACCTACTTCTTTGACTGCCTGTTCAGATCCTCCCTTTAAAACTTTCCTGTGTCTCATTACAAATCACAAAATACTCTTCCATATGAGGGCTGATATATAAATGCGAGTTGTTATGATTTAACCACTCCCAAGTATCTATTGTTCATTATTGAGTTATGTTGATGGGTGTAGAGATAGTGGGAGGTGGCACTGTAACTTGAAAGCAAACAGAATCTTCGTAACATCCTTCTCATCCGCCAGCAGTGAATTGCTCCCTTCTCTGGTATGAAAATACCACATTTCTGATTCAAGCTTGAACTGGGAAGAGAGAGGAATTAACAGAATCAGTTTGAGAACACAGTCGACAGCATACACTTGTGAAAAAAAAAACCCTAGTGTTTTGTTTGTGTTTGAAGCTGAGCAGTGGCATTAATGACTGTGTTGTGAACACAGGAAATAACACCATTTTGTAACCTCACTGTTGAAAGAGTAGCAAGAGGCCACATCTGCTCAAGCGATAGCACTGAAAATGAATAATTAATTTGAGGCAGTTCTTTCACCCTATTTCAGACTGTTTTTGTTACTCACTTCTTTGACTTTTTAAAAATTAAATAAAATGATTTTCCCACTTTCTGGAGATCTGTACTTTAAAATTAGTTTTTTTTTGAAATTGTGAAAGGTGCAAGCTTTAATGTGTCAGCTTTGCTGAGTAGGTAGCACGTCTGTCCCTGAGTCAGAAGGTCATGGGTTCAATCTCTAATCCATGATTTGTGGCCATAAACCAGGTTGACACTTCAGTGCAGTACTGAGGGAGTTCTGCATGGCCGAAGGTGCTGGTCCTTTAGCTGAGAGCTTAAACTGAGGCACTGTCTGTCTTTTCAGGTGGATATAGAATGTCCCAAGACATGACTTGAAGTGTTCTCTGTGTCCTTGCCAACATTTGTTGCTCAATCTATACCACCAAAAACATTAATTGGGCATCATCTCATTGCTGTTTGTGGGATCTTGGGCACAATAAATGTGAATGCACTTCAAAAGTAATTCCTTGGCTGTGAACGTGTGGGATGCTTTGAAGACATGGAAGGTGCTATATAAATACAAGTTTATTTTCCAGAATCCAGAAAACAGGGCTTCCAGTATCCATATAACAGGAGTCGTCATAACAAGGGTGGGTGAAGTAATTCAATTTGTTTCATCAGCCCCACCTTCCTTCATGATGAAGGAACAGAGAGTGACATAAGCAAATCTTTGCCAAACCTGTGAAGCAGTACACACCTTAAAGCCAGTCAGAACTCCCATGTTCTAATCATTCTCAGCACTGAGATAGTAACTCTTTTGTGTTTTTTCAATATCTGATTTCAGTTTGGTATTGCAATACTTCATATTAAGAACAGGAGGAGGCCATTCAGCCCCTCAAGCCTGCTCCGCCATTCAATGAGATCATGGCTGATCTACTTCACCATTTTCCTGCGCTATCCCTGTATCCCTTGATGTTTTTAATATGTAGAAATGTATTGATCTCCGTTTTATATGTGGAAAACTCTTGAAACTTGAATCATATCCTCTTATGATTTACAAAGATATGAAATTGATGGGCTTGAATAGACCAGCTGATTTGTCAAGCCTGCCCCACACCATGATGACTGGACCAGCGTGACTAAATACTCCCTGTCCCACACACCCCTCCCAGACCCCACTACACCAATGTAATCTCCTGGGAGGGAAAACCTTTATAAATAGAAGGGTATCCTCATAACAGACTGTTCTTCCCTGAGCTATTCACTTTATTTTCTTTTAATAATTATCTCTTTTTCTTCTCTTCTGAATGCCTATTGCTAGGCAACAGTTCCAAAAGGTCATTCTCTATATCCGAACCTAGACTTTAAATATTGCTATGTATTTGACCTAAGTGAGAGGTTGTGACTGAGCCAGGGTTCACTGGACTGTGATCTGGAGTGAGAACTCTGGTTCATTTAACACTAATCCAGAGGACAAACTCAGGCCAATTGAAGAACAACTGCTGCACTGACTGAGATTGTCTGACTTCGCTAAGACTGTGAGTTCAAAGTGAACGTTCCTAGTCTGTACAACTCAGAGGGACATCAGGCGAGGGAACCAAACATGTTATTATTAAAATATTCTTTTGAAGATGTCACAACTACACAATAAATGCTTGCAAAAATAGATGAGGGTAGTTTTGAAAAAGCTGCACGTTTAGTAGACATATAATTGAACAGTGAAGTAGCAATAATCACTTGCATTTATATAGCTACTTTAACAGAATTATAGAATGGTTATAGCACAGAAGGAGGTAATTCAGCCCATCATGTCCGTGCCGGCTTTCTGCAAAAGCAACTCATCTAGTCCCACTCCCCTGCCTTTTCCCTGTAGCCCTGCAAATATATTTGCTCTTCATTATAAATATCCAATTCTCTTTTGAAGGCCTCAATTGAATCTGCCTCCACCACACTCTCAGGCAGTGTATTCCTGATCCTAATCACTCACTGTGTAACCATTGCTTTTTCATCCCCCAATCACCTTAAATTGGTGTCCTCTGGTTCTGGATCCGTCCGCCAATGGGAACAGTTTCTCTCTATCTACTCTGTCCAAACCCCTCATGATTTTGAAGACCTCAGTCAAATCTCTTAATCTTCTCTTCTCCAAGGAAAGCAATCCCAACTCTCCAATCTATTCACGTAACTGAAGTTCCCCATCCCTGCAACTATTCTGGTGAATCCCTGCACCCTCTCTAATGTAGTGAAACGTCCCAAGATGCTGGGTTTCAAGGGGCGTCATAAAAGGATAGAGAGGTGGAGAGGTTTAGAGAGGAATTTCTCAGCTTGGAACTTGGGCAGCTGAAGGTCCCGCCGCCAATGATAGAGCGAAGGAAACCCGGGATTCTCAATGTAATCCGGTACCAATCTGCCAATGAATAAACCTTGATGAATGTTACATGAGTTGTGTGCTTCATGCCCTGAATGGAGATTAGAGCAGTTCTTTTGTCACATTCCTGACTCACACAGCATGATGTCTTTTTTTTTCTGACAACGCTTGCAACAAAAACCACAATGGTTGGGAATCACACTGGCCTTTCTCGAGTATCACTCGTGGAATGTCTTTGAGAACAAAGGCTTGTGGAGAGGATGACACTGGCTCTCTGATGGGTCACAGGATGGCCCCGGGTTTGCTGCTTAGTTTGTGCAAAGGTTAACTGATCACTGTGGGGCTGTAGTACAGGTGCTGTTTCAGTGTGCTTTGGGTTTGGGAGGCTGCAGTCTGGCACTCCAGCCGATCGGCCTCTTTTTATTTCAAATGATCTTTTTTTGTGATCATCAAGACACTTTGCACTTGGGACACCCAAAGGCCGAGATTGTAAGTCACTGCTACTGGCTCTGGCTCCTACTAGCACCGAGCGTGAGTGGAGAATTGAGAGCTCCATCTCCAACCTGCTCCTGTGTCTAGTCAGATTCAAGCATCGGAGCCTCCCCATTCTGACCCTCCAGTGTCAACATAGAACAGCTCGAACACAGATGCAGCTTCAAGTCTCCTCTACGCTGTACCAATAACCTGCTTCCACCCCAATATCAAAAGCTCTTTACTGTTCCAGTGCAACTTGAAAAAAACATATTTAGGGTGTCATAGAGTCATTTACCGCACAGGAGGAGGCCATTCAGCCCATCGAGTCAATATTGGCACTCCACGAAGCTATGCTGTCAGTCCCACTCCCCGGCTGGATTTCCCACTGTTTGGCCTCTCGATTGAAAGTTATTCTATTGTGACCTGGGACTACTTGCTGCAAACAGTGGATGCCTGGAATAGGGAAGTCTTCCTTTTACCATTATTAACATCTCTCCCCTTCATTCAGTGTAAAGTGCTTTGGGGTGTCCTGACGTTGTGAAAAGCGCTATATAAAAGCAAGTCTCTCTTTCAGTGGGAGCTGTTCTAATAGGGCTGGGAGTCCATGACTGATTTGGGGTGTGGACTCTGGATGGAGTGAGCTTGCCTGACTAAATGACCTTTCCCTTCTCGAGAATTTCCTGCCTTCTGACAAACTTCCACATTTCTGAAGAGTGGAAAGTAACATGTGTCTGAATGTTTCAGATCTGCGGCAAGCTTTATTTACATTACAAATACCTCAGAAAGCATCCGGAATTCTGAAGTGGCAAATTTAAAAGAAACGTTATGGGGGTGGGGAAATGCATTACAATAACTGGCACAGCAGGGGTTAAGGTTCCAACCTCACCACAATTGGGCGGCTGGGTACTGGAGATGAGAGTTTAAATTGAGGCCCACTCGAAAACAGCTTTTTTTTTTGGTGTTTTGTCCAAAATTCCTCCCTCCTCCAACAACTCCCTGAAAAACAGGTTAATGTTTGTGTCACTACTGTCTGTGTGTCATTGCCTGCATAGCAACAGTCACTGCATGCCATTGCGTGAAGCGTTTGATACATTTCAATTACATGATAAAAGCAAGTATCTAGGCAGTTAATAATTTTCCACCTCAAATGTATCTTTTAATTTTATATAATGAAATCTGTTTTAAATGAATGTAACCTTTAATTCTCTCCTTCTGAAAAATAATTGTACCATTGTAAAGCACAGCAAGTATTCACCTTCAGGGATCATATTTCGGGATGTGGGTGATGCTGGTAAGGGCCAATTGTAGCTGCCTTGAGAAGGTGCTGGTGGGCCTTTGCGTGTTTGGTTGTACAGTTGAGTGCCAGACCATCTCGTTGACGTGTTAGGAATCAACCACATTTTTTTTTAGAGATACAGCACTGAAACAGGCCCTTCGGCCCACCGAGTCTGTGCCGACCAACAACCACCCATTTATACTAACCCTACAGTAATCCCATATTCCCTATCACCTCCCAACACTAGGGGCAATTTACAACAGCCAATTTACCTATCACCTGCAAATCTTTTGGATGTGGGAGGAAACCGGAGCACCCGGCGAAAACCCACGCAGGCCAGATCAAGTGGAAGCAGCAGATTCCCTGCACCGAAGGACATAAATGAACTAGTTGGGATTTTAACGACATTCTGGCAGCTTACGTGGCCATTTTTCTGGTGCCAGACCCCAAATTCACTGAGTTCGATTACACAACCAGTCCATTTAAAAGGAAACTGGTTCAGTGCATGAAGGAGAAGGAATAGAAGGTTATGCTGATAGGGTGAGATGAAGTAGGGCGGGTAGAGCATAAACACTGGCACCGATCAGTTGGGCCAAATGCTCCCTTTTCCGTATTCTAAAAATTATTGAATTCTGTGTAACCATGTGCCACGGTGGAATTTGAACTGTTGCCTCTGGGTCACTTGTGCGGTAATTAACTGCCTTACCACCAAACTGAATAATCACACTGCTAAAATAGGTTCATGGGATAGCTATGAAGTGTGAAAAATAGCATTTTACAGTGTTATCGTGACTTACAGTGGCAAACTGACTTTCTGTTGTCTCGCACCCCCTTCCCCAATAAAAACAATTTGACATAAGCTTAGTCGCCCTCATTCTCCTGCTGCAAAGGCTGGAATGTAAGGTGATGGTTTCCTAACACTTTACATTCAGTTGTACCTCTGACTATAGCCCAACATGACTCAACACCTCCAAGGAAGGAAGGAAGCCAAACCTTCCTATATCTTTTTCACTCCCGTCGTTCTATTCAGTTGCCTGATAATGAACTCATTGTTCTCCATGATGACTATTTGAAGCAGAGAAGGATATAGGTTTAGATGGAGGGAGCAGGGCAGAAAGATTAATTATAGATTGCTCTGGGACAGAGCTGGCAGAGACACAGATGGGCTGAATGGCTTCTCTCTCAGTGCTTCTTTGGTTTGCTTGTAATTTTCCACAAAAAGTATAGGCTTATTAAAAAATTAAATCCATATTATACATGAACCAAACTTAGATGCAAAATTACAGAGGGCAGTGAGTGGGCAGATTGCTCTGGTAAGTTATTTGCCTGGCACGGATAGTAACTGTTCCAAATATGAAGTAAACATGTCAGATTGCAGCCAGTTACACATGCAGAAAGTCTGGGGTCAAACACTTTAAGTGATCCAGCAACAATTGCCAGAATTCCTCACTGTTTTAGTGTTCAAGCACTGATTCCCCCCTGCCCCCCCCCCCCCCGCCCCCCCCCACTGAGCAGGCAATTTAACAACAGGCGGATGTAATTCAGTTAAAAGGTCGACATTGAGTGGAGAATCCTCAGCTGTCTTAAAGGAGGCTGTTGGAACTTGCTTCAGCAACACAGGAATCTGCCCATTGCTTTCTGAGCGCCTTGCAAAAGGAAGGCCCCACCCTCCTCTCCCAGCGTCTGGTGCTGCAACATTGTGCCACAGACCACAAGCATTGAGTAAACAGTACGGGAAGTTCATCTCGGAGAGGGGAAAAGACTAAACTTCAGCAAAATATGTTTTATCTTTAGAATAATCCCGTTTCTCTAAATGACAGCAATAAACAAGGGGGGGACTGGGGGGAATAGTGCTGAATGTGTGAATATAGAGCCTCACATGTCCTATAGAAGTAGCAGTTTTTTGTGAGATTATAGAAGTTCAAAACAAAAAGAGGAATAGTGAAAACAGGAAATGCCTTTTAAAATTTGTTTTCGAAGGTCAAGTTCCTTTTACCCGCTGTAATGCATGACATGCAAGCCAGGACTATAGCTTTGGTAACAGAGTCACTGGCTCCTGTTTACACAATCTGCAGATTTGAATCGTAAGCTTTACTGGCACATGACTTGGTTCCTTTGGATTACTCAAGACCTGGGGTGGCATGGAGCAGTGAAGAAACCAGGGGTCAGAAAAATTAAACAATTTGGTCTCCTTACTTTAGGAAGGATATACCTACCTTAGAAGGAGAGCAATGAAGGTTCACACCAGACTGATCTTGAGATGAGGGGATTGTCCAAAGAGGTCAGCTTAAGTAGATTGGGCCTCAATTCCCTGGAGTTTAGCAGAATCAGATGTGATCGCTATGAAACATATAAAATTCTAAAGGGGCTTGACAGGATAGATACTGAGAGGATGTTTCCCCTGGCTCTGGAGTCTAGAATTAGGGGTCACAGTCTCAAAATAAGGGGTCAACCATTTAGGACTAAGATGAGGTGAAATTTCTTTACTCAGAGGGTTGTGAATCTTTGGAATTCTCTGCTCCAGAGGGCTGTGGATGCTCAGTTGTTGAGTATAGTCAAATCATTGATAGATTTTTGGGTACGATGGGAACTGCGGGATAAGGGGATAGTATGGGAAGGCATAGAAGAGGTGGAAGATCAGCCATGATCTTAGTGAATGGCGGAGTGGGGTTTGAGGGGCCAAAAGGCCTCATCCTGCTCCTATTTGTTGCGTTATATTCTTAAAAGGCCCAGTCCTACCCAAGGCGAAGGATACCTCCTCTTTGACAATCACAACACTCTGAAAGCAAACATTTACTCTATTCTATTCTCCCAGGAAGCAGCACACTGACAAGCAACACCCAAAATGAGGTCATTTTTATGCTGTTAAGTTATTGAAGTTTATTTTCCCATTGTTCCTTTTCCCCACCCATAGAATCATATAACTCAGGAGGCGACCATTTAGCCCATTGTGCATGTTCTGTTTCAAGCATGTATCCAATTCTCTTTTAAAAGTTGCTATCGAATCTGCTTTTGCCTCCCTTTCAGGCAGTACATTCCTGTTGATAACTTGCCATGTAAAAACATGTCTCCTCATTTCCCTTCTGATTCCCTTCTGATGGGCGCACCATGTGTCCTAGACTAACACATCTGCAGGAAGTGTCACTGGCTGCACAAGCTTGAGCTCCAGGGTTCAGAACTCGAGCAGCGTCTGGAGTCGCTGTAGTGCATCCGCAAAGCAGAGAACTACGTGGATAGCACATTTAGGGAGGTGATCACACCACATGCAGGCAGATAGGGAATGGATGACCGTCAGGCAGTCTAAGAGAATCAGGCAGGTAGTGCAGGAGTCCCCTGAGACGATCTCGCTCGCTAATCGTTTTCTAACTTCGATATTGGTGAGTATGATGGTTCCTCAGAGGAGTGCAGTCACAGCCAATTTTGTGGCACCACAGGTGGCTCAGCTGCACAGGAAGGGAGGAAGAAGAATGGAAGAGCAGTAGTAATAGGGGATTTGTTAGTTAGGGGAACGGACAGGCCTTTCTGCAGCCAAATTTGTGACTCCAGGATGGTGTGTCGCCTCCCTGGTGTCAGGGTCAAGGATGTCATGGAGCAGCTGTGGGACTTCTGGGTAGGGTGAACAGCGAGAGGTAGTGGTCCACGTTGGTACCAACGTCATAGTTAGGAAGGGAGATGAGGTCCTGAAAGTAGATTTTAGGGAGCTAGGAAGGAGATTAAAAAGCAGGACCTCAAAAGCAGTAATCTCAGGATTACTCCCAGTCCCATGTGGTAGTGAGCAAAGGAATAGGAGAATTGAGCGATTGAACACATGACTGGAGAACTGGTGTAGGAGGGAGGGCATCAGATTTCTAAGACATTGGGACCGGTTCTGGGGCAGGTGGGACCTGTACAAGATGGACGGGTTGCATCTTAGCAGGACAGGGACAAATATCCTCGCAGGGAGATTCGCTACTGCTGTTGGGGAGGGTTTAAACTAGATTGGCAGGAGGATGGGAAACTGAGAAGAAGCTCAGATTGGAGGCAAGCAAAACTGGTAACAGGAAGTAGAAAAGTAGTAAGCGAAATTAGAAGACAGACAAAGTGAAGACAAGCATCAAATAGGATCAGAATGCAGAATAATGTTAAATAGGCAAAATTAAAGGCACTTTATCTGAAAGGATGCAGCATTCGCAACAAGGTGATGATTTGAAGGCACAAAATGAGGTAAATGGGTATGATTTAATTGCCATTACAGAGATGTGACTATAGGGTGCCTGAGATTGGGAACTGAATATCCAAAGATATTCATCATTCAGAAAGGATAGGCAAAAACCTAGCAATAACCTGCTCACTGACACTCAGTTTGGGTTCCGCCAGGGCCACTCAGCTCCTGGTCTCATTTCAGCCTTAGTCCAAACATGGACAAAAGAGCTGAACTCCAGAGGTGAGAGTGACTGCCTTTGACATCAAAGGCAGCATTTGACTTAGTATGGCATCAAGCAGCCCTAGCAAAATTGGAGTCAATGGTAATCAGGGGGAACACTCTCCACCAGTTAGAGCCATACCTAGCACAAAGGAAGATGGTTGTGGTTGTTGGAGGTCAATCATCTCAGTCCCAGGACATCACTGCAGGAATTCCTCAGGGTAATGTCCTAGGCCCAACCATCTTCAGCTGCTTCATCAATGACCTTCCGTCCATCATAAGGTCAGAAGTGGGGACGTTCGCTGATGATTGCACAATGTTCAACACCATTCGTGACTACTCTGATACTGAAGCAGCCCATATCCAGATGCAGCAAGACCTGGACAACATTCAGTCTTGATCTGATAAGTGGCGAGTAACATTCGCGCCAGGCAATAACCATCTCAAACAAGAGAGAATCTAACCGACTCCCCTCAGTGTTCAATGGCATCACCATCACTGAGTCCCCCACTATCAACATCCTGGGGGTTACCATTGACCAGAAACTGAAGTGGACCAGCTATGTAAACACTGTAGCTTCAAGAGCACGTCAGAGGCTGGAAATTCTGCAGTAAGTAACTCACCTCCTGACTCCCCATCTACAAGACACAAGTAAGAAGTGCTTTGGAATACTGTCCACTTGCCTGGATAGGTGCAGCTCAAACAATACTCAAGAAGCTCAACACCATCCAGGACAAAGCAGCCCATCGACCACCTTCAACATTCACCACCGATGGCAGCAGTGTGTACCATCTACAAGATGCATTGCAGCAACTCACCAAGACTCCTTTGACAGCACCTTCCAAACCTGTGACCTCTACCAACTAGAAGGACAAGGGCAGCAGATGCATGAGAACACCACCAACTGCAAGTTCCCCTCCAAGTCACACACCATCCTGACTTGGAACTATATCGCTGTTCTTTCACTGTCACTGGGTTAAAATCCTGGAACTCCCTTCCTAACAGCACTGTGGGTGTATCTACACCCCAAGGACTGCAGCAGTTCAAGAAGGCAGCTCAACACCACCTTCTCAAGGACAATTTGGGATAGGCAATAAATGCTGGCCTAGCCAGCGATGCCCACATCCCATGAATGAATAAAAAAGGAAAGGAGGTGGGGGTAGTGCTCTTAATAAGGGACAAGATCAGTACATTAGAGAGGGAGAATCTTAGATCAAAGGATCAAGATGTGGAATTTGTTTGGGTGGAACTAAGAAACAGCAAGGGGTGGCAAACATTGGTGGTATCGTTTATAGGCCACCAAACAGTAGTGGTAATGTTGGGCAGGGTATAAATCAGGAAATTAGAGATCCATGTAATGTGGGTAATACAGTAATAATGGGCAACTTCAATTTACATATAGACTGGGTAAACCTAATCAGCACTGATGCTCTGGAGGATGAATTCCCGGAGTGTATACGAGATGGGTTTCTAGAACAGTACGTTGAAGAACCAACTAGGGATCGGGCTATTTTAGATTTAGTGTTATGTAATGCGAAAGGGCTAATTAATAACCTTGCTATAAAGGAGCCTTTGGGAAATAGTGACCACAATATGATAGAATTTCACATTAAGTTTGAATGTGATATCGTTCATTCTGAAACCAGGGTCTTAAATCTGAACAAGGGAAACATTGAAGGAATGAGGAGCAAGTTGGCTATGATGGATTGGGAAAATACACTAAAACATTTGACAGTAGACAGGCAATGGCTAGTGTTTAAAGAAATATTACATGGCCTACAACAGATATATATTCCTCTAAGGCACAGCACCCAATGGGAAAGGTGAATTAACCATGAATAAGAAAAAAAGTTAAAGATTTCATTAGATCAAAGGAAGTGGCTTATAAGGATGGGAGAAATTTCGAACCCAGCAAAGGATGACCAAGAAACTGATAAAGAAAGGGAAACAAGAATATGAACGCAAGCTAGCGAGAAACATAAAGGCGGACTGTAAAAGCTGCTTTAGGTATGTGAAAAGGAAAAGATTAGTTCGGACAACTGTGGGCCCATTACAGGTGGAGACAGGAAAATTTATAATGGAGAACAGGGAAATGGCAGAGAAACTGAACATTTACTTTGTGTCTGCCTAAATTGAGGAAGATACAGAAAATCTCCCAGAAATACTAGGGAAGTGAGGGACTTGTGAAACTGAGGAACTAAAAGAAATTATTATTAGTAAAGAGGCAGTAGTTTGAAAAGTTAACTGAATTGAAGTTTGATAAATCCTCTGGACCAGATGAGCTACATCCCAGAGCATTGAAGGAGGTGACTATAGAGATAGTGGATGCATTGGTGGTTAACTTTCAAAATTCTATAGGTCCTGGAAAGGTTCCTGCACACTGGAAAGTAGCAAATGGAACCCCACCATTTAAGAAGGGAGGGAGAGGGAGAATGGAGAATGACAGACGTGTTAGTTTGACGTCACTAGTAGAGAAAATATTAGAATTATAAAGGATGAGATAACTAGACACTTAGAAAATAATGGTAAAATTGGGCAGAGTCAATGTGGATTTATGAAAGGGAAATCACGTTTGACAAACTTGTTGGAGTTTTTTGAGGATGTTACTTATAGCATTGATAAAGGAGAACCAGTGGATGTGGTGTATTTGGATTTTCAGAAGGCCTTTGATAAGGTCCCACACAGGAGGTTAGTTATCAAAATTGGAGCACATGGAATTGGGGGTGGGTTGAGAATTGGTTAACAGACAGAAAGCAGAGAGTAGGAATAAATGGATCATTCTCAGGATGGCAGGCTGTTACTAGTGGGGTACCGCAAGGATCAGTGCTTGGGCCACAGCTGTTCACAATCTATATAACTAATTTAGATGTGGGGGCCAATTGTAAAATTTCCAAATTTGATGAAGACACAAATCTAGTTGGGAATGTAAATTGTGAGGAAGATGCAAGGAGGCTTCAAGGGGACTTGGGCAGGCGAAGTGAATGGGCAAGAACATGTCAGATGGAATATAATGTGAATAAGTGTGAAGTGATCCACTTTGGTAGAAAAAAACAGAAAGACAGAATATTTCTTAAATGGTGAGAGGTTGGGAAATGTTGGTGTCTCAAGGGACACCAACTAAAATGTTAGCATGCAGGTGCAGCAAACAATAAAGAAGGCAAATGGTATTTTGGCCTTCATTGCAAGGGGAATTGAGTACATAAGTAAAGAAGTCTTGCTGCAATTGTGTAAAGCCTTGGTGAGACCGCACCTGGAGTATTGTGTACAATTTTGGTCTCCTCATCTAAGGAAGGATCTACTTGCCGTAGAAGGAGTGCAATGGAGGTTCAACAGACTAATCCCTGGGAGAGTGGAATTGTCTTATGAGGAGAGATTGAAGAAACTGTATTCTCTAGAGTTTCAAAGAATGAGAGGTGATCTCATTGAAACTTACAAAATTCTTACAGGGCGTGACAGAGTGGTGGATGTAGGTAGGATGTTTGTCTTGGCTGGAGAGTCTAGAACCAGGGGACATAATCTCAGAATAAGGGATAGGCCATTTATGACTAAGATGAGGAGGAATTTCTTCACTCAGAGGGTGGTGAATCTTTGGAATTTTCTACCCCAGCAGGCTGTGGAAGCTCAATCATTGAGCATGTTCAAAACAGAAATTGATAGATTTTCTAGAGACATATGACATACGGAGATAGCGCAGGAAGGTGACGTTGAGGTAGATGATCAACCATGATATAATTGAATGGCGGAGCAGGCTCGATGGGCTGAATGGCCTATTCCTGCTCCTGTGTTCCTATTTTAAATATATATCCTCTGGTTACCGATCCTCCTGCCAATGGAAAAAGTTTCCCCTTATTTTACTTTATCATAGTATTGATATTGCAGCTGTTACAAAGCAAACTGCACTGAATTTGGTACAATTGCTGTTTCAGGTGTTAACCGCCTAGGAGACAGGTATCCAAGCAACTCAGGTAGTTATTATATCATTATGTCTCTTTAGGGTGTGACAGCAACACAGTAACACATTCATGTCTAAACTTGATGGAATAGTGAAGTGATACAATAATAGTACTTTTAAGCTACATTAGTTTTATATTGCAAAACTCTATTTTTGAAAAGAGTATTTTTGCAGTTAAAAGTTATTTAATATATTGTGCACAGTTAGTGTCTGGAATTCCTTATTCATATTGTTCCTTTTTATTGTACTTTTCTGTGCTTTTCCCCAACTCTCCTCTGCTGAAGGGGGTGACTCTCTCTGGGGTACAGTCTTATTGGCGCCAACAACTCTCCAGTACATTGTCTGAGAGGCTATCCTTCACGTGTGACTCTTGACAATCAAACTGGAGGCAGCATCACTTCCAGGTCTACTCCTCAGTAATATCTGCCCAAGGACCACAGAGGCATAGAAGCAGGAGTAGGCCATTCAGTTCCTTGAGTCTGTTCCGCCATTCAATTAAATCATTGTAAATTTGTACCTCATCTCCATTCACACGCCTTTGGTCCATGTCATTTAATTAAAAAAACCTTACCTAACAAAAATCAATCTCAGTCTTGAAAATTTAAATTGACCCAACATCCACAGCCTTTTAGGGAAAGAGTTCTAGTTTGCCGCTACCCTTTGTGTGAAAATATGCCTTCTGATTTCACTCCTGAATGGCCTCTCATTTTACGATTGCCCCACAATTCTGAATCCCCTACCTGGAGAAATACTTTCTCTGTATCTACCCTATATTATGATTTTATTATTTTAAATACCTGATTAGATAACTCCTTCAATCTTTACCTGTCCTCATAATTTATCATTTTTAAGCCTGATATCATTCAGGTGAATCTGCGTGGTACCCCTCCAAGAGGAATGGAAGCAGGAGTAGGGCCCTTGAGTCTGCTCAGCCATTCAATAAGAAAATGGCTGATCTGTTCTTGGCCTCAACTCTGCTTTCCTGCCTGTTCCCTGTAACCCTCGACTCCCCTGTAGTTCAAGAATCTGTCTATCTCAACGTTGAATATATTCAATGACTCAGCCTCCACAGCTCTCTGGGGAAGAGAATTCCAAAGATTCACAACCCTCTGAAAGAAGAAATACCTCTTCATTTCTGCCTTAAATGGACAACCCCTTATTCTGAAACTATGTCCCCTAGTTCCTCCACCAGGGGAAACATCCGTTCAATATCTACCCCGTGAAGCCTCCTCAGAACCTTATGTGTTTCAATAAGATCACCTCTCATTCTTCGAAACTCCGATGAGTTTAGGTCCAACCTGATCAACCTTTCCTCATAAGACAACCTCTTCATCCTAGGAATCAACCTAGTGAACCTTCTCTGAACTGCTCCAATGCAAGTATACCCCTTCTTGAATCAGGAGCCCAAAAACTATATGCAGTACTGTGTGGTCTCATCAATGCCCTATACAGTTTTAGCAAGACTTCCCTACTTTCATGCTCCATCCCCCTTGCGATAAAGGCCAACATTCTATTTGCCTTGCTAATTACTTGCTGTACCTGCAGGCAAGCTTTGTGGTTCATGTACGATGACACCCAGATCCATCTGTACCACAGTATTCTGCAGTCTCTCTCCATTTAAATAGTTTGCTTTTCTATTCTTCCCACCAAAGTGGATAACTTCACATTTTCCCAAATTATACTTCATCTCCCAAATTTTTGCCCATTCGCTTAACCTATCTATATTGCTTTGCAGACACTTTGTGTCCTCACAACTTGCTTTTTGACCTGAAATGAGAACAGAAAGTGCCGGAAATACTCAGCAGGTCTGGCAGCATCTGTGTAGAGAGAAGAAGGGTTCTGAAGAAGGGTCACTGACCCGAAACGTTAACTCTGCTTCTCTCTCCACAGATGCTGCCAGACCTGCTGAGTATTTCCAGCATTTCTTGTTTTTATTTCAGATTTCCAGCATCCGCAGTATTTGCTTTTATTTCTGTGTAGATAGAAACAGAGTTAATGTATCATGCCTGGACTTGAAAGGTCACAGACCTGAAATGTTAACCCTGTTTCTCTTTACACAGATGCTCCCAGACCAGCTGAGTATTTCCGGCACTTACTGTTCTCATTTCAGAGTCCAGCATCCGCAGTATTTTGCTCTTGCTTTCCTACCTATCCTTGTGTCATTAGTAAATTTGGCTACAGTACACAAAGGTTAGTCCCTTCATCCAAGTCATGAATATAGACTGTAAATAGTTGAGGCCCCAGCACTGATCCCCAGTTACAGTTTACCAACCTGAAATGACCCATTTATCTCTGTTCTTGTTAATTGATCTGTTCTTGGCCTGAACTCTGCTTTCCTGTCTGTTCCCCATAACCCTCGACTCCACTATTGGGCGGCGCAGTGGTTAGCACCGCAGCCTCACAGCTCCAGCGACCTGGGTTCAATTCTGGGTACTGCCTGTATGGAGTTTGCAAGTTCTCGCTGTGTCTGCGTGGGTTTTCTCCGGGTGCTCCGGTTTCCTCCCACAAGCCAAAAAACTTGCAGGTTGGTAGGTAAATTGGCTATTATAAATTGCCCCGAGTATAGGTAGGTGGTAGGGAAATATAGGGACAGGTGGGGATGTGGTAGGAATATGGGATTAGTGTAGGATTAGTATAAATGGGTGGTTGATGGTCGGCACAGACTCGGTGGACCGAAGGGCCTGTTTCAGTGCTGTATCTCTAAACTAAACTAAACTAAACTAAACCAGTCTATCTCAGCCTTGAATATATTCAATGACTCAGCCTCCATAGCTCTTTGGGGAGGAGAATTCCAAACAGACTCTATTTCCTGTTAGTTAGCTAATCCTGTATCCATATTAATATATTACCCCCAACAACATGGGCTGGATTTTATCTTAGGCAGACGGGAATTCGCCACTGACATGAAAGTCGGTGGCGAAGCCTAGCCCAGGGATCCGTCCCGCATTTTACGGGTCCCCAGGCTTTAATTGTTCCGAGGCGGGACTTCCACCCACTTGATGGAGGAGGTCCTGCCTCAGTGAGCTGCCGGCCAATCAGCGGGCCGGCAGCTCTTAGTCCCAGCGGTGCCACCGGGAGTGGTGGCCACTGCTGGGACTGCAGCCCAGCGGACGCCAAGGAGCCTGGAGGGAAGCCAAGTTTGGGTTGCCTCACCAGGGGGATCAGTCCTTCCCTGGTTAGGCTGGAGTGGTTAGGCTTGGGGGGGAGGGGGGCGTCGGGTCCCAGGGGTGGGTTGGGAGGCGGGGGCGGCCCTCAATTGGGCACTCTGTGCCTGACTGCCATGCGCCCCCCCCGGGGCGCGGAAAGGCCGGCAGCTATCGCAGAGCGGCCTTTCACGTCCCCAGCATGCCCACTTGCCACAGGTAATATACCCGTGGAGGCGGGCGAGGGCCCTTAAGTGGCCGTTAAGTGGGAAGCGGGGTGGGTAGGCCTCCCGGCGCCTTCCGCTCAATATTACGCCACCCCCACGCCACCATCCGACCCACTGGAGCAGCGTAAAATTCAGCCTCATGAGTTCTTAAATTGTTCAGTAATCTTTTATGTGGCACCTTAGCAAATGCCTTTTGGAAATCCAAATACACCACATCTACAGGTTCCCCTTTATCCGCCCTGCTTGTTACATCTTCAAAGAACAATACGCCTCAGTGGGTCCGATCAAGGCTTCTGTAACTGAAGCATCACTTACACACTTTTTTGTTCTAACTCCCTTGAGATAAAGGCCAACTTTTTACTCGCCTTTTCAATTACATTTTGTATGAGCTTTTAGTGATCTATGCACATGGGCACCCCGGGAACACTGGGTAGTGATTCAAAACATTGGCTTTGATACAGCAACATACTGTAGGATAAAGTCACTGAGGGAGGGGGTAGAATATTGCTTTCAACCCATTTCCCCTCAGGAAAGGAACAGCAAACAAAGAAAATCTATATGTCTACCGCAAATGATGAATTTATTTAAATTTACAATTATCCCGAGTCACTGGGACATGCCAGAGCATAAAACGAACACAACATACAGAGGAAGATATAAAAGCTTCTCTTCCATTGGTTTAGTGCCATAGTAATTCAACTTTGTCCCAGCACGCACATGTTATGCAACCCACAGTAACACCAAAATGAATGTGACCAATTTACTAAGGCCAGGAACTGGAAAAGCTTCTTTTTAAAAAAAAACTGGTCCCTAGCTTTAGCGAATCTGGTAAGCTTACTCTGTGTTGCCACATGTTGAGTCAAACCCATGGACTGAGAGCCATCTGTCTCAATGAACAAATCTGATCAAAAGCAGATAGAGAGTTTCAAGCTTACACTCACTTGCAATGCTACCTGAGCACTTGGGCTGTTTGCCAAATGGTGCACAAGAAAATATCATGGCAAGATCACCTATGATATTATGGCAAGATATTATGGTGCAAGATATTCTTTTGGGCCTCCTTATCTCGAGAGACAATGGATACGCGCCTGGAGGTGGTCAGTGGTTTGTGAAGCAGCGCCTGGAGTGGCTATAAAGGCCAATTCTGGAGTGACAGGCTCTTCCACAGGTGCTGCAGAGAAATTTGTTTGTCGGGGCTGTTACACAGTTGGCTCTCCCCTTGCGCCTCTGTCTTTTTTCCTGCCAACTACTAAGTCTCTTCGACTCGCCACAATTTAGCCCTGTCTTTATGGCTGCCCGCCAGCTCTGGCGAATGCTGGCAACTGACTCCCACGACTTGTGATCAATGTCACACGATTTCATGTCACGTTTGCAGACGTCTTTATAACGGAGACATGGACGGCCGGTGGGTCTGATACCAGTGGCGAGCTCGCTGTACAATGTGTCTTTGGGGATCCTGCCATCTTCCATGCGGCTCACATGGCCAAGCCATCTCAAGCGCCGCTGACTCAGTAGTGTGTATAAGCTGGGGGTGTTGGCCGCTTCAAGGATATTATGGTGCAAGATATTATGGCAAGATCACCTATGGCTGATGTGAAAAGGTTTGGCAAACAGCCCTCAACAAGAGAGAGGCTTCAAGTGGGAAATTATGTTCACTGGCTATAAATGGATTTACTGTTAGGGACATAAGTTTCACAAACAGGAAGGAAACTCGTGTGGTAAACCTTCTAAATAACGATGACTGAATGAAAAACCAATACAACAGCTTGTTTTTTTTATTTAGCATTCCGCAAGTAGATAAGAATCTCATAGCATTTTGTAAGATGGACACTTAATGAGAAGTAAGGGAATTGGAGAAAGGGGAGAAAGATCAAGGACACAGTCAAAGTGTTAAGTTTTTATGAGGCGTTTGAAGGTAGGGAGAGAGAAGTATCAAGTTGGTTTGCAGAATCTCAGAGGACAGGAAAATGGATTGCAACCTGTATGCACCCGTTGAGGTAGACAGGACACAAACTTGGTGCTGCTTCCTGATGTAGCTGATTGTAACATTGGTCTGAGTGGGGCCAACGCTGCAGGCTGCCCGAGCACTCAGCAGGGGGCCAAGCAGCGTGCGTTGATAGCACGTGATGCAACCAGCCTGCTCCTTTTAAAGGCAATCTGTCTGTCTTAAAAGGGGAGCTGCACTCATTGGAAGGGAGCTGCTGCTGGCTGCTTTTACTAACACCGGCTGCATGTAAGAGCTGCACAAATGGAGCACAAGGGAAGAGTGGGAGGTCTTAATGGTAGGGGTTGACAGGAGGAGAGAGGTTATGTTTTCGTAGGGGCCAGGAGCCTCAGGGCAAATCCTCAGAAGGAAATGGGAGCAGGTGGCCAGGGAGGTCAATACCTGGAGCCTGGCCCCGGGGATCTGGCAGCAGTGCCATAAGAAGTTCCCTGATTTCATTTGTGAGGTCAAGGACAGTGACTGCGTCTTCAAAGGACATCTTCTACCCAGAACTCCTCTAACCTCTCAGGCTGCTTCCTGTACTTCACCAACAGCAGTCACCCATCAGCACTCCGGACTCAGACCTAACATCCAGATACTTAACCTCACCCTCACCCATTCCAATGATGCCAGCCTCACACCCAGCTTCCGCTGTTTCCACATACCTCCAGCTATTCAGCTGTGACAGGCACATGACCCAAATACAGTGCAACACAGTTAATGAAATTCTGCCCACTTTCTTGCAGGACAACATGGCTCATAGTTGCCAAGAGCAGAGCAGAACTGGCGGAGGGGGTGGTTGGGGTGGGGTGGGGGGTGCGGAATGGGGAAGGATGTCAGCTTCTCCTGAGCCCTATGGAGGAGAGGGTGCCAGCTGCGACAGAGCTCGTGTCATCTGGCACCGCTAAAACATTGAGGATGATGGTATGTTCCTGCCTTATGCCCCTTCTCATAGAAACATAGAAAATAGGAGCAGGAGTAGGCCATTCGGCCCTTCGAGCCTGCTCCGCCATTCATTATGATCACGGCTGATCATCCAACTCAGTAATCTGTTCCCGCTTTCTCCCCATACTCTTTGATCCCTTTAGACCCAAGAGCTATATCTAACTCTTCTTGAAAACATTCAATGTTTTGGCCTCAACTGCTTTCTGTGGTAGCGAATTCCACAGGCTCACCACTCTCTTGGTGAAGAAATTTCTCCTCATCTCAGTCCTGAAGGGTTTACCCCGTATCCTTAGACTATGACCCCCGGTTCTGGACTCCCCCACCATCGGGAACATGCTTCCTGCATCTACCCTGTCAAGTCCTGTTAGAATTTTATAGGTTTCTATGAGATCCCCCCTCACTCTTCTGAACTCCAGCAAATATAATCCTAACCGACTCAATCTCTCCTCATACATCAGTCCCGCCATCCCAGGAATCAGTATGGTAAACCTTCGCTGCACTTCCTCTATAGCAAGGACATCCTTCCTCAGATAAGGAGACCAAAACTGCACACAATATTCCAGGTGTGGCCTCACCAAGGCCCTGTATAATTGCAGCAAGACATCCCTGCTCCTGTACTTGAATCCTCTCGCTATGAAGGCCAACATACCATTTGCCTTTTTTACCACCTGTTGCACCTGCATGCTTACCTTCAGCGACTGATGTACGAGAACACCCAGGTCTCGTTGCATATTCCCCTCTCTCAGTTTATAGCCGTTCAGATAATAATCTGCCTTCCTGTTTTTGCTACCAAAGTGGATAACCTCACATTTATCCACATTATACTGCATCTGCCATGCATTAGCTCACAGTCAACTTCTCCAAATCACCCTAAAGCCTCTCTGCATCCTCCTCACAATTCACCCTCCCCCCAGTTTTGTGTCATCTGCAAATTTGGAGATATTACATTTAGTTCCCTCATCTAAATCATTAATATATATTGCGAATAGCTGGGGTCCTAGCACCGATCCCTGCAGTACCCCACTAGTCACTGCCTGCCATTCGGAAAAAGACCCATTTATCCCTACTGTTTGTTTCCTGTCTACCAACCAATTTTCTATCCATTGCAATACACTACCCCCAATCCCATGTGCTTTAATTTTACAAGCTAATCTCTTATGTGGGACTTTGTGGAAAGCCTTCTGAAAGTCCAAATAAACCACATCCGCTGGCTCCCCCTCATCAACTCTACTAGTTACATCCTCGAAGAATTCTAGTCGATTAGTCAAGCATGATTTCCCTTTCGTAAATCCATGCTGTCTCTACCGACTCTACCATTGTTCTCTAAGTGCTCTGCTATAAAATCTTTGATAATGGACTCTAGAATTTTTCCCACTACCGACGTCAGGCTCACTGGTCTATAATTCCCTGCTTTCTCTCTACCTCCCTTTTTAAATAGTGGGGATACGTTAGCTACCCTCCAATCTGTAGGAACTGTTCCAGAGTCTTTGAATCTTGGAAGATGACCACCAATGCATCCACTATTTCTAGGGCCACTTCCTTAAGTACTCTGGAATGCATACCATCAGGCCCTGGGGATTTATTGGCCTTCAATCCCATCAATTTCCCCAACACCATTTCCCTACTGATACTGATTTCCTTCAGCTCCTCTCTCTCACTAAGCCTTGTGTTCCCCAACATTTCTGGTATGATATTTGTGTCCTCCTTTGTGAAGACAGAACCAAAGTATGCATTTAGTTGGTCAGCCATTTCTTTATTCCCCATAATAAATTCCCCTGTTTCTGACTGTAAGAGACCTACATTTATCTTCACCAATCTTTTTCTCTTCACATACCTATAGAAACTTTTACAGTCAGTTTTTATGTTCCCCGCAAGTTTGCTCTCACATTCTATTTTCCCCTTCTTAATCAATCCCTTGGTTCTCCTTTGCTGAATTCTAAACTTCTCAACTCCCAACCCACCTTCATCCTGCTATCTGACATGATGAGCAGGCTGCAAATGGTTCGACCATGGACTTCTTGCTTTCCAACCCTCCCCCTCCCCTCCACCAGCTGCTTCACCCCAATCTTCCCCTTTCTGATTTCCTGCTTTTAGACTGCTGCCTGACAAGACATAGGAGGGAGGAAGAGCGCACTGATGAAGAGGCCCCATCATTTGATCTGAATGAGAAGCTACCAGCTCAGGTATCGGCACTGCGTGAACTTCAGAGGCTAGTACAGAATTAGGATCTGTGTGTGGTGAGTCACTGGTCACAAGTGGGCCTGAATAGAGTGGAGGTGAAGGGTCTATTCACCTTAGCACAGAGGTCAGTGACAAGGGGGCATAAATTTAAAGTGACTGGTAGAAAAATTAGAGGGGAGAGGAGAAAAAACCTATTTCACCCCGTGGGTGGTGGGGATCTGGAACTCACCGCCTGAAAGGGTAAACATAGAAGCATAGAAAATAGGAGCAGGAGTAGGCCATTCGGCCCTTCGAGCCTGCTCCGTCATTCATTATGATCATGGCTGATCATCCAACTCAGTAACCTGTTCCCGCTTTCGCCCCATACTCTTTGATCCCTTTAGACCCAAGAGCTATATCTCACTCCTTCTTGAAAACATACAATGTTTTGGCCTCAACTGCTTTCTGCGGTAGCGAATTCCACAGGCTCACCACTCTCTTGGTGAAGAAATTTCTCCTCATCTCAGTCCTGAAAGGTTTACCCCGTATCCTTAGACTATGACCCCCGGTTCTGGACTCCCCACCATCGGGAACATCCTTCCTGCATCTACCCTGTCAAGTCCTGTTAGAATTTTATAGGTTTCTATGAGATCCCCCCTCACTCTTCTGAACTCCAGCGAATATAATCCTAACCAACTCAATCTCTCCTCATACATCAGTCCCGCCATCTCAGGAATCAGTCTGGTAAACCTTCACTGCACTCCCTCTATAGCAAGAACATCCTTCCTCAGATAAGGAGACCAAAACTGCACACAATATTCCAGGTGTGGCCTCACCAAGATAATTGTAGCAAGACATCCCTGCTCCTGTACTCGAATCCTCTCACTATGAAGGCCAACATACCATTTGCCTTTTTTACCGCCTGTTGCACCTGCATGCTTACCTTCAGCGACTGGTGTACGAGAACACCCAGGTCTCGCTGCATATTCCCCTCTCTCAGTTTATAGCCATTCAGATAATAATCTGCCTTCCTGTTTTTGCTACCAAAGTGGATAACCTCACATTTATCCACATTATACTGCATCTGCCATGCATTAGCCCACTCACTCAATTTGTCCAAATCACACTGAAACCTCTCTGCATCCTCCTCACAACTCACCCTTCCATCCTGTTTTGTGTCAGTTGGGTAGTCGAGGCAGAAACCCTCAACCCATTCAAAAGGAGTCTGGATATGCACCTCAAGTGCCATAATCTGCAGGGCTATGGACCAAATGCTAGAAGGTGGAATTAGAATAGGTGAATCGTTTTTTGGCTGGCATGGACACGATAGGCCAAGTGGCCTCTTTCTGTGCCTTAAACTTTCTATGGATTTCTATGAATCCAGGCCAGGGGAAAAGGAAAGTTTGTGTAATAAAAACAAGAAATGCTGGAACCACTCAGCAGGTCTGGCAGCATCTGTTGAAAGAGAAGCAGAGTTAACGTTTCGGGTCAGCGACCCTTCATCGGAACTGGGAGGGAAATCGAAAGCAATGAAGGTGAACAAGGTAAAAGAGACAAACGAAAATCCCGTCGGAGAGAAGAGCAGAACTTCTTCAAGGTAGGCATTCCTGGAAGAGAAGTGGCAGTGAATTAAACACTGAAATAAAAGCAAAATACTGCGGATGCTGGAAATCTGAAATAAAAACAAGAAATGCTGGAATCACTCAGCAGGTCTGGCAGCATCTGTGAAAAGAGAAGCAGAGTTAACGTTTCGGGTCAGCGACCCTTCATCGGAACTGGGAAAGCTTGTGTACCCAGCTCACCAGAGTGTGGTGTCACACACGATTCCTATTATAGGATACTCAGATAAGAGCTTTGATGGTGCCACACACAGGAGAATGTTGGTGAGGATTCCGACCAAGATGCTGGGTGCATTGGTAGGTCTGTCAAATAGCCTCCTGTCACTGCCTTGCTCCAACTTTTGTAGAGGGCATTGCGCAGTTTCCCTTTTCTGCAGTCTCTGCTGCATCTCCCTAGCATTTTGGAGACCCAGAAGCACTGCAATTGCAACCCCAATACCTATTGCAGCCTTTGTGTGGAGAGGTCACCAAATCCTCTACCTTCCCTGTGAGCAACACTCCCCGCCAAATCCAGCAACTCATCACAACACCCCTAAAACACTCCACAGTTCTTCCACAAACTTTGCTATAGCAGGTTGGTCTAAATTACCTTCCATGCAAGCTGGATGCCTGCCCCTTTAAATAACCCTCTTGCAGCTGAACACACTTTCTTTAGTGAGTGATGGGCGAATGCATTCTTTGGACCTGTGTAGCCTAAGTTTGGAAGGTGTGTGTCAAAATCAACCAGAGTGGATGTTCGAAGTCATGATCTGGCCAGTTAGGAAGCTTCCAATGCATGCACACGTGAGTGCCCTTTCCAGTATGGACTCTGCATGGGCTGTTAATTGTGTGTCAAGGTGAACGGTGTTAATTGGGGTTTTAGTTGAGCATTTATAAGCAGACACTGGCTGGGACTGAGGAAGGTATTCATTGAGGAGCTGTATGTTTGTAATCCTTTTACTCGGCAAAATAATTTTGAAACTGAGTAAATATAAGCTCCAGCATTATCTTTTCATAACAAGTTTTGGAATCATAGAGAGATACAGCACTGAAACAGGCCCTTTGGCCCACCGAGTCTGTGCCGACCATCAACCACCCATTTATACTAATCCAACATTAATCCCATATTCCCTACCACGGGGCTTAACAGGGCTGTGCTGGAAGCATTGAGTGCCCTACTTGGAGGGCCTCTGCCTTCTGTAGTGGCAGTGTCAACGGTGCTCTGGAGCTGAATTTCTCAGCCAATATGATAGAACTGGAAAGAATTTCCCACGTAGGTTGCGGAGAGATTGGCAAGGAATTGAAGATGTGGATCGTGCCTTGCTGGGACATCAGCTGCCTGGCATTCCCTTCCAAAACCTCTCCACCTCTCTCTCATTTAAGATGCTCCTTGAAACCTACCTCTTTTGACCAGTCTTTTAGTCACCTGTCCCAATATCTCCTTATCTGACTCAATATCAAATTTTGTCCGCTAATGCTCCTGTGAACCTGCTTGGGACATTTTATTGTGTTAAAGGAGCTTTATAGTGTTAGCTGTTATTGCTGGATCAAAAGTGAGCCTGTGCACACACATACAAAAGGGAAAATATAAGAGGGTCTTAGCTCATTATTTTCCTCTGTCAACTTTCTCCCGAAGGTGTTGAATCCTGTTCCATTTGTTTACTTGCTCAAAAAGCCATTATTTCAGTGCCAACAATGGTAGGAAGCGTTGAGGTAGTTTGACTGCTTCTCGACACAGTTGTGCCGATCCCCTGTCCCAGCCCATGTTCACATGTGTATTCCTAGCAGGGACCACAGAACAGCAAACAGGAGTAGGCACCCTGGGTGATTTTAACCCGGGGATACCGAGGCCAATTGTAGCAACTTTGCTGCTGTCCTTGTCTGAGATTAACAAATTGAACAGTGATTGACCCTGTGATTTTCCTGGTCTGTGGATTTGACGGTGTTGACAGTTAAACTTCAGGGCAGAATGTTTTGTTACCAAAGAAACACCTGCAGGCATAAAAGACACTTCAAACATGGGAAGAGCTAATAACCATGTGAATACTACCTTTGAAGTTGAAAGGATGTGCCTAACACAGAAAAAAGGTCTACAGAGTTGGAAAATGAGCCAAGGAAATGTCGGCAAACACCAAGAACATATTCATGGCTACAGAAAGCAGTTCAAACTCCCAAGAATAACACTGCCAACACAGGAAACAGCCACCCATCACCTCACACTGGGGATTATTACTGGACTAGACACCTAAAAGATCTTAGTGAGAATCATAATTTTTCTGCTATGTTAGTTAATGATATTTCTTTGCATTTGAGATATGAACTTTGCAGAAATTGTGATGGGAAAGAAACAAACTTATACAATCTGTTGTGCTACTTGTTGACACTGTGCTAAAATAAACACAATGCATGTAGTAACTCTGTAGTCACTCATCGCATTTCTGCAATTGAGAAGCTATTTATATTTCAAAATCTCGTGCCTTGTGCACATCTATTACGCTTCTGATAAACCATTTCAAAGTATGAAAAGCATTCTCCAAAAGTAAACCAATCATTTCCTGTTTGTTTCTTCTGACCTTGCAATTAAGCACCTGCTGTCAATAATTATCCTCTAATAGGTCTCAGGTTGTGCCTTTTTTGGCCACTTCCGGATAGGGAGTATTTGAGCAGAGGTCTTAAAGAGACAGGTTCAACACAGTTCTGCCTTGGCAGCAGAACATCTCAACTGCTCCAGACGTCGCACTACCTGCGAGCAAGGCCATAGCAGATGGAGTGAGGCATTAGGGAATTGCTAGGGCTTAAAAATTTGAAGGAGGGACCATTTATGTTAGTTATGAAGGAAGATTACTGGCACTGACCAAGTGACATTCACTAACAAATGCAACAGTTGTAAAGGTAGAATTCCCATTCCTGGTCAATGGAAAAGTGCTTTTGTGGACATTGGATAAAGCGTGATTGAGTTTGCCATGAATTTATACTTGAGTGAGGTATTGGAGAACTGTGGATATTTATGGAGTTGTTGCCTTCAGGGCAAGAGGGGAGAAATTGGGAAATACAAACACTGAATTAGATAAGAACACTAAGCAGTTAGTTCTCATAAACTGGCGGCATGCAGGTGGTAGTAACTCCAAAGTCAATTGGCTGAATTCAATGAGGCTGGCAGCAGGCAAGACACAGATTTTGTTGGGTCCTGCTGGCCACCAGCTTTGGTAAATCCAGCAAACTTCCTTTGAGTTTGCCGCCAGCTTAGGAGACTCATGCATTGGGAGCTGGTGGCATTAGCACGCCATGAAACACAATACAAAAGCAGCTGTAGTTAACTCTAAATTGCTGTAAGCTACTTGCCACATCAGAAATGCTTCTCAAGTCTCTGAAATGAGTACGTGTTGATTACACTGTGATTAAATGCAGAACCCTCTGCTACTCTACATACTGTTATACTTTAAACATGAAACTGTGATCAGCTACAATTAAACTGTTATACTAGTGCCAAGTGATCTGTTTAAAGACATCTCAAGTTGCTTTGTTTTCAAACTCCAGGTCTGTTTTTTCTCTTCACTGCACGGTGCACAATTTGATGCAAAAAGCTGGCTCAATATTATACACATCAATATACCATGTTTCTGTCTTTTATTTCTTGCCTCCTGCTCATCTGAGTAAAGAATTACATTTATACAACATTTTCATGTCTTCTGTATGTCACAAAATGCTTCACAACTAACGAATTACCTTTGAGTGTAGTCATTGTTTTTAGGCAGATGCAGCAGCCAATCTGTGCCTAGCAAGGTCCCACCAAGGGCAATGAGATGAACAAACAGTTAATTTATTTTTGATGCAATTGAGGGATGAATGTTGGACAGGTGACCAAAAGAATTCCCTGCTTTTCAATAAAGTGCATGGGATCTTTTACATCCACCTGAATAGGCAGACTGAGCCTCAGTTTAATGTCTCATCTAAAATGCTGTGAGATAGGGGAGAGTGAAGCTGTTGAGGGATTTGAAGATGATAAGGAGTTCAAACTTCATATGTTGGGGAACAGGGAGCCACTGTGAGACAAAGAGGATGGGAGTGATAAGCAAACGGAACTTAGTGTGGGACATGATATGTGCTGTTTAGACATATTGTCACAGCAAAGATAACAACTTCAGGTCTTGACTATGTCCCCTATTTTCCTCAAATAAAAACAGAAAATGCTGGAAATACTCAGCAGGTCTGGCAGCATCTTTGGAGAGAGAAGCAGAGTTAACGTTTCAGGTCTGTGACCTTTCATCAGAACTGACAAAGGTTAGAAATGTACTAGATTTTAAGCAAGTGAAGCGGGGGTGAGAGGGGAGGGGGAAGAGAACAAAAGGGAAGGTGTGTGATAGGCAGAGGGCAGGAGAGGTTAACTGCCAAGGAGGTCATTAGGCCAAGGCAAAGGGAGTGTGCTAATAGTATGATGAAAGACAAAGCATTGGTGCAGAGACAGTGTTAATGACAGAATAATGAATAGCTCTGTCCAAAAGCACAAACATGAAAAAACAAATTTAAGGCAGGCATATGGTAAAAAAAAATGATAAAACAAAATAAAATAAAATAATAAAATGGGCCCCTATTTTTCCTGCCAGTTTCTGCCAATTTAGGGAGAGAGATGAGGGCCTCTTAAAAGTGACATTAACTGGGGAGCCTGACTGCACCTTGTGCAGTGCCAGGGGAATTCTGGTTCTAGTAATAGGGTGAATATCAGTGGGTTATAGGATTACTACTAGTTACAGGTAGGATATTGGGGCATTACACCTATTATTACCAGTTACATATTGACTATGAGTGAGTTGTATTAAAGTTAGTTACAAAAGGAAACTGAGTGTTACCATTATTAGTATGTTACTGGTGCGATTTCAGTGAGGTACTGTTGGAATCAAAGTGCCTCCCCAAAGCTAGTTTCCTCCCTGTGAATCCGCCCCCATTCGGTTTCTCATCTTCCTCACCTTCGCCAGCTTGTGGGTAGTCTCCTGGTTCTTGGAACTTTTTGTATAAAAGTTGCTGGCATAAAACTACAAAGATAATCAACTACAGTGGACTTCATCTTTATAAGGTAAATGCAATGACATTTGTGTGTGTCACATGATCAGACATCATCTGATCAGATGTCCTGTAATCAAACCTGGAATACCTCCAGTCACAGTTAGCAACTCTATGCAATGACCATGCACAATCTAAAGACCCTTTTAATCTCCCGAGTGATGGTTCTAGTGTGGGCTTCTTAGATTGTTGTTGGAAAACTTGTGGGAAGAGCATAAAGGATTAAAGCAGAAACTGGATCATCATAAAGACTGGAACTTGGCTGTTTATAGAACAGAATCTTTAATCATAATAAACCTGGTGGCAACATGATGATCCTGCCAAGATTTTTGGTAATGAATATTACATTAGGCAGTCACAATAGCGAGATGTCTATGTAAACCAGATTTTATAAGCACGTCATTATTACAAATGTAGAACCATTTTGTATCATCAAAAAATGTGCTTCTATCCTTGTGCTGTCTTGGTTGATATATACAGTGGGTTAAGTTTGACATGCATTTGCGTTTGGTCCAGACAACTCCATTTATAATGAGCTATTTAGAAATTTCTTAAGTGTAAACCACACATTAAAAGGAAGGCAGCTAAGAGGAAGGGAGGAAAGAGCAAAATTTCTGAAATAAAAGTCGATTTGTTTCCCCCACCTGCTTCTGTATTTCAGGATGGGACACATTAAAGTTTTCAATGACTTTTCAAACCATGATTCTGCCTTATCAGAGATGAGTCACATAGATTTGAACAAGCCCTTGTCACACAGAAAACAAATTATCAGGAGTATTATCCTATTCTTTTCCTTCCTCTTCCCAACTTTTAAATACACCATTCTGCTTTTGTTGTGATTTATACTGTCGCCCGAGGCCAGGTCAAGCTGGTCGCAGACACTCATCAATCTGCAGACTGACAGTGGATCTGAGTAGAAAACGGCGACATTGTCCATGTATAATGATGTATTGACCTGAGCACCTCTATTGCTTAGGATTATCACCCCACTAATGCCCATATCCTTCCTGATGAACTTGGCAAAAGACACGAATCAACAAATTAAATGAAATTTAGAGTGGCGCAGTGATTAGCACCGCAGCCTCACAGCTCCAGTGACCCGGGTTTGGTTCTGGGTACTGCCTGTGTGGAGTTTGCAAGTTCTCCCTGTGACTGTGTGGGTTTCCGCTGGGGGCTCTGGTTTCCTCCCACAGCCAAAGACTTGCAGGTTGATAGGTAAGTTGGTCATTGTAAAATGCCCCTAGTGTAGGTAGGTGGTAGGAGAATGGTGGGGATGTGGTAGGGAATATGGGATTAATGTAGGATTAGTATAAATGGGTGGTTGTTGGTCGGCACAGACTCGGTGGGCCGAAGGGCCTCTATCTCTCTATGACTCTATAACACACAAACAAGACAGAGGAGAAAGAACAGCCTTGCCTGATTCCAGATTTGATCGGAAAGTTTTCTGATTCCAATTTACTGATTAAATCTGTGCTACCTGATGTCTGTGTAGAGCAGCTGGATCCAATTGCAAATACACTCCCCAAACCCTACTTTCATCATGTACGTGTGCGATTTTGTATCAAAGGCCTGCTCCTGGTCCACTCTGATTAAGCTGGTGTCCACCTTCCTCTCCTGTACACAGGTGATCATATCCCTCAGAGATTATCCTACCGGGTTCAGCACAGGCCTGATCTGAGTGGATCATTGGCCCCAGAGCAGACTTGACCCAATTGGCAATGACTTTGGATGGAAATTTGTAGTCCACGTTAAGCAAAGAAACTTCTGATCTCTTCTTTCTCCCTTTCTGCTCGTAGGTGAGGGTGTCGATCCCTTTCTTTGTAAATTTTGATATGTTGCCGACCAGAAGCATAAGCTTGTACATTTCCAGCAGGTCTGGGCCAAACCAGTTCCATAGAGTCGAAAACAACTCAACTGGTAAACTGTTGCTCCCAGGAGTTTTAATCTCAAAGGATCAGACAACCTTTGTCAGCTCATCCAGTGTTCACAGGTATTCCAGACTCTCCCGCTGGCTGTTGTCAAAAACTTCTGAGATAGAGGACAAGAAGGGATTGGTGGCCGTGCTGTCTGTGGGCTTCATACTGCACAGCCTGGCATAAAAGAATTTTCTAATTCTTGTAAACTAGCTGCGAGGACATCAGCGATCCGTCTTCTTCCTTCAGGCTGCTGATCACAAAGCTCTCTTTGTGTACCTTTTGGAAGAAGATAAGCAAGCATGTCTCATCCTGCTTCAAGGATGAAATTATAATCCAAGCAATGGGAAGTAAAAAAATGAAATTCTACATGTTTTTAAAGTCTAAGCTGGGCATTACATAATACTTTTTAATTTGTGGTGTCCTGTGCTTTGAGCAATAGCCCTTCACTACAACAACAACTTGTATTTAACACAATAAAACATTCCAAGGTGCTTCACACGAGTGTTCAATTGTGTGAGTAAAGACATGGGCAGCAGAGTTTCGGACAACCTCAAGTTTATGGAGGGTAGAATGTGGGAGTCCAGCCAGGAGTGCATTGAAATAGTCAAGTCTAGAAGTAACAAAGGCATGGATAAGGATGACCTAGGATGGTTAACAATTAAGTAACAGGCAGCCATTTTCATAGGAATATGACGAGGCCATTCAGCTTCTCGAAACTGCTCCACCACTATTCTATTAGAGCAAAGCTGATCTGTACCTCAACTCCATTTAACCAGCTTTGATTCATTACATAACAAAAATCTATCAATCTCAGTCTTGAAAATTTTAATTGACCCAGTCTCCACAGAGAGAGTTCCAGATTGCCGCTACTCTTTGTATGAAAAAGTGTTTCCTGATTTCGCTTCTGAATGGCCGAACTGTAATTTTAAGATTATGCTCCCTTCTGCTGGATTCCCCCACCAAAGGAAATAGTCACTCTGTATCCACCCAACCAGATCATTCATCTGCTCTTTTAAACATGTCAATTAGACCGCTCCTCAACCATCTACACTCAAACGAATAAGAAGCCAAGTTTATGCAACCGGTCCTCATAAATTTAACCTTCAAACTATACTTTGTGAACCTCTTCTATTTTGAACTGGGCTGGTAGTGGAGTGGCACTTGGATGAATGCCACCAAATACAAGTCACCCCACCCAGACAAGAACACCAATAATAGACAATAAACAGCATACCCAAACTAATAAAAATAAAAATATTGCAGATACTGGAAATCTGAATCAAAAACATGAAAAGATGAAGGCACACATCAGATCACTGCCTGTGAAGAGACCAGACATGTCTGTCCAGCTATTATTCATTAGTTTTGTAGAAGGGTCCTATTCGGGAACTTAGAATCATACAATACAGGAAGAGGCCATTTGGCCCATTGTGTCTAGGCTGACTCTTTGAAAGAGCATCCAAATAGTCCAGTCCCCTGCTTATTCCCCATAATGTTGCATTTTTTTCAAGTAGATATCTAATTGCCTTTTGAAAGTTGCTATTGATTTTGCTTCCACAACCCTTTCAGGCAGTGCATTCCAGATCAGAACTCTGAGTAAAAAAAATTCTTAACTCCCCGCTGGCTCTTATGCCAATTATCTTAAATCTTAAAATGTTTCTGCTGATTACTGACCCCTTCTGCCACTAGAAACAAGTTTGTCTCCATATACTCTATCAAAGCTGCATATAATTTTGAACATCTCAGTTAAATCTCCTCTGAATCTTCTCTGCTGAAAAATCAATCCATAATACAGAAACACATTAGACTTATAAACTGGGCATTTAAGAGTCACATTAACTTTAACATAGATAAATGTGATGTCATGCACTTTGGAAGGTAAAATAGAAATCTTCTACACCAGAAAATAAGAAGCTGAATGGGGTAAAAGAGCAAACTGAGCTAGGGATACAGGAGAACAAATTATTAAAAGCAGCACTGCAGGTCATAAAGCAATTAAAACTGCAAACAAAGCACTGGTATTTATTTCTAGGGGTATAGAATTCTAAAGTACTTAAGTTATGTTAAACTTGTGGTCAGGCCATACTGAAGTGTACTGTACACAGTTCTGTTGTTATGACCAGGTGAGATATGGGTCTAGGGGTCCCTCTCAGCCTTTGCCTGGTCTAACCATAACAGGGTTTAATTTTAAAAACACCGTGTTTTTAGCTCCCCCCAGTGAATCCTTGTTCACTGCTTTCCAATTGTAAGGCAAATAAATCATACAGGTTTTCTTAGATTTAAACAAAAAGGGTGGAAGTTTATTAATCTTAAATTCTAATTTGGTTAACAACTACGAGTACACGTCGCGACCATGCTAGCATGCATACGCGATAGTGTAGTGCTGTAGTGTTGTAGTGTGTAGTGCTGTCTCCCACCCCGACAAGATGTGGATCATCATTGCCCAGCCCAATCTCTGTTAATTGAATCCGTGAGCAATTCTTTTGTCTCTCCAAGCACAGTCTCTTCGTATGCAAATGTCCTCCAGCCAAGTGTCTGGTGATCTCTTGTAACACAAGTAATTTCTTTACTCCAGCAACAGTTTAAAATTAATGTTCATATGACAAAATTAATATGCCTCATTCTTGGCAGTTGGGGGTCTTCATGACGCTATACCATCAAAAAAAACCACAGAAGCACTAGAGAAAGGGCACAAAAGATCTACAAAGATGGTACCTGAACTGAGAGATTACAGCTATCAGGAAATACTGAACAGGTTGAGGCTTTCTTCTTCAGAAAATCTTGAAGTTTTTAAAATTATGAATGGGTTGGGCAGGGTTGACATCAAACATTTCCACTTGTGAGAATCCAAAACTAGGAGTCATAAATAGAAGATTGGTATTAATAAATCCAATGTGGAAATAAGAAACGTCTTTACTCAGAATGGTAGGAATGTGGAATGCACTACCACAGGAAGTGGTTGAAGAAAATAGCTTAGATATTTTCAAAAGGAACTGAGACAAGTACATGAGAGAAAAGGGAATAGAAAGATATGTTGAAAGGCTGTAATGAGGTAGATGGAATAGAAGGGGAACTGTGTGGAGCCAAGGCCTTGACATCTTTTCTAAAGTGTGATGTGCAGAATTGGACACAATGGTCTAACAAATGATTTATAAAAGATTTATTAATAACTTCCTTGCTTTTGTATTCTGTACTTCTATTTATAAAACCAAGGATGCCATATACTTTAAAAAAAGATACAACTTTACCAACTTGGTCTGCCACTTTCGAAGTTGTCTTGATTTGCTCCAAACTTGTTTTGCAAAATGACAGTTTTATTCTTAGCATGAATGAGGCAAACATGTCTTTACACTGATCTCCCTCCTCAGCCTTGATGGAGACTGGAAGAAATGACAACAGGAATAGGGTATGGAGCAGAGTTACTTGAGTAGTAATCTAGTAGCCTGGCCAAATCGTCTGGAGATATGAGTTCAAATCCTACCACAGCAGCTGAAGAATTTAAATTCAGTTAATTAAATAAATCTGGAATTAAAAAGTATCAGTAATTATGACCATGTAATTAGTGGGTTATTGTTTAAAGACCTATCTGGTTCAACAATGCCTTTTAGTGAAGGAAACCTGCTGTCCTTAACTGGTCTGGCTTCAATGTGACTCCAGACTTACACCAAAGTAAAAGCAAAATACTGCGGATGCTGGAAATCTGAAATAAAAACAAGAAATGCTGCAAATACTCAGCAGGTCTGGCAGCATCTGTGGAGAGAGAAGCAGAGTTAACGTTTCAGGTCAGTGACCCTTCTTCAGAACTGGCAAATATTAGAAATGTGAAAGGTTTTAAGCAGGGGGCGGGGAAAGAGATAACAAAGGAGAAGGTGTAGATAGGACAAGGTCACAGAGAATAACTGACCAGAAGGTCATGGAGCAAAGGCAAATAATATGTTAATTGTGTGTTGAAAGACAAAGCATTAGTACAGATAGGCTGTTAACAGACTGAAAACTGAACAGCCGCAAGTACAAACATGAAAAAAGTGGGTAAGCAAACTGAACAAACTAAGTTGAAATAAAATAAAATAAACACACAAAAAAAGAAAAAATAACTAAAAATAAAAGTAAAATGGGGGGCCCGTCATGCTCTGAAATTATTGAACTCAATGTTCAGTCCAGCAGGCTGTAGTGTGCCTAATCGGTAAATGAGATGCTGTTCCTTGAGCTTGCGTTGATGTTCACTGGAACACTGCAGCAATCCCAAGACAGAGATGTGAGCATGAGAGCAGGGAGGAGTGTTGAAATGGCAAGCAAACGGAAGCTCGGGGTCATGCTTTCGGACTGAGCGGCGGTGTTCCGCAAAGCTGTCACCCAGTCTGCGCTTGGTCTCCCCAATGTAGAGGAGACCACATTGTGAGCAGCAAATACAGTATACTACATTGAAAGAAGTACAAGTAAATCACTGCTTCACCTGAAAAGAGTGTTTGGGGCCTGGGATAGTGAGGAGAGAGGAGGTAAATGGGCAGGTATTACATCTCCTGCGATTGCAGGGGAAGATGCCGTGGGTTGGGGACGAGTTGGTGGGGGTAATGGAGGAGTGGACCAGGGTGTCGTGGAGGGAACGATCCCTTCAGAATGTGACAGGGGAAGGGAGGGGAAGATGCGTTTGGTAGTGGCATCACGCTGGAGGTGGCAGAAATGGCAGAGGATGATCCTTTGAATACGGAAGCTGATGGGATGGAAAGTGAGGACAAGGGGAACCCTGTCGCGGTTCTGGGAGGGAGGGGAAGGGGTGAGCGTAGAGATGTGGGAAATGGGCTGGACACGGTTGAGAGCCCTGTCAACCACAGTGGGTGGGAATCCTCGGTTGAGGAAAAATGAAGACATAGAAGCGCTGTCATGGAAGGTAGCACCATCAGAGCAGATGCGTCGGAGACGGAGAAACTGGGAGAATGGAATAGAGTCCTTATAGGAAGCAGGGTGTGAAGATGTGTAGTCGAGGTAGCTGTGGGAGTCGGTGGGCTTATAATGGATATTAGTAGACAGCTTATCCCCAGAGATGGAGACAGAAAAGTCGAGGAAGGGAAGGGAAGTGTCAGAGATGGACCATGTAAAGGTGAGAAGGGTGGAAATTAGAAGCAAAGTTGATAAAGTTTTCCAGTTCGGGGTGGGAGCAGGAAACGGCACCGATATAGTCATCAATGTACCGGAAAAAGAGTTGGGGGAGGGGGCCTGAGTAGGACTGGAACAAGGAATGTTCGACATATCTCACAAAAAGACAGGCATAACTAGGACCCATGCAGGTACCCATAGCAACACCTTCTACTTGAAGGAAGTGAGTGGAGTTGAAGGAGAAGTTGACCAAACAAGTACACCAAAGTAGTTGACTCTCTAGCACAGAATGGCCTCCTTCTGTGCTGTAACCATTCTGTGTCAGCTGTGGCTCAGTGAGTAGCACTCCTGCCTCTCAATCATAAGGTTCCCATTCTAAGGTTTGACCACAAAAATCAAGGCTGGCTGTTCAGTACTGCACTGTCAGAGGTGCTGTCTTTTGGATGAGATGTTAAACCAAGGTCCCATCTGCTTGCTCGTGTGGTTGTAAAAGATCCCATGGTACTGTTTCCAAGAAGAGCAAGGGCGTTATGCTGATGTCCTGGCCAACATTTATCTCTCAATCAACATGGCAAAAACAGATTTTTCCAGTCATCAACACATTACTGTCTGTGGGAGCTTGCTGTGCGCATACTGGCTGCAGGTTTCCTGCATTACAACAGTGACAACACTTCAAAAAAGTATTTCGTTGGCTGCGCGCTTTGAGGCACCTGGTGCTCGTGAAAGGCGCTATATAAATGCAAGTTTCCCTTTTGCCGATTGAGCGCCGAATTTAAGCGCAAACTGGGGACGGGCTCGAACTGCAACTCCCGCCGTCCTTGAGGCGGCGAGGCGTGGGTGTGGAGTAGCGCGCAGGCGCGGAGTGGGGGGGGAAGGGCGTTGGGGCGAGTAACGCGCAGGCGCGGAGGGGGGTGGTTAATGCCCAGGCGCTCCGCCCCCCATCGAGAGCAAGACCGTTTTTATTTGAGTTGTGAGCGAGCGAGCGAGACGGCGGAAGTAGGGGGGGGGGCTCAAGAAGCGGAGCGCAGGCGAGGCGAGCAGGCAGACGGAGAGCGGGCGGCTACGGAGAAGCCTAGTGTCTCCCACTCTCTCCGCCCAAACACACATTGCATAAGGCGACGGGCAACGGACATTTTTTTTTTAAACCAAAAGTGGGAGATAGGATTTTGACTCGAAGCTGCTGATTTTTTTTTTTAATTGTTATTGCCGGGAGTGGGTGGGTTGGTTGTCGAGTCAACGGCCGATCCTGAGTCAACGCGCCGCTGTGACTTTGCCGGTTGCCGAACTCCGCTCGCCCGGACATGGTCGACTATCACGAATCGAACTCGCAGTTCCAGCAGTCCAACCACGGGGACTACATGCAGCCCGAGGAGGACTGGGACCGCGACTTGTTGTTGGACCCAGCCTGGGAGCGACAACAACGGAAGGTAAAACAAAAAAAACCTGGCGAAGGCGTTCGGTAGGCGGAGGAGGGGAGGTAGGGCCATGGTTGGTTGGGGGTGGGTGGGGGGGGGGGGGATCTCTTCTATGTGCAAAGCAAGGCATTGAATTGTACAAAGCCCTACAGCTGGAAAAATGTCCCCCACCCCGCCCCTTTTCAAAGCAGAAAACTCTGAGCTGTGCAGTCAGCAGCGTTTTCTTGTAAACGTCACCAGTTCTCTTTACAACACAACGAATTTCTGCAACTCCATTAATTCTAGGTGTATGTAGGCGCGTACTTTAGGTATGTGACACGCCTGTTAACTTGGAGGCCTGAAATAATTGAGAATTTTGGTTGTATTGTAACGGTTCAGTTTATAGAAATGACAGACTGGATTTAAAAAAAAAACTAGACCGTCTCTAATTTATTTTACGACTCTTTTTATGCTGCTGGATAACGGAACCAACAGACTAAATATGTAAAAGACCAGTGAGTTGCATTATACTTAAAATGCTGAATGTTTTTAGTGATTCAGCAGTGCAAGGAGTTTGAAGGTGAGCAACAAAAGAGAAATTTACAGAGCTATGGGGGAGTGGGACTAGCTGACTCGCTCTTGTAACGAGATGGCACGGACATGGTGGGCCAAATGGCCGCCTTCTGTGCTGTAACTATTCTATGATTCTAGATACTCCGGTCTGCAAAGTGGCAAATTTGCAGTACTGAACATTGACTAAGTAGCCACGTTTCTTAAATAGTATTTTCACCTCTGAAGGCACTGATTATGGCTGGTATACAGAATGCCAGCAGTCCTGTGTCACGTCAAAGTGGCCATGGTTATTTGTAAGCCGGGATAGTGTGGTGGTAAGCAATTTACATAAGAGCTAGGAGCTGAAGTATGCAATTCAGCCCTTCGAGCTTGCATCATGGTTGGCCTCATCTCGGCCTCAACTCCACTTTCCTGCCCATTCTCTTCCATAACTCTTCAACCCATTACTAATTAAAAATCTGTCTATCTCCTCAAATTTACTCAACGTCGCCGCATCCACTGCACTCTGGGATAGTGAATTCCACAGACTCATGACCCTTTGAGAGAAGTAATTTCTCCATCTTTGTTTTAAATCTGCTACGCTTTATCCTAAAACTATGACCCCTCAACTATTCCTGTTCGACCATAGGAAACATCAGAACCCCACTTGCTTTTACTCAATTTTCTGCATTTGTGCAATTTCCAGTAACAGTCACTAACAGTTTTTATTTATATAGTGCATTTAGTGTAATAAAATATCCTAAGGTACTTCACAGGACTGTTATAAAGCTAAATTTGACATTGTTTAAAGGTGATATTAGGGCAGATGGCCAGAAGCTTGGTCAGAAGTAAGTTTTAAAAACTGTCTTAAAGGAGGAAAGCAAGGTGGAGCGGTTTAGGAAGGAAATTCTAGAGTTTAGGACACAGGCAACTGAAGGCACGGTTACTAGTGGTGGAATGATTAAAATCGGGGATGCTTAAGAGGCTAGAATTGGAGGAGCACTGACATATCTCAAAGTTGAGGGACATTGATCGGTTAGATAGGAAGAGACTTTTTCCCTTAGTGGAGGGGTCAATAACCAGGGGGCAAAGATTTAATGTAAGGGGCAGGAGGTTTAGAGGGGATTTGAGGAAAAATATTTTCACCTAGAGGGTGGTTGGAATCTGGGACGCACTGCCTGAAGTGGTGGTAGAGGCAGGAACCCTCACAACATTTAAGAAGTATTTAGATGAGCACTTGAAACGCCATAGCATACAAGGCTACAGGCCAAGTGCTGGAAAATGGGACTAGAATAGTTAGGTGCTTGATGGCCGGCACAGACATGATGGGCCGAAAGGCCTGTTTCTGTGCTGTATGACTCTGACTATCTGCACGGTTGTGGGAATATGGAGAGATGTGGAGAGGCAAGGCCATGGAAGGATTTGAAAACAAGGATGAGAATTTTAAAATCAAGGCATTGCTTAACCAGGAGTTGATGTAGGTCAGTGAGCACAGGGGTGATGGGTGAATGGGCCTTGCGAGTTAGAACAGGGGCAGTGGAGTTTTGGATGACAAGCTTACGGAGGATAGAATGAGAAGTTGTCTAGGTGTGCATTGAAATCCAGTCAAGAGGTAATGAAGGCATGAAGAAGTTTTCAGTGGTGGAGTCATGTGATATCACAGATTGCGTGGTCTTCGTGATGGTGTGGATATGTGGTTGGGAGCTCATTTATTTAGAGATACAGCACTGAAACGGGCCCTTCGGCCCACCGAGTCTGTGCCTACCAACAACCACCCATTTATCCTAGCCCTACAGTAATCCATATTCCCGACCACCGACCTACACTAGGGGCAATTTCCAATGGCCAATTTACCTATCACCTGCAAGTCTTTGGCTGTGGGAGGAAACTGGAGCACCCGGCGAAAACCCACACGGTCGCAGGGAGAACTTGCAAACTCCGCACAGGCAGCACCCAGAATTGAACCCGGGTCCCTGGAGCAGTGAGGCTGCGGTGCTAGCCACTGTGCCGCCCAACCACTGCGCTGCCCATCTTGGGTTCAGATATGACATTCAGGCTGTGAACAAGGAATTCTGGTCGGTTTACTCTCCTCAGCTCAGGAGCATAGATGCCAGTTGTAAAACTAATGCCACTGAGGACAGCTAATTTAGTACAGGGTTGGGGATAGAACTTTAGACCCTCACATCTGTGCAGATTAGCAACTTGGTAAGCCATTGGGGAAGCTGTAAAATCTTCAAAAGTAGATGCAGACTTGACTGCACTGTTGGGGGAAAGAAGTATTTTGTATATTAATTCTAGCTTTAAAATGTGTCCCTAATAAATAAGTGGGAATTTTTTCCTAAATTGTTTTGACTTTTGTGTTTTTTGAGGACAGTTGAGTCAAAATCTAACTTCTGTTAGGCTGTAGAGGGAGCATAAATTATAGACCTATTAATAAAGTATACCATTCTGTTTTCCCACTCTGAAGTAAGATCTGACAGAATCTCTGGCCCACGATTTTATGGGCACTGAACTGCTGTTGGTATCCATTTATCTCTTAATGGTGAATGTTTTTAGAGGAGCAGTGACATTAAATATGAATGGGGGAGAATGTCATGGAGAGCTTGAGTGCTGTAGCAGTTCTGCATTTTTAAATTCAGAAGGGCCTTGTGTGTATTAAATCTATCCTAGATAGGCTTTGCCACGGACTGATTGACATTTGCCAGCATAAGTGATCAGTATTCTTCCAGTAAGTTAGCTATTTCAGCTTCTGCTGTTCCAGCTGTTTGCAAGGTGCTGGTGTCTGCACTTTTTTTTACATGAGCCATTCAAATTTAGTCCATTTGTGAGAAAACTATATAAATGGGGCAATTTAGCTGTTTTTGACATTGTGGATTTAGAATTCTGAATCTTGGTTCTGCTGTTTTCTAACTATGCAAATTGGTTTGCAACTGTTCAAGTTGGTATGAAAACAGGCTGTGCAAAACCTGATTTAAAAATAAAAATATTTTGAGGGATGTGGGTGTTGCTGGTTATACCAGCATTTATTACCTTTGAGAAGGTGCTGGTGAGCTGCCGCCTTGAACCGCTGCAGTCCTTGGAATGTAGGTACACCAACAGTGCTGTTAAGGGATTCCAGGATTTTAACCTAGCGATCGTTCTGAGCCAGGATGGTGTGTGGCTTGGAGGGGAACTTGCAGGTGGTCCTGTGCATCTGCTGCCTTTGGCCTTCTAGGTGATAGTGGTTGTGGCTTTGGAAGGTGCTGTTGCAGGAGCCTTGGTGAGTTGCTGCAGTGCATCTTGTAGATGGTACACGCTGCTGCCATTGAGCATTGGTGGTGGAGGGAGTGAATGTTGAAGGTGGTGGATGGGGTGCTAGTGAAGTGGGCTGCTTTGTCTTGGATGGTGTTGAGCTTCTTTAAGTGTTGTTGGAGTTGCACCCACCCAAGCAAGTGGAGAGTATTCCATCACACTCCTGACTTGTGCCTTGTAGATGGTGGACAGGCATTGGGGAGTCAGGAGGTGAGTCACTCGCTGTAGAATTCCCCAGCTCTTGTAGCCACAACATTTATGTGGTTGGTCCAGTTCAGTTTGTGGTCAATGGTAACCCCCAGGATGTTGATAGTGGAGGATTCAGCGATGGTAAAGCCATTGAACGTCAAGGGGAAATGCTGAGATGGTCATTGCCCACCACTTGTGTGGCGCAAATGTTACTTGCCACACATCAGCCCAAGCGTGAATGTTGTCCAGGTCTTGCTGCATATGGACACAGGCTGCTTCAGTATCTGAGGCGTCGTGAATATGCAATCTTCAGCACCAATCATCAGCGAACATCCCTGCTTCTGACCTCGAGATGAAGGGAAGGTCATTGATTAAGCAGCGGAAGTTGGTTGGGTCTGGGACACTACCTTGAGGATCTCCTGCAGTGATGTCCTGGGGCTGAGGTGATTGGCCCTGGCAGAACCCAAACTGAGCGCCAGTGAGCAGGTTATTGCTGAACAAGTGCAGCTTGATAGCACTGTCGATGACACACCTTCCATTACTTTGCTGATTGGGAGTAGACCGATAGGGTGGTAATTGGCCGGGTCGGATTTGACCTTTTTGTGCACAGGACCTACCTAGGCAATTTGCACATTGCCAGGACGATGCCAGTGTTGTGGCTGTACTGGAACAGCTTGGATCGGGGCATGGCTTGTTCCAGAGCACAAATCTTCAGTACTATAGCTGGAATGTTGTCAGGGCCCATAGCCTTTGCAGTATCTAGTGCCTTCAGCTGTTTCTTGATCACGTGGAGTGAATTGGATTGGCTGAAGACTGGCATCTCTGTTGCTGGACCTTGAGACTGAGATGGATCATCCAATCTGCATTTCTGGCTGAAGATGGATGCAAGTGCTTCAGCCTTGTCTTTTGCACTGATGTGCTGGGCTCCCCCCATTGATGAGGATGGGGATGTTTGTGGAGTCTCTTCCTTCTGTCAGTTGTTTAATTGTCCACCACCATTTGTGACTGGATGTGGCAGGACTGCAGAGCTTAGATCTGACCCGTTGGTTGTGGGATTGCTTAGCCTTGTCTATTGCATGCTGCTTCCACTGTTTGGCATGCAAGTAGTCCTGTATTGTAGCTTCACCAGGTTGACGGCTTGTTTTAGGTGTGTGTGGTGCTCCTCCTGGCATGCCCTCCTACACTCTTCATTGAGCCAGTGTTGGTCCCCTGGCTTGATAATGGTAGAGTGGAGGATGTGCCAGGCCATGAGGTTACAGATTGTGGTTGAATACAGTTCTGCTGCTGCTGATGGCCACACTGCCTTATGGATGCCCAGTTTTGAGTTGCTAGATCTGTTCGAGATCTATCCCATTTAACATGGTGGTAGTGCAACACAACATTATGGTGGTACCCTCAGTGTGAAGACATGACTTCGTCTCCACAAGGATTGGGCAATGGTCTCTCCTACCAATACTGTCCTGGACAGATGTATCTGTGACAGGTAGATTGGTGGGGATGAAGTCAAGTAGGTTTTTTCCCTCTTGGTTCCCTCACCGCCTGCCACAGTCCCAGTCTTGCAGCATGTCCTTTAGTGCTCGGTCAGTAGTGGTACTATCAAGCCACTCTTGGTGCTGGACATTGAAGTCCCCCAGCCAGAGTACATTTTTGTGCCCTTGCTACCGTCAGTGCTTCTTCCAATTGGTGTTCAACGTGGAGAAGCACTGATTCATCAGCCTGGGTGGGGGGGTGCGCAGTAGGTGGTAATCAGCAGGAGGTTTCTTTGCCCATATTTGACCTGATGCCATGAGACCTCATGGGGTCAGGAGTCAATTTTGAGGACTCACAGGCACTTCCCTCCTGACTATATGCTACTATGCCGCCACCTCTGGTGGGTCTGTGTCCTGCTGGTGTAAACTGAACACAAACTGCCTGCAAAGTGCATTTTTCCACACCTTATAATTGGCCTGCACTATGTAGTCAGATTCACGACGAACTTGGAATTGTACTATGTTCACCTGTGTTGGGGGGCAAAATGTGTCAATGAAAACAAACACAAAAAAATTGGAAATTTGGAAATACACAACAGATCTGGTAGTGGAGGGTGGGGTGCGGGTTACTGAAATTAACCCTGTTCTGACGGAGATCCCAATTTTTAACCTATCATTTACAGGTTCTGGTGTCTTCAGAAATTAATTAAAATTGTGAACATTTACTTTTTTCAATTTTTTTTTTGTGGATATGATAGTTTTGCACTTTTCCCTGACTGCCTTTAAAGACAGAACCTGGATGACTGATCTTTGCATGGGCTGGTGGGCAATGTTGATGAATGTCATTTTAGTGTATATGAGGAGCCATCCAGGTGTGCTCGGCTTTAAGTTTCGAATAAATTTGCATTAACAACCATTCCTGCAAATTTAATCCGCATTAAAAACTGCTGGTCTGCCAATATTGAGATTTCACATCCTTATTTGTGCAGGTGTCTTTTCAGAGGCAGTTTGTAAAAGCCTTATGGGAAGTAAAGTTTCCTCGGTCATGGACCTGATGCATGCGTCATTGTGTTAGTCAGTTATTAAATATTGCTGGTTTGAACAATTTTTTTCTCTAGCTGATCAATCTTAAATTTGAACCTTGTGTGGATTGGATGGATTTTAAGCCTTTGTGCTTGCGCTTCTAAGTTCGTGGTCCTCACAAAACCAATTGATTTATCACATCCATAGATGAGATGCTGTGATCTTGTAGGTATGTGACAATGTAGTCAGTTTGGAATGTATATAAAATCTAAACTTTTTAAACATCGGATCTAATTATCTGTATATTCATGAATTGGAAAATTAGATTATTTCTGGTTTTTTTGGTTCTTTCCATAATTTTTTTGGAAGACTAAATTTTACATTTTTAAGTGTAGCACAAATTTATTTATAAATGTTTTGATTATTTGGAATCTGACTTCTGAAAGCAGTGACTTGCTCCCATACATAGCATGTCGCACTTGGTTGCCGCTCAACCTTAGAAAATATGAATATGTACTTAAACATTATTAGAGTTGCACTTGGATAAGAAATCCAATGAGTAAAGCTCAACTCTTATCAAGCAATTCAAGGCCTGCTTTGCTTTTATTTAATGTTTATATAACTGGCTTTATTAAAACAAAGCATTAATATATGGTGCCAGTTGGTTCATTTTAACACTAAAGTGTCCAGAAGTGAGATGAACAATTATAAAATGTCTGGATTGCTGCTTGTGGTTTTACGTGTATTGTATGTGAAGGTTTACATGTAGGCTTGAAGCAGTAGAGATGGTGAGTTTTTTTAAATAGTAATTGTTAACAATAGTAGTTCCCCAGCTATTGGGATAGATCTGGGGACTGAAAAGTAAAGTTTATTTTATTTTTTAAATTTTTATTTAGAGATACAGCACTGAAGCAGGCCTTTTGACCCACCGAGTCTGTGCCGACCAACAACCACCCATTTATACTAACCCTACAGTAATCCCATATTCCCTACCACCTCCCTACACTAGGGGCAATTTATAATGGCCAATTTGCCTATCATCTGCAACTCTTTGACTGTGGGAGGAAACCGGAGCACCCAGTGAAAACCCATGCAGTCACAGGGAGAACTTGCAAACTCCACACAGGCAGTACCCAGAATTGAACCCGGGTCCCTGGAGCTGTGAGGCTGCGGTGCTAACCACTGCGCTACTGTGCTGTTGGCAGTTTAAAATGTGTATATTGTGGTTTTCTGCCACTTGTGCTGTGCAGTCTGCCATGTCAGATAAAATGTCAAAAAGGGATGTCTGATGCTTCTGATTGGCTAACGTCCCCACAAGTTAGCTGCCCACATCCTGGTGTCAACCAACTGATTTTCAATCTGTAACGTTGGGACTTTAGTATTGGTGCATTGCAAGTCCTAGCAAACTATTGCATTGTTGCTGACTTTTAATTCTGCATTCTTTCACTTACTATGCATCTTATCCATTATGACTTGTTGCACTTCTAGTATCCACAAGACATCAATAACCAAGGCGATTTAGTCAAGGACCCATTTTTTTCTCTTATTAGGTTAGCATCCTGGTGGTGTGCAACCACTCACTACTGGATCTTGCACTTTGGATGATGACAAACAGTTATTTGCACAAGTTATTTAAAGTTGGATGACAAATGGTTGGGGAAAGATTACTGCAGAGCCAGCCTATTATGCAGGCTGAGCGCTTGACTTGATCAGTCTGGCAAAATGGCATAATGTGATTGTTGCTTTGTTTTGTTGGTGGAAATCGTGCATAATGGACCATTGCAGAAGTCAGAATGTTGATCAATATTCTAGATGCTTTAATAGAATTGTGTTGACTGACTGCTTTTGTCTCCATGATTTCTTTGATTTCATAATTTGCTGTCACAGCTAGAACCTCGTGCTTCCAATCATCCAGTAAGACTGCCAGAGACTAATGTCATACTTCAAATCTAAAAATGGGAGAACGAATGCAGAAGTCATTTTAGCATCTCTTTTCTGGGACCCAGATTGTACTGACAATAATGGCAAGAGCTGACCAGAAACCAAATTGGTTATCAGAATATTGTAAACTGCCAGTGTGTGGGTCTTGCACAGTTGACTGATATATTTTTTGTCTGCCACCAATGTCATAGTCTACATAGTGGCAGAACTAACTGTTCTTCCTCCAACATTTGTATTTTGTTTATTGGAATCTCATATACTGTGGAAGTAGGACCCCAGCCATATACTCCTTGTCGGAATAAATCCGGTGTAGAAAATGGTGATTTGACAGTAAACCTGAAGCTCTGGTTTCCTTTTCTTACTCTGTCTTTCCATAACTATTGCTGTTCTGTGTTCCCACTACCTGGGATCTTTATTGGAACCTTATGCAAAGAGTGGAAACACTTCTGAAAATCAGATTATACTCTGAGGTAAAGTAATGAGGTGTACTGTAGTAATAAATAGCATTATGCTGTTTTTTAAAATTCCAGTGATGCCCATATTGCATTATTATTGGCTGCAGCAACTCAACTTGGCTAATTTAAGCATTCCTCAACAAGCCTGTGGTATGTGTACTAATCATGTAATTTCTTGATACCTAATTTCTTGTTGCCTAATGCATTCTTTTGTCATTCCCATCTGCCTCACTTGTCATACCTCTTGCTTTAAAAAAAAATGTATGCATGTTTCTTTGCTATGAATTGTATTCATACTATGGCACATAGTGGGGTAGCTAACAAAGCAGAGACTTACCTGCCTAATTCCCATTCCCATCTTCTCATGATCACAAAATTGCTTTCCTCACTTTAGCCCACTAGCAACATGAGAAAATGAAAAGCAAGATTTTGAGATATGGGGACAAAATTGAGTTCTGAATGTTAAAAGACTTCGATGATTCTGCAGGCAAATCAGTAGTAGAGTTTAAATTTTAAACATCTTTGTATTTGGTTTTTGTTGGCATTTTGAGTGCTGCCCCAACTAGCAAAATAGAACGGTTTCTGCCCCTGTCTTTCTAATGCTTTTCACTACTTGATTGAGATTCTTCAAAAAACTGAAAGATGCTTGATGACAAAGAAGAAACACTTCACAGGATATTCAACAGATTGATTGCTTTGTATTGGTAGCTGGTCTACCTGATTCTCTTGCCTCCTGTTATCTTCCTTTGTGTCTGTGCCATAGGCAAGCTTGATTATCACCCAGTTTTAAATTTTGATAGTTTGCATTATAATCTATCCTTATTTTGCACACCTATTGTGTGCTTTAAAAAAAAAGCAGGTAGTATTGGCATGAAGCTTGTGGAGAGGTGTTTTTAAATTGTGATGTTGCTGAATGACAAGTTCATTTGTATTTGGTTGAAGGAAGATTGTTGTCCAGGACAGTGAGCCTCTGCTCTTTGATGTTGTGCCATAGGTTCTGTTATGTCTACTTAGACCCCTTCCCAAGCTTGTTCAGCATATCTGGAAAAAGCTAATCTCTGATCATTAAGCAGTCTCAATAGTGCTCTGAAACATCAGTTCAGATTATGTGCTCAGATCCTGGATGGGGCTTGAAATAAATTTCCATTTCAGTAATGTTTTTTTTTGTCTCTAAGCATTTTGTGTAGTGACCTTATTTTTGTGTACTGTATGTAGGCAAACATTTTTATCCATTATATGCACTTGATGTGAGATCCTCCTCTATCCATTTGTGCTGGCACTGTTCATTGGCCTTACAGTAGTCTAAGGGATTATATTGGGTGCCTTTTCCCATGTGATTTCCAATAACCAGCAGTTATTCCAATATGTTTGTAGCTGTATACTGAATGCTTTATCATAGTGTTTTTCCAAGTTGTTACTTTGCTTTTTTTAAAAAAAAAACTAGTCATACCAATATTTAATCTCTGAACTTGTTTGTTCTCTTGCCTCTGCATCTTTTTGTTACCCATCATTGGCAACCAAGCAATCAGTAGCCTGGTCCCTATGCACTGGAATTCCCTCCAGAAACCCCTGTCTTCACCTGCTGAAACACTGCTTTTCAATGCACATCCTTGACCCTAACCCATGCCAATATATCCTTTAGCTCTGCCCTTTTTTGACTGTTAAGTGCCTTGGAATATCTTTCTATGCTAAAAGCCCTGTATAAATATAACAAGTTTATTGATTGCAGTAAGAAAATACTAGTTTGATTTAATAACTCTGCTCCAATAAGTAACTCAAAACTTGTATATCGAACTGGAGTTCATCTGACCTAGAATTGAGCTGGTAATGATTTTTTTGGACAATAGATTTTTTAAAATTAAGTTGCATGTTATTTTCATTGTGGTGCCATATCATTCTATTGTTTTGCCGATGTGTCTCTGTACTGGTTCTGTTTGTGCTTTAAAATTCTGCTTGTACTTTAAACCATTAATAGATTTTGTATTTCCAGAATTCATTTTTTTTTGTAGCTATTGTCATTTAGCAATGATTCAGTCGCATAGTTATTACTGGACCAACATCCCAGATGTCATGAGTTCAAATCCTACAATTATAAATCTGAAATTTGTGGGCTGTCACTAGGATGAAAAGACATGAAAGTTGCTGAATTGTTGTAAAAATACAAACTGATTTACTAATCCTCTTTGGGGAAGAGGGACCTGACACGATGCTTTGGTGTTGCCCAACCCAAGAAAGAGTAGGGACGGTGGTTGACTAGGTAGATTTTTAAGACTATTATTGAAGATGAGGAAGGGTTTAGAAAGTATTTCAGAATGTGGAGTGAGATGGCAATAAATGGTATAGGGTTGGTTGATCCACTGAGCATTTCCCCCATCCCAATCAGTGGAAGGCAAGGAGTACATGGAGCTAGAATTACAGTAGTAGGGTGGAGTGAGGCTCTGGAAGGATTGGTAAATGAAGCTTTTAAAATCAAGGTGAGAAACCAGAATGCTGGGAGTTGGTGATGGGACTGTTAGCTGAGCAGACTTCTTATGGGATAGAATTCAGGAGATGGATTTTTTGATTGGGTTAAAATGCCTCTAGGGTGAACTTCAGGATCTGGGAAGAAGGGTATCCGAAAAGTTAAGCCAGAAGGTAGTGAAGAAATGTATGATTTTGGTCACGGTTTGAGGCAAAGGATGAAGATTGTCTTTTTTCAGATGTGGAGATGTGTTCTTTACGGAATGAATGTGGGACTTTAAACACGGCTCGATCAAGGAGAAGACTCAGCTTTTGAAATATTAAGTTCAGCATGAGCAGGTAGTCAGTTGGGCGATGGAGTCTAAGGTGAAGGTGTGAAATTGTGATGAGCCAAAGGAGATGGTTTTGGTTTTGTTAATTTTAAGCTACAGAAAGATCTGGCTCTACAACAAAACTTGCATTTCTGTAGTGGCTTCCACCTTGGAAAAATATATGAAAGTATTCCGGAAACATGTGGGAATGAATGCTGAGCCAAAGGAGACATGAAGAGGGGTAACCAAAATCTGGGTCGGGGTGTAAATGTTGTCAGTCTTGCCTTTGTCAGAGTTTCGGGTTCAGGTCTCACTCTAGAGATAGGCCCATCTAGAGTAACGCCAGCGCACTAAGGAGTGCTACAGAGTCTTTCGAATGTGATGCTAAACTGATACCCTGTCTGCCCTCTTTGACACTGTTTGAACGAGAGCAGGGTAGTTCTGCTGGTTTGGCCAGCATTTATCTTTAATCCGACACTGTTTTTAAACCAGATTATCTGGTCACTTCTCCCCTTACTGTTTGTAGTAGCCAATTTGTATACTGCATTTCCCTACATTAAAATAGCAATTATACTTCAAAGTATGTTACTGGTTGTGAAATTTTTGGTATGTCCAAGACTGGAAAAGTGCTATTAAAAATACAAATAAGTCCTTTTTTCCTAAATGGGAGAAGGACTTTAAAAAGATTCAAAGTTTTTGAAAGAGGAATTTCAGAGAGTGGGAACTGTACAGTTAGAGGCACAGTTGCCCATGGTGGGCTGAAGTCAGAAATGGAAAGATTGGCTGGGCAGTTGTAGGCTGGAGGAGGGTAACCAGGGCAAATTTTTAATGAGGCGTGTAGCTCTGCTTGGGTGATGGGCTAGCAGGACGGTGTGAATTTATTCCTGACTTGTTAGACAAGCAGATGAACAGTGTAGTAACTGTCAAGGTTAGTGATTTGGTAAAGCTGGGTGTAAACGTGAGGGCTGGCCCATGCCTGGATACTAAGTGACGGCATATAGATGATTAGCGGGGCCAAGGATAAAACTGAGCCCTACTGGCGATGGCTGGCTGAGCCTGTAGAACCTATTGCACGGTGGAGAAATTATGTCTCTCAAACTTAGTGTGGGAGATTTTCAAAACTAAGAATCTGCATCGACCATTGAGAATAGAATTTGAACAGAGTTCTGACTCTTTATGGGTGTGTCTATTCTGTCCTGTGACGGTTCCTGAGATATCTTTTATGTTCTGTGTTTGTGCAGCAACCCGTCTGGCACTGAGACAAGTGTGGTTTTGCGTGTGTGTGGAATGCCAGCAATGTGCTGGCGACCAATGGGGCCCAACAGGACACCACGCAATCTTAAACTTTAATAGTTATCAAGGCAATTATTTTATCCACCTTTTTCATAATTAGAAACGGTACTATTGATATATTTCCATTAGGAAGACTTGGACAAATTCTCTAGCTTTTATGTTTAATGATTTGCACAATGGGATGGAACGTATCTGGGCCTGTAGTCACCCAGATGTATTTGAATTCTTTCCGTTCATAATGAATGGGTGTTTGCCTTTTGTCTTACAAATGGCTCTGATGAACAGGATTACTTAGTATAGTTTAAATATATAAATTTTCGTATTGGTAGAGATTACGGGTTGACCTAGGGTGTTTTTTGTTGCTGAGAAATGGTTTAAAACAAATGCAATTTGGAAGTCCACAGACCCAAATAAAAAGATGCGTTCACTAAATTGACTTTATGAATCTTAATACTTTATAATGTATCTGCATATCGTTAACGTCGCGAAAGATGTTCACTTTTTTTTTAATGTTGCTTGCAGTTGGGAGGAGTTGGTTGACGGGAATGCATTCAAATTTTGTTTGAAGGTGGCGTAGAATCTTGTTTCCGGTCGTGAATATCCTGGACCCCTTTTCTTATGGAGTCGCAGTGTTTGCATAGACGCTTTTCTGTTTTGCAGATGAAGTGATTTTAAACTTATGTTTTCTTAAAATGAATGAAATGGCAGGAAACGACATCCGGCCATAAAATAGAGAAAATGGCGCAGTTTAAATGTTTGTAGTTCTGTCAAGCGGACGAGATTGAAAATGCTGGAGCGGTGGCTCCAGAACTCAGTAGCATTACGTTTTTAATGTAAAAACTTTTTCCTTCTTTGGAAAAAAAATTAGATGGGTTACACAGCGATTCAGTCAAAAGTTCTAGAAGTGTCACCCTTCAGTGTGATTTTATTGACTTTATTTTTTGGTAGGTGTAATTTATATATTTAAATAAAACTTCACTTTGAGGGTTTTTTTTGTGATCATTAAAATCTCATTGCTGACAGTCTGATCGTGGCAGCTTTATGCTAACTCAACTTTATTTATAAATACCACTTTGTTACAATGTCCTCTACTATACTTGGGTAACCAGCAGTCAAAATAGTTGGTGTAATTGTTTAACCCTTCAACTACTGAATTTGGCAGGAATAATCATTTCATAAAATGCTTTTTACAAAATATCCTATAAATACAAGACCAAAATTAATTTAGGACTTAATGCTGGCCTACTTCATAGTCTAATCAAAATTAGTAGTTATGAGACAAAAGTTGTTTTGAAGGAAATAATCTGTGAGCCTACATGGGAAGCTTTGGAGACTTAAGATTCACCACTTTTATTTGTAACATGGGTGGGTCAGTCTCTCAAGCTGCTGCTCCTGTTGCTAGTATTGAGTTCCATTACGTTTTTACCAAATTAATAGGGATGGGAGAAAGATTGAAATTTCCTGTTTTGATTGATTGAGAATCATGTGTACTTTTAAAAATGCTTTTAAGTATATTCCAAAAATGTCTATAGAATAGATATAATTCTTCTTTCTTTGGGCCTCCTTATCTCGAGAGACAATGGATATGCGCCTGGAGGTGGTCAGTGGTTTGTGAAGCAGCGCCTGGAGTGGCTATAAAGGCCAATTCTGGAGTGACAGGCTCTTCCACAGGTGCTGCAGAGAAATTTGTTTGTTGGGGCTGTTGCACAGTTGGCTCTCCCCTTGCGCCTCTGTCTTTTTTTTTGCCAACTACTAAGTCTCTTCGACTCGCCACAATTTAGCCCTGTCTTTATGGCTGCCCGCCAGCTCTGGCGAATGCTGGCAACTGACTCCCACGACTTGTGATCAATGTCACACGATTTCATGTCGCGTTTGCAGACGTCTTTATAGCAGAGACGTGGACGGCCGGTGGGTCTGATACCAGTGGCGAGCTCGCTGTACAATGTGTCTTTGGGGATCCTGCCATCTTCCATGCGGCTCACATGGCCAAGCCATGTCTTTCAACACACCATTAACATATTGTTTGCCTTTGCTCCATGACCTTTTGGTCAGCTATGTGGCCTTGTCCAATCTACACCTTCTCCTTTGTTATCTCTTGCCCCACCCCCACCTCACTTGCTTATAACCTGTGACATCTTTAATATTTGTCAGTTCCGAAGGGGGGTCACTGACCCGAAAGACAATAGATATAATTACTTTTGACAATTCAATATCACAAGGCGCTACTACTTGAGTTTAGGAGAAATGTTTTGAATACTGCAGTGAGTATTTGTAATCTCATGACTAAGGTACCAGAACTATCATTGCAGGATTTTAAAGTTGACTCGAGACAGGACGTCCTTTGTACCTAGTGTATTGTCTGAAGTAGGGTTTTGATACATTCCTCCTGTAGTAAATCAGAACCAATAATTCTGCACATATAACTATTTACGAAAACTCAAATAATGATGCTCGACATGATCTGGGTTTTTCTGGTAACTAGTTTTAATGAATCCAGTAAGATTACTTTGTTGCAGCTGTCCACAATCGCTACATAATAAAAGTAAAATACTGCGGATGCTGGAAATCTGAAATAAAAACAAGAAATGCTGGAACCACTCAGCAGGTCTGGCAGCATCTATGGAAAGAGAAGCAGAGTTAACGTTTCGGGTCAGTGACCCCCCTTCGGAACTGACAAATATTAAAGATGTCACAGGTTATAAGCAAGTGAGGTGGGGGTGGGGCAAGAGATAACAAAGGAGAAGGTGTAGATTAGACAAGGCCACATAGCTGACCAAAAGGTCATGGAGCAAAGGCAAACAATATGTTAATGGTGTGTTGAAAGACAAAGCATTAGTACAGAAAAAGTGTTAACGGACTGAATATTGAACAGCAGCAAGTGCAAACATGAAAAAAAAAACAGTGGGTAAGCAAACTGAGCAAACTAAGATGAAATGAAATAAATGCAAAAAAAGGTTGTAAAAAATGTAAAAAAAGGAAAAAAGAAAAAATAACTAAAAATAAAAGTAAAATGGGGGGCTGTCATGCTCTGAAATTATTTAACTCAATGTTCAGTTCGGCAGGCTGTAGTGTGCCTAATCGGTAGATGAGATGCTGTTCCTCGAGCTTGCGTTGATGTTCACTGGAACAATAGCTGCATGTCGGGCATGAGTTTTGGTTACCTCTACCTTTAAAAATAGAGGGTGTGACAGCAGATGAGGATTCTGTGTCCCTGACCTCTGAAGATTTGAACTGAAGTCTTGAAGTTCAGTCCTGAATCCTGTACCCTTTTCTTAAAAATTTCTGGTTAGACCTGTGAAAGTTCATTTGGTTTATCTTTCCTATGCTGTTTACCATTCAGCGCATGGGTAAGGCTTCCACTGCTATGTCCAGACTGGCCAAGAGAGTGTGGGAAAATGGCGCACTGACACGGAACACAAAAGTCCGAGTGTATCAGGCCTGTGTCCTCAGTACCTTGCTCTACGGCAGCGAGGCCTGGACAACGTATGCCAGCCAAGAGCGACGTCTCAATTCATTCCATCTTCGCTGCCTTCGGAGAATACTTGGCATCAGGTGGCAGGACTATATCTCCAACACAGAAGTCCTTGAAGCGGCCAACACCCCCAGCTTATACACACTACTGAGTCAGCGGCGCTTGAGATGGCTTGGCCATGTGAGCCGCATGGAAGATGGCAGGATCCCCAAAGACACATTGTACAGCGAGCTCGCCACTGGTATCAGACCCACCGGCCGTCCATGTCTCCGTTATAAAGACGTCTGCAAACGCGACATGAAATCGTGTGACATTGATCACAAGTCGTGGGAGTCAGTTGCCAGCATTCGCCAGAGCTGGCGGGCAGCCATAAAGACAGGGCTAAATTGTGGCGAGTCGAAGAGACTTAGTAGTTGGCAGGAAAAAAGACAGAGGCGCAAGGGGAGAGCCAACTGTGCAACAGCCCCAACAAACAAATTTCTCTGCAGCACCTGTGGAAGAGCCTGTCACTCCAGAATTGGCCTTTATAGCCACTCCAGGCGCTGCTTCACAAACCACTGACCACCTCCTGGCGCGTATCCATTGTCTCTCGAGATAAGGAGGCCCAAAAGAAAAGAATACTTCCTAAAATCACCTCTCAATGCCCTTGGCTTGGAGTTGAATTCATTAGAAACTTGAGGTCAGAACATCAACTCCTGGGGCACCCCAACTTGACATTTTCATACCCTCTCTTTTTCTCCCTCCCATGTTTTCTAATCCATTTCCAATATTTACCCTGAATCCCCACACCTTTTTGGCCTTGGCTAATAGCTGTTCTAATCAATATTGTCAAATTGCTTTTGAAAGTCGGAGTTCAATTCATGGGACTTGTAGTGCATTTGGGAAATCACTTCCTCAAAGAAAAGGGATTGGTCAGAGTCCATGTTCACAGCTGTACTGCAATCTAGTAAAGAGCAAATCCAAGTTTGCTCTTGATTTTTACATTATTTTGGGATGATCGCAAAACTGTTGCCTGTGCCTGACTTGTATCCTTTTTTAAATATGGGCAGTATGTTGGTCTACTAATCTGGGACTTTTCCAGTGACCTGACTCCTTCATAATTGTAAACACTTCACCAAACTTAGTATTATAGAATAAATACCATCTATCCCATGGGTTTTTTGTATTATTTAGTCTAACAATTCCATCTTTCATTATGAAGTTATAAACTTTCTTGAGCTTTGTTTGAGGGGGGCAGTTTGTTCAAATCTATCTTGAGTACTTAGAATAAATAATCACTGAGTTTATGGTCTCGTGCTGATCCTATGCTTTGACCCAATGTGCTGGCTGTTTGCACTTGTATGGTGCCTTTCACATAATCAGGTTATCCAATGAATCACTTTGAAGCATAGTCATTCTTACATAGGCAAATCTAGCAGTCAATTTGTGCATAGCAAGGTCCCAAAAATGGGAGAGATAAATGACCAGTTATTCTCATTTAGTTGAGGGATAAATAATGGGCAAGATATCAGGGGAGCTCATCTGATTAGTGCTATGGGATAGTTTACATTTTCCTGAGCCTGCAGATGGGACCTTCCATTTAACAACTTATATGGAAAAACAGCATCTCCAACAATGCTGTACCCCCACCCCATTCAATATCAAACAAAAGTTTCTGGTTGGAATATGTGTTCAAGTCCATTATGGACCTTGAACCCACAATCTTACCCTGAAGTGAGTCTTGCTGCTGAGCCAATGAGATAGACAATGGGTAGAAATTTAAATGGGACATTTGTTCCCAATACAGATTGAGATGAAAAGGGAGGGGAAAGTGGGAGGTGCACACATAAGTTTTTAAAATATAAAAATCTGATGAATGACATCTTGTTCTAGTTTGTGGTAATGTAATTAGCCAAATGGGATTCCTATCCCTTTAGCTCTAGTAGTGAGCCTTCCATAATTCATCTACAGACAGTGAAACATTTTTTTTCTTCCCACTTTTTTTTTGAGGTGCTGATTTTTCATCCACTAAGACTGGAAGTACTAGTACCTTTCTAAGTCACTACTCTTCTTGCGTGAGGTGGAGCACATCAGTGGGTAGCTTGGTGGGGCAGGCTCATGTATAATGAGCCTTATTTGTCCATATTTGCAGTTTCCAGCATGGTACCTAGATAATGGTCAGGCCCAGGTACACTGGGTAACTTGTTGCCATTTCTTTTCATGACTCACTTCGTCTAGTTGTGCCCTGCAGCTGCTCAAGTTAAGACAGGATAACGCACTATACCAAGTCGGGGGTAGAACTTGGGGGTTTTCTTGAGTGAGGCTGATTGAGCCTTTTTAAGGAAACTTTTTTTTCCCCCTCAGTTACTTTCAGAATATAGAGTTCATTAACTGTGGCTCAGTGGGTAACACAATCACCTGAGTTGGATTCTGGGTTCAAATCCCAGTCCAGAATCTAGGCTAACACTCCAGTCCAATACTGAAGGGATTCTGCACTGTCGGAGGTGGCGCATTTCGGAGGAAATGCTAAGCAGAGGCCCCATCTCCACGTTCAAGTGAACGTAAAAGAACCCATGACACTATTTTGAAGAACAGGGGCGTTATTCCTGGCCAATATTTATCCCATAATCAGCAACACTTTAAAAAAAAAAAAAAAAAATCCGTCTGGTCGTTATCGCGTTGTTTGTGGGAGCTTGCTTTATGCCAATTATCTGCTATGTGTCTTAAATTGCAACAGTGACTACACTTCAGAAGGGCTTCAAAGTCTGTCTTCTACTGGGATTAGAAATTAATAAATTCATTAATACTTAATAGTTCCCCTCAATCTGCTGTGGTTTGGTTTCAGTATGTACTGATATCATTGATATTGATATTACATCATTAGTATAAATTTGTAATGAGATTACACAGGTTAAAATTTGTCAGGGATACTGATGCTCATGTTACTGAATAAATTGAATTATGTATTAGATTGTTTTGGGAGTTAAATGTTGCAATTCTGTGAAAACTGTAAAGCAGTGGCAAGTCAAATATAAAACAGCTGGACTTATTTAACACTGGTTATGAAGAAGGGAAGACCTATTTTTGTGTCCAATTAAATAAGGAACTTACAGCTGCTACTATGCTGCATGTTTAAATCAACAACAGTGACTCCTGACAATGCATTCGGTGCGCCAATGTTACCAGAGTGCTCGTAGCTGCGCACATGCACAGAAAGGTCTCTCGCTGTCAGTGAAGTGCTGCGCATGCACATCTATGTCCTTGCCAGGACTAGTTCGCGCATGCGCGCACAAACATAATCACGCAGCTGTACTGGAACATCATCCAGCCCCACCACCTCGGGACCCCAACTTTCCCGCCCCCCCCCCCCCAAAGTGTCTCGCTTGCAGTCCCTCCCCTGCCTATCCCTATCTTGTGCCTCTTTCTCTCCTCTCCTCCTTCTCCCCCCCCCCCCTCTCTCCTCCTTCTCCCCCCCCCTTCTCTCCTCCTCCTTCCCCCCCCCTTCTCTCCTCCTTCCCCCCCCTTCTCTCCTCCTTCCCCCCCCTTCTCTCCTCCTTCCCCCCCCCTTCTCTCCTCCTTCCCCCCCCTTCTCTCCTCCTTCCCCCCCCTTCTCTCCTCCTTCCCCCCCCTTCTCTCCTCCTTCCCCCCCCCATTCTCTCCTCCTTCCCCCCCCCCATTCTCTCCTCCTTCCCCCCCCCCTTCTCTCCTCCTTCCCCCCCCCCTTCTCTCCTCCTTCTTCCCCCCCTTCTCTCCTCCTTCTTCCCCCCCTTCTCTCCTCCTTCTTCCCCCCCTTCTCTCCTCCTTCTTCCCCCCCTTCTCTCCTCCTTCTTCCCCCCCTTCTCTCCTCCTTCTTCCCCCCCTTCTCTCCTCCTTCTTCCCCCCCTTCTCTCCTCCTTCTTCCCCCCCTTCTCTCCTCCTCTTCCCCCCCCCCTTCTCTCCTCCTCTTCCCCCCCCCCCCTTCTCTCCTCCTCTTCCCCCCCCCCCCCTTCTCTCCTCCTCTTCCCCCCCCCCCCTTCTCTCCTCCTTCCCCCCCCCCCTTCTCTCCTCCTTCCCCCCCCCCCCTTCTCTCCTCCTTCCCCCCCCCCCCTTCTCTCCTCCTTCTCCCCCCCCCCCTTCTCTCCTCCTTCTTCCCCCCCCCCTTCTCTCCTCCTTCTTCCCCCCCCCCTTCTCTCCTCCTTCTTCCCCCCCCCCCTTCTCTCCTCCTTCTTCCCCCCCCCCCCCTTCTCTCCTCCTTCTTCCCCCCCCCCCTTCTCTCCTCCTTCTTCCCCCCCCCCCTTCTCTCCTCCTCTTCCCCTTCCCCCCCCCTTCTCTCCTCCTCTTCCCCTTCCCCCCCCCTTCTCTCCTCCTCTTCCCCCCCCCCCCCCCTTCTCTCCTCCTCTTCCCCCCCCCCCTTCTCTCCTCCTCTTCCCCCCCCCCTTCTCTCCTCCTCTTCCCCCCCCCCCTTCTCTCCTCCTTCTTCCCCCCCCCCCCTTCTCTCCTCCTCTTCCCCCCCCCCCCCCTTCTCTCCTCCTCTTCTCCTCCCCCCCCCCCCCCTTCTCTCCCCCCCCCCAATGAAGTCTGTGAACATGATTACGCTGCAGGATTGAATAACCCGTCTTGAAACTAAAATATACAGTCAACCTGAGTTAACTGACTTCTAGCATAGGTGCAATGTGTCTTTTTGATCTGGTTGTTCAGATGCCCTTTTCCGGTAAATTAGAATTCTGACCGCATAATGAAATACAAAAGTATAGTTTTAATAACTTGTCACTTGAATTTTTTGGCCAGTATTTGCCACTTCAATGAATGTGACTCCAAGGAAGGCTCTTGCACATATGACTGATGTGAACATTGCCAGCTTCATCTATGTTTTTGTATTTCTAGAATTTGCATTTCATGAATTTTCACAATTTTGTCCTTAATGCAATCTTTTTGTCTAAGATCCATAGTTAACTTGACAGCAGTGCAGTTGACCCATCTACCACTGTAAGGCAATGGTAGCTTGAGCCAAACGGTGTTTGTACTGAGATATTTATGAATAAAGCAGAAATATTACTGTTTCCTGTAACTCCCAAATTTAAGGTGATCTGAATCCAGAATCTTGTGCACTTTGCATTCAGCATGAAGGCCAAGCCAACTGTAATCTTTTAACTAGATGGGATTGAATATTTTCTCCTGCAGGAAGTTTTTACGAGGATGTCACAGTGCTCTGCAGTAGTGAATTATGGTGTCTTATCAATTGTTCTATAATGCAATTCAGCTGCTTTTGATAAGCCAGTTAATCTAGCCTGTTAGCATTAAAGAATAAAACTTGCATTTTTAATAATTTGATACACTGTTTTAATTTGTTACCCAGCCTCAGAATACCTCATTGTATAGCTCCAGTATCTGCATTGCCACACTTTAAACCTAAACTACACAAAATTTAGACAAGATCAGAGAATAGTGTGACTTAACTGATTGTTTAGCATAGCTCCTGTTTTATATTACCTAAAAACCATTACACTAAGATTGGTATACAATGAATACAGAAAACTGCCTGGACACAATCCTTTTTTAAAATCAGATGTCTCTCCTAAAGAAGAATCTTTCTCTTCCCTCCTGCACCCAGGGTGCTGGCCATTAATTCATGGGTAGAAATAACTGCCTCCCAGGGACTAGGAAATGTACACATCATTACCTGCTCTTAAGTTAAGTGCATTAATTAGTACAGGATCATTTAACTGTACAGGGTTTAATCAAGATTTTTGTGATCATAACTTCAAAATGTGATGCTTCAGCTTTTTTGCATACTGTCTGTTAATTCAGTTGGAGCCAGACACAATTAGTTTGGCATGAGTTTTTCCTTGCACCTTTCCTGTGATGTACTTTGGAGCTGATGGCATTCCATCCAAAGCCTTTAAGTACGGTGGTCCTGCCCTATACACCAAGCTGAGCTTTACATGGCCTGCTGGGAACAGGGCAGGATTCCACAGGATCTTCGTGATGCTGTTATCATCTTGTACAAAAACCAAGGAGAAAAATCCCAACTACCATGGGATCACCTTCCTTTCTATTGCTTGGAAGATCCTGGCTAGAATATTTCTGAACAGGCTTGTGCCTACCATTGCAGGAAAAAAACCTCCTCGAGAGCCAGTGTGGTTTCAGAGCAAACAGAGGCACCACAGACATGTAATTGGCTGAGTGCAAATACCAAGACAAATGTTGTGAGCAAAACAAGGCCTGTGCGTCACATTCGTAGCCCTCGCCAAGGCATTTGACACTGAACAGAGATGTACTTTGGAAAAACCTGGATGCCCACCCAGGTTCCTGGTCATGGTGAAGCAGTTTCATGAAAACCAGGACGGACAAGTCGAGCAAAACAGCGACCTCGCGAGTCTCTTCCGTATCTCCAGTGGTGTGAAGCAGGGTTGTGTGCTAGCCCTGACCCTATTCACCATCTTTTACAGCATGATGCTGCAGCAGGCAACGGAAGACCTTTTAATGATGGAGTTTATGTATGCTTCTGGACTGAGGGAGGTCTTTTCAACCTCTGGCATCTTCAGGCTCTCACAAAGACAAGAAAAACTCATCCGTGAACTTTTTGCCGATTGACGTGTGCTCTCCTGGCCCACAGTCAGACCTGCAACGTCTAACATCATTTTCCGAGGCGGTACAACTCTTTGGACTAAAAATCAGTTTAAGGAAAACTGAAGTCCTACATCAGCCTGCACCCCAAGAAGAATATAGCCCACCAAGCATTGTCATCGAGGAAACCAAGCTGAAGGCCGTCAAGCAATTTACTTATTTGGTGGCATCAAAACGAGATGTTCCCCATAGACAAGGAAGTGGACAATAGGCTCTCAAAAGCAAACACTACATTTGGCAGACTGTACAAACGTGTGTGGAGCAAACTCAAAGTATACAAAGGCATGGTTCTCACCACCCTTCTGTATGGTGCAGAGTCATGGGTCCTATACTGCTGTGATGTACGCCTTCTAGAGCACTTCCATCAGCGCTGCCTCCACGGTATCCTCAAGATCTGCTGGCAGGACCGCATGTCAAACATTGAAGTCCTGGAAACTGTCAACGTCATCAGCATTGAGGCCATTCTTCTGCAAAGCCAACTGCGTTGGGTGGGTCACATTGCCCTGATGGATGACAGTTGTTTGCCCAAGATAGTGTTGTCTGGAGAGCTGACCACGGGTAAAAGGAACAGAGGGGCCCCATGCAAACATTTCAAGGACTCCCTGAAGTCCCCCTCTCTGTGCCACATCGACCATTGCCAGTGGGAAGTGCAGGCCATAGATCATGATGTGTGGAGATACTACATCATGAGGGCTACAGACATCTTTTGAGACTGAGTGAAGAACCAACATGAAAGAGAAAAGGATAGATCCAATTGCCCCCAGCAGTGACTACACCTTCACTTGTACTTGCTGTGGGAGAATCTGCCACTCACTGATAGGCCTGATGAGCCACCAGCGGGCTTGCAACTGATGAGTGCAACCTTCCCAAAATCTTCGTCTGCGAAGAAATGCCAAGGGACTTCACCTTCTGATCCTGATTTTGTGCCTTGAAGCCAAGAGATATGTCAACATACTTTGGCTGAAACTACATTCCTCTTGTATGTGTGTAGCGAATGCATAGTGTACACAAATTCTAGACATGATGCCATGATAATGGAGATGAAGGTAATCTGGTGTTAATATCACTTAGTACCTTACCTGACTGAGTCAAGTGTACTGCATCCTTAGTTTGTAAAACTAACAGAGGCACCATGATGTCTTTGCCAGGAATTTGTGAAATGCTGTTTCCTCAGTATTCCAATGCAGTCTGTCACCTTTGTATGTCCAACATTTTTGTGAACTGCTGCCACTGAGACAGAGGAGCTTTTAGAATTTCCCCACTAAATACCTCACATTTTTCTGCCTTAATAGGCTATGCTTGCTGCTTAACTGTAGCTATTCTGTTAGTGTGCAGATCCTGTCAATAATTATGTACCACAGGGTTGAAAAGTTTATACCAAACGGACCAGACATTGGCTATAATCTTCCACATGGTATCTTCTATTAAAGGGGAGGGTGGAATAGATCATCAGTTGTTCTGACAGGTTTACGATAAATGGAACATGGAAGGATCCATGTGCTTAAATCTTTTAACATCATGGATAGAGTGGTGATGCTCTTGACCTAATGTATGACTTTCTTTTGAAATTGCATCATGTTTGTAAGCACAAGACATTCCAGTTATATTGATTTTAGATAGGAGACCAACTCTAATGCACCAATTGATTTAGTTGGGCTGTTGGTTTGGATAATTGAAGTATAACAGATTGAAAGCACCTGTATTAGCTTTGTAGCATCTTGCTCAGATGATAAGTGATAATTCAACATACATTTCTTTCTTCCAAGTAATTATCAGACATACTGTCTTTTTTGTACTCTGGTCAGCATGCCTACTAATGTAAATAAAGTGGGGTGGGATACATATATTTTCCAAATCTTGTATATGCTACTGGTAATGGTCACAGTACATTAGAGGATATATTGCAAGGAAATCATGCACTATAGTATGCATTACCCTGTATTGTTAAGCAGCAGTATGTAACTTTTGGGTATCTCTTTTGATGCTTCAAGATGTAACAATTAGTGTCTTCCTGGTAAATTAGAGGCTTATTGTATTCGGCTAAGTGGCCATCTCAATTGGATGCTAAATTGTCTGTCTTATACTTTTTTTTTAACAATTGTGACTTCTGCAGTCAAGTAGAAGGTATTGCTTGTATATTAGAAATAATTGTATTTTCTCATTGTGAAGTTTTTCCTTTCACTAACGAGATGCATTTTGGAAGATCTAATTCAAGAGTGAACTATACAGTAAATGGAAAAGTCCTGGGGAAAATTGATGTCCAGAGAGATTTGGGTGTTCAGGTTCATTGTTCCCTGAAGGTGGCAATGCAGGTCAATTGAGTGGTCAAGAAGGCATACGGTATGCTTTCCTTCATCGGACGGGGTATTGAGTACAAGAGTTGGCAGGTCATGTTACAGTTGTATAGGACTTTGGTTCGGCCACATTTGGAATACTGCGTGCAGTTCTGGTCGCCACATTACCAAAAGGATGTGGATGCTTTGGAGAGGGTGCGGAGGAGGTTCACCAGGATGTTGCCTGGTATGGAGGGCGCTAGCTATGAAGAGAGGTTGAGTAGATTAGGATTATTTTCATTAGAAAGATGGAGGTTGAGGGGGGACCTGAAATCATGAGAGGTATAGACAGGGTGGATAGCAAGAAGCTTTTTCCCAGAGTGGGGGATTCAATTACAAGGGGACACTAATTCAAAGTGAAAGGGGAAAAGTTTAGGGGGGGATATGCGTGGAAAGTTCTTTACGCAGAGGGTGGTGGGTGCCTGGAACGCGTTGCCAGCGGAGGTGGTAGACGCGGGCACGATAGCGTCTTTTAAGATGTATCTGGACAGATACATGAATGGGCAGGAAGTAAAGAGATACAGACCCTTAGAAAATAGGCAACATGTTTAGATAGAGGATTTGGATCGGTGTAGACTTGGAGGGCCGAAGGGCCTGTTCCTGTGCTGTAATTTTCTTCTTTGTTTATGCCATTAAGTATAAATTGATGTATAAAAAGTGTATTCGTGTAATGCAACTTTTAACGACAAAAATCCTAACACTTGGTTTAATTCCATCGTGGGTTATAAATCTGTATGTCCAGATTTGGACAGATGAGATTTAGATTGTATTTGAAGTGTCCTGTATACAGACAGGGTTATTGTTTGGTTCCCAGAAGTGCACCAAAACAGTGTTTTTATTGTCTGCCTTTTTCTATGTTTTTATAGTTCTACAGAACCATTTTTGTGTCTTTGCTCTAGTGAAATGATTCAGTAAGAATCTGGTTGGTTCAGTAACTCTAAAGAATTTCAGACGGGGGGTAGCTCCCTGAATGGAATGTTGAAAGTTCTTTGGCATATTCACTGACTAGTTCAAAGTACAGTTAAATAAGGAAACATGCCAGAAAACGTTGTTATGCCCTGTACTGCAGACTAGGTTACCAAAAAAAAAAAATCTGTAGCTTGAATCTTCTCTAAAATTGTGAAGTAAAAAGGGAAAACTAGAAATCTTGAATACTCAATGTTGGAAATACAAAGCAGGCCAGCATCTATAAAGAAGAAATACTGGTTTTAACCTTCCATCAGAACACTATCTTATCTTTTCTCTTTGCAGTTGAATGCAATTCCAGCATTTTATTTTAGGTTTGCCGCACCCCCCCACCCCAACTCTAAATAGTAAGCTAGTGGAAGGGATAAAATATTCAAAAACTAGATGATAACTTCATCTTGTAAGGTCCTACAAGTTTCCATCATTTTGAATACCAGTGAAACCCTTAAAGGTGGATGAACGTTTTTTTAAAATCATGTATGATTTTTGTCTTTGTGCATGATGTGTAGATGGAATGATGCCGACCAGTCTTGTGCAGGATATGATTCGAGGTTGTGCTTGGAGGTGGTCAGTTTGGTTCTGTGTGTATTGCTTAATCATTGAACATTGTTTGCCTGTTCTATGAAATACTACTGAAGATTAACAAATTTCCTCACAGTTCACACTAAACTAAAACAGAAATGGCATTCAGGCTGTATAACTTTGTTCCATAATAGGGCCTGGGAAATTTTCATGAATAAAGCTATATTACACTACATGAAAAATATGAACAATACTTCTACTTTAGCAAATTTGATGCTAAAACAGAGTTCATTCTAGGGTAGAGTTCTGTTAGCCATGGCTGCCAAATGGCATTGCATATGTTGGCAGTACTTTGATAATACAGTGTGAGCCAGAACCCATCCTCATCCGGCCTCCACATATGTGGGTTACAAGGTGGTAATTGGGAGCAGGAATCTGATTTATTTTTGTTTCCTTTTTTACTTACTTTCTCTCCCTTCTCTTTCTCTCTCTCTCTTTCCTTCCCCCCCCCCCCCCCCCCCCAACACCATCACCACCACCAAATTTTGGCATGTTATAGTGCCCTATTTCTAATGCAGCTGAAATTAGCAAATGGTGCATATTAGAACCTCAGGTGTCAGCTTCACCCATGGGAACATAGGAGTAGCCCATCGCGCCTGCTCTGCCATTCTGTACAATCATGGCTGATCATCCATTACAGTGCCTTTTCCCCATACTATCCCCATATCCCTTTGTCATTGGTATTTAGAGATGAGTTATTCTGTGATTTAAATGTACTCAATGAGCTTCCACAGCCCTCTGGGGTAGAGAATTCCAAAGGTTCATAACCCTCTGAGTAAAGAAATTTCTCCTCATCTCTGTCCTAAGTGACTTACCTCTCCTTTTGAAATTGTCCCCTGGTTCTAGACTCCCCCAACCAGGGGAAACACTTTACCTGCATCTACCCTGTCTATTCCTTTTAAATATTTTGTAGGTTTCAATGAGATCACCTCTCATTCTTTGAAACTCTAGAGAATATAGGCCCAGTTTCCCCACACTCTTTTCTTAGGACAGTCCCGCCATCCTCGGAACAAGTCTGGTGGAACTTCATTGCACTCCCTCTATGGCAATAATAGGGGCCAAAACTGCACACTACTCCAGGTGCAGTCTAACCAAGGTTCTATACAGTTGAAGCAAGACTTCACCACTCCTGTCCTCAAATCCTCTTGCGATAAAGGCTAGCATACCACTAGCCGCCTTAATTGCTTGCAGCACCTGCATGTTAGCTTTCAGTGACTTATTGACGAGGACACCCAGGTCCCTTTTGTACATCTACACTTTCTAATCTCTAAGAAATACTCTGCATGTCTGTTTCTCCTACCAAAGTGGACAACCTCACATTTTTCTACATTATGTTCCATCTGCCATGTTCTTGCCCACTCACTAAGTCTGTCCAAATCCCCTTGAAGCTGCTTTGCATCTTGCTCATAACAGACATTCCCACCTAGTTTTATGTCGTCTGCAAACTTGGAAATATTATATTTGGTCTGCACTAAAGGCCTGCTCAGGTTGGGGAAAAAAGAACCTGACCCGAACCCGACCGAACCACAGCGGACGTGAGCCTGGCCTGGCCAGAGTCCCTCCAATTTCAGCCCGACCCGACCATTCCTTTTATTTACCTTCCGACTGGGAAGCTCCACGAAGCTGCAGCGCATGCATGATGACATCAGTGACGTCACTTGTTCACTCCACAGACTCCGTTTTGTCCTGGACTATCAGCTCAAGTTTTTTATTTTTTAATACTTAACAGCAGAGCACATACTGTGTCCGACCCGAGCCCGAAAGCTGGACCTGGTAGCGGGGCTCGACCTGAACCTGACACGTCATTGGTCCCGTCGGGTAGCAGGCCTTTAGTCTCTACATCCAAATCATTGATATATATTGTGAATAGCTGGGGCCTAAATACTGATCCTTGTGGTATCCCACTAGTTGCAGCCTGCCAACATGCGAGTGACCCATTTATTCCTACTATTTTCTGCCTGTTAATCAATCCTTAATCCATGCCAGTATATTACCTCCTATCCCATGTGCTTTAATTTTACTAACCAACCTCCTGTGGGGAACTTTATCAAAAGCCTTCTGAAAATCCAAGTATACTACATCCACCGACTCCCCTTTATCAATTCTGTTAGTAACATCCTCCAGAAAACTCCAGGTTCGTCAATTATGATTTTCCATTCATAAATCCATGTTGACTGCCCAATTAAATCATTATTATTCGTGTCCATTTATCACATGCTTTAGAATTGACTCTAGCATTTTCCCTACTACTGATGTAAGGCTAACAGATCTGTAGTTTCTTGTTTTCTCTCTCTCCCTCCCTCCTTAAATAGTGTGACATTTGCTACCTTCCAATCTGCAGGAACTGTTCCAGAATCTCTAGAATTTTGGAAGATGATCAATCCAGCCACTATATCCATAGCTACCTCTTTCAATACTCTGTGATGTAGAATATCAGGTCCTGGGGACTTACCAACCTTTGGCCCCATTAATTTCTGCAATGCAACCACCTTACTAATACTAATTTCCTTCAATTCCTTATTTTCCCTCGTCCCTTGCATCTCTAATTCTGGGAGATTTGTTGCATCTTCCTCAATGAAGACAGACACAAAGTAATCATTTAGTTTCTCTACCATTTTCTCTTGCCCATTATAAATTCTCCTGACTCTATATCTGTAATAGACCCACATTTGTCTTAGCCAAACGTTTCCTTTTTATGTACCTATAGAAGCTTTTGCAGTCCGTTTTTGCTAGTTTACATATTCTATTCTCCCTTTATCAGTTTGGTCCTCCTTTGCTGTATTAAAATCCTCCCAATCCTCAGGTTTACTACTATTTCTGGCAATTTTTATAGGCCTTTTCTTTTAATCTTTTACATTCCTCAACTTAGTTGACCCATACAGACTAGAAAAGTGCCATAATCAATTTCTGATGTGTACTGAATTATTTGGTGATTAACATTGAACAGCCTGCTGGCACTTACTGCCAGGGTTTGTGCATTTTATGGCCTGTCTGGTACTGAAGGACAACTAACACTTTGAGAATTTAAAAATAGAAGCATGGACCTTCCTGGTCTGTGACTTGGTGACAAAACCTAGGTAGTTTTGCCAGCTGAGCTTTCAGAGGGACTGGCAAAATGCTAATTATGCTTGTTAACATCTTGGTGATGTATGGATTCTTTTGTTGCAGAATGTTTGAGCCAAAATGCACAATTGATCTGAAAGTACAATGTAATACCAGGTTTCATTTTCAAAAGTGAGCTGATATTTTAAGTGGCTTCCTGCCAATATGCGCAAGCAAGGTTATACTGTATTGAAAGTTCAGCAACTCAAACTCATAAACACCCAGTTCACTTGAAATTTTATCATTTAGGAAGCTTTTTAATGCAGTATGGTTTGCTCTTGGTGATGGAACTAATGATGTGAAAAAAACTTGCATTTATATAGTGGTTTTAGCGACCATCTGATGTATCAATGAAGTTCTTTTTGAATTGTCACTATTGTACAAAATGTGGCAGCCAATTTGCCCACGCACACACCTACAAGCAGCATTGCAGTAACCAGGTAATCTGTTTTTGTGATGTTGTTTTGAGGGATAAATATTGGCCAGGACACCAGGGATGATTCCCCTGCTCCTCTTCAAAATAGTGCCATGGAATCTTTTACATCCACTCGAGCAAGCAGACGGGGCCTCGGTTTAACATCTCACCTGAAAGGTGGCACCTCACTCAGTACTGTGCTGGAGTATCTTTGATTTTTGTGCTCAAGCCCTGGAGTGGGGCTTGAACCTGGAGTCTTGTGACGCAAGAGTGCTACCAACTGAGCCATGGCTGAAAACAATTGTAGGCCTAATTTTGGTAGCACCTGAAAGTATATTGATCTGACAAGTTGTAGTATCACTAACTTCCCAAAAAGCTTGTCCCTTCACTTGAGGGTAACAGTCCATGAATGCCTGTGGCCTTTTTGAGTATCTGAATCAAGCTTCCATTCTCAGCGTGATGAAATTGTCACATTTGCACTTGATGGCAGTATTAGAAGGAATGCTCAATTCAAATGTGTTTTTTATGGAGACTTTCCTTTATGGGAAGTTAAGAGCAAAGATGAAATTTAATGTTTACGAAAGTGAAGAAATACCACAAGTTCATTTTATTTTCTTACCTAGTTTATGTTGATTAGACCTTGGCATGCATGTCCACAGGTCCCTAAAGGTGGCAGGACGGGTAGATAAAGTGGTGAAGGCATATGGAATGGTTTCCTTCATTGGCAGAGATATAGAATACAAAAGCAAGGGTGTAATGCTGGAACTGTATAAAACGCTGGTTCGGCCACATTTGGATTATTGTGTACAGTTCTGGTTGCCACATTACAGGAAGGACATAGTTGCTCTGGAGAGAGTGCAGAGGAGATTTACAAGAATGTTGCCAGGGCTTGAAAGTTGCAGCAGTGGGGAAAGATTGGATAGAATAGGGTTGTTTTCCTTGGAACAGAGGAGGCTGAGGGGTGATTTAATTGAGGTGGAACAAAATTGAGGGGCCTACATAGAGTGGACGGGAAGGACCTGTTTCCCCTAGCGGAGAGGTCAGGACACAGATTTAAGAAGATTGGTAGAAGGATTAGAGGGGACGTGAAGAAAAACTTTTTCACCCAGAGGGTGGTGGGTGTCTGGAATTCACTGCCAGGAATGGTGGTGGAGGCAAAAACCCTCAATTTTAAAACATTCCTGGATATGCACCTGAAGTGCTGTAACCTGCAAAGCTATGGACCGGGTGCTGGAAGGTGGTATTAGATTGGGCAGTTAGTTTTTCAGCAGGCACTGACACGAGAGGCTGAATGGCCTCCTCCTTTTGTGCTGTAATTTTTCTATGGTTCTGTAGATGCTGAGAGGATGCTTCCTGTTGGGCAATTGAGAAATAGGGGGCACAGTTTAAAAATAAGGGGTCTCCCATTTAAAACGGAGATGAGTTGGAATTTTCTTCCCCAGAGAGCAGTGGAGGCTGTCATTGAATATATTCAAGGCTGAGTTGGACAGATTTTTGATCTACAAGAGAGTCAAGGGTTCTGGGGAGACTGGCAGGCAGGTGGAGATAAGGCCGCAATCTGAGCAGCCATGAATGGCAGTGCAGAATCCAGGGGCTGAATGACTTATTTCTAATGACTACATTTGCAATGTAGTATTGCTGATGTCTTTTGCAACTACTTTGATCTGTTTTGTGAATAATTTTGGTAAATTCCTAGGTTCCAGTATAGTGAAGAACCTGGCAGGTTTGTGAACTGGAAATAAGGAAATTTGAATATTAAAGCAGGCTGCTTTGGGAGTTAATTTTTTTTTTTCTTGACTTTTATGCTTATGCAGATACTATCATTTGAAAAATGTAGTTAGTGCTCCATAAAGCTAAGAATTCAGTAACTTGTAGAATTATGGCACTGATGGGAAAGATTCATTATAATTTCCTGATGTCAGCTGCTGCTTCTTGAGCCATTAGGTTTGCAACTAAAGTACATTAGTTATGTGCAAGCTTTTATTTATCCTGTTCCCCCAACATGTCACATGCCTACTAATAATACAAGTGCCACCAGATTGCTATCTTTTGCTGTCGTTTGATTCTACTCTTGTCTCATCCAAGTGACCATTTTAATGTAAAGTGACTTTATTTCACTGTAGGGAGCATCACTGCTCCACCAGATTGTATTTGCAGCCTACTCTTGTATATGGTCTAGAGGTTATATCTGGTCTAGGGGTTAGGGATCTGTTTTTGGGATTTGGACCAGCAAGCGGCAGGTCAAGGTGACCTTGAAGGTCAATGCCAACAGAGCCATTATCCATCTCCCCTCCAGCTTCACTATCAGGGGATGTTTAGGCTTCTTGGTCTATGTGGCGAAGCCCAGAGTTTGTTGTACCTGTGGCAAATCTGGTCATATGGTGGCCAACTGCAACACAGTCATCTGCAAGAAGGAAGGCCATCAGACCAAGGACTGTAAACTGAGTAAGTGCTATAACCTGTGCGGTGGGACAGGCCACCTCCTACAAAACCTGCCCCGAACGCAGCCTCAGTTATGCTAAGGCGGCCAGTTCCAAGGAAAGGTCAGGAGAAGGAACAGTGAACGCGTCTGGTGTTGGGAGGGAGACGAGCAATCCTCCCACAGCAAGGAAAGTCTGTCTGAGGAGAAGAAAGGGGAGGCAGCTACAATCAATTAGCCAACACCTACCCAGTGCCCGGAAATGACTCCTCCTATAGACTGAGTCAATGGAGGAGGAGGCAGCAGATGGACAAACAGGTCAGTGGCAAGTGGTACAAAGGAAAACCACAAAGAAGCCTCCAAAAAGAACAGGTTACCTCCCAAACCAGTGGCAAGAGGAGGCTACAGTCTAAGACTACAGCAATTCATTCTCATTGGACGAGGAAGGGCTGGAAAGACAGCACCCGCAAAAGAAGTGGTGAACTCAAAGGAGCTGGAAGAGCAAGCTGCTCCAGCTCCAGGGCACTGGAAGCTGAGATGGGCCCAGTGTGCCCCAACCCCAAAGCGCTGAACTCTGCGAGATGCCCAGCGCACCCCAGCTCCGAGAGACCAAGAGTAGTGATGGCTTCAAGGAGGGACAGAGGGAAAAGACGCCATGAACGAAGGATAGCCCAAGCCTTGCTGCTGCCTCCCAAGATTTGCACCCCCACCTCCCCCCTGCTCCCGGGATGTCACCCCAGCGGAACAACAACCCCATGAGTAACCAGGAGGGGTTTCTGAGCCCAACGAATGTGAAACCGCTTGTGCACACTGGATATGTAGGAACATTCCCAAAGACTGGGACTAGCAAGGACACCTGGTGTGGTAAGCAACACCCAACTTTAAAACGGGTATAAAGATTGCTTCGATTAACGTGCATAGCGTTCAATCCACTACGTGATTTGTTTCGACCTTGGACTACCTCGCCAAGGTCAAAGCTGATCTGTTTCTGCAGGAGTGTGGAATCCCACACTTTGCTTCCAGGCAGTTGTCGTGATGGTGATCCCATGGGCCATCGATCTGGTCGGGGAAATGATTCCCGTTCCTTTGGCCTGGGTATTCTGCCGGGAGGCAACTTACCATCTCCGAATTTGAGGTGGTGGGCAGTCGCCTCCTCAAATGTAATATACAACACTGCTTTGCTCCGGTTAATCAACGTGTATGCCCCAGTTCAGTGCAGCGAATGTCTGACTGTCCTCCAGCAGCTCCCACTGTTGCTGGCGATATCCAGGCCAGTTATTCTTGGCACTGACTTCAACTGCATCATTGATGCAACTGGACGATCCGCCAGTGACAGCAAACTAGGCACTCCGTCCACATTCCTAATGGAAACCGTAAACGATGCCAAGCTGTACGGTGTCTTCAAACCTGCAGACGGATCGCAGCGTAGATACAGCTGGTCAAAACAGGTGTTCTTCTCTGCCTCTTATAGGCTGACTGTCACAGGATGACCAGTGGGTTGACAGGTGGACGTGGAAGCTGAATGTTACACTGGTAACCCCAGAGAACATTGAGGAACTCAAAAGGGATTGCAAAAGTTGGAGAACTGTGAAACCCCTCTGAGTCTCCGGTGCACTGATGGGAAGCGATCAAGGCAAACATTACATTACATTTATAGATACAGCACTGAAACAGGCCCTTCGGCCCACCGAGTCTGCGCCGACCAACAACCACCCATTTATACTAATCCTACATTAATTCCATGTTCCCTACCACATCCCCATCTTCCCTGAATTCTCCTACCACCTACCTACATTAGGGGCAATTTACCATGGCCAATTTACCTATCTACCTGCAAGTCTTTGGCTGTGGGAGGAAACCGGAGCACCTGGCAGAAACCCACGCGGTCACAGGGAGAACTTGCAAACTCCGCACAGGCAGTACCCAGAACTGAACCCAGGTCGCTGGAGCTGTGATGCTGCGGTGCTAACCACTGCGCCACTGTGCAGCCCGAACATCAAGAGGCTCTTTATCCGCATAGGTGTTGAGGGCAAGAGAGAGACAGTGGGAAGTGTCCCGACTCCAGACAAGAATGCAAAATCTGCTCCGGCTGCAGTTGATGGGGTTCGAGGTGAAGAGCCAGCAGGCACCCCTCTTTGCCACGGAGGCCTCCAAGATCATCTTGTCCAGAGTCTGCTCCGTTGAGCAGAATGAGATGTGCTCTCATTTCTTCCAAAAGGTACACAGAACTCTGATCAGCCTGAAGGAAGAGGATGGCTTGTTAACGTCTTCGCAGTCTGACATGCTGAGGATTAGAAAATCCCTTTATGCCCGGCTGTACGACGTGAAGTGCACGGACAGCACAGCCTCCCAGTTCTTCCTGTCATCTATCATGGAGGTCTTAAATGACAGGATGCGGGAGAGTCTGGACAAACTGCGAACTCTGGATGAGCTGGCAAAGGCCGTCGGGTCCTTCGAGATAAGTAAAACTCCTGGAAGCGATGGCTTACCAGCCGAGTTGTATTCGCCTCTGTGGGACTGTATCGGCCCAGACCTGTTGGAAATGTATGAGTGTGCTTCTGGCTGGCAACATGTCCGAATCCATGAAGAAAGGTACCATCACCCTCATCTACAAGCGGAAGGGGGAAGCGGGTGAAAACCAGAAATTGGCAGCCCAACTCGCTGCTTAATGCATACTAGAAATTTCTGTCCAAAGTCATCGCCAGTTGGGTCAAGTCTGCTCTGGAGTTGATGATTTCACCCTGACCGGACCTGTACTGCACCTGGCAGGACGATCTCTGATAGTCTCGTGCTACTCAGGGATACGATCGCCTATGTATGGGACGGGGGTGGACATCTGCCTCATCAGCTTAGACCAGGAGAAGGCTTTTGACTATCTCTCACGTAGATGATGGATGTGCTCTCCAAAATGGGGTTTGGGGAGGGAATCTGCAATTGGATCAAACTGCTCTGCACAAATATCAGCAGTGCAGTCCAAATCAATGGGTGGAAATCAGACAGTTTCCTGATCAAATCTGGAGTCAGACAGGGCTGTCCTCTCTCTCTCCTGCCTTGTTTGTTTGCTCTTTTGAATCTTTTGCTGAGTCCGTTAGGAAGGATGCGGGCATAAGAGGAGTGACAATCCCAGGCAGCGGAGGCACTCTGCTCAAAGCTTCCCTGTACATCGATGACGTGGCCACCTTCTGCTTGGATCTGCTATCCATTTCTGGGTAAGAACCTGGTCATCAGGTGCGAGGCACTTGCGTTTCTGTATGTGGCGCAGTTCTGGCCCTTATCCCACTCCTGTGTCATGGTGGTTACCTGAGCCATTTTCTGCTTTATCTGGATTTGCAAAATGGACTGGGTCCGGAGGAACACTGTTCAAACCTCTGGATAAAGGTGGAAAAAATGTACCCAACGTTGCCCTCATCCTGAAGACCCTCTTTGTGTGCGGCTGCATCAAGCTCTGCGTAGAACCCCAGTATGCAAACACCAAATGTCACTGCATGCTGAGGTTTTATCTGTTCCCGGTGCTGCGAAGGATGGTTCTGGCCAGATTGCCACGGAACACTCCATCCGGTTGGACCGTATTGTGCACCTGTCCTTTGTGGAAAAGTTTGTGCAGAAAAACACCTTTTGGCCACCAATTCATCAGGCAGTGATCTGTACGGAGTGTCCTCTAAGCTCTACAGGAAAAGGAGATGGTGGATCTTGGTTCCCCAGGCAGACTGCCGGTCATTTGGCAGAATGCTTCATCACCAGAACTTTCAAACTAGCACCAAGACGTAGTTTGGCTGTGGTGAGAAGGGCCCTCCCCATCAGATCCTTCCTGCATGCCTGGAATATCTCCGCCTTCGCAAGCTGCCCTCCGTGGCTATGGTGGGGAAGAGACTGTTGCCCACCTCCTTCTGGAATGTGCCTTTGCAAAGCAGGTGTGTGGAAAGAGATGCAGTGGTTTTTGTCGAGGTCCATCCCAAGCAGTTCTAACACGAGTCTGTGCTCTATGGGCTGTTCCCAGGGGCGCGCACGGAGATAAACATTAACTGCTGCTGGAGGACCGTCAATTTGGTGAAAGACGCTATTTGATTTAAAGGCCTGCACAGGTCTGCAAATTAATAAAAAAAAAAAAAAAACCCGACCTGAGTCCTTCCGTTTTCTCGCTCCTGACCCGACCATCGTTAACTTACCTTCTCTTTTTCACATTCTTGCTGGTCTGCACAAGCTTAAAATAACAAAACCACCTTTCTAGTCCAAAAATTAAATTAACATTAGAGCCACTTACCTGTGACAGGGCATGTCCGATCCGAGCCCGAATGCCGGACCGGGAAGTGCGACTTGACCCGAACTTGACATGTTGGGTCCTGTCTGGTTTGGGTCGGGTAGCAGGCCTTTAATTTGCTCTGCCCGAAACTTGCTGGTCTTCCAGTGCGAAGAGTTGTCCACGACAGAGTATTGCAGACTGGCACATTTCAAGGTCCAGGACTACGTGCTGAGGGACGCACTAAAGCTTGGGGGCAGCCACTGCAAAGGCTCAATGGGGAAAGACCACTGTAAGGTCCTCCCGCCATAGTGAATTGAGGGGCTGAACCTATGGATAACCCTTTGGACTGTATACACCAAATATGGGTTTGCTGTAAAATGTATATTGTATGTAGAATGGAAGGGTTGTGAGGCAACTCACTCCTGTCTTGAAAATGGATTTCCTTTGCACTTTCTGGAATATCAACTTGGTACTGTTTTGTAATGTATTTTCTTTTTTCTTAAAATATACTTTATTAATAAAATCTGTATCTGGTCCAGAGGTTGCCGATTAAGTAGGCTAAAGTTGGATTCCTAGCTGCGTTTATTTTTTTGGAGCATCCTCTCTGCCAGAATCACAAGGAAATTTTAGTGCTCCTTACTGCCAGCTGGCTGGAAACAGTTAATAATTAGTACAAAACCAGGATTTGTAGATTTTTATGGCACATATGTATACTTCAATTATTCAGTTTTTCCAGTTAGACTATCAGAACTGGTCTCCATTATATGAAAGTGCAAATATTAGACTTGTAAAGTTGGACTCCTCGGAAAAATGAACTTAATGACATTTAATCAAAGTATTTTCTAGCCTAAAATGCTGGCTGTTTTTCTGTGTGTCTGTTCAATCCTGAGATTCCTCTGTCTCCCCTTGCTGTTTAGTGCTAAGTGTTATGTGACTATAAAGATGTGAAAAAAATGCTAGGTGTTTAAAGAGTTTGAGCATCCCATTTTTTGGTGAGAACTTGTAATGCCTAGAATTCCATGAATAACAAGTCTTCAAAAAAGATCTTTAGTCTGAATTTAAACTACCTAACTAGGTGTGGTTTGCAAAACTTTTTGAACATTTGTTACGTGATTTGATATTAAAACAGTGGAATGTGTCGCACTCAGTTGATTAGGTTGACTATCTAGAGAGCCTGTAAGCAACTTAACGTTCAAATCCTTTTTATCTGGAGTTACGCAGCTTGACTTTGTAAATTCAGTCAAAAAAGCTGTGGAAAGAGGCTGCAATTTTTTCTGTTAATTTTGGAGGTTTTTCAGTCTTCGCTCATCTGACAGCATGAACAATCTGAGCACCTGAAATTGAGGTTGGTTGGGGAGGTAAATCTGGGTTTGTGTGCTAGTCTGATGTTTCCCACTACCTTCCCTCCACCCCCCACCCCACCCCACCCCCCACACACAGTCTAATCTTTTTTTCCCCAGTGAACATTTGAGTATTTGGAAATGTGGTTCACATTTTGACTTTACTAAAATAGTTAATGACTAAGGTATGAATCAGTATCTGCAGTTGTCACAAATTAATACAAAGCCTTGCTGTATCATGGTTGGAAACTAACTTGCATCCATACACTGTACAAGTGCTTGACTGAAATCCAGATGAAGATTCCAGTGGAAGGTGATCTACAGTTGCCCTGTTAATGAATTAAAACTGAAGTTGGGTAGTTCTCTGTCTCCCCAGAGCAGAATTTTTGGAATTGTTGTATTTTACTTAGACTACCAAAGATAGAGATGTGTATAAAATATACTTTTCTCTTGAAATATCAATTGCTGTTACTGTAGTTTTTGTTAGAATATTATACTTGGAGCAAAGGAGATTGAGGAGATTTAATAGAAGTGTACAAGATTATGACAAGCTTAGATAAATTAGACAAGCAAAAACTGATCCCATTAGCTAATGGTACAAGAACTAGGGGACTCGGATTGAAGGTTTTGGGCAAGAGATGCAGGGGGAATATGATCAACTTTTATGCAGCGGGTGGTAATGATTTGGAACTTGCTGCCCACAAGGGTGGTGGAAGTGGAGGTGATCGATTATTTTAAAAGGAAATTGGATGGGCACTTGAAGGAAATAAACTTGCATGGCTATGGGGATCAAGCAGGGGAATGGAACTGACTTGAATGGTCCGTGGAGAGCCGGCATGGACTCGATGGGCTGAATGGCTGCCTACTATGCTGTAAATTAATCTGACTCTATATGGAGCTTCATTTCGCCTCAAGTAACTTCAGTTAAATTCCTTCTTTCAGTTAAATTTTAGTTCCACCGAGCCTGATCTTTGTAAATCACATAGTTTATAGCATCCAAAAAAACATTATTTCAAAATAAAAGTGAAACGTAGGAAGCCAAGTCTAATTACTTTGTCTTGTACATGTTCTTAAGCTTCAAGTTTTTGAGTCAGGATTCTGACTTTAATTGAGTAGCAACTTGCAGGTTATAGTTAATACTATATTCCAGGGCTATACATAGGTAATTTTCTCTTTTTTTAATTTAAAAAAAAGCTGGCATCAGTTGAAAAATTAGAAATTCACTAACTCATCAGGCCAAAAGGCTATTAAAATAGTGGTGTTAATTGAGCCTACTTTGTGCGTTGCAATGGTTTACAATGAGTTGGAATCAAGATGTACGTAACTAAGGGTAAGAGTGCAGTAGTGCATTATGACCTTTTTTTGAAGGATGAAATTAACATTTTAGTGTGGAACTTAAAAGATTGTGTAACAGCCTGCATATCTTGCCATTTGTAGTAATTGTAGACTATTTGATCACTAGGGTGGGGGAGCATTGCAGGCAAGTCTCATCAGGACCTGACCCCGTGTCTGCAAAGATGCACTTGTAAGAGTAGTTTGTGATTTAGTGCAAATATTACTTGTGGTGGGTTCCCTTTTCCTCTCCAGTTAAGAGATGCTGAGGTCCAGCAGTAACACTCCTGGTTTCAATGACTTGGGTAGTGAATTGATAAACCTGTTAAACTTAAAGTTCAACAAAATTATACTGGACAGCATTGTGAACTACAAAGCTTTTTTTTGGGCAGGGGTTTTTGCCTGTCAAATTTCATCTGCACGTGAAGTTCTGTATGCTTAGAAGTATGAAATAGCTACAGAATGGATTTTTCCAACAGATGATCAGCCACAAGGTAAAATTAATGAAATAATTTCAGAGGCCTTATTAGCTCCAAGTGTGGAAAGCAATAGCCCAGTATAGCACTAACCCATGTAAGTCAAGAAGGCCTTGAGATTGATACAGAAGCAAAATATTGCAGATGCTGGAAATACTCAGGTCAGGCAGCATCTGTGGGGAGAGAAACAGCCTAATTGTACTGATGAAAGGTCACAGATCTGAAATGTTAACTTTGGCATTGATTGTCAAGCCTGCTGAGTTGACATATCTTGACCAGGGCAGTAGTTGGAGGTTTCTGTTTGGTCTCTGTCTGGGGAAGTGAAGGAAAAAACAGTTCCAGTTCCTGCTCTTGATTGCTATCCAGTGTCTTCCTGTAGTGATTGACAATGGGATTGGTCTTGTCTGTGAAGCCTTCTGATACAATAGCTTGCTGACACTTGCTTTGCAGATGTGGATAAGTAGACAGAAATGTGTACTTGGAGAGTTCTGCAGTGCTCAATGCATTTTTTAAGTAAGTGCCATACCGTCAGGAGAGATGGCGAGGGAAAAATGCCCTAATTTCAGTACTGATTTTCAGTCAAGCATTTGTACAATCCATATATACAAGTCAGTTGCCAAGCATGATGCAGTATGTCTTAGTCAAACAGAATATTTGTTCTTGGGATGTGGGCATTGCTGGCAAGGCCATCATTTATTGCCCTCGAGCAGATGTTGATTAGCTGCCTTGAACTGCTGCAGTCCATATGGTGTCAGTGCACCCATAGTGCTTTTGGGGAAGGGAGTTTCAGGATTTTGACTGATGAAGGAAGGTGATATACTTCCAAGTCAGGATGCTGTGTACTTGGAGGGGAGTTTGCAGGTGGTGGACCCATGGTGGTAGAGGTCATGGGTTTGGGTGGTGTTGTCAAAGGAGGCTTGGTGAGTTGCTGCAGTGCATCTTGTAGATGGTACACACTGCTGTCACTGTGTGTCAGTGGTGGAGGGAGTGAATGTTTAAGTTGAATGGGGTGTTGATCAAGCGGGCTACTTTGACTTGGATGATGTCAAGCTTCCTGTGTGGTGTTGGAGCTGCATTCATCTGGGTAAGTGGAGAGTATTCCCTCACACTTCTAACTAGTCCCTTGTTTGCCTGGTGGTTTGTAGATGGTGGGCAGGCTTTGGGGAGTTAGATGAGTTAGTTACTTGCTGCAGAATTCCTAGCCTCTGACCTCTTGTAGCCACAGTATTTATATGGTTGATGTTTCTGGTCAGTAGTAACCACCAGCCCCCCCTACCCCAAGATGTTGGGGGATTAAGTAACACTATTGAAAGTCAAGGGGAACTGGTTGGATTCTCTTGTTGGAGATGGTCATTGCCTGGCACTTGATGGAGCGAATGTTACTTGCCATTTGTCAGTCCAAGTCTGAATGTTGTCAGGTCTTTCTACATACAGACATGGACTGCTTCAGCATCTGAGGGAGATGCAAAATGGTACTGAATGCTGCAGTTATTGGTGAACATCCTCATTTCTGACTGATGTTGGAGAGGTCATTGATGAAGCAGCTGAAGATGGTTGGGCTGAGGACACTACCCTGAGGAACTTGGGCAGCAATGCCCTGGGGTTGAGGATGATTGTATTCCACCAATACAACGATTTACTTTAATGCTGGTATGTCTCCAGCTAATAGCGTTCCTCCCTGGATTTCACTTGACTTCACTTTTGCTAGGGCTCCTTTGATGTCATGCTCTGTCAAATACTGCCTTGATATTGAGTGGTCACTCTCCTCACCCCTAGAATTCAGCTGTTCTGTTTGTAATGAGGTCTGGAGAAGAGTGGCCCAAACTGAACATCAGTGAGCAGGTTGCTGGTTGTGTTGCTTAATAGCACTGGAGATGACACCTATCACTGCTGATTGAGAGTAGACTGTTGGGGCATAATTGGCCAGATTGGATTTTCCTGCTTTTTGTGGACCAGACACACCCGGGCAGTTTTCCACATATGTGGCTTAGCTGCTGAATTGGTTTTCAGGTTGAATGAGAATTTGGACTGATATATGTGGAACTGTGCAACAGCATGAGTAATTGCCCACAGCAGAGGAGAGGTAGATAGATAAGTCTGGAGTGTGTGGAAATACGGTTATCCTGAAATATTTCTGGTAAGGATAAAGGTGTTTTGGAGTCTCGTCCTGAAATATATTTTATATAATTTAACTTCATGGACCTGCTTAATAAATCAAAATAATTACTTGAAGAAACAGTCTGCCTTAATTAGCATAGCTGGCAGAATCTTTGTACTGACAAATGAGATTGAAGATTTTAAGGTGAGTAGCCTCACCATCGCTGTAGATTCCTTCCCGCTTCCAGGTTGGCTTTTTCATAGGCAGCCTGTGGTATGTCACATGACAAGCTTGCTTTTCTCAGTCCAGCTGATTTTAAGGTTTGCTTGAGCTATGATCCCTGTCCTGTCTTGACAAGTTGATCTATCAAGGTGGAGCAAATGGTGCAGAGATTGGCCACAGTACCATCTGATTAGAAGAGTATAGGATGGCCTCCTTCTGTGCTATAACCATTCAGCCCTTCATGTCTGCTAGCTCTCTGCAAGAGCAACTCTAGCTGTGTCCCACCTCCCTGCCACTTCCCCATAGCCCTGTAATTTTTTTCTCTTCAGATAATTATCCAATTCCCTTTTGAAAACAATGATTGAATCTCCCTCCACACTCGGGCAGTGCATTTCAGATCCTAACCGCTCGCTGTGGTTTTTTCAAACATGTTTCTCTCTTCTTGGTTCTTTTGCCATTCACTTTAAATCAGTGTCCTCTGGTTCTCAACCCTTCTGCCAATGAGAAGTTTCTCCATATCTGCTCTGTCCAGACCCCCTCCTGATTGCTTTACTGTCATCGTTTGTTCTTCAGCCATTGGGTTCACTCTTGCCTCTTCTATATCCTCTCACCAGTAGCTGACTCAGTTTGATTTCTTTGTAATAAAGCTAACTTTTTATCCCTTACTGTCTGTTTCATGTCCGTTTCCTCCTTATTCCCAGCCTGTTGAAATTTGAATCTGCTTGTTACTGTAGTGTTTTAATTTGACCAGCATAAAAAAAAACAAAGGGTAAAAGCACTTCACGCAGGAGGAAAAGGTGCTAGCACTTGAACCATTTCCATAATCTGATCCAGCTCTGTTCACTTGCTTCAAATTTTCCCAGCTGATCTGGCATTAAAATTCCCCTTTGTTAGAAGAAGCATCTACAGATATTAATCAAAACCAAATGGTCCTGCTCACTGTGGCTGTTCATTTTTGCCAGCAATACTTTGAGTTTTTGTAAAAAAAAAAATATACTTTATTCATAATTTGTAAAAGCACATTACGTTGTTTAAGTTTGACAGTTGTCATGGAACTGTTTATTTTTCTCCTGATTAAAACAGTGTGCCTTTAAAAACTACAAGGCACAGTGTGCCAGCTGCACCTGCTGCTAGGCCACAGCAGGAGAGAGGTCACATGGTGTACTGTAACAATTTAACTCTTAAAAACCAGCTGAAACCAGTTTTGAAAGACACCACGAAGTGTACTTAAGGAAGGAGCTGTCTCTTTTTCTCAGCAGAAATTCTACAGTGAGCTACAGGCTATGTTAATTGCCCAAGGAGGAAAAAAACTCTTTGAAGGAGACCATTTGTATTGCTGGAGATAGCTAAAATCCTTTTCTTTACTTCCAATCTAAGTCTTTGCTTCAAGATTGACTCTCTCGAGTGTTTTCTGGAATTCGTAGTAAAGTTTTGATTGAGACTTAGTTTTAAAGTTCAAGTAGGCCTATTGCTGTGCTCATCATTGAAATAACTGATGCCTGCTGCAACTGAAGTGCTTTGCCTTTCTACTAAAGGACTCATCAAATTTGCTTGGAGCCTTCTAGTGGCATTTGATTATTTTTACAGTAGGATACCTCACCCATCAGGAATGTAACCCACAAAGACTGATAACACAGTTTTTTTTAAAAAACATTTTTTAAAAAAGAAACTGGTTAACCGTTGATTTTTCGAGTATGTATGTGAATGGGGGAGTTGGGTTAAAATAAGTTTTATAAGGTCTTTAGACATAGGTTTATCTTAATAGTGTTTAAGATTTAGTTTTAATAGTTACTTTGTCTAAAGCTACCTGGTTTGGTCTGTTTAACTCTGAGGGTTACTAGAGTGTTTAATTTGGCTGTTTTCCGGTTGGGTGATAAAACTTTAATATGGTGCGACCTGTGGAGTGAAGGGACTGAATTAATGGTACATTGCCCCCACCTCTATCGTACACCGTGCAATGCAGATCAGTTTCTTTCAATACAGGGCATGAAGTGCCTCACTACACTTGCCATTAAAGGTTATATTTACAATTTGCATTTCATGTTAACATTCTCAGCATACCGCCCAAGGGGTTTTACATGGTTTCCATTCCCTTGGTATATTATGGCGGGAGGGCCTTGGTCTGTGGCCTTTCCCCATTGAGCCTTTGTGGTGACTGCCCTCAGCATGTAGTCCTGGACTTTGGAATGTCACTGAAGATCTGGAACAAAGCTCCTGGAGGTAGTGATCCTTTACAGGAACCGGTAAAAATATAAATGGGATCTGAGTTAAATTTGTATTTTTAAAAAAAAAAGTTAGGGGAGTCACTGATCCTACAGTTATTCCATTCTCTCGGACAGATCTGAAAAGACCTTCCTCTGAGGATCCTACCCTCTGTCAGAGCTGTCCGTGGCAATATTTCTAGGAAGCTACCTTGGATTACTGACTCAAAGCCAGAAGCATGTACCTAATGGAGGAACAAAAAATTTGGAAAATCCTTTGCATGGATATAACCTTTCCATGAGCAATTTGGATGATGGTGGTGTAATAATATTGATGATTCATTTGGAAAGGAACCAGTCCTTCCCAATCTACTCCCTCTGTATTTTAAGATTGAGATTGTGAGAAATCTTGCTAGAATGAGTGCACTGAGACTTTTTAACAGGACCCATGGAGATCTGATACTGACTATAGTTTTTCTAGGATTGATTTCAAGCAGGAAAGCTTAGAGGTTAATTGGCCAGGATTTACATGGGTGAATTTTCAAATAGCACTCTTCTGCAATAAATGCATTGAAGTAGATTTATTGCAGTCTTACAAAAGCCACCATTTTAGAATTGAGGCAAGTTCAAAATGTGGATCTGTTGCTTGCTAGTATTGTGCATAAATTGAGGAATCTATTGCAGTATAATTCTCAGCTTTCCATCACTGAGACACTGCTTGCTGCTTGTTACGGTAGTTTTTCCTGGTAATGTAGTGGTCTGACACTCCAAAAAATGATTTTGTTTAAGCAATCTATTAGTTTCATCACACGCTTTTTGTATTTGCAAGTAAGTGGACAGTAATTGCAGTCATATACCATATCCCTGTTCTGCTGTAATTAATGTGCAGTAATACTGTTGTAAAATAGACAGCTTGGATCTACCTTGAGTTTGGTGAATGCTTGACTTGATACCAGTGGGATCTTCTAATCTGCTTTGCAGGTGGAACTGTGGAGCCTGCTAAATTGATTTATAGTCCTCATGGCATGATTTTGCAATCTTGCTGGTACTAGAGACATGGCTTACAGTTGTTGTGAATGTGGGTTTGAAATTTTTGGCACACCTTTTTAAAGTACAAATAATTGCTTGTTTCCTGTTCAATAAGCCATAAGGTCTTGTGTGGCTTATTGCAACTTAAATAATTTTAAATATGCAAGCTGCCTATTATGGTTCCTGTTCAGTCCGCCAGCCTAGTAAATGTCATGCAAAAATGTGGCGGTTGCAGGAGCCACATCTGGTATGCCACACCTACATGATGTAATAACTTAGGTTTGCAGCTGAGCAGTTTAACCTAATATGGTAATCTCCTTGCAGCATTACCTGGGAGTGGCTGTTCAGGGGCAGCATGTTATCTGCATAGCTGAAGCTCAGTCAGCTTCAAAATCGCACATCTAAAAGGTGACTCAGTACTTGGCTTTTTTTCTCTTTTTAACTCTTGGACATGTGATGTGATGCCATATAGGAGCATTAGTGAAAATTCTCTTCCCATCCTTTATAGGTTGGACACAAATGTCTGTGGAAACAGATTGATACAGGGTGGTAGATAAATTGATTCTGCAGTGTAATAGTTCATTGAAAATAAAATTGGTCATCTACAAAAACCTAGGTATTTATTTATGTTGTATAAATAGTCAGTTATACAGCACAGAAACAGGCCCTTTGGCCCATCGTGTCTGTGCTGGCCATCAAGCATCTATTTTAATCCCATTTTCCAGCACTTGGCCCGTAGCTGTGGCGTTTCAATTGCTCGTTTAAATGCTACAATGTTGTAAGGGTTCCTGTCTCGACCACCCCTTCAGGCAGTGTGTTCCAGATTCCAAGCACCCTCTGGGTGAAAAATATTTTCCTCAAATCCCCTCTAAACCTGCTGCTCCTTAAATCTATGCCCCCGGTCAGTTGTGAGGAAGTGCGCATATTTGGTGCATACTGTCAACCTGCTTATGTAAATGAGGAAAGAACTGGGTAGGGAAGGCAATACTTTTGGTGGAGGCAGGGAAGAGAGACATTTAGCAATTTATACTCTTTACCCACTGCCACTGTAAATTTTAGTCCTTTAGCATTACTGCAGATTCTGAACCAAGCCCCTCCCACCTTCACCAGACAGTGCTGACTTTTTCTCTCTCTCTCCTCTTTTCCACCCACCCCAAACACACCCAAGCACAGGGTAGAAGTAAGAGTTCCTGCCAGTTGAGATATCAAAAGTATGACTTGCTGCAAAAGCCTGACAGGTACATTCAAGCGTTTCACATGGGAAGTTGACACCAAGTGTAGTCTTCAGGTCGAGCAGTATTAAGAGGGGGGTGAGAGGGGCGGTGGCGGGTGGGTGATAGTGGTTGTTGGGAAGGTTGGTCTTTTAAGAGAAAGAGGTTAGGAGTTAATGAGGGAGCAGTAGACTGGGGAAGCTCCCGGGGGAAGGGGTGGGGAAAACCAAGAGGGTGGATTATCATAGGAATTAGTGTTGGTGAAGGCGGAATCTGTGCCCCAGGACCTGAAAATCATCTGAGGGGTTACTTTGAGGTGGTGAGGGGTGCACTGGGTGGTGAGCTTGTGAGCATGGCAAGATGGATACAGAACTGGCTCTGTCATAGAAGACAGAGGGTATCAGTGGATGGGTGTTTTTCTGAATGGAGGGATGTGACTAGTGGTGTTCCTCAGGGTTTAGTGCTGGGACCTTTGCTGTTTGTAGTATATTTAAATGATTTGGAGGAAAATGTAGCTGGTCTGATTAGTAAGTTTGCAGACGACACAAAGGTTGGTTGAGTTGCAGATAATGATGAGGATTGTCAGAGGATAGAGCAGGATATAGATCGGTTGGAGACTTGGGCGGAGAAATGGCAGATGGCGTTTAATCCGGACAAATGAAGTAATGCATTTTGGAAGGACTAATGCAGGTGGGAGGTGTACACTAAATGGTAGAACCCTTAGGAGTATTGACAGGCAGAGATCTGGGCGTACAGGTCCACAGGTCACAAAGTGGCAACGCAGGTGGATAAGGTAGTCAAGAAGGCATACGGCATGCTTGCCTTCATCGGTCGGGGCATAGTGTAAAAATTGGCAAGTCATGTTGCAGCTGTACAGAACCTTAGTTAGGCTTCACTTAGAATATTGCGTGCAATTCTGGTCGCCACACCACCAGAAGGGCGTGGAGGCTTTTGAGAGGGTACAGAGGAGGTTTACCAGGATGTTGCCTGGTCTGGAGGGCATTAGCTATGAGGAGAGGTTGGAAAAACTCGGATTGTTTTCACTGGAACGACGGAGGTGGAGGGGCGACATGATAGAGGTTTACAAAGTTATGAGTGGCATGGACAGAGTGGATAGTCAGAAGCTTTTTCCCAGGGTGGAGGAGTCAGTTACTAGGGGACATAGGTTTAAGGAGCAAGGGGATGTGCGAGGCAAGTTCTTTACACAGAGGGTGGTGAGTGCCTGGAACTTGCTGCCAGGGGAGGTGGTGGAAGCAGATACGATAGTGACATTTAAGAGCCATCTTGACAAATACATGAATAGGAAGGGAATAGAGGGATATGGGCCCCGGAAGTGCAGAAGGGGTTAGTTTAGGCAGGCATCAAGATCGGCGCAAGCTTGGAGGGCTGAATGGCCTGTTCCTGTGTTGTACTGTTCTTTGTTCTTCTTCTTCTTGACTGGTTGACCTGAAAATTGCCTGGGAGGAAGGAGAACTATTGTAGCTGTGATGGGGAAGTGATGACCATCAGCTACTACATGCCCATTCCCCTCCCAAAAAATTTCTTGCTTTGCAGTTTGTGTTGTCCCACTAAAGATTTTTCTCCTCCCCCAGCCATATTGCATTGTCACAATATAGCTTTGAAAAAGTGTTAGAATCACCTTAATGTAGGTGGCAATTTCTGTTTGGTAGGAATTTTCAGTTCAGAGAGAGGACAAAATGCCACCTATTAATGTCTGAAGAAACACTGCTGGCGTGATGGAGACAATCCTGGGTGTGAACAGCATCATGCTGCAACGTTAACTTGTCACAGTCGTGTTAATTGAGTGAATGCCAAGCATATTTGAATGTCTAAAATTTTTTGAGCTCTAGGTGGTCTAGAAAAACTGATTGCTAAACTGAAGTATGCTAATGAACCAGTTTTTTGCAATAGCGATGTTGCAAGTTATTGTAGCTTATTGATCTGACAAAATACTGGGCCCAGAAAGCTATTGATCCAGTAATTGGAAATAGGAAGCAACATGCTTCCTTTCTTCCTTCCCCTTACTGGTAACTGATCACTTTTACTATTCCTTCTGAATTTCCTTTTTATTTTGACCTGTATATTTAAAATCACTAAACTTTCCATTTAAATGAATAAATGACATACACAGGTGATTACAAACAGTAATATCCAGCATTTCAAATGAGGTCTCATGGTTGTATACAAGAAACCTTTGATTGAAAGAAGGCTATTTTTGTGTACTTTTCAATATGACCATTTACTTTCCCCATAGTATTTGTTTGCTAATATGGATGATCCGGATTAGTATGTGCTATATAAATACTTTATGCATAATATTTAATAAAGAATGCACAATTACAATCTAATATCCCACAGTTCTGAGAAATTGAAGCTTCCAGCAGAGAAGGCGGCCAATTGGCCCATTGTGTCTGCTGGCTCTTGGCTGGAGTAATCCAAACTAATCCCACTGCCTGGCTCTATCTTTCTCTACTCAAATGCCTATCTAATATTCTAATGAGATTCAAGATGTCTGGCTCAACTGGTCCTGTGGCAAAACATTTCATTTCATGCTGTAACAACTCCCTGCCTAAATTTCTCTGGTTTCTCCCCCCCCAAACAATTTTTTATGACCATTTTAATTGACTATTAAATTTCAACTGAGGGGGTCTTTCCTTCTTTGTATCTCATTCCTTCAAATGATCTATGGTTGTCTTTTGCAATAATGGGTTAATTTAAATACCTTGATAACCGTTTCATATCCTGATGAGGTCTAACTTTCAAATAAATTGACCTTTGCTTTGAAAATTGAGCACGGTTAGATAGGTAAATCTTGAACATTTTAATTTTTAGGCACCCTGGTGAAGTGAACATTGGAACAGTTGCCTGACATTATCTTTTATGAATATAATGTCTGAGGTACTAAGCTATTTTTCTCAAGGATCTGGTCAGTGATGGTAGGCTCTCCAAATCTTAGAACTGGGAAGAGCTCATTTTACCTAAAATGGCTGAGGTGACCCAGGTGGCATTGCTTTTGAAGGTGTTTTATCTTAAAATCTGATCTTTTATAGACCACCTATAGGTGAAAGTTTCATTCATTTGATTAGTGTCCAAATATTTTTGTATTAGCTGCTATGATCTAGTTCACATTTTTTGGAATGTGATTATATTTTATCTGAATGAAGAGTACAGGAATTTACATGAAGGTGCGAGTCAATATTGCATAGACAAACAATATACAGATGCATCTGGTACTGCAGGGAAACAATAGTGTGTAGTATTATGGGGGAATGGCACTGAATTCTTAAACATGTCCTTTTTCTGTTTTGGTAACTTTACCTAATCCGTAAAAGAAGCCAAGTGTGACTTGTGTTTAGGTTACTCACTCTTATAGGCCTTTTTTCATTTTGTGCTTTTATTCTTGCATAGTTGCACTTGGAACTTATCTGCAATTTACTTTCTTCAGATATTGCAAGACAAAGGGGGTACTTGTCTAATAGAATATAGTTTCTATTAACTGCATCTTTTTCATTTTGAAACAAATGTTTGTCATGCAGAACTACATACTAAAATTAAGCTTGGTTGAGTCTTGAAAGAAACTGGAAAAGGTTTGAAAGTCGCATACACAGCTCCACTATATGTGGAACACCCCTATGAGACCCACAGATGTCTCTAGATACTTGTCTAAATTTAAACTTGTGCTATTTTGAGCTTGAACTCCACTGAGGGTCTTGGTCTCAGTTGGACCCTCACTTCCTCATTAATCCACTTAATTTAACAAATTTAAACTTAACCGTTTACCCCAGCCTATAAGAACAAAAGCAGAAAACTACTGAATTCTAACAGAGCACTTGGGTTGTTTGACAGTACTGCTGATTTTAAAGTAATAAATACAGTTGCTATTTGTTTTGCTTTTAATGAGGAGCATGCTGCTGGTTTTTGACTAGACACAGTAGTTGGGATAGCCAAATCCTAGTGGGCCTTCCAATTAATAATGGATATTGGCTTATGGCCAATAAAGTTGTAATAGAAAATCTTTCTTTGTAACCGTGCCTGTTGGACTGTTTTATGTGCAAAGTTGTGTTCTCAAATCTCAGTTTAGAAGCAAAGTTACTAATCTCTTAATACAGTACATGACTGCTGCTGAAAGCCAGCATAAGTGAGAAATTGATCCAACCTGCAGCATTGCTAGAATGGTAGTGATTGTGTAGCAGGATTATTTTAATATGAAATTTTCATGAAGTCTTTAAGTATGGACTTAATGCAATGTTTAATTAAATGTTAATTATAATTGCTGTATTTGGTGCCTTGCTTAATATGCAAACTTGTCTTTCACTGGGTAAGAAAAGCTTGCTGTTTGCTAGTTTGGAAACCATTACTCATGCATCCTGTTGTACAGTGAAACTGAAGGAAATTAAGTGGCTCAAGATAAATCGTATTTATTTGTAAACTGTCCTGTACATATGCTACAGGTCCTTCATGAGAGCACCTGGGGAATGAGTTTCACTGTCTCCCCTCCTTCCTAGTTTTGGCAGGAATTGCAGCTAAATCCAATCCTGTTCACAACCAACAGCCCCACATGTGGATGACTGGATAGAAATGTTACACTCAAGGCAAGAGACACGAAGTCAGTAATAGCACTCTACTGCTACTCTGGCTGAACACAAAGCTTGGACCTTTCTGGTTTCTATAGCTTAGTTCCACACAAACCATACTGCTTCTCACTTGGCCATTTTTTAAACACAAACCTTGATTTCGAAGCTGCATGCTGTGCTGGTATGGATGAAAAGTTCACTGTTGTACACAATTGTACAAGTGGGCAAGTGATGAGTTGACATTTAGATATCTGTGCAAATGCTCAAAGTTCCATTACATCGAGGGGTTACTCATGATGTAACATTCTCTGATTTTGAAAATCATGTCTCAGTAACATGCTTATAATACAAGTTTGCCCTTTATTAGTTCCACCATTTGATAAGATCATGGTTGATTGGAAAATGCACTTATTTTCCTGCCTTTACTCCATATCCTGTGATACCCTTATTTCTCACTCTCTTGAGAACTCCAGTTATTCTAGCATCCCCAGTCTTTGGGGGGTAAGGGGTGTTGGTGTGGAGAGACCGTTCCAAATTTTTGCTTTACTTTGTGTGAAACAGTACTGCCTGATTTTTGTTCCTTTAGTTTAGCTCTAATTTTAAGATGTGCACTTTTTTTTTTCCCCAGCAGAATAAATAGTTTCTTTATATGTACCCTATCAATTCCTTTTAATCATCTTGAACGTCTCAATCTTAGAATCAAAGTGGGATGAGGGTTGTTTGGAGCCACTTAAATTCTGATGGTGTTCTGTGGGTCAAATTCAGTTATGAACAAAATTCATTTTAAGCATGTGTTGTAATTGCAGTTTATTTTTTCATTAGTTTGTGATGGCATCCTTCCATCTGTGAAAGATGACGGAACGGCAGAAAACTATCTGTTTAGGTGGAGTGTCTTTTCTCTTGGTGCACCTTTGCAGATGACTGTGAAGTCATTAGTTCAGTTAATTGTTAATCTGTAAATTGTCACCTACTGCACTTATAACTCTACACACTCCTTCAAATCTCTCCATACCACCCAAAAGCAGGTAACTCAGTAAATGGGATTCTGGGTGAAAAGTCGCTATCCTTACCCCCTCCATCATGAGGCTTCACCACATCTGGGATCTACATACCAAATGGGCCATTTCCAATTTCCTCCTGTTTCCTTTGTTATCCACATGCCCATGCTTGCAGCCTAGTTCACCACCAGTCTCCAAAAAAAAAAATCAATTTTGTCTCTCAACTCTCCTCTCTCATGCAGTTATCAATTCTCTTTTGTTTTTCTTTGGTCCTTGATCCACTAATGAGGTTGCTACCTCCACTGACCCACTCAACATTGCTCTTTCATACATTCAGTGCCCTCATCAATGTATCCTCTCCATCTGCGCACTCTTTTTCTTGCTGGCAGGTTCCTCCATGTTTTCACCACTGTTTTATGAATAATGCCCATCTTTGCATTCTCAAATCCAAAGGCTGCAGGCTTCCACGGTGCATGAGTGACCTGGTTGTCCAGATCTGTCTTGACGATCTTCAAGATATATTGCTGTTCCCTCTGCCTTGCCAAGTCACCCTGCACCCTGGAAAGCAAGAAGAGTTGCACAATTTTCTTCTAAAATCTCCTGACCCTCTTTTTTCCCCCCCCTCACCGATCCTCACATCTAATGCCAGCTAAATAAATTCATGGATTTCTTTGCCTTTAAAATGCAGACAATCTGTCCAGTTGTTTTCCCCAACCCTTTCAACTTCAATCTCCTCCTGAAGTTTTGGAATTTGTTGTCAGCAGTTAACTCCTGCCAGTCGCCACTTATGTCGCTGCACTGCCTCCTCAACCTATTAGATTTCACATGGTTAACCACACCATTTTTTTTCAGTTCCTCACCTCTTCACTACATGAGGGCTCTACCAATTTCACAAATTTTGAATTTGCATACAAGCTTGCAAAAGGAAGGGAGTTGTGTGCAATTTTTTTAACTCAACATCCGACAACACAATTTTTATGCTTTTCAAACTTCATGTCTAGTGTTTCTAGTTTGGAAGATTGTACAGTAGCAAAGAACTCTCTTCACAGTTTTGAGTAGTTTTTAAAGCCCAAAGTAAGTTGGTGTCACCTGCCAGTGCTACTTGAGTTACCTTTTTTCTGTTTTCACTTCCTGCTAACTTTCTGTTCTGCCCTTCATGTGTGAAGGTGCTTGCTGTTTGTTTCCATAAAACTATAGCCTCTTCCTTTGGTACCTTGCACAAGTGGGCATTTTTTTCTCACCTTTGACCGTGAATGCCGACATTAATGAACCAATGAAGTCATCGTAGTTGAGTTTAAATATGTTCTTAAGAGTCCACATTTGCAATTTCAGCAGTGGTTGCTGGATATTGATCAGGAGTGGGAAATTTGACCACGTTTCTCTCCTTCCTCTAATCCAAAGGTACTGAGGCTAAATATAGCATTCCTTATGCTGCTTTGGTTGAGATCAGCTAACTGGGTACTGAAATTGAGATGTTCCTGGTCTGTGACTTAGCAGTTGTACCCAGTGAATTGCTTTGAGATCAGGGACCCTAAAAAAAAATGGTATGTAGCCTGGTGTCAGTTGGTGTTTTCACGAGCGCCAATGACGAATTTACAATGATGTTGGAACACAATTTATCGACTCAACGATGTGGTTTTAAAAACTGAATTCTTCAGGAAGTTGCTAGCAAATAATTTCCTAACAAGATGTCTTTCCTATTGTGTCAGAAGTTGCTACTCTTCAGGTTAATTTCTGTAAGCTTTTTTCAGCTTGATGTTTTATCCTGGACTTGACTGCAAAAATAATTATGCCTGTATAGAAACTTCATTGCTAACAAAATTATTCCCAAATCTCCTTTTCAATGTTGGTGTAATTGGTGTATTTTTTTTGAAGCTGGCTTTATGCCACAAACTCTGCCCCTATTACCCCATCCTCTGCAGCTTCCCAACCTCATGCATTGAATTCACAATCCTCCTTTATTTACATGTCTTCCACTGCCTTTGCTGCCTCTGTTAGGCTTATGTTCCTGTCTGTGGCCTCTGCACTTCCAGCTTTGACTTTTTTTATTGCATCCCCTCACCCACTACTTTACCTTTTTTGTTGGCAGTGTCTTCCGCGCTCTTGACTATACATCAGTCTGTTTCTGAATTCCTTGACCTTGCTACCTCTCATCACTTTCCAAAGCCATCTCAAAACTTGCCTCTTCAGCCATGCTTTCAGTCACCTCTACTAAACTTTCTACTTGGAGTACTTTATCTCTTGAAGTGCATTAGGCTGCCTGATTGTGTTAATCTGCGTTCATATAGCATTTTTTACTTTAACAGAGTTTAGGTTACCTTTTTAAATATTTGGGCAGATGGTCAGAATTGCTGCAGTCGCAAAGCATGCGTAAGTGGCATATACTAGTAACAGGGCTGTGGACTTGTTGATCAGAACGTTATCTAAGTTGGCCAGTGGTCAGAAGTTCTTAGTTCTGTATCCTGGAAATTCGGTAGACACTAGGGAGAGTTGATAGCTTTTGTTTAATTCTCTTGATGTGATACATTGACTGTACCAATGGATTACTCTTTCAGATCAAAGGGGTATTTATTCAAAATTTGTTACACTTCTAGTTATAGTCAATGGCTTTACATTCTGTTTGTTTACTCATTTTGCAATTCCTGACTGTTTTAGGAGACTGGTAAGAGTTATTGGTTGTGTGTAATCCTGATCAGTTTCACTGTACAACTGTGGTACATAAAACTGATTTTGTGCTTTTGATCTGTGATTGGTACTGACCTGAAGGTACAGTAATTCATACAGTTCTCCTAGACTCTAGTCTGCAATTCTAGCCAAAGGTAATCACCCTCAGCAGAACTGTACAAAGATCGTAGGATTAAAGTTGTTTCCAAAAGTCATCAACCAAGTGGAAAGTTCTACAGATGTTTAGACCCTTGGTTTATTATCTGTTTCAATAGAGCTTTTGTGTATTATAATTAAGTGGCAACAATGGTTAAAGGCTATCAAGACGGAAATACTTATATTGTGTAAAATTTGTTATTTTAATTAATGAATCCAGGAGTTTAGAACACTACAGTTTAGAACCTGTTTGCCATATATAGAAAGGATATGGAGAGGGAGGAAATAAGATTTACAAGAATAGGTATAACCTTGCAGTTCTGCTTCTATCTGGAAAGGAACAGAATGTGTCTTTTTTTCTTGAAAAGAGAAGTCTGAGGTGGGGTGACATAATCTTTTAAAATTGAGATTTTGGTAGAGTAGATAGTGTTTCCACTTGTGGGACAACTAAGAACTAGGGGCCATAAATATAAAATAGTATCCAAGAAATCAAATGGGGAATTCAGAAGAAACTACTTCACTGTGATAATGTGGAACTTGCTACCATGGGGAGTAGTTGTGATAAAATAGATGCATTTAAGGGAAAGCTAAATAAGCACTTCAGGGGGAAGGGAATCGAGGGTTATGCTGATAGTTGGATGAGGAAGTTTTAATGCAGTATAAGTGCTAGCATGGACTTGTTGGGCCGAATTGTTTGTTTTTCTGTCCTGTATGTTCTACATTAATATTGACATGTTACTTTCATCTTTGGTGCAGAGGCTTTAGGGAAACCAAGATGAGCCTCGTGCTCTTTGAGCTTATAAACCAGGGAGCTATTTCTCCTCTTTTGAAGATGGTGAATAATATCACATTGAAGTTCTGTGGGACATAAGTTTCCAGTAGCACCATGATAAGTTGTGAAATTGAACTCAACAGGAAAATGACCATCAAAGTTGATGGGATTGTTGCACAACTCGTTTACTAGTGCCTTTCAGGGAGGAAACCTACCATTTATATTTGTTCTGGCCTACATATGACTCCAGTCTTGCTCTGCTGGGTTGATTTGTTGCCCTCTGACTTGCTCAGACATTTCATTGAGTTGTAAGAAACTTGGTATGAAATAAGTCCATTATTATCTTTTGAAGGCAACTAAGGGTAGATAATTAAATGAGGTCTCGGTCCACGTTCAAAGCTCAAAAGTTGAGCAGCTTAAAGCCCTGCGGTATCATTGCAACGCCTCCTTTTTATTTAGTGTCGGCTGTGGCCCAGTGAATAGTGCACTCGCTACTGAGTCAGATGGTTGTGGTTCAGGTTTCCTCCAGAGACTTGAGCATGAAATCCTCATCTGATGCTCCACTCGAATGCTGAGGGAGCACTCCACTGTCAGACTGGCGATGACAGCTTTCAAATTAGTTTAAGTGGAGGCCCATATGCGCGCTCAAAATGTAAAAAATCTCATGGCACTGTTTAAAAATCAGGCGTTCTCCCCAGTGTACTGCTTATGTTTCAGTCAACCAATATCATTTAAAGCAGATAATACTGATTAACACATTGCTCTTTGTGGGAGCATGCTCTCTGAATTAGCTGCCACATTTCCTCTGACAACCGTAACTACATTTCAAAAGTGCTTAATTGGCTGTAAAGTGCTTTGAGGCATTCTGAGGTAGTGAAAGGTGCTATATAAAACCATTTTCAAGTTGCTTATGGGAAAATAATCCACTTATGAACAGGCATTAAATGATGTGGTTATTTGAGTTGTTTCCTCTGACATAAACAGGAACATGAGTAGGCTATTTGGCCCCTAAACCAGCTCTACCATTCTTTAAGATCATGGCTGATCATCTGCCTCAACTCCACCTTCCTGCACTATTCCCTTGGTATCCAAAAATCTGTCTTGAGTATACTCATTGAGCATACAGAGCTTTCTGGGATAGAGAATTCCAAAGATTCACAACCATTTGCGTGAAGAAATTTCTCATCTCAGTCCTTAACTAGCTGACCCCTTACTCTGAGACCATGACCTAGTTCTGGGCTGACCAACCGGAGGTTACACCTCCCAGTCTCTGTCCTGTCAAGCCCATTTTTTTTTTTTTTTTGCAATGAGATCGCCACCACCTCAACGCTAGGGAATAGAGACCCATTCTACTCAATTTTGTAAGACAGTTCCCTTATCCCATGAATGTCAAGTCAACCATCATTGCACTCCATTAAGGTAAGCATATCCTTCCTTTGGTAAGGAGACCAAATCTGTATACAGTACGCCAAGTGTGGTCTTGCCAAAGCACTATAATTGCAGATAGACTTCTTTAATCTTGTACTCCCTCTCGTGCATGCTTTCTTGAGTAGTGGGGTCATGGTTGCTATGTTCCAATCCACGGGGACCGTGAATTTAGATTCTAGAATCTAGGAAATTCTCAAAGATCAAAACCAATGTATCCACTATCTCTCGCTCCCTCTTAAAACCCTCGGGTGTTGGCCATCGGTATTTAATTATATAATTGTTTATATGCAGGAAGTGGGCATTAATTGGGGTTTAACTTGAACACACATAAAGAGGCACTTATTGAAACTGTATGGTGTGGTTGAGTTGGGAGCTGTAAGCTTGCAATGTTGTAAATAAATTCTAAGACTGAGTAAAGATTGACTGCAATACTATCCTTCACCAGTTGGCTTTCCAGATCACCACAATCAAATCTAGGGGATGTCTGCTTTTAAACCCATCAATTTCTATGGTGCTATTACCTTAAAGTTCCTCATTTTCACCAGCTTTGGTTGTGCACTATTTCCAGAATTGTTTGTCTTCTGCTGTGAAGACAAATATTCATTTAATGTCTGCCATTTCCTTGTTCCCTATTGTAATTTCTTGGCCTGAATATGGCTTTGTTTTTGCAGACATTTACAGCATGGTGCAACTCTCATTTGCGGAAGGCAGGGACACAGATTGAAGTAATTGAAGAAGATTTCAGAGATGGACTCAAACTTATGCTGCTGTTGGAGGTGATTTCAGGTGAGGGGGTGCAAGCTGTGCAAAAGCAAGTATTTTAAAAACTTGTTTCAATCCAAAATGTCCTTTTTCACCCAAAGATAAAAGAATGCCTCTTCTGTTATGATTTTTAAAAAAATAAATTAGACGGTCACAATTTTTCCACTTTCTACTTGCATATTTGATTTTTTTATTGACCCCTCCCAACATTGGCCTAAGAACTACTGAGGATATTCTGAGGAAATTGACTTGATGTGCACAGTTGAAGGTAAGTCATGCCTAGGCTCGTTACAATGCCGTGTTTATGCTTTTGGGTCTCGTAGCTCCTTCAAGTTCAAAGGATGTGAGCATTTCCTGTTTAAACAAAACTCAATCAGCAGAAAAGGATGGTAAAGCTAATCAAATATAATTACATGATGCCATTACGCTAATTTATACAACCATTTACTCAGTTTTTTTTGTCTGAATATTCTCTGAAGCACAAACATTCTGAACCCACATTCCATAATTGCTTGCTTTGTGCTCACTTGGCCTCTGGTTACAGTGAAATCACTTGGTAAATGAACAATGCAACATTTTAAACACCTAGTTTTTTAATACAGAAGCAGGAGAAATAACCAACAGTAGGATTTCTATACATTTGCTGAGTTCATATTTGCAGGCCAAAAATGTGGTTTCTGCAGGGCAAAAGATGAGATTCAGAATATTAACTTGGTTTATGTTTTTTGGATCATGGATATAATTTCTCATTTTCACTGCTTAATTTCAATATTTTGGTAAATGAGGATTTAATGTTGCTGTTAATTAAATATTGCTGTTCATTACATTCAGGATGTGACTCTTAATCCAGTTAAAAGAAATAGCAAGCCTGGAGTTTCTGATGCAATACAAAATTTTCCAGCCTCTGGAATTTTTGGCCTTAAATTTTTTTTTTAAAAAGCTTTTTGTAAGGACTTACTGAACTGACATTTCTTGCCTGCTCCTTCGATGGTTCAGTTAGTTTACCCACTGAGTGGCTGGATACTTGGTCTATGCCAAATTATCTGATCTTGGACTATTGGCAATATATGTGCTACAGTTGGCATTTGCATCCTCAAGGGAAATATTGGTCAGGGTTCCTATTCTTGATTATACCAGTGATCTGTTCTGGGAATAGCAGTGTGACTAGATGGTCTGTTAATAGGTTCACTCGCATAATCGCCATTTTGAGGTAATGAAAGCTACTTATGCTAATGTTAACCACAGCCCATGATGTTCAGTGGCTTCAGGAGTAGAGGAAAAAATTAGCTGGGGCTAGGGGCGAATGAAATGCTTTTCCTTTGATCCTTAACCACCCCACATATAAACATACGAATTAGGAGCAGGAGTAAACCATTTGGCCCCTTGAACCTGCTCTGCCATTTGATAAGATCATGGTTGATCTAATTTTGGACTCAAGTCTACTTTCCTGTCTACCTGCTATAACCTTTGACTCCCTTGTCAATCAAGAATCTATCTAACTCGGCCTTAAAAATATTCAATGAGCTTTCCTCCACTGCTCTCCTGGGAAGAGAATTCCACAGACTAACAACCCTCAGAAAAAATTCTTCCATGTTGCATAGATGCAATTGAAACCATGATGGTTTCATTTTTGCTGGATTGGTTAGCAGGCACCTTTTTGTCTTGCTGCACTGCCCCATACCTCAAATTTTAACTTTGCTACAGTTTGCTTTCCGGTACCTTGCACAAGTGGCCATTGTTCTTGTTAACAGGCCGTTAATCTTTGAAATTCTCTACCCCAGAGGGTTGTGGATGCTCCATCGTTGAATACATTTAAGGTTGGGATAGACGGACTTTTGGTCTCGGTATTAAGGGTGAGCGGGCAGGAAAGTGGAGTTGAATCCTAAGATCAGCCATGATTGTTTTGAATGGTAGAGCAGGCTCGTTGGGCCATATGGTCTATTCCTATTTCTTGTTCTGTTTGAGGTTCAGTGATTTGTGTTGGCATACATTTCAGTTCGTACAGGGCATCCGAGCTAAGCTGAAGCCTGCCCTAGCCAGTTGTCTGCATATGCGTAATTCTAGCTGGGGTCACTGGATAGTAATCATTTGTAGAAACATCCCCCCCCATTGAGATCAGTTAACTTGGCATAGATTGAGGATTGAAGCTGGAACCCTCCTGTATTGTTTAATTCCTTGCTGGATAAACTAATTCGGCTAGTAGCCTCTGCTCAACATTATTTTCTGAACAGATATATTTGAATCCTGACCATGTTTAATAGACTTATGAAATGTGTTTGAATAAACTAACCAGAGGGTAGATGTTGGAATCTGCTTGAGACTTGGCCAGAATTCCAAATATTGCATGAGTCCAGTTAGATCAGGTGAGAAGATGTTCAAAAGTTTTTCATCTGTCCAAATATCCTGGAATTTTCTTGTTGTGATTATTCCCTGCTGCCTGGGTCTTCGCTGTCCTCTGTGCCATCAACTTTACTTATGAAGTTTTCACCTCTGAGTCTTAATTTTAAAAATTGATCATTTGCAAGACTTTCATCTTTCATTCTCCTAACTACCTTTTGTTTCCAGTTATATGTTAAGTCCTTCGTTATTTAATCCATCAAATGAATGATCTGAAACTTGAGGTTTTTTGTTAATGCAAGTACTATTGTTTCACCTGGAGTTGTAACTTAATCTCAGAATTGTGGCTGTGTGTGTAATTTCGTGCAAATAGTTAGTAAAAATAAATATACAAACTTTTTTTCTTCCTAGGAGAGAGACTACCTAAACCAGAGCGTGGGAAAATGAGGGTGCATAAAATAAACAATGTCAACAAAGCGTTGGATTTTATTGCAAGCAAAGGAGTGAAGCTGGTCTCCATTGGAGCAGAAGGTAAAAAGTCTTTACGTGTAATTTGTTGCATGAAGAAATGTATTTTTACCAAGTTGAATGGAGTTGGAGATGTTCATTAATCTATTCAGAATTATATTAATTTTAGATTAAAGTTGAGTTAATTGGGAATTGGACATGCTGTCTAGTCAATGGGACTTGAAAATCATGTTGAATACCAGTTTTACCCTTGGCATGTCAGATTGTTTGGCTTTTAAAATGTTAAGTTGTCTGCATATTTTCTTTTCCATGTAACTTTTTTTTACTCATTCATGGATGTAGGCCTTGCTGGCAAAACCAGCATTTATTGTCCATTCCTCATTCACCTTGAAGGTGATCACATCCACAGTGCTGTTGAGCGAGTTCCAGGACCCTGATCTCATGACAGTAAAGGCATGGTGATGTAATTCCAAGTCAGGGTGGTGTATGACTTGGAAGAGAACTTGCAGGTGGTGGTGTTCCCATGTGCCTGCTGCTCTTCTGGATGGTAGGAGTTGTGAGCTTTGAATGTGCTGGCGAAGGAGTCTTGCCAAGTTGCTGCACTGTGTCTTGTAGATGGTACAAACTGTAGCCACAATGCGCCTGTGGTAGTGAATGTTTATGGTGGTGGATGGGGTGCTGCTCAAGCGTGCTGCTTTGTCCTGGATGGTGTCAAGCTCCGAGGTTTTTTTTTTTTGGAGCTGCACTCATCCAGGCAAGTGGGGAGTATTCCGTCACACTCCTGACTTCTGCCTTGTGGAACAGGCTTTGGGAAGTCAGGTATTGGTACATAGTTTGAGGCACTGGTGAAACTGGCCACTTACATAGAACATAGAACAGTACAGCACAGTACAGGCCCTTTGGCCCATGATGTTGTGCCGAACCTTTAACCTACTCTAAGATCAAACTAACTACCTACCCTTCATTCTACTATCATCCATGCACCTATCCAAGAGTCGCTTAAATGCCCCTAACGTATCTGCTACTACCACCGCTGGCAGCGCATTCCACGCACCCACCACTCTCTGTGTAAAGAACCTACCTCTGACATCTCCCCGAAACCTTCCTCCAATCACCTTAAAATTATGCCCCCTGGTGATAGCCCTTTCCACCCTGGGTAAAAGTCTCTGACTATCCACTATTTCTATGCCTCTCATCATCTTGTACCCCTCTATCAAGTTACCTCTCATCCTCCTTCGCTCCAATGAGAAAAGCCCTAGCTCCCTCAATCTTTCTTCGTAGGACATGCCCTCCAGTCCAGGCAGCATCCTGGTAAATCTCCTCTGCACCCTCTCTAAAGCTTCCACATCTTTCCTATAATGAGGCGACCAGAACTGACCGCAATATTCCAAGTGTGGTCTAACCAGGGCTTTATAGAGCTGCAGCATAACCTCGCGGCTCTTAAACTCAATCCCCCTGTTAATGAAAGCCAACACCCCATACGCCTTCTTAACAACCCTATCAACTTGGGTGGCAACTTTGAGCGATCTATGTCCATGGACCCCAAGATCCCTCTGTTCCTCCACACTACCAAGAATCCTGTCTTTAAGCCTGTATTCCGCATTCAAATTCGACCTTCCAAAATGAATCACTTCACACTTTTCCAGGTTGAACTCCATCTGCCACTTCTCAGCCCAGCTCTACATCCTGTCAATGTCCCATTGCAACCTACAACAGCCTTCCACACTATCCACAACTCCAGCAACCTTCATGTCATCGGCAAACTTGCTAACCCAGCCTTCCACTTCCTCATCCAAGTCATTTATAAAAATCGCAAAGAGCAGAGGTCCCAGAACAGATCCTTGTGGAACACCACTGGTCACTGAGCTCCATGCTGAATACTTTCCATCTACTACCACCCTCTGACTTCTCTGGGCCAGCCAATTTTGTAACCAGACAGCCAACTTTCCCTGAATCCCATGCCTCCTTACTTTCTGAATGAGCCTACCATGGGGAACCTTATCAAACGCCTTGCTAAAATCCATATACACCACATCCACTGCTCTTCCTTCATCAATGTGTTTTGTCACCTCTTCAAAGAATTCAATAAGGCTTGTGAGGCATGACCTGCCCCTCACAAAGCCATGCTGGCTGTCTCTAATCAAACTATGCTTTTCCAAATCATAAATCCTGTCTCTCAGAATCCTCTCCAATAATTTGCCCACTACCGACGTAAGACTGACTGGTCTATAATTCCCAGGGTTATCCCTATTCCCTTTCTTGAACAAGGGAACAACATTTGCCACCCTCCAATTATCTGGTACTACTCCAGTGGACAGTGAAGACGCAAAGATCATCGCCAAAGGCGCAGCAATCTCTTCCCTCGCTTCCCGTAATATTCTTGGGTATATCCCGTCTGGCCCCGGGGACTTATCTGTCCTCATATCATTCAAAATTTCCAGCACATCCTCCCTCTTAACCTCAACCTGTTCGAGCATATCAGCCTGTTCCACGCTGTCCTCACAAACGACCAGGTCCCTCTCACTAGTGAATACTGAAGCAAAGTATTCATTTAGGACCTCCCCTACCTCCTCTGACTCGGGCACAAGTTCCCTCCACTATCTCTGATCGGCCCTACCCTCACTCTGGCCATCTTCTTGTTCCTCACAAGTGTAGGACGCCGTCTGATTTTCCTTTAATCCTACCCGCCAAGACTTTTTCGTGTCCCCCTCTAGTTCTCCTAAGTCCATTCTTCAGTTCCTTCCTGGCTACCTTGTAACCCTCTAGAGCCCTGTCTGATCCTTGCTTCCTCAACCTTAAGTAAGCTTCCTTCTTCCTCTTGACTAGCTGTTCCACATCTCTTGTCATCCAAGGTTCCTTCACCTGACCATCCCTTCCCTGCCTCATCGGGACAAACCTATCCAGCAGTGGCAGCGTGCTCCCTAAACAACCTCCACATTTCTGTCGTGCATTTCCCTGAGAACATCTGTTCCCAATTTATGCTCCCCAGTTCCTGCCTAATAGCATTGTAATTCCCCCTCCCCCAATTAAATATTTTCCCATCCCGTCTGCTCCTGTCCCTCTCCATGACTATAGTAAAGGTCAGGGAGTTGTGATCACTATCACCGAAATGCTCTCCCACCGATAGATCTGCCACCTGGCCTGGTTCGTTGCCAAGCACCAAGTCCAACATCGTCTCCCCTCTAGTCGGCCTATCTACATATTGAGTCAGGAAACCTTCCTGGACACACCTGACAAAAACTGCTCCATCCAAACTATTTGCACTAAGGAGGTTCCAATCAATATTGGGGAAGTTGAAGTCACCCATGACAACAATCCTGTTACTTCTGCACCTTTCCAAAATCTGCCTCCCAATCTGTTCCTCCGTGTCTCTGTTGCTATTGGGGGGTCTATAGAAAACTCCCAACAAAGTGACTGCTCCTTTCCTGTTTCTGACTTCCACCCATAATGACTCAGTAGACAAACCCTCCTCGACGACCTCCCTTTCTGCAGCTGTGATACTATCCCTGATTAACAATGCCACTCCCCCATCTCTTTTACCTCCCTCCCTATTCCTTTTGAAACATCTAAACCCCGGAACATCCAACATCCATTCCTGCCCCTGTGATATCCACGTCTCCGTAATGGCCACAACATCGTAGCTCCAAGTACTGATCCATGCTCTAAGTTCATCACCCTTATTCCTGACACTTCTTGCGTTATAATAGACACACTTCAACCCATCATACTGGCTGCAACTTTGCCCTGTCAACTGCCTAACCTTCCTCACAGACTCTCTGCACTCGGTATCTGCCTGTTCAACAGCTACCCCATCCACTGATCCGTGGCTCCGGTTCCCATCCCCCTGCCAAACTAGTTTAAACCCTCCCGAAGAGCTCTAGCAAACCTCCCGCCCAGGATATTGGTGCCCCTCCAGTTCAGATGCAACCCGTCCTTCTTGTACAGTTCCCACCTTCCCCAGAAGGTATCCCAATGATCCACATATCTGAATCCCTCCCTCCTACACCAGTTCTGTAGCCACATGTTCAGTTGCACTCGCTCCCTGTTTCTAGTCTCACTAGCACGTGGCACCGGTAACAATCCTGAGATTACTACTCCGCTCGTCCTGCCTTTCAGCTTCCAACCTAACTCCCTATATTCGCTTTTCAGGTCCTCATCCCTTTTCCTAGCTATGTCATTGGTACCGAGATGTACCACGATCTCTGGCTGCTCCCCTTTAAGAATCCTATGGACTCGATCCGAGACATCCCTGACCCTGGCACCCGGGAGGCAACATTCCATCCGGGAGTCTCGTTCACGACCACAGAATCTCCTGTCTGTTCCTCTAACCATTGAATCTCCTATCACTATCGCTCTCCTATTCTCCCCCCCCGCCTTCCCTTCTGAGCCACTGAGCCAGGCTCAGTGCCAGAGAGCTGGCCACTGTGGCTTTCCTCTGGTAGGTCGTCTTTTCCCCCCCCCCCCCCCAACTGTATCCAAAACGGTATACGTATTATTGAGGGGAACGGCCGCAGGGGATCCCTGCACTGTGCGCCTATTCCCTTTCCCTCCCCTGACGGTCACCCAGCTACCTTTATCCTGTAACTTAGGTGTCACTACTTCCCTATAACTGCTCGCTATCACCCCCTCAGCATCCTGACTGATCCGAAGTTCCTCCAGCTCCAGTTCCCTAACGCAGTCTGCGAGGAGCTGGAGTTGGGTGCACTTCTCACAGGTGAAGTCAGCAGGGACACCAGTGGTGACCCTCACCTCCCACATCCTGCAAGAGGAGCATGCAACTGCCCTAGCTTCCATCCCCTCCGCACTAAATTGACAGATTTAAAAAAAAAAGGAAAACCTTACCTTGCCAAACCCTCCACACAGTCCTTTTTTTTTTGGTTAGAGGAGGAGGATGGGTGGGAGACACTGCACGTGTAGTGTTTCGGGTTTAACAACTGCCCGAATGTATAGGTTTACTTACCCAGCAGTCCCCTTGTCCGCCGAAACAAAAGGTAAGTTATTTTAAACTGAAACTCTCCTTCCCAGCTGACACCTCGCTCGCACTATCGCTGCTTCAGAAAAAGCTGCTGCAAGATACATTTCTCATTCGGGCTTAAACAGAGCACTGCTGGCAGATATGCAGCTGTGTCATCATATCACAGGTTGCGACTGGTTAGGAGTCCTGATTTAGTGCACAAGGCTAAGGGAAGTAAGGTAGAGGCCAATTGTGTAACTTATTATCACCCTCACTTAGATTGAACATGTTACTTTGCATTTACCAACTAAAGCATTGATGCTTCTGCATGCTGATAGATCTATAATGCACAATATTATGTTCATTACTTCTATTTGCAAATTAGTTACAAAAGTTCAGTTAAGGTTACAACTGATTTATATCAAGTAATTTCTATAAAATGGGATTGGAGGGGGAAAGTGGAGTAAAGAAGTTGCTTAGCTCCACTAATGAAGAATCACGAGACTAGTTTTACTTGTTCACTCGTCTAAGAATTTGAGCTGCTGGCTCCACTAATTAAAATAGATGCTGAATTCATAATCTTCACATTTGTTAGGAATGTGCTCGAGCTCAACTATTCACTATGTAGATTGGTGCCAGATTCTGTTGCCAAGAAACCAGCTGATACATCCATTTTTTTCAAAACTGTTTCTCTGGCAATGGGCTGGAATACACTGTAAAAGTGTAGTCTGTTGCAGATTACTAGTTAGTAAATGCAACTAATGGGAAAGTTATTCAATGGAAAAATGGTCAATATTGTTAAAACTGCTCAATTTAACACTAGGACACCCAAACAATTTCTCAACAAAGTCATCTCAAACAATTATTGGTTATTAAAACATTTCACAAGTTCAAACCTGTAAGTGCTTTCCAGTTGGCTTTTACAAACTTGGAATACAATTTGATTCAAATTTAAGTGTACGTCTGCAACATGTTAATAAAGTAAATTATTAGGTACATGTAATGCTTCTGCAGTACCGCAGCTGTAAAATCTCAGCATAATTAGAACAGTCCTCTGATTTTACATAATGGTTGTACAGTGATTAACAAAATATTTCAGACAAAAACCTGAGATCATATCTGGATTTTTGAATTAGAGAGGGGTTACTAAAGAGACTGCTCCTGAGCAGTGCCAGTAAAGAAATGTAGCACATTTTGCAAATTAAACCTACATAAAACGCAATTCGGTCCCACTGGAGTAGTGTGTCCAGTTCTGGGCATCACACTTTTGGAGAGAGTTGAAGACTTTGGAGAGGGTACAGAGGAAACTTACTAGTATGGTTCCAGGGATGAGGGACTTTAGTTATGTGGATAAATTAGACTGTGTTTTTCAAAATCATGTGTTTAGATAATTAAAGAAGCTATTTCTAATGGCTGAAGGGTCAATAACCAGAGGGCATTGATTTTTAAGGTAATTGACAAAAGAGGCAATATGAGGAGGAAGATTTTTGAGATGATTGGCTAGTTTTGGTGAGAACTGATTTTAATAGCTTTCAAAAGTGAATTGGATAAGTACTTGGACATAAATTGTACGGCAGGGGAGTAGGACTCTGGATTTCTCTTTGAAAGAGTTGGTGTAGACTCAATGAGCTATATGGCCTGTGCTGTACCCTTTGGTTCTATGAAACCTGCTGTCCCAAAAAGCATCACAGCCAATTAAGTATTTTGTTAAAATGTAGGAAACATGTCTGCCAATTTGCACACAGCACGATCCCATAAATAACATGAGATAATGACCAGATTTTTTTCATGATGTTGACTGAGGGATTAATATTGGCCAAGTTACCATGAAAACTCCTGTGCTGCTCCAATAGTGTCATGCCTTTTATGTCCACCTGAGAGCAGACAGAGCTGAGCCTCTGTTTAACATCTCACCCAAAAGATGGCACCTCCCAATGGTGCGTTCTCCTTTGTTAACCTACTGAAGTGTCGGTCCAGATTATATGCTCAAGTTCTGGAATGAGGCTTAAATCTAAAAGCTCTAACTGAGGCAAAAGTGATACCACTGAGTTAAGACTGACTACAGTTACATCTGTTCCAGAAGTCCAAAAATTGCTCTTGCGTCTACAGTGATGGGCAGAGGGCTCTTGGCTTAAGATGTCACTCAAAGGATCATACCTTCAACAATGCAGTGGAATGCCACTTTAGAATATGTTCATGTCTTGGGAGTGGAGCCAGAATCCACAATATTAATCCAATGCAGATGTGTCAAACTGAGTGGAATTACATCAAAAACACTTTATTCCAACATGCTTTCTTACTCTTCCCTTTTGAGCTGAAACCTTCAGAATTCCTATTTACTGGTGTGACTGTTGATCAAGGTTGATTCCAGTTCATTTTTGATGGTCTAGCACTATTAGAGTTCCTATTTCTCCTGAGGTTGGTTGGTCTGTTTCTCTCCTAGCCATGTGCTATTCTGATGTGGGATGGTAATCTGTTGTTGACCTTTTACTATTGAACTGGACACCAAAGATTAACTGTCCTTCTGGAGAATCTGCTTTTCTCGCCCACCTTCTACAAGATGCTTCATGTAACATCTGGATCTCTTTGCAAGGGGTTCTCCTTCATGGTGCACCCATTTAGCTTTCTATGTTACTGTACTGTAATAAGTTTTGTCATTTAAACTAGTTTTTTTGCTGGGCAGAGTTTCTTTATATTAAAACCTTCAGTGAAGGGTTCCTGATTGCTGAATTTGAACTGTGCTTGAAGTATCTGGTCTGAAATGTGTAGCTTTTTACGGTCAGCAAAGATCAAGCACACTAATTCAATTGCAACTGCAAAGTCCATTTATCACACCTCAAGCCATACAGAACTTGGTTTAAGACCAATAGCTATTTTGTTTTTGATGGGGTAGGGAAGAAGCCATATTGAACTTATGCAATGAGATTTTGTATTAATTTCAGCACAATCCTTAAACTACTGCATAGGTTTCATGCAAAAATTAACTGGATAGGAAATAAGTTTATATAATGCCCTGTTGGGTCTTTTGTCCCTAATGCTTGCAAGTTCCTCTCCAAGCCGCACACCATCCTGACTGTCCTTCACTGTCGCTGGGTCAAAATCCTGGAACTCCTCCCTAACAGCACTGTGGGTGTACCGACACTGCATGGACTGCGGTGGTTCAAAAAAGTGGCTCACCACCACCTTTTTGAAGGCAATTGGGGATGGGCAATAAATGCTGGCCTTGCCAGTGACACCCACATCCCATGAAAGAATAAAGTCTTTTCTAGCTGGTGGAAACTGTTCCAGCACAGAATTATTTTGTGCAGAATCCCAGATAAATCTATTTAATGCTTTTATTAAAAAAAAAAGTCAGGAGCTTTGTTCTCCTGTTTGTGCTTAAATTGGCTGCTGGAAGGTGAGAGAATTGAGCAGGTTGTTCTCACCAGCCTTACTATTTGAATCACTTTATTTTACCCTTTCTCATAGCAATTCAGAGCTGTAATCAGGACTGTTTTTTAAAAAAAAAATTAAACCTTTTTCCTACGAGGGCACTTGTAAATGTATGAAACAAGGAATTTGTCTCCTGATCCACGTTGGGGGGCATAATTGAGGCTATTATGGCCATCACTACTGGAAATGGCCCCAGAGATGGGAATGTAACTCTCTGTAATGCACAATTTTCAGATGACTGGTAGAATTGCAGTGCCATATTTTTGGGGAATGTGACCACAAATGATGCAAATTCATGTGATACTAGGTGGGTATATTCATTGATAAACTACTTGTAAAAACTTGACTGGGCAACTATGTAATAGTGACTGTTGTAAAGCACTTAGGAATGTTTTAAGGACATAACACTGAACAATACAAATTCTTATCAAGAATTTAGACTTTCCTAATGTCTATGTAATTCTTTTACATAGTTTGCTTTAAATGGAAAGTTTGGTTTAATCTGTAATGAAAATAGTGCAAGGATATTCTATGCAGCTGCAGCAGTTCCAATTTAGAAATATTAACTCAGTGTTCCAGCTGAAATTAGTTTATTTGCCAATGAAGGGAAACACAATTTTCAGGAAATTGTTCATTGCTTATTTTTTCCAGAAATTGTGGATGGAAATGTTAAGATGACTCTAGGTATGATCTGGACTATCATCCTTCGTTTTGCTATTCAAGACATATCTGTTGAAGGTAAGGATGGATTTTAGTTCTAAAACCTAAAACCTTGTGACCACCTATGGATCTGAATTCTTAGCTTGATTGTGCACATGAGAGCTGCTCTGAACATCATGCATGGTTCTAGAAGTGTTGAAAATAGTCAGGTATTTGTGTTTTTTAAAATTTACAACTTGAGGCACGTATAAAGCTAGGTATTAAAATGTCTCAAAGGGGACTGGCACAGGGTTTTAACACATTCTTACTACATATTTTTCAGGACCTGGATTTGAATCCAGCCTGGACAGATGGAGATTGTGGTTTTTTTTTTTTGCTTTGTTGACTTGAGATTCTAAAAATTTAGGATAGTTTCCACTCCATTCCTGTTGTCTGGGCCCTTGGGCGAGACTACCTATAATTCTGCATAATTTGGTAAACTCAAGTCAGACTTTGGCTGATGCAGGATATTGGAAGAATTCTCATTCATCCTCAAAGGATGAGGCTTATTGGCAGAACATTAACAATAACTTTACTGTGCAGCTGGCCCATGATCAGTTTTTCTTTTGTGTGCAGTCTGTTGCATTGTTCAGCATATCTGATTTTTGCACAGCTTGGAACACTGCCCATGTGGTACCTGATGTGAAAGCTTAACTTAAACATTTTGGTGCAAAATGGAAAAGTATTCCTCTGCACAATTCCCCAAATAAGTAAATTTGTATTTAAAGCTTTGAAACGCTGGAAGTATAGGATCATATTAATTGTTTTCACCAACAGGATGAAATAACTTCAAATGCATTTGAGTATTAAGGGATCAAAGATAGGTGGCCTTTTCTGACTACTTCAGATAGATTGATCACTATCAATTCTTTTATGAACTGATATTCCAGTATGGATGCTGTTCTGTATCTTTGTTTACCTGTTTTTGACTACATGTCAGCTAGAACAGTTGACCTGCATGGTAGGGGTCAAGAGCCTATAGAAACAAACACTTGGTACGCTGGACAGTCTCTGCTAGATTCCAACAATCTTCTAAAAACAGACATTCTTCCACTGCTACCATCAGTGATGTGCAAAGCTGAGAGATCACAGCTGTTGGGCTGTATATTCAGTAATTAGTAGTTTATTAACTCAGGCCCAGTAGGAATTGGTAAGCTGGTGGTCTTTATTACAGGATGATATACTTGTTTAGCTACAGTGTATATTCCAGGTTAAGTGATGCCTTGAAATGAGCTTCCTGTCAGGTTCATATCATTGTGAACCAGATAGTATTTAATGCAAGATGCCCTGTGGGGTCTGCAAACTTACTGGAAGCCAAATGGTACCGGGTAACAATTTTGTTCTGAACTTTTATAAGGTGCATTTTATTTTTTGTGCTATATGCTATAAAGTGCTACTTTCAAAACTTCTGATTGTTCCTTACCATTGTCAAAACATTTCTTTCCAGAGACTTCTGCCAAGGAAGGATTGCTGTTGTGGTGTCAGAGGAAGACTGCACCATACAAGAATGTGAATGTGCAGAACTTCCACATCAGGTAATGGGTGCAGCATAGAGTATCTCTAATTTTCTTTGTGGTAAAGGGAGGAAAGTGATCTGTGCTTAAATTGGATTGCCAGATTTGTACTAACAGACTTGTAGTAATTTTTTTGCAGCCAGTCTTGATGGTTGTCATTTTGCACCTACTTGTTAATCAAGTCTTATCGATGTCCATACAAGCTCTGTAGCAAGCCATTGATGCAGTTATTCGTTTGAGAACTTACATGCACTTAACATGACTTCCACTTTTCGTGATAAAACAATACTATGTGCAATATGCATTTCCTTAAACATTTTCAGCTCCCAAAGACAGGAAGGCTACATTTCAATTGTAAAAACTTAAAAAAAAAAACAGCTCTAGTGATTGTAACTGAATTCAGTTGCCCATTTGGTCATTTTAACACTGCATGATTGTATCCATTAACATTTGACCCTTTGCTGTAAAAGAGAAGCTAATTAAAGCAGAGACATGAGTGACAACATAAATATTGCTATGTCAGCATATTGTCCCATACTATTTCCCTCTTGATTGCTTGTGGTTGACTGTGACTTGTTTGTATAATTTGGTTGATGCAATTGAATACTTGCAATTTAAATGTTGCCACTAATAAAATAAAATGGCATTTAGCCCAATGCCACATCAAGGAGACTGATAACTAATAAACCTTATTGCAGTTTCCAGTATGTATTGAATTCTATGGGCTGGATTCAGAAACAAAAGGAAATGCTCTGCATGAGATTCCCACGCATGTTTACTTGTTTTTGAAGATCATTTGGCCCATGGACATTGTGCTGGCTTTTTACAGCCACTAATCATTTTTTTTCTCTCCCAACCCCCAATATCCTCCTGTTAGCCCTGTTTCTTCATCTGCTTCAAATGTTTGTTTACTTTCCACTTTAGTGCAGTAGTCACTGCCTCAACTTCCTGTGATGAGGATTTCTAGGCTCCCAAACCCTCCTGACAATTTTAAATTTTGGCTCATCATTGACTTCTGAACCGAGGCCATGATTTTTCCCCCTATTTCCCCCTTATCACCTTTCACAGTTTCAAAAACTTGTAATAAATCACCTTTTTGCATTCTTTGCTCCACTGGATATAGTCTGAGTATTTCAAATCTCTCATAACTATTGTTTCTCATTCTGATGTATCTTTGCTGTTTACTCTCTGGCTTTAATATCTTTTTTTTAATCCAATACCTATAACTACACATTCTTATTGCCTTGTCTATATATTTATTCTCTCCTCCCGTCCCCCTGTATCCAAAACCCAATGTACTGTTGGCTTTTTTATATAGATCTTGCACTTACAACAAATTGTGTAATTGAACCCATTAGTATGTCACTTCTGACTGTGTTTTTTCAATGACTCTTCCTTCCTTATTTTGTCTTATTTCTATTAAACTGCATCCTTCTGCTAATCTGCCTTTATATAGTTTCTTCAGTGTAAATACAACCCGGATAATACAAAGTTGGGCTTTTGCCATGGTCCATAGATTTTCTGTGGCAAAAGCCGTTATAGCAATCCTGCAAGTATGATAGAGTTAGGCAATTTCCATGAGAGGCAAACCTACAATATAAAGGGGTAGAGCATTTATGTAAGTTTTTGTTTTTCAATGGTTTGTTTAGGTGGCTTGGGTGATTGACATTTGACCCAAAAGTCATTTTAAAAGGGCATACATTGCCAGCAAAAATGGTACAGAGCATAACGGAGTTACACTTGCATAAACTTGTTTATAGTTTATGCAATAATTCAACTTTGCTCATACCTGACAATGTTAACAGCTATACATTCGCTGAATTCCAGTGCTTGGGTGACCAGTATTGGTGGTGCACTTCGCTTCTGATATTTTCTTCCCATCCCTTGATGTAAAACAATTCTTGTTACATAGACAAACATTCCGAGATACTTCAAAAGTGAGGGAAAAATGGACTTTATGAAGTATACCCATCTACAGTCGTAGATTCCTCATCACTTTCCCGTCATAGTTTGAGATGATGGAAATGGATATATCATTGTTTTATTTTATCTCCCACAATATTCTAATATTGGATTTTGTTTCTGATGCTGGTGTCCAGTTGGAAAGATGGCCTGGCATTCAACGCACTCATTCATAGACACAGACCAGAACTCATTGATTATGACAAGCTGAGGAAGGTATGTAGCAATTTGAGCATTCACTTGAACTGTTTGCGATAGTTTTTAAAAAGCCAGAATCTTGGAATTCTAAACTGCTGTTGATTTATGATATTGGTGTCTGATCCTTTGGCTGCTTTTCCTAACATTTCAGGATGATCCGCTCACAAACCTGAACAATGCCTTTGAAGTGGCTGAGAAATACCTGGATATACCCAAGATGTTGGATGCAGAAGGTAATTAGTTTTGTCCTGCATATGGTGACTGAAGAGAATATACTTATGAGCATGCTATATTTTGTCAGACTTTTTTTTTTATTCGTTCATGGGATGTGGGCATTGCTGGCTAGGCCAGCATTTATTGCCCATCCCTAATTGCCCTTGAGAAGGTGGTGAGCCGCCACCTTGTACAGAACAATGATCTAAGGCAGGCCTTGAGAAAAGCACGGGGCAAGTCTTTTGTTCTAATTGTATAGAATCCTCTGTTCAGTTCAGTCTGTGAAGGCTTGAGTTAATTTTTTACTATATGTACGATAGAATTTATTATTTTAACGGTCCTTTATCACCAAAAGGTTACTGTCTGTTTTGCAACTCATTGCAGTGGAAGCATTCTGAAAAACCATGTTAATTTTAGTCCATTAAAGATGATGAAAAGCCCAGGAAGAGTAGTTTTTAGTTCAAAGTAAATGTAAGTTGGAACAGAATGTTTTTCACATTTCTAGTGTAGGTGCCAAACTTATTAAGGATATGGCGATACTGAAATTGTGTAACACTGAAGTGCTAAACCTCCCCAGGGAGGAGCCAGTGTTGAACAGTTTTAAAAGGCCTTAGAGCCCCTTGATTCTTGAAACCACAACTCTGCCCAAAAATAGTCTGCAGTCCAAAGCAGGACTTTTGTAGGGTTTAACAGCTGTCAGGCCAGTTTGAAGTTGTTTCCTGTTGCTTATAATAGGGCAAGTCAAGGGAAAGGAGTAAAGCTGAGAGTGGCATTCTGAGTCCTGTTTAGACTTCTGGATTGGTACATTTTTTTTTTTTTTGGACCTGTACTAGGTAACCTATAGTCATTTGGACAATGGGGAGAACATCCTTGCAGCTGTAGTGAACGTGTACAGGGATTGGACAGGTCTGGAGATGTTAATTAGAATATCTTGTTAAATTTTTTCTCTTTTTAAAAAAAAAAAACAAAAGTACAAGAAAGGAGAAATAGGAGCGGGAGTAGACCATATGGTCCATCGAGCCTGCTCCGCCATTCAATACAATCATGGCTGATCTATGGCTTCAGTTCCACTTTACTGCCCGCTCCCCATATATCTTGATTCCCTGCAAGACCAAAAATCTTGTCTATCCCAGCCTTAAGTATATTCAACGATAGAGCATCCACAACCGTCTGGGGTAGAGAATTCCAAAGATTCACCCTTTGAGTGTAGTAATTTCTCCTCATCTCAGTCCTGAATGATCGGCCCCTTATCCTGAGACTGCCCCAGCATTCTAGATTCCCTGACCAGTGGAAACAATCTCTCAGCTTCTACTCTATCAAGCCTGTTCAGAATCTTGTGTGTCTCAATTAGATCGCATTCTTCTAAACTCCAGAGGATATAGGTCCAATTTACTCAGCCTCTCATCATAGGACAACCCTTCATCCCAGGGATCAATTTAATGAACCTCGCACCATCTGCAGTGCAAGTATATCCTTTCTTTAAACGTGTATTCCATGTGCGGTCTCACCAAAGCCCTGTTAACAATTTTAGTAAGACATCTTTATTCCTGTACTCCAATCCTCTTGCAATAAAGGCCAACATGCCATTTGCCTTCCTAATAGCCTGCTGCACCTGCATGTTAACTTCGTGCGTTCCTTGTGTGAGTACACCTGTGTCTCTGAACATCAACACTTACCAGTTTCACACCTTTTTAAAAAAAAAAATTTTCTATTTTTATGACCAAAGTGAACAACTTCACACTTCTCTACATTATACACCATTTGCCATCTTTTGCCCACTCATTTAACCTGTCTATATTTCTTTGCAGCCTCGCTATGTCCTCCCCACAGCTTACCTTTCTACTGAGCTTTATCAGCAAACTTAGATACATTACTCTCTCTCGTCATCCAAGTCATTAATATAGAGTGTAAATAGTTGAGGCACCAGCACTGATCCTTGTGGCACTCCACTATTCACTGCCTGCCAACTGGAAAATGCCCCATTTATGCTCACACCCTGCTTCCTGTTGACCACTCCTCTATCCACTCTAATAAATTACTCCCAATACCATGAGCCCTTATCTTGCCTATTAATCTTTTATGTGGGACCTTATCAAATGCCTTTTGGAAATCCAGGTATACTACATCAACTGGCTCCCCTTTATCTATCCTACATACACAAAAAAACTAAGTTTGTCAAACAAGATTTCCCTTTAGGAAAATCATGCTGACTTGTTCTAATCATACTAAGCTTTTCCAAGTGCATTGTTAAAACTTGCTTAATAGTTTCCAGCATCTTTGCAACGACTGATAGGCTAACGGGCTTGTAGTTCCGTTTTCTCTCAAACTGCTTTTCAAGAAAGGAGGTAAACATTTGCCAACTTCCAATCTGACCAGACCATTCCTGAATCTAAGGAATTCTGGAAAATGATGGCCAGCGCATGCACTATCTCTGCAGCTATCTCTTTTAGAACCCTAGGATGTAGGCAATCTGGTCCCAGGGACTTGTCAGATTTTAGTTTCTCCAATACTATTTCTCGACTGATATATCATTATCCTTTAATTTCCTCCTTTTTAGCCCTTAGGTTACTGCCTATTTCTGGTATGGGACTTGTGTCTTCTACTGTGAAGACAGAGACAGAATATTTGTTCAATGCCTCTGCCATTTCCTCATTCCCCATGATTTCTCTTGTCTCTGTCTCTAAGGGACCAACGTCTATTTTTGCTACTCTTTTTATTTACTTACAGAAGCTCTTACAATCTGTTTTTATATTGCTGGCTAGTTTACACTCCTTTTTTTTCCCCTTTTTATCAACTTTTTGGTGGTCCTTTTCTGGTTTCTAAGACACTCCGAAATGCTCAGACTGTGTTTTTTTTTTTGCAACATTATAAGCCTCGTTTAGTCAAATCAACTTCCAGAGTGAGCCATGGATTGGGCTTTCTTGACGTGTTTTTGTTTTTGAACGGAATGTACTTTTGTTGAACCTTTTGAATTGTTTCTTTAAATATTTCCCACTGTTCATTTACTGCCATACCTTCTAGTCTAGTTACCCAATTAACTGTAGCCAGTTCTCCCATAGAACCGTAGAAAAATTATGGCACAGAAGGAGGCTATTCAGCCCAATGTGTCAGTGCCAGCCGAAAGAACTAGTCGCCCAATCTAATCTCACCTTCCAGAACCTGGTCCATAGCCTTGCAGGTTACAGCACTTCAGGCGCATGCCCAGATACCTTTTTAAATGAATTCCGGGTTTCTGCCTCCTTTACCATTTCTGGTAGTGAATTCCAGACACCATCACCCTCTGGGTGAAAAGATTTTTCCTTGCGTCCTCTCTAATCTTTCTACCGGTCACCTTAAATATGTGCTGCTGGTAATTAACCCCTCTGCCAGGGGAAACCGGTCCTTCCTGTCTACTCTATCTCGGCCCCTCAATTTTGTCCACCCCAATTAAGTCACCTTTCAGCCTCCCCTGTTCTAAGGAAAACGACCCTAGCCTATCCAATCGGTCATCATAGCTGCAATTTTCTTGTAAATCTCCTCTGTACTTTGTTCAGAGCAATTATGTCCTTCCTGTAAAGTGACCAGAACTGTACGCAATACTCCAGCTGTGACCTAACCAGCGTTTTATACAGTTCCGGCATTACATTCCTGCTTTTGTGTTCTACACCTCGGTCAGTAAAGAAAAACATTCCATATACCTTCACTCTATCTACCTGTCCTGCCATCTTCAGGAACCTGTGGACACTCACTCTCACTTCTACCGCTCTCAATATCCTCCCATTCATTGTATATTTCCTCACTTCGTTTGCCCTCCCCAAATGCATTACCTCTCTTCTCTGGATTGAATTCCACTTGCCACTTTTCCACCCACTCATCCAAACCATTGATATCATTCTGGAGTCGACAGCTATCTTCTTCACTATCAACTACACGGCCAGTTTTTGTGTCATCAGCAAATTTCCCAATCATGCCTCCCACATTTAAGTCCAAATCATTAATATATATCACAAACAACAAGAGACCCAACACTGAGCCCTGTGGCACGCCACTGGAACCTGCTTTCCATTTGCAAAAACATTCGTCGACTACTACCCTTTCCTGTCGCTGAGCCAATTTTAAATCCAACCTGCCACATTCCCCTGTATCCCATGGGCTTTCATTTTACTGACCAGTCTGCTATGCGGGACCTTGTCAAATACCTTACTAACATCCACGTAGACCACATCCACTGTACTACCCTCATCAATCCTCCTTGTTACTTCCTCAAACAACTCAATCAAGTTAGTAAGACATGACCTTCCCTTAACAAATCCACGCTGACTATCCCTGATTAAACTGTGCTTTAAGTGGCAGTTTATCCTATCCCTCAGAATTAATTCAACAATTTACCCACTGCCAAGGTCAGACTGACTGGCCTATAATTATTTGGCCTATCCCTCGCACCCTTTTTAAACAATGGTACAATGTTCACAGACCTCTGGTACCCCTTCTGTATCTCGTGAGGAATTTGAGGATGATCCTCAGCGCATCTATTTCCTCCCTGGCTTCCTTTAACAACCTGGGATACAATCCATCTGGCCCTGGCGATTTATCTACTTTCAAGGATGTCAGACCCTCTAGTAATTCCCCTCTCATTATGAACATCATATCTAATATTTCGCACTCCTCTTTTACTATAATGTCTGCATCATTCCTCTCTTTTTGTGAAGAGAGACAAAAAACTCATTAAGAACCCTGCCCACATCCTCTGCATCCATGCTTAAGTTCCCTTGTACATCTCTGATAAGCCCTACCCTTTCCTTCGTTATCCTCTTGCTCTTAATGTACTGATAAAACACCTTTGGGTTTTCCTTGATTTTACCTGCCAATTTAATAATACCCTCATACCTTGGTAATTGGCTTTATGTTTAAGGTTCTCATTTGTAGTTGAAATGTCACTTTCAAACTTAACATGAAATGCAGTGGTATTATGATCACTCTTTCCCAGTGGGTCTTTTGCTACGATGTTGCTAACTAACCCTGTTTCATTACACAATAGGAGATCTAAGATATCTTTCTTCCCTAGTCCGTTCTACAATGTATTGCTCCAAGAAACTGTCATAAACATTCTACAGATTCATCTTCCAGATCACTGTTGCCAATTTGAATGTCCTAGTCTATATGTAGATTCCAGTCCCCATAATTAATACATTGTCTTTGTTACAAGCTCAAATAATTTCCTGTTTAATGTTCTGTCCAATAATATATCTACTGTTAGGGGGCATGTAAACTATTCCCACCAGTGTTTTCTGACTCCTGCTATTCCTAATTTCCACCCAAACTGATTCTACTTCATGATCTTCTGAGGCCATATCCCTTCTTATTAATGTCTTTGTCATCCTTTACTATCAAGGCTTCCCCTCCTTTGCTGTTCTCTCCAAAATATTGTGTACCCTGGAATATTTATTTCCCAACTTTGATCTCCTTGTAACCATGTCTCGGTAATGACAATTTGATAAATATCAGTTACCTCTGTTCGTGCCACTAGTTCATCTATCTTATTCCAGATGATTTGTGCATTCAGGTAAAGGAACTTTTAATTTCTTTTTTTTTAACCTCTATTCCCTGCAATGACCTTATTTGCCAATGTGCAATTTTTGTTAAACACTCTGTCCCTTTCCTGTCCCATTCTGTTAGCATTTGCCCGCATCACTATCCTGCTCCGATGCCCTCACCCCTTTTTGGATTTCTAAATTTCCGATTACCCAAACCTTCTCTCCCCCCACCACAGCCCTAGTTATGCAATAGGCCAGGACACTGGTTCCAGCCCGGTTCAAGTGAAGCCCATCCCAATGAAATAGCTCCACGGAGTACTGATGCCAGTGCCCCAAGAACCGAAACCCCTTCTTCCCACACCACTCTGAGCCACGTGTTTAGTTCTCTGATCTGCTTGACCCTGTGCCAATTTACCCGTGGCTCAGGTAACAATCCAGAGATGATTACATTTAATTTTCTTTGTTTTAGTTTGGACCCTAACTCCTCACTCTCTAAGCAGAGCATCATTTCTGGTTCTACCTATGTCATTGGTTCCCACATGGACTGAGACAACTGGACCTCCCTCTCCCACTCCAGATTCCTCTCCAGCTGCGAGATGTCCTTAACCCTGGCTCCGGGCAGGCAACACAGCCATCCAAGCTCCGGGTCGCGGATGCAGAGAACAATATCTATCCCCCTGACTATATTGTCTCCTATCGCTACCACATTCCTCCACTTCCCCACTGGAATGGCATCTTTCACCATGGTCAGTCCGCTTATCCATCTTGCAGTCCTCTTTTTCCACACAGGTAGCAAGGATCTCGTACCTGTTCCCTTGCAGGCTATGGCTCCTGCATCACTACGTGCTGATTTTTTTTTTTCCCCTACCTGCCTCACTCGCAGTCACACCCTCCTGTCCCTGGCCATTGGCCATCTCTAATGTTCTCCCTACTCGAAGAGGTGTGACTGCCTCCTGGGACAAAGTCTTCAGGTAACCCTCCCCCTACCTGATGCTCCGCAATGTCTGCAACTCCATCTCCAGCTCAGCAATTCTGAGCTGAAGTCGTGTAAGCTGCAGACACTTACTCCAGACGTGGTTGTCTGGGATTGCAGTGCATTCCACAGATTTCCACATGCTGCAGTTGCAGCACATCGCCGGCCCTGCTATCTCTGTACAATCTTCTTAAAAATTAGTTAATGGTTCACACAGCTGAAGTAATGAAAAGTTGCGCTTACCTGCCTTGGAGTCAAAGAAAAATGACTCTCCGGCTGCTGGAGGCTAACTAGTGCCATCCCCATACATAGCGTTTCATAAGAACATAAATAACAGGAGTAGACCATACGACCCCTGTTCAATACAATCATGGCTATCTGTCCCAAATCCACTTTCCTGCCCCCTCTCCATATTCCTTGATTCCCTGAGACCAGAAAATTTATCTCAACCTTGAATATACTCAACGATGGAGCATTCATAACCCTCTGGGGTAGACAATTCCAAAGATTCCCAACCTTCAAATTTCGGATCAACCCCTTGTCCTGACACTGTGACCTAATGCTCTAGACTCCCCAGAGAGGAAGCAACCTCTGTCTATCCTGTAGAGTCCCTTCAGAATCAGCGATTTTATTTAGGTGAATGGTGATTGATGGGGCAGGAGAAAAGAAAGAGAAATTACCTCAATACTTGAATACAGTCTAAAGTTGCGTCTGTGATATTTGGGTTTTTGTTTTACTGAATTAAGTGCAATGGAGATTAACTCCATATTGCACTCCTTCACTACAGTTATTTTTGGGACTGTTTTCCCAGTTCCTTGGCTGGGGGAGGTGATTTTTTTTTTTTCTCCTCTTGCCCTGATGGAGCTGCCATAGTTGGACAGTGGCGGTCTTTGCCTACGTGAGGTATTGAGCAGAGTGCTCTAAGACTGGCAACTTTCAGGAATGGGAAAATGTGTGCCTCAATAACCTGCACTGTGGTACTAAATTAGCCAGCATGTCTTGACATTTCTGCACCTAGTTGACAATACCTCCAAAATGTGTCTTTTTAAAAAGTCACAAACCAAGATTACTTCAGTTTTCAACTCTCGAAATTGCTGATCTCTTTTTAATCCTCTTGGTGAGACTGATTTTTCATTTGGACTAATCAGTTTAAATGTTACTGCTCATTTCTTTTATGGCCTCTTATCAATCTAAAGACTAGATTTATCCCTGCAATATTTAAGCTTAAACATATTCCAAGACTTCAGTGATATGTGGCTGATGCAGCTGGCAAACCGGTCAGGGAAACTATAGTGTGTGATGTCTTTACTGCAGTTGTTTGTGATGTATTTACTGCATTATGTGAAAGGTGTGCCAGACCTATATCACCTGAAACTCTACTTGGTGAACATTAGTGAAATGGGTTATAGTAACACTGCACCTATTAAAATGTAATCCAGTTACTTGAAGAATGGAAAACTTTTGACTGTTTAAACAAATTACATAATTAAGTGTATTTTCAAATAAAAACTTACCAACCGTAGTCTCATGAATGTATATAAATGTTAACTATCTCAATTTAATTATATGCAGGTGGGCATTAATTGGGGTTTCACGAGCACATATGAAGATACTTACTGAAACTGGGGTGGTTGAATTAGGAGGTGTATATTGTTTCACTGTTACTTGACTGTAGCATTGTAATGGGGAGCAGAATCTCCACTCAAGGGCCTGCATTGTGATCAAAAGTTACATGGTTAAAGTGAAAGTTCTGACTTTTTTTAAAATGTGGAAATGAAGGGTTTTGAGCCATAAGTACTTCCTGGGCTTTACTTCCCCATTTTAATGTTCTAGTATCCCAATGTCTTGTAATCCAAGCCAGAGTTTCCTGATTCAGTTTTGAAAAACTGCCCTCCTTTTGTGATTTGCATTTGACGTTTAACCTGTAGCAGGAGTGCCTAGTCTTTTATTGGTGGGCTGCACAGGTGTGCACCATGAAGCTGCCGGAGCCAAGTATAAAGTTTTAAAACTATGCTCCTATTAATTTGCAAAAGGATAATTACTGTTACTAACAGATCTTCGTATTCTGATGTGGGACTTATCCACCAGTGAGCCAATAGCTGTTTTCAAACCCTCAAAATTTAATAAATAGGCAGATAGTGAGTTGCTAGGGCTGGGTGCAACGACGATATATGGTCAATGAGCTGCAGATTGGGCAGCCCACTGGAATGAGCCTGCTAATAGACTTTTTTGATTTATGTACAGCCAAAAGGCATTCACACTTTAATTTCTCAATCTGCTTTTATTATGCAATTCATGCTTGCTTCACACTTGGACAATATTACTGCAATGCTTTAACCACATATGAACATTCATTTCCACATTCATAACTGAATTTGCCTTCTACCTTTTTAATGTCTCTTCTAGCTTTATTTCCGCATGCCCTTGCAAGCCTGTCCTATAAGAAAAAAATGATCAGCTGCAACTTGGCCCCCAAAAATATACAAATTCTTTTTAAAAAAAGCTATGTATTAAATACCATTTGAGAGCAGTATTTATAGAATTCTGCTTTTGAACCGTGAGATTTTGCCTAGTTGAGGTGTACCCTTTTAGTCACTGTAGTGTCGCAGCTTCACAGCTAATTGTAAAATTTTCAGGAACAAATACTAGTTCTCTTTTTACTCTTTTACCAAGTGAACATGCTGCTCAAATATTTAAATTTGTAATGAGTGTCCAGTTTGTGCATCTAGCTGAGGGTGACTTTAATGGTGTACGCAGTCTTTTTGAAGTAACTATGGCTGTGTGCAGGAGCACAAGGTATACATTAAACTTTGTTAACCAACGGGTAAACCAGTCCAACCATGATTAGTAAACAGTGCTAACACTGGGATATGAAATGCCACCAGGATTCCATTCTGCCAGGGGCTGTTCCTTTAACGACTGATTTCACTGACTTATTTTAATCAATGAGAAAAGCATGCTTTTACATACAAACATACGAATTAGGAGCAGGACTAGGCCACTCGGCCCCTCGAGCCTGCCTTGCCATTCAACAAGGTCATGGCTGATCTGATTGTAACCTCAATTCCTGCCTACCCCCAATAATTCACCCCCTTGCTTATCAAAAATCTATCTACCTCTGCCTTCTATATTCAGACTCTGCTTCCACTGCCCTTTGAGGAAGAGAGTTCCAAAGACTCATGACCCTCAAAAAAAATTTCTCATCTGTCTTAAATGGGCGACCCCTTATTTTTAAGAAGTGACCTCAAGTTCTATATTCTCCAACAAGAGGAAACATCCTTTTGCACATCCTCCCTGTCAAATCCCCTCAGGATCTTGTGTTTCAATTAAACCACCTCTGCTCTTAACTCCATTGGATACAAGCCGAGCCTATCCAACATTTCCTCAAGACAATCTGCTCATTCCAGGTATTAGTCTAGTAAACCTTCTCTGAACTGCTTCCAACGCATTTACATCCTTCCTTAAAAAAGGAGACCGTGCTGTACGCAGTGCTCCAGATGTGGTCTCGCCGATACCCGGTATAGCTGAAGCATAACCTCCCTATTTTTGTATTCAATTCCCCTCTCAATAAGTGATGACATTCCATTAGCTTTCATGATTACTTGCTGAACCTATATACTAACCTTTTGTGATTCATGCACTAGCACACCCAGATCCCTCTGCATCTCCGAGCTTTGCAATCTCTCACCATTTAGATAATGTGCTTTTTAAAAATTCTTCCTGCCAAAATGGATAATTTCGCACTTCCCCACATATTCCATTTGCCAGATCTTTGCCCACTCACTTAACCCATCTATATCCCTTTGTTGCCGCCTTATGTCCTCTTCACAACTTACTTTCCTATATATTGTAAAAAGTTGATGGAATAAGCTTAAATATATATTTTTGTGATAATTGGCTAATTTAGTTTTCTGTGGAATGTTCAAATGACTTTGAAGCTAAATTAGTGCATTTTATGTCTACTTGTATATCAAAACATTTATGGATGTCCATACTGTTTTTTTTAATTGTCCATACATATTGGCGCATCTTAAGGTTTACTCTTCAAACATTCTGCAATTTTATGTCTGGTTAGTTCTCCTCAAGTTTCAAATACAGTTTGAGATCATATCAGAACTTAGCTGCAGTTTACATTGGTGTTCTGGAAGGTGGAGAGCATATTAAAGGCATTTCAGATTAATTTTCTGCAACTTTCCTTTTATGAACAGCCCCATGTTGATTTAAAAGAGCTTTTTTTTCCTGCTGCATCAGTTTCTTTTGTTTTATGAAAGTCTGGTGGTGGGTAAAGTTGTACACCTGGAGTGGCGTTGGTCTGGGGGTAATGCATGTGAAAATGTTTAATTACAATAGCTTAAGATATCGAGCTCTTCCTAATATTTTTGTTTACCCACAGACATTGTGAGCACCGCCCGCCCTGATGAGAAGGCTATTATGACCTATGTCTCCTGCTTCTACCATGCCTTTTCAGGAGCACAGAAGGTACCATAAGTCACCAAGGACCCCTCCCTTCCTGCAAAACTGATCTCGTGCTTCTCTTTCAGCTGTTCCTCAGATTTTTAAATTCTTGGTTCTAGGCATGATGCTGCACCTGTGTGCTTTCGTACCATTTTGCGTGGTTTTTCTGCTTGTGGCATGATGCAACCTTACTCTGCTCTTGACTTTCTCTCGGCACAGATATTGTAGGCACACTCAGGCCAGATGAAAAGGCTATTATGACTTACGTTTCATGTTACTACCATGCCTTCTCAGGTGCTCAAAAGGTGAGCTCTTATCTCTTCTGTGCCTTGCAAATATTCTGTCCTGAGGGCTTTTGGTCATCTGTGGTGTGATCATCATATTTCTCATTAACCGTGGCAAACATTGGATATCTTCAATCTTACTAGTTTGAGATTGTGGCAATGTATTTTCTGTTGGCTAAATACTGCAACTTTTATGGTCATTTGGTACCATTATATGCAAATTAAACTGCCCTTTCACAGTAGTATTTTGAAGTTTGAATTTGAATGTTTGACATTTTACTATGTCGTGACTACAAATCTGAATGTATAACCACTATCGCTTTACACTTATTGTGACTGTTTGTTTGAAAAAGGTTGATTCCATCTTGAGAACTGAAAATTTTAGAACCAAAACCTGGCATTTAGACCCACAAAACCTAAAACACTCAGTACAACCCTCACCTTTCTGTCATCTTGCCTTCTCCCTTCTCTAGAAATACATTGTTATGCTGTCTGCTTCATTGGCCTTCCTTGGTAACATTCCACAACTCTACTATCCTCCTGGATGAAGGAGTTCTGTCTGATTTCACTTTCTTTGAATTTCCATGCTTTAAACTAGTATCCCACTGTTCCCCCATAATTATCTTCTCAGATAAGCCTGGTCAGTTCCTACTCCAATATTAAAAATCTCAAGTCAATTTTGAAGTCTAAGGTGGGAAAACGTGTAATAAAAAAAAAAATTCACTTGGGCTGCACTTGTGTATCGAACATGTAGGTATCGGTTATAATTGGAAAATACCTGGGAGCAAGACTACTTTTGCTTGTAGTTGGGAAAAGAGCAGCAAGCTATCCTAAATAAAAATGCAAATAGGATATTGCAAGAATGACTTCTATGTATGAAATATATATGAATAGCTGAGGAAAGATTGGATAGGCTAGGGTTGTTCTCCCTTGGAACAGAGAAGACTGAGGGGAGATCTTATTGAAATGTACAAAATTGTGAGCGGCCTGGATAAAGTGGAGGTGAAGGGCTTATTCACCTTAAGAGAGGTCAGTGACTAGGGGACATCGATTTAAAGTAGAAAAATGAGGGGGGAGATGAGGAAAAACGTTTTCACCCAAAGGGTCGTGGGGATCTGGAACTCACTGCCTGAAAGGGTAGTTGAGGCAGAAACCCTCAACTTCTTCAAAAAGAGTATGGATATGCAGCTCAAGTACTGTAATCTGCAGGGCTATGGACCAAATTATGGAAGCTGGGATTGGAATAGGTGGATCATTTTTCGGCCGGCACAGACACGATGGGCCAAGTGGCCTCTTTGTGTGTTAAACTTTCCATGGTTCTGTTTCTATTCTATGTAATTTGTACAATTTTCCATACTTCAACCTCCTTCCATAAAACCTTTCAATAATAAATCAGTACAACATGTTGCAGAATAACGTTTTATTATCCAGTGAAGACTTGAAACTTCTGCCCTGGATTGTACTTTTGGGATGCATCCTTTGATTTTTTTTTTTCCAGACTGAAATTCACAATTTCCCCAGTATGCAACATTTTTAGATGGTAAAATCCTTTATCATTTAGAGATTGTTGGTATAAACTGTAGTTCATGCAGTATATGGACAGAATTTCAGCATTAGTGTGGGTTGGTCTGGCATATGTGGCGTTATCGTTTGCTAGCCTCTGATCAGTCAATTTCTACTAACTAAGCATTTTGGTAACTCATTCCGAACAAGTAGAAAGATAGGTGTTGAATTGTCAGAATTTTAGAGCAAGCTTAAAAACTTGGTTTTGTACCAATTCATTTTGGTGCACAACAAAATAAGACAAGACCATCTCCAAGAAGTCATTTTAACTTGGTGTGCAGGTATGTGAAAGTTTTTAAGTAACACCTGTGCCAAAGATACTATTGAACATGTAAAACAAACCTGTATTCCTTAATTTCATTCCTTTAATAAAATATGAAATCTTTTGTGAACCTGTTCTCACCTGTTATCCATTGCTGTCTTTTTCTGTGTAGACCCTTCGTTTCCATCACTTATGACCAACTCTCATCTGCTTTTACTCTTCCTGTGTTTTTGCTGTGTAACAGGTACAGCAGCCTTTCCTTTTCTGCAACTGTATTTTCATTTCTCCTGGCCATTGCTGCATAGTGACCCTTTAGCTTTTTGGAGCTTCCCCCATCACCTCCATTCCTGTTTTCCCTCTAGATCACTTAGTCTTTGAGGGTCCTGCTGTGATTGTTGCCATTACTACTTCTGGCTATTGTGAACCATAATTCTATGACCGCCCCTTTTTTAAAAAAAAAAATTCAGCCTATGGAAGTAGCCATAGTGATACAGCACTGAAACAGGCCCTTCGGCCCACCGATTCTGTGCTGACCAACAACCACCCATTTATACTAATCCTACATTAATCCCGTATTCCCTCCCACATCCCCACCTTCCCTCAATTCTCCTACCACCTACCTACACTAGGGGCAATTTACAATGGCCACTTTACCTATCAACCTGCAAGTCTTCGGCTGTGCGAGGAAACTGGAGCACCCGACGGAAACCCACACGGTCACAAGGAGAACTTGCAAACTCCGTGCAGGCAGTACCCAGAACCGAACCTAACCGGTGCTAACCAGTGCGCCACTGTGCCGCCCATTTGCTGCATCATAGTGCAACAGAGTGTAGTTGACAATCAATACAGTATGTAATTCTGCGAGTAGGGTAGAGTGATGTTCCTGGCGCTTTGGGTTGCAGAATCCTTAATGCAAGTGTACTTGTAGGAATGCAAAAGTGTGCTATGCAAGCTTCCTTTTATTTTTAACAATTTCTTTGCATTCAATATTATGCAAGCTTCCTGTGCAGTGCTGATGGGTTTGTAAATTAATTTATGTCCAGTATTACCCATGGTAAAATAATAGAATATAAATGGGCATTTTTTTTGCCTGAATTTCTGAAGTATTCTACTTTAACTTGTGCTATCCTTTTGCACAAATTAGTTGGAAATAGCTCTACTGTGTGGCATTTCCAAGACATTGGTTAGAGTGTTTAGGACTAGGCACATAATCTAAAACTTAGAACCAGACCTTTTCAGAGTGAAATTAGCAAACACTTTATGCATAGGGTGGTAGAAGTTTGGAACTTTACTAGCATCAATTGCTGTTTGTGGAGATCAATTAATTTTAAATCTGCAATTGATACGTTAATAAAAGGTATTAAGGGATATGGGGCAACGGCAGGTGTATGGATTTAGGTTGCAGATTAGCTGTGATCTCATTGCATGGCAGCACAGACTTGGGCTAAATGGCCTACTTCTCCTTTGCTACTGTTCCTACTTTAGGGATTCGGTCTACAAATATTGATTACCAGCTTTTATGTCCCATGCACTTTTAGATGGAGAAAAAGCCATTAGGGCTAAAATTCAGTTCCTTTTGATGAATCTCAACCCTATCTACTACCACCTCTGTTCCAAATCACTTGACAGTATGCCACCTGAACCCATTCATACGTCTGCTTCAGTGAGCAGTGTGGCTTAAGTTGTGCAGTGTAATCTGTTAATGGATTCTCTAAGTTAGTTCATGCTCAACAGTAGCTTTTGTACTTAAAACCTGCAAGTGGCTTGATTCAAAATTTTATTGTGCGTCATTTTAGTCTTGGAATTGAACAGTACTGAATGAAAAGATACACTTTAATACATCCTGGTAGCTGCTTCCACAAGTCTGATTAAGTTCTGCATGACTTCCTTTTTTTCTTCTAATTTCTCAAATTTGAACTTTTATTTTCATATTTTTATTTGAGCTGATCTGTGGATGCTCGAGTTGTAACCATGCATCTGTTTGACAGGCTGAGACAGCAGCCAATAGGATCTGCAAAGTCCTGGCAGTAAACCAAGAAAATGAACATCTGATGGAAGATTATGAAAAGCTGGCCAGTGATGTATGTATTTCACACTTGTGTGCTGTGCTATAAAATAATTTCCTGACTTGAGCATCATCTGCAGGAATGCATTTTTCAATGGCTAAATGCATTTTAGAACTTGCTTGTCAATTTTAACTTTTTAATCCAAAAAGCAATCAGAAATAACTGTCTTCAATTTCTTGGCAGCAACTCAACTTAAGTTTCTAGATTACAATTTTTGGATTGATGTCCTATCGAGACTCTTTTTAAGGATGAACCAAATTAAACAGCTACAAAGACTTGCCTTTGGGAGGAGGCTTGTGTGGCACTTGGACCAATTGGGCCAAATGGCCTGTTCCTTGTGCTTTTTGGCTCTAACTTTAGTAGTCTTTTTGTTCCATTTTAGCTGATCCTTAACCGTGCTTATCATTTAGATTTAATTACCCCAATATTGTATGGGAAATGAATTAAAAAAGACTGAGGAGTCATTTTTGAATGTGTAGTGCTTTACTAATGTTTAGCTTCCTCAGTCTTTTTCTTTCAATACCTTCCTCAGTCTTTTTCTTTCAATACCTTCCTCAGTCTTTTTCTTTCAATACCTTCCTCAGTCTTTTTCTTTCAATACCTTCAATTAAATCACTGTTAAAATGGAAGAAAAAAAGACAGACTGATTATAATCAAACTGTTTGAATTGCAGGTTTATTTAAGATGTTTCTGCTTAAACATACTGATTGGGAAGGAGATAGAAACTTATGCAGAACTCTTGTCCTGTATTAATATTTGAATACAATAAAGCCTAATAATTTACTAATTATAGGGAAATGAAATTCAGCTGTATGAACTCATTCTGGAAACCTTGGTCCCATTCTGTAATACTTTTAATTATTCTGAGGCCAGAATATAGATTTGCTGACATTGATTTGCAGCCCTTTCTAACAATATCATTCAAGATCTGAGGAGAAATTCTTGTGCAAGTGCTTCCTCCGGTACTTTTTATGTGGAGAAAGTTTATACTGTACATTTTAATTTTAATACTTTGAATTCTAGAAATTTAATAAGCAAAAAATGCTAGAAACATTTGAGATCCTGACAGTCGGTTCTGTATTTTGAAGATTCTATTTTTCTTCTGCTAAATGAGATACTCTACCAGCACCCTTATTTGCTCAGGAGGGATGAAAATAATTCGTATTTGCATGTGCAAAGTTAAATGACTGAAGATTAGAGCCAATATCCCAGCTGTAATTTGCATTTTTATCAATCCATTTTGACAAATGCAGGTTTTATTTTCTAAATAGTGTTAGTGAACCTCCCATGGCCTTGCTCATGGCTAATCCAAGGAACTGGACTAGGTTTTCTGATCATGGAACCAGTCATCCATTAAAATAAAGGGCTGCTATTGGTGCAAGTGGAAAGGGTCATTCAGCTGTTTTCTCTTAATGGGACAAATTAGGTGGACATGGATGGGGGAGTGATTGCACCACAACAACACTGGTGGGAGAACTGGATAGCAGGCATTAGTGTTTAAAAATAACAAAAATAGGGGTTTGCACTTTAAGCATTATGGCTAGTAATGCCAGAGAAGTTATACTAAAACATGACAATGTGCGCATAACTTTTCAAGAACAGAATTCTTCACTTTAATGCTACATTGTGAGTTTTTAACTTTGGATTTGTTGTATAATCTCCATTTTCTTTACTTGTGCTTTTGTTCTCAGTTGCTAGAGTGGATTCGCCAAACCAAACCCTGGCTTGAGAACAGAGAGCCTGAGAAAACAATGCAAGCCATGCAGCAAAAACTGGAAGACTTCCGTGATTACCGCCGTGTTCACAAACCTCCGAAAGTACAGGAGAAGTGCCAGCTTGAGATCAACTTCAACACTTTGCAGACCAAACTCCGGCTCAGCAACCGGCCAGCATTCATGCCTTCTGAAGGGAAAATGGTCTCGGTAAGAAGAATTTCACGCTACTTTTGATCCAATGTCACATTCAGGATTCTGTTGAAATCAAAAAATGACTGTTTCTATTTCTAATTTAATAAGCTCAACACCTCTTGGCTCCTCTCTTCTCATTTCCCTCCTTCCCCACACTGTAGTAATTATGCTTTTTGTGTCCCATGTCGACTGTGGCTCAGTTGGTAGCACCCTTGCCTGAGTTCGCAATGTTCTGTGTTCAAGTCTGACTTCAGGGCTTGAGCACGAAGATTGAGGCTGACACTCCAGTGCAGTACTATCAAGTGCCGTCCTTTGGATGAACTATTAAACAGAGGCCCTATCTGCTTGCTCAGATAGATGTAAATGATTCTATGGCTCTATTTCCAAGAAGAGCAAGGCAGATAACCCTGGTGCCCTGGCCAAATTTTATCCCTCCATCAACATCACAGATTTATCTAGTCATTATCACGTTGGTTGTGGAAGCTTGCTGTGTGCGAATTAGGTGCCACATTTTTTTTTTGTGATTACACTTCAGAAGTATTTCATTTGTTGTAAAGCACTGAGATGTTTGCTGTTGTGAAAAGCGCTATATAAATGCAAGTCCTATTTTTCCCAATCATCACTGCCAAAGACATGCTGGGTGCAATTCTGCAGGTTCTAGTTGTATTCTGATACCCTACTCATATGGTTATTCTTCATTTGTGAAGTGGTCTTTTTCAGTTAGTTAAAGCACCCTCACCAGCTCCTTGGCTGAGATTAGTTAAATTGGCATTGTCCAGCAATTGAATCTGTGAACTACAGCGCTCCGCCTCACAGCTCCAGCGACCTGGGTTCAATTCTGGGTACTGCCTGTGTGGAGTTTGCAAGTTCTCCCTGTGAACCGTGTGGGTTTTTGCCGGGTGCTCCGGTTTCCTCCCACAGCCAAAGACTTGCAGGTTGATAGGTAAATTGGCCATTATAAATTGCCCCTAGTATAGGTAGGTGGTAGGGGAATATAGGGAAGGTGGGGATGCGGTAGGGATATGGGATTAGTGTAGGATTAGTATAAATGGGTGGTTGATGGTCGGCACAGACTCTGTGGGCTGAAGGGCCTGTTTCAGTGCTGTATCTCTAAATAAATAAACTAAATTGGTATAGGGCAATACCTTACTAGGCCATGCATTTACCAAGTGAGTGTGCTGCAGTGAAAAGAATTAACACCATTAGTTTTCATGCTGTTCAAGTAAATGCTATTGCCCCATATGCAGTAATGAACATACAATTGTGCCAAAATAATTTTGGACTTTTTGGTTTTGTTTGTGCCAAAAAAGTGCCATAATGAAGTCTAGTTCCATTTTTGGATTTTAAACCATGTTTATATTCCATTTTAAATGTCGGTTATAAAAGCTGGTGAGGTAACTGTTGCTTGATACCCTAACGTATACTTGGAACGCACTGGTGTCATTATTTGGATAGTTTTCTATTGAGTACTCTTCAATACTGCTTTTTACTGCTATGGAGAGAACATTATATATATTTTGGAAAAAGGAATCCAAACTCTGGTGTTGGTTATGGGAGTTTTATGTGAACCTGACAGCATGACTGTTTTGCCATTCTGACTGGTTGACAAGCTGGAACTTTTTAAGAATGAATTGTGGTTAACATTATCTTCATGCAGAAATACTTCCAAAAATAAACGAGGGCTGTCAAAACATTAAATTGGGTGGGCGGGGTATTTGACATGACGCTGAATTAAGAGATATTTTTGAAATTTACAAATCACTGAACTACTCTATGCCTTTTAATTTATTCATCAATTTCCTGCTCAGATCCCTCCACCACCCCCTCATGCCCCAAATCCACTGCAGGTTTTCTGGTATCAGCACTTTCTGGTCCAATAAACTATATACCTTTAATATATTCATCTCTATTTAAATGAGGTATTAAATAGAGACCCCTATCTGCCAGTTTCAATGGAAATTAAAAGATTCCCACTGCAGTAAAAGTAAAATGTCTACTGGTATCCTAGCCACAACATTCCTCATTTAGACAACACCACTAGAAATAAACTAGTTGTTTATCTCCTTTTGTTTGTGGTATCTTTGATAAGCATGGAATGTCTTTATCTACACACCACCAACTACATCAAGTAATTAATTCTGTGAAATGTTTTAGGACATGAGGTATGCAAAGGAGTTTTATAAATGCAAATTACATAGGAATTGCTAGACACAAAGACCAAGGTCCACCTCGCTCGCCTCTGCTATCCTAATAGTCGCGTGATAAAGCAATAATGGAGTTGTTGATGAATCATGGCAGTCAATCTTAGTTTGCAGCAGACCCAGAAATGAGGCAAAGAAAACCCCAGTGGTGGAAAACTTTAGGAGCTATTGATCCATAGTCACCTGTTCTCCCAAGCCTGCTGCATTTGCCAAATCATGTCCCAGATTATTCATTTACTGTGTCTCATTTCTGAAAGAAATTATCTAATTTGAATTATATGTGCATATATATTTGTGATCATATGCTTTTACTTGGAGGTTAAAACCCTGGCTTTAAGCAGTTCTGAAAGTTGCTAATTCCCAGTTGGTTTCTGTGGAGTAATGTAATTTCTTGGTTGTATTGTAGGATATTAATAATGCATGGCAAGGCCTAGAGCAGGCTGAGAAGGGCTATGAGGAGTGGCTGTTGAATGAGATAAGGAGGCTGGAAAGACTTGACCATTTGGCAGAAAAATTCAGACAGAAAGCCACCATTCATGAAGATTGGACCAAAGGTAATGACCTAATATGTTGCTTACAGTTTAAAATGAAATTATATACAGGTGTAGAATTAATGGTTAGTTCTGTGATAGAAATGTAGTAAAACATTCTAAACAATTTGTGGAGTACTAGTTTAGATCTAAGAGCACCTGATGCTGCTGGAAAATTATGGACAATGAAGATCAAGCCCAGGGGAAAAAAATAAGATCCTGGTGATCACAAATTAATTCAGTCTTGTTTGTGTAGGATCATTTTACAGCATAGGAAATTGAGTGATCCTCATCCTTCTATTAATAATAGCAACAACTTGACTTTTTAATAGCATCTTTAATATGGGAAAACCTCCCAATCAGCTTCACAAAAGCATAATGAAAGATTGATACTGTTCCTGGCTTGTGTCTGTATTACACGAGCTTTTAATTTTGCTGTCTTTGAAAATCCCTGATTGGGTAAATCTGCAGTACTGCTGTGCTCAAGTGGATAATTAGTGGACACATTAGCTTATCTTCAAAATAACCAGAATATTTTCAACTAGTCTAAGGGCTGTACTGTGTGAATGCATCAATCAAAAATTACTTGGCTATAGCCTGGCAAAAAATGGAGTTGACAGTCCAACCTGTGGATTTCTTTATTGCCTGGCAGGTCGCTGATCGTTTTGTTATGACTAAGCTCGCCAAGCATCCTCAATAAAACTTAACTTGGAGCTCAATTCTTGCTTCCTGTCAATAGGATTAGCATAAGGCACCATAATCAAGCTGTCTTTTGGTCAACAGCTGCTATTAGCAGCGGAAAAATAAATACTGTAATTAACGGTGTGCTGATTCCTGACATTACAGAACAACCTTGACTGCAGTTCGGCAAACAGGAGAATCTGCATAACTGAGGATCATCCCAAATAAAAATTGATAAGTTTGTATGATAAATAACAGGCAGAGTAAAGGAATCCAAGGAACATTGACTAATGCTGCATTTCTCTGCTAGAGGAAAATAAAATACTGATGTGCGCACAAGTGGTAACTAATTTACAAGGTTTTAACTTGTCTGCAAATTGCATATTAGCAATTCACTTCGAATTATTTCAAAATGCTTGAGCCTGAGGTGACAGTAAGTTGTTGCAGCATCTATTGCTTGGTAGATCCACAGTGGCAGCAGTGTGTACCATCTACAAGATGCACTGCAGCAACGCACCAAAGCTCCTTGCCAGCACCTTCCAAACCTGTGACCTCTACCACTTGGAAGGACAAGGGCAGCAGGTGCATGGGAACACCATCACCTGCAAATTCCCCTCCGAGCCACACACCATCCTGACTTGGAACTGTCTCGCTGTTACTTCACTGTCACTGGTTCAAAATCCTGGAACTCCCTTCCGAACTGCACTGGATGTACCTACCCCACACGGACTGCAGCGGTCCAAGAAGGCAGCTCACCACCACCTTCTCGAGGGCAATTGTGGATGGGCGATAAATGCTGGCTTAGCCAGCGACGCCCACATCCTATGAATGAATGAATAAATTTTAAAAAAAAATTGGCAGGCTTGTGTAAATGTTTCAGGCTAGTGACTGCAAACTCAGTGGCTGTCATGACTTAGATTTTTGCCACTTGTTAGTCAGCCTATAAATGACTGCTCTGCCAGTGATGCCCATATCCTATGAAAAAAAACTATTTTATAGCTTTACATTAATTGCCATTGGCGTCCTATTAGCTCATGTGACAAATGTCCCTGGTGTTTTAGTAAGAGATGATTAAAATGTAAATACTGCAAGCATTATATCAACACAGTTTTGGTGTTCTTTGTGACCTTGAACTTAGTATCTGAAAGCCACAGGTCGGGTCCATGTTCAGCATTGGCTTTTAGTTGAATTTCATTTCTCCATCAAAAATGCTTCCTTCCACCCTGGTAACATTGCCTGCATTAGGCCTTATTTCAGTTCCTCTGCTACTGAAACTCTTGTACAACTGTTTCCACCTCTGAGCTGGACTACTCCTAATACACTCATACAGCTTTCCATCCTTTTGTGCTCCAGAATGCCAACTTGTCCAAATCCCTGCTCCACTTATCCTGTCTCTGGTTTTTGCTGTCCTATGCTGGCTTCTTGTCCCCCAGCATTAAATTCAAAATCCTTGTACTCACTAAATCCTTTCTTGCCTTTGCCATACCCAATCCCTACAATCTCTTCAAACCATATATGTTGACCACTCAATTACTCCGCTTTTATCCCACTATAGGACTGCCTCAGTCCTGCAGTCTGGAAACTTCAGGTTCCATTGCCTTTCCACCCCTCCACTTTTCGAAACATTTTCAAAACCGATCTCTTCGACCAAGCTTTTGGTTGTCATTCCTAATTTTGCTTTTCTTGGCTTGGTGTTTAGTTTCCTGATGGATATCTGAAGTGCCTTGAATGTAAAGACATTCCAATGTGCTGTGTAAATGCAAGTTGTTAAATAGCTAACTGTTGGAAATGCATAGCTGGTTACGGTATCTGAAAGAGACATGATAGATCGGATCCTTGTTCAGCTTCTGGTTGAATTTCATTTCTAGCCATCAAGCAACTTCAAGCATTGTTCAATACAAACTTGATGGGTTTGAAAGTCCATGGGCTGAGTGCCCTTCCTCAATGGCCTCTTCTGGAAAATCAGTTGATTTTTTTTTGTTTAAAATGCAGCATGTTGATATTGGCTGAGTAATTCGTCCAAGCTAGTTGCCAGATAAAATTGAATTAACAGATGTCATTAACTTTTGAGGTGCTTTGATTCTGACTGTTAATTGAGTTTCCTCACATTGGTTCACACTCCAGGGCAGGTCTGTTGTCTTCTCTCAAATACACCCTCTTCAAATCTTCAAAAAGTCAGCACTTTGTTTAAATACTTGGAGCTCCTTTTTCAGCTTTTTGTTGCAAAATTAGTGTAGACTGAAGCTGTTGCTTTTAGGGAGGGAGAAGCGAAAATGATTTTTAAAATAGAATATTTTGGTTGACAAAATGGGAGTGCTGGAAATGAAATAAAGCAAAAAATGTTGAATATGTAACCTATTAACATCTGTAAAGAGAAAAGACAGGAAAGGATTTTGGCTGTAGACCTTTCATCAGAGCACTTCTGGAGAAAGTCGCTTTCCTGAAATATCCATCTTGTGCTTCTCTTTTATAGTTGGAACTATGAGCCCTTCCAGCATTTTCTACTTGTATGCAATTGAAATGTATGAAATAACTCGAGTTATAGTTGAGTTGCCTCCATTGCTCCGTCAGTACTTTAGTGAGGATATGAATTGCCTGCAACAGGACAGAATAGCCTAGCCTAGCAGAATGGACAGACAGGTGGCAGATGACAAGTGTGAGGTGATGCATTTTGCCGGAAGGAATAGGGAGAGGCAATATATACCTAATTGCATAGTTCTAAAGAGTGTGGAAGTACAGAGGGACCTGGGATGTATGTGCATTGGTCTTTGAAAGTGGCAGGCCATATTGAGAAAGTGGTTAGTAAAGCATATGGGGTCTTGGGCTTCATAAATAGAGGCATTGAGTACAAAAGCAGAAAAGCTATACTGAACCTTTTATAAAGCTCTGGTTAGGCCCTAACTGGAGTAGTGTGTCCAGTTCTGGTCGTCTCTCACTTTTTAAAGGATGTGAGGGTCCTTGAGAGGGTGCAGAGTAGATTTACCAGAATAGTTCCAGGGAAGGGGGATTTTAGTTACAAGGTTAGGAAAAGCTGGGGTGGTTCCCTCGACCTCCTTTTTGTTCTAAAGAGATTTAATACAAGTGTACAAGATTATGATAGTCTTAGATAAGTTAGACCAGGCAAAACTGTTCCCAGTAACTAATGGTACCAAGGACTAGGGGACACATTGAAGGTTTTGAGCAAGCAGTACAGGAGGGATGTGAAAAGCTATGGGGATTGAGCAGGGGAGTGGGACTGACTGGATTGCTCTGGAGAGCTGGCATTGACTTGATGGACTAAATGGCGGCCTCCTGTGCCGTAAATGACTGCCTGACTTTGCGATTGGATATAAAATGACAAATTTTCACCTATAGTATCACTTCTGACAAAACATGGTGAGTTTAATTTGTACTTTGATTTCTTGAGCAGGAGTAAAAGTATTTTTTTCTGAACTATTATCGTACATTTTTTTGTGAATCTTGACTTGTTCAGGTTGAATCATTCAGCAAGAAAATTTATTTTAACATTTTGAATCAGTACAGTGGTCCTGTGGAATTTTGATATCGCAGCAAAATATTTCACGACATTGAGATCCAATTCCTGCAACATTTTTATTTGCTGTTCTGCTGCAGTTGTCCAGAAGTTGAAATATTCAAGTTAGCATCTAATTTGTTTTCAGTGCCTAGACAAAAATCACTTGACTGGGGGAAAAAATGAAATGTAAATGTACATCACTGGCCTGTGTCATTGCTATTTAATTGTTTCCCATTATTTTAGACAGTTGCATTGTGCAGTGCTCCAGGTTGACTGGTTGTGGAAGTTGACGGTTTCTCTCCTCTTCCCAAAATATGGCAATTTTTGTAGTTTAGCCATGCTGTTGAGCTGGTACTTGGCCCGTATGAAATGTGCGTTAGTTATGTTGTCTAGATATGTTGTATCATGTTAATATGAAAAAATCATTGTGAATATTGTTAGGTGAGTCCTCTGTCTTTATTGTCATTAAGCACATTTAAGTGTTAAACTCATAATTTGTGTTAACCCACTTTAATGCCAAGTTGCTCCAGCAATGATCCGGTTTTAATTATCAGCACTGAAGCAACAATGTTTGCTAACCAAACAGGAAAAAATAGCAAATAAAATAAAAAGATTGAATATCCTGGACTTCAAGGGCAGTTTACCAGTGCTTAGGGACAGCATGTGCAATTTGGAATGCATATTCGACCTCCCTTTATCTTAAGAGGCTGTGCCCACCCACTAAGGTGTCTCAAAGCTCTGGCAGGTAATTGCAGAGCAGACGTTGTACTGAAATACAAAAATTTCACAGGCCTACCATTAGAAATTTACTGAAATTTGGTGCAAACAGTAGATGAACGGTAACATTACTAATACACAATGACAGTAGACTTTGTAGCTCTAAACAAAGTTGTCTAGTATTACTGTACTTGCTCAGAGATGATCAGGTGGATTGACCAATTCAATTGAGAAAAAGTTTTGGAATAACTTGTTGCATGTGGAAAAATGACTATTACCATGGTATGTCTTTTAAACAGTAGGTTTTAACTTCTCACTTTCAATGAAATGAATAGGCAATTAAGAACCGTGTCATCCCTTGATTCCTGGGTGAAAATCTCAGGTTAAACCCTTGCCTCATCTCTCTTCAGATAAAGAAGCAATGTTGACGCAGAAGGACTATGAAACAGCCACACTGGCTGACATCAAAGCCTTGCTGAAGAAACATGAAGCATTTGAGAGTGATCTGGCAGCACACCAAGACAGAGTAGAGCAGATCGCTGCCATCGCACAAGAGCTCAAGTACGTACAATAATGTGATTGTTTGCACCAACCATGCACCCATTCAATGTTAAAGGACAGTTTTTGTAACTGCCATTGAGTTTGGATATCTCTGCCGTCTGATAAATTCACAAACAATTAGTATGCTGTAATAAGTAGGAAAAAGGATGGTGAATGCCTCCCTTATTGCTCATATGTTACCATCAAATCAGATTATTAATGCAAACTTGTGTGAAGAGAACTGTCTTGGTTTTAGGCTGCTATCAGCATAAACTTTGTTAAAACATTACTTTTCATCTCTGATTTCAGTGATCTGGATTATTATGACTCTCCCAATGTAAATGCCCGCTGCCAGACTATCTGCGACCATTGGGATACCCTGGGCTCTTTGACACAGAGCAGGAGGGATGCCCTAGAGGTGAGACCTGAACCAATGGATTTTATATCTGAGAATTTGTGATGTGTTGGGCATATCTTCAATGACAATCAAATCTTAGTGCCCGCTGATCTGCACAATGGTAACTTTAAATTGATTGGAAAATATTTGTTTGGGAATCAGCTTGCCAATATTCAGCCTTTGGGTGTAGAAAAATTTGTATCTTTAGCCAATTATATATGCAAATACATGAAACACTTGCTTTTTAAGAGTTCTTTCCATCTCTCTCTCTCCTCCACCCTCTCCCTTCCTGAAGGCTGTACTCTTAATGTGCAGTGCGCATTTCTCTCTCCTTTCGTGTGTGTATATGTAACTGTGCCCAACCCTGTTTTCATTTCAGATCCGCTTATGCAGTTTGAACAATAATAACTTGTGTTCATATAAGTACTTTACCATAGTCAAACATCCCAAGGCGCTAAGCAGTGGTGCTATAAAGCAAACTTTGACACTGAGCCACAAGGTGATTCCCCCTTCCCCTGCACCCCTCAGCCCTACCCCCTGCACCCCCTTCCCTCTACCCCTTCCCACCACACTCCTCCTTGCACCCCCTCCCCCCCCACCACCTCCCACCGGCATCCACCTACCCCTATGTAGGGGCCCCAACAACCCCCACTGCCTTGTGGGCGTCTCGGGAGAGACCAAGGCTAAGGGAGTAATCCCTAACAGAAAATCCGGAGCGGAACCCCGAAGGCGGTCATGTGTCACCTTTGACATGTTTCCGGCAGTTCTTGCAGCCATACTGGTGCCAAACGTCGTGCTCTGCACTCCTTTGGACCCCACCAGGAAGGCCGAGAGGGGGGTTTTCACGCTTGGGCAACTCTCAAACTCCATACATCCGCCCAGGCATGCGCCATGGAGAGGTCACTCCATAGTCACCTCACAGCGACCAAACTAACACGGAAGGCAGCAGTTACGGGTTATAAGTCCAGCTCAATTGGCATAGAGATTGGGCGCCACGGGTTGCCATTGTCGGTGGGAGAGGTCATCGCATCTCACTGGACAGCTACCGCCTGCCTCAAACTGGGCAGCCCCCGGTCAGTAAAGTTCTGTCCCGCCACAGTCCACATGCTTCAATAAGTGCTTGGAGCTCAGGGTCATTGCCCGACAAGTGGACTGTAACACCGCACCAAACAGCACAACCAAAAAAGGAAAGAAGATACCAACCCTTCGTTTTGCAAGCTGGAACGTCAGAGCTGTGTGTCCTGGCCTCTCGGCAGACTTTACACAAATCAACAATTCTCGGAAGACCGCCATCATCATCAACGAGCTCAGTGGACTCCATGTGGACATTGCAGCACTTCAGGAGACACGCCTCCCTGCGAGCGGATCTCTAAGAGAGCAAGACTACACCTTGTTCTTTGTTCTAACGGGAGGGATCCTGAAGAACCAAGACAGCATGGAGTGTGCTTCGCCATCAGAAACTCCTTGCTCAGCATGATGGAGCCACCCTCAAATGGCTCAGAACGCATACTGTCCATCCGACTGTTCTTCGTCTCTGGTCCAGTACACCTACTCAGCATCTATGCTCCAATACTCTGCTCCCCACCTGAAGCTAAAGACCAGTTCTATGAGGAACTCCATAATATCATTAGTAGCATCCCCAAAACCGAACACCTGTTCCTGCTGGGGGACTTCAATGCCAGGGTTGGGGCCGACCATGACTCATGGCCCTCCTGCCTTGGGCGCTATGACATTGGAAGGATGAATGAGAATGGACAGAGACTGCTTGAGTTGTGTACCTATCATAACCTCTGCATCACCAACTCATTCTTTCACACTAAACCCTGTCACCAGGTTTCTTGGAGGCACCCAAGATCACGTCGTTGGCACCAGCTGGACCTCATCGTCACAAGGCGAGCCTCTTTAAACAGCGTTCAAATCACGCGCAGCTTCCACAGTGCGGACTGTGACACCGACCACTCCCTGGTGTGCAGCAAGGTTAGCCTCAAACCAAAGAAGCTGCATCACTCCAAGCAGAAGGGCCACCCGCACATCAACACTAGCAGAAATTCTCATCCACAGCTGTTGCATAAGTTTCTAAATTCACTTGAAAAAACACTCCCACGGGATGCAGCTACCATGTGGGCCCACATCAGAGACACAATCTATGACTCAGCAATGACCACCTATGGCAATCGTGTGAAGCGGAATGCAGACTGGCTTCACTCTCTCATTGAAGAGCTGGAACCTGTCATAGCCACTAAGCGCATTGCACTGCTGAACTACAAGAAAGCCCCCAGCGAGTTAACATCCGTAGCACTTGAAGCTGCCAGAAGCGCTGCGCAAATGACTACTGGCAACACCTATGCAGTCATATTCAGCTGGCCTCTGACACAGGAAATATCAGGAATGTATGATGGCATTAAGAGAGCTTTTGGGCCAACGATCAAGAAGATCGCCCCCCTCAAATCTAAATCGGGACATAATCACTGACCAACGCAAGCAAATGGACCGCTGGGTGGAACACTACAGGGAAAGTGTCACTGACCGCCCCCAATGCAGCCCTGTCTTTGCCAGTCATGGATGAGCTGGGCGTACAGCCAACAAAATCGGAACTCAGTGATGCCATTGATTCTCTAGCCAGTGGAAAAGCCCCTGGGAAGGACAGCATTACCCCTGAAATAATCAAGAGTGCCAAGCCTGCTATACTCTCAGCACTACATGAACTGCTTTGCCTGTGCTGGGACGAGGGAGCAGTACCACAGGACATGCGCGATGCCAATATCATCACCCTCTATAAAAACAAGGGTGACCGCTGTGACTGCAACAACTACCGTGGAATCTCCCTGCTCAGCATAGTGGGGAAAGTCTTCGCTCGTGTCGCTTTAAACAGGCTCCAGAAGCTGGCTGAGCGTGTCTATCCTGAGGCACAGTGTGGCTTTCGAGCAGAGAGATCCACCATTGACATGCTGTTCTCCCTTCGCCAGCTACAGGAGAAATGCCGTGAACAACAGATGCCCCTCTACGTTGCTTTCATTGAACTCACCAAAGCCTTTGACCTCGTCAGCAGACATGGTCTCTTCAGACTATTAGAAAAGATTGGATGCCCACCAAAGCTACTAAGTATCATCACCTCATTCCATGACTATATGAAAGACACAATTCAGCGTAGCGGTGCCTCATCAGACCCCTTTCCTATCCTGAGTGGTGTGAAACAGGGCTGTGTTCTCGCACCTACACTGTTTGGGATCTTCTCCCTGCTGCTCTCGCGCGTTCAAGTCTTCAGAAGAAGGAATTTTCCTCCACGCAAGATCAGGTGGCAGGTTGTTCAACCTTGCCCGTCTAAAAGCGAAGACCAAAGTACGGAAAGTCCTCATCAGGGAGCTCCTCTTTGCTGACTATGCTGCATTAACATCTCACACTGAAGAGTGTCTGCCGCGACTCATCGACAGGTTTGCGGCTGCCTGCAATGAATTTGGCCTAACCATCAGCCTCAAGAAAACGAACATCATTGGACAGGACGTCAGAAATGCCCCATCTATCAATATCGGCGACCACACTCTGGAAGTGGTTCAAGAGTTCATCCACCTAGGCTCAACTATCGCCAGTAACCTGTCTCTCTATGCAGAATTCAACAAGCGCATGGGAAAGGCTTCCTCTGTTAAGTTGAGACTCGCCAAGAGAGTGTGGGGAAAATGGCGCACTGACACAGAACACAAAAGTCCAAGTGTATCAAGCCTGTGTCCTCAGTACCTTGCTCTATGGCAGCGAGGCCTGGACAAGGGCCAACAGCGACGTCTCAACTCCTTCCATCTTCGCTGCCTCCGGAGAATCCTTGGCATCGGGTGGCAGGACCGTATCTCCAACGCAAGTCCTCGAGGCGGCCAACATCCCCAGCTTATACACCCTACTAAGCTAGCGGCACCTGAGATGGCTTGGCCATGTGAGCCGCGTGGAAGATGGCAGGATCCCCAGGGACACATTGTACAGCGAGCTCATCACTGGTACCAGACCCACCGGCCGTCCATGTCTCCGCTTTAAAGACGTCTGCAAACGCGACATGAAATCCTGTGACCTTGATCACAAGTCGTGGGAGTCAGTTGCCAGTGGTCGCCAGAGCTGGTGGGCAGCCGTAAAGGCGGGGCTAAAGTGTGGCGAGTCGAAGAGACTTAGCAGCTGGCAGGAAAAAAGACAAGTGCAAGGAGAGAGCCAGCTGTGTAACAGCCCCGACAACCAATTTTATCTGCAGCACCTGTGGAAGAGTCTGTCACTCTAGAATTGGCCTTTATAGCCACTCCAGGTGCTGATTCACAAACCACTGACCACCTCCAGGCGCTTACCCATTGTCTCTCGAGACCAGGAGGCCAAAGAAGTAGCCAGAGGCGGAGAGGCATTTGGGGGTGGGGAATTCCAGTTCCTGGGACCGAGGCGGCTGAAGGCACAGCCGCCAATGGTGCAGCAGTTAAAATCGGGGATGCTGTAGAGGCCAGGCTTAAATGAGCACAGTTATGACGGCTGTGACGCTGGAGTCAGGCCATTGATGGCTTTGAAAACAAACTTGAGAATTTTCATATCAGGGTGGTGCTGGGCAGTGGGGCGAGGCTGGGTGGTGCTTGAATGGGAATTGGTGCCAGTAAGGTCACGGGCAGCAGGATTTTGTATGACCAAGATTATGGAGGGTAGACTGTGTGTGGTTGGCCAGGAGTGTGTTGGAATTGTCAAGTTTAGCGATAACACAGGTATGGATGAGGGTTTCAGCAGCAGATGAGCTGAGTTAGGGGCAGAAGTAGGCAGTCTTAATGATGCAGTTTTGTGGTTGGGAGCTCATCTCTGGCTCAAACATGGCACCAAGGTTGCAAATGGTCTGGTGCAGCCTCTTGCTGTTGCTAGGGAGAGATGGAGTTGGCAGCTCGAACAGAGTCCGTTAAGAGGCATTGAAATTGAAATCAGGAGTGGAAACTCCGACTAACCCCACCTCCCCCCCCCGCCCCCCTGCTGCTCTCTTTCCTGCCTCTGGGCTACTGAGGTCAGTTGCACACCTGTACCACTAATCCAGTGGAGATTGTGTAACTGAAGAGAGTAGGTTCAAGTCTGCATCCCCTCTCCTCACTATCCAAGGCCGCAAACACTCCTTTCAGGTGAAGCAGCAATTTACTTGTACGTTTTTCAATTTAGTATACTGCATTTGCTGCGCACAATGCAGTCTCCTCTACACTGGGGAGACCAATTGCAGATTGGGTGACCACTTTGCGTAAAACCTCCGCTCAGTCTGAAAGCATGACCCCATGCATCTTGTCGCTTGCCTTTTCAACAAGCCACCCTGCACTTGTGCCCACATCTCTGTCCTGGGCGTGCTGCAGTGTTCCAGTGAATATCAATTCAAGCTCTAGGAACAGTACCTCATTTACCAATTTAGGCACACGACAGCCTACCGGGCTGAACATTGAGTTCAGTAATTTCAGAGCATGACTGGCCACTTTTTATTTTTGCTTTATTTTAGTTTTTCATTTTTTTTTTTTGCCATGTGTCTGCCCACTTTTTCATGTTTGTTTTTGGCTAAGGCTATTCATTATTTCATTTAACGCCCTCTCTGCTCTTTCACTACACCATTAGCACATTCTGCCTTTGCCCCATGACCTCCTTGTCAGTTAATCTGTCTGATCCTCTGTCCTATCAACACCTTCCCTTTTGTTCTCTTTCGCCCACCCCTGCTTTATTTGCTTAAAACCCATTACGTTTCTAACCTTTGCCAGTTCTGATGAAAGGTCACTGACTTGAAATGTTAATTCTGCTGCGCTGTCCACAGATGCTGCCAGACCTGCTGAGTATTTCCAGCACTTTCTGTTTTTATTTCAAATCTGCCTCCTTCCTGGTCTCCAACTTGGCTCCCTATCGTTAATTCAGTTGTGATGGGCATGTTTATAACCAAGACAATCTTTGACACCTGAAATTCATTAAACTCTCGAAGTATAATTGAGTGGACCTGAACGTGATAACTGGACAAGTCAAAGTGTCTTCTATAGCACATTAACCTGCCTTGTACAAGGAGGATGCCTTCAGACCATGAATAGTTGTTTGGAAATAAATTAGTGGTTGTAGATGTTAAAAATAATAAATCCTAAGTATTCGTTTGGTAGTACAGAACTTGAGTATTGCTGAACATGTTGAAGCTTTTCGTCTTGCGCTCGTTACGACAATCCGCAAGAATGCCAATGCAAGGAAAAACAACTTTATACTAAGTGAGAAGAGAGTGCTGATTGGTTGGCAAGTGAACTGATTGGTAGAGGTGTTGCCAGGGGAAATGCACCAGTTTATGGTGACTGACAGTTAACTGCCAAGCTTTGTTTGAAATTTAAACCAGGCAGATTGGTCAAAGCATTGCCCTGAGGAATGAATGTAATTTATTTTATTTAGTTGAAACAGACGCAATGTTTGTACATGTTTTTTCTGTCTGCAAAGAACAGTACCCTGTGTGTTAATATATGTAGCTTCCAGAACGTGCAATTACGCCACACTGCGAGCCTGACTGATCATCTTAATTTGGTGGTCAGCGTAATTCTTAGCACAGTGAGGATTATTTAGCAAATGTTGTCTGGTCGCGGAATCGCATCAAATGTTGGACGCTGTGTTTTGAGTTTTGCAAGCGCGGGCTGGTTGGGTACCGTCTGTACCTTGCCCGTTGTGAACAGCGGAAGGGGCAAATTGATACGATCCGCCAGTCTTTGGGACGTATGGCCTATATACCTAGCATCACACTGGCATTGAAATTTATATCCCATTACTCATTTGTGTGATAGGCAGGATGTCTTTTTGGCTTGATGGTAGCACCCTGTTAGTGGTGAACACCAAGTGTTGCTACTGCTTGACAACATGTCTGTTTTCAGCAATACTCAAATCCTAACTATTTGAATATAGTGTCAGTTGTTAAACATTGCTAGTGTCTTAAAAGAAAACTTCATCAGTAGCTACAACTGTGAGCAACAAAACAAAGAAGCAAAACTGTCGTAAAATTAAGAACTCTATTATTTTAAACTTGGTTCACTTAATTGTATAATTATCTGGGCCTGTATGGCCAGTTAGTTCTATGATTTGGTGCTGTTACTACAGAACACACACATCTCCAGTTTCAGATTTTGTATTCTGTCCCCACGAACAGCCAGTTTGTTGCCCTTCGTTCCAGTGCTTATGGGTGCAGAGATGTACTTGAATCATATCTTTTTTCCAAGTCTCCATGTTACTTTGTCAAGCATTTGGTGGCTGCTGCTTCCTAAGTATTTTTAAAAAAAAAAGTACTTTTATAAATGCTGTTTTAACAGAGGACTGAAAAACTGCAGGAAACAATTGATCAGTTATATTTGGAATATGCCAAAAGAGCTGCACCTTTCAACAACTGGATGGAGGGAGCTATGGAAGACCTGCAGGACATGTTTATTGTCCATACCACTGAGGAGATCCAGGTACAAACTGAGAGCTATGTATGGAACACAGACATATTTTATTATAATATATTTCTACCAAGGAAGATGATGCTGCCCAAGTCTTAATGAAAGAAGTGATAGTTGAGATATTGGATAGGACGGCTGTGCTTAAAAGTCAATAAGTTGCCAGGGCTGGATGAAATTCATCCAAGGATTCTGAGGGAAGAAAAGCTGTAAATGCAGATGCACTGGCCATAATCTTCCAATCCACCTTAGATGCAGGAGCCACAGGACTGGAGAATGGCAAATGTTGCACTTTTGTTCAAAAAAGGATGTGACGGGAAGTCCAGCAACTACAGACTGGTCAGTTTAACCTTGGGAAAGCTTTTAAGAGATGATTTTCTCCCAAATGAACAGTCACTTGGACAAATTTGGATTGATCAAGGAAGGTCAACACTGATTTAAGGGCAAATCATATTTAACTAACTTGAGTTTTTTTGGTGAGGTAATGAGAGTTGGTGAGGGTAGTCCAGTTGATGTGTACATGGACTTCCAAATGGCATTTGATAAAAGTGCCACATAACAGGCTTGCCAGCGAAGTTAAATCCCATGGAAATAAAGGGACAGTGGCAGCATGGATACAGTGGCTGAGTGACTTATGGGAAACAGTAGTGATGAACAGTAGTTTTTTAGACTGCAGGAAGATATATAGTGGGGTTTCCCAGAGGTTGATGGGCCACTGCTTTTCTAGTTCTATATTAATGACCTAGACTTTGCACAAGGCACAATTTCAAAATTTGTGGGCAATACAAAACATGGAAGTCTTGGGAACTGTGAGGAGGATGGTGATCAACTTCAAGGACCTGGACAGGCTGGTGGAATGGGCAGACAAGTGGCAATTGAAATTTAATGTAGCAAAGTGAAATGATGCATTTTGGTAGGAGGAATGAGGTAAAGCAATATAAAATAAAGGGTACAATTTTAAAGGGGATGCAGGAGCAGAGGGACCTGGCTGTATATGGGCATGAATCATTGAAGGTGACAGGACAGGTTGAGAAAGCGGCTAATAAAGCATATGGGATCCTGGGTTTTATAAATAAGGGACTAAGGTACAAGATCAAGGAAGTTATGATAAAACACTGGTTCAGCTTTAGCTGGAGTATTGCCCAATTCTGGGCATTGCACTTTAGGAAGAATGTGAAGGCATTAGAGAGGGTGCAGAAAAATTCACGAGCATGGTTCCAGAGGTGAGAAACTTTTTAGTTACGTGAATAGATTGGAAAAGCCTGGGCTGTTCTCCTGAGAAGAGAAGATTGCGATTTGATAGAAGTTCTCAAAATCATGAGGGGTCTGGACAGAGTAGATGGGGAGAAACTTCTCATTGAAAGGTCGAGAACCAGAGGACACTGATTTAAGGCGATTGGCAAAAGAAGCAGTGGTAGCATGAAAAACTTTTTTATGCAGCCAATGGTTAGGATGTGGAATGCACTGCCTGAGTGTGGTGGAGGCAAATTCAAATCGAGGCCTTCAAAAGGGAATTGGATAATTATTGAAGCAGCGCTACAGTGAAAAGGCAGAGGAGTGGGTCGAGGTGAGTTGCTCTTCCAGTGTGCTGGCATGGACATGACTGGCTGAATGACCCCTTTCTGTCTATGTGTGTGTGTGTGTGACGGGGGGTGGGGGGTTGAAGCTGCTTGTGTGTACTAATCAATGTTTTCTTTCTGCAGGGCCTCATTGCTGCACATGAACAATTCAAAGCAACATTGCCAGATGCTGACAAAGAGCGAGAGGCCATTCTGGGCATCCACAATGAAATGATGAAAATTGCCCAGTCCTATAATATCAAACTGTCTGGTGTAAATCCATACACATCCATTACTTCACAGAGTATTAATGATAAATGGAATAAGGTAAGACTGCTAAAGGCCAACCGTACATGAAATAGCTTGTACAAGTGTAATCACTTGTACACCGTCTCCTGTGCTTTCCTTCACATTATGATGTGCTGGGTTAGGGTTGGTGCACATCTGACTACATTGTATAGGAAATGTTATTTTATGGTGCACAGGTATATGGACATAGCAACCAAAGATGGCAAGAAGGGCATCTAATTGAAAATGAAACTGGGGTAGTTGATAGAATACAGTACCACAGAAATGGAAAGTTGTAGCTTGCCTTGCTGTTTGTTTTCTCCCTCACTGCCTGTGTTCCCACACAACAAGTTTCTGATTGCAGCTGCACAATTACAATAAGGTAGCGTTGACTTTGCGTGCAACAAAGCTTTCTCTGAAAGGAGACAATGGTTCAGAGTTAGTGTCAGTTTGGCTCGTGGTATTTGAATTAGCCTACCAAATAAGTTACTAGAGCAGTGACATAGGAATTGCTCAAAATAAAATAGGATGCTGCGGGGAAATTTTATTAGCAATGAGCTTTGCTGGCTTGATCATTGACTTTCCTATGTTGAGATCTGAGAGGGTGGCATTTACTACACATCTCAGAAGTTGCAATGGCATGGGAACAAGTTTCAGCTTGACAAGTCAATTTACTTGGTGCACAGTCCTAAAGAGTGAGGAAAAAGAAATGGGAACTGGACAAACAAATTGTGCGTAATGCTGTTGAATAAAAATTGCGATTATGAAACTTATTTGTTGTCCTTGTTTACAGGTTCAGCAGTTGGTGCCAGCACGAGACCAGGCCTTGCAAGTGGAATTTAACAAGCAACAGTCCAATGAACACCTGCGTGAGCAGTTTGCAAACAAGGCTAATGTTGTTGGACCCTGGATTCAGACTAAGATGCAGGTTGGCAAATTCTTTTGGTATACTCAATTGGCTTTGAGTCTCTTTTTTTTTTCCTGAAAAATCATTGTTCTGCTGCCAGGCTCCAATCAGTGGATCGTTCTCCAGCTATTGCCACTATATAATTGGCTCTGAATTTTATACAGTTTGGCAGTTCTAGGGAAGCTTGATCAATGCATTTGCTGCTTCTAATAATTCCAGCTGATAAATTGGCCAGTCGCAATACAAAGGTATGTTAGTGTAACCCAGAGGTTGAGGTCAAATTTCAATGTGGCATGTTGTGAAATTCAATACATCTGGTAAATTTTATTGGCCACAGCTAGAAAAATTATTATGGAAGTTCTGGAAAAAAACAAATTCATTAATCGATGAAAGGACCCTGCCGCTTGTACCTGGTCTGGGCAGCATGGAAATCCAGTACCCACTATGGTTTATTTCTATTTTTAGTGCCTTTTAAAATAGCCTAGCAAGTCACTTCATTGTCAAGATGAGTGATGCAGTATCACCCATATTCACACAATTATTCATCCTTCCCCCAAAAACCATGCCATTAAACTTGGTACCTGCTCCAACTATAGTAAAGGTATTTGAGATGGCACTATGCAATGATATTACCTCCTTCGTTTTGTTTTTAAGTTCCTTTGCTCTCCTGAAGGAGCTTCCTTGCTGTTGTATGTTTCCATGGGGTGTTTCAAATTAGGGAATCATAATTAAGCTGAATCCTATCCTCTGCCAACATCCACACATGCACTAATGGTGCTAAGTAACAATTATAAATGGGGAAGCTGAATTTCCCCCTCTCCAGTCTGGGTGATGAACCAATTGTAAGCATCAATGCTGCTGCCATTTTAATTGCAACTAATTTGGTACCAGTGGGATTGAACCTGCGATCAGCTCCTTAACTGCCTTTATCAGAAACTGTTGGAGAAGCTTTTTTCCCCTTAAAGCTGCAGATTTGAGTGTGTGCCTATTCTGCATTTTCTATACAGTCTAATTGCTTGTAATTAAACAACAAATTTAGTTCTACTATTCCTTTTTGAATCCAACTTTTTTAAGGTTTTGTTTTGCAGTCATTTGTAGTTCTGGGTCAGACTTTCCCAGAACATAACGCAATTATTCAGTGAGCCTCCCTAATTTGAAAATTAATTATGGTATTGGTGAAGTGCAAAGGATAGGAAAGCTACATTCAGATTTTTTTGGGGGGGCGGGGTGTGGTGGAGGAGGCATGAAATGAGACCTCTATTTGTAGGGTCATGGTGTAAAATGTAAGATTTCATGTAGTTGAGAGAAGAGATGAAATGGTTAGTTGGCTTTATAATGTGATATGTGACTTCAACCTGGGGAAAAGTGGACAGCATACTTGGAACCTTGAAGGAGCATGAAAGAAATGTTCATGGAATCATTCAGTACTGAAGGAGGCCACTTGGCCCATTGTGCCTGTCAGCTCTTTGAGCTATCCTTTTAGTCCCAGTTCCTTGTTCTTTCCCCATAGCCCTGCAAAGATAGATGAACAATTAAAATAGAGCTGAGGAAGATTGTATAGTTCAAGAGAAATTAGATCCATTGTTCCATGACTGAGGCAATTGAGTAGACATGATCACTAATTTGACATCTTTGGTTATTAAGGCTCCAAAAGGATTAGCAAGTGTCAGAATTGATAATAGGATCAGTCAAACGAAGATTACCTAACTTGCTACCTAAAAATATTCAATATCAGCAGTTATGTGCAATTCCATAGCAAAACTGTCCAGACCCTTTCAACTGGGAGAACTGAATGCAAGGTGAATCTGGGGAAAACAGGAGATGATCGAGTTGATGCAACAGTTATGTTAGGCACAGGTCTAATTTTTGTTTTGTTGTAATTAGGAAATTGGCCGGATTTCTATTGAAATGCACGGCACACTGGAAGACCAGCTAAATCAACTGAAGCAGTACGAGAACAGCATCATCAATTACAAACCAAACATTGAGAAATTGGAGCAGGATCACCAGCTCATCCAGGAGGCCCTCATCTTTGATAACAAACATACCAACTACACCATGGAGGTACTGATTACACTTTTGGATTCAGCCTATTAGACTTTCGTTTAAAATTGGTAAAATACTGATTGCTGTAGAACACAAGTTTCTGGTCATTGTACCTAGGGGCAGATGTTGGCTTTAGTTCTTCTCACTTGGCTTCCCTCAGTTTTGCTGATTTGTGATGCATGTCTCATGATAAAGTAGCACTTTATCTTGGAAAAACCTAAGCAGGAGTAGGCCATACGGCTCCTCGAGACTGCTCCACTATTCAGTAAGATCGCGGCTTATGTTCTACCTCAACCCCATATCCCTTGATTCCCTTAGTGCCTAAAAACCTATTGAATGTACTCGATGGAGTACCCACAGTCCTCTGCACTGGAGAATTCTAAAGACTTATAATCCTCAGTGAAAGGTAAAATCTTCACAGACCTGTCCCGCCCTAACTAGATTCGCCTTTGAGTTAAATAACTGGGAGGAAATGGGAGAAGTAAATTATCTTGATTATCTAGTTTGTTGGTGATAGAAAAGTAGTGAAATAATGAAAAATTACAAGAAAATCTAAATTCTAGTAGCTAGCATTATAATCCTGCTTTGATATTTTATGCTAATGCTATATTATAGCAGTATTATACATTGAAAGCATTTTGATCAGCTGCAAACAGCTCTGGTAACATTTTAGTAAAGCCCCTCTAACAATCAGCATACAGCACAGAAGACTGCTTGTCCCATTTGTGTCTCTGCTCTTGGTAAGAGCTAACTAATTTGTGCCATTTCCCCCCTCTTTTCCCTTAACCCTGCAAATGTTTCCTTTTCACTTTACAACCTGTGACCACTGCCACCTAGAAGTACAAGGGCAGCAGGCATGTGGGAACGCCACCTGTGAGTTCCCCTCAAAGTCTCTCATCCTAGAGTCAGAGTCGTAAAGCATAGAACCAGGCCCTTTGGCCCACCGAGTCCATGCCGACCATAATGCCTATCTATACTAATCCCACCTGCCTGCATTAGTTCCATATCCCTCTATGCCTTGCTCATTCAAGTATCTGTCCGGATGCCTCTTAAATGTTGCTACTGTTCCTGCCTCCCCCACCACCTCCAGCAGCTCATACCAGATACCCACTATTCTTTGTGTGAAAAGTTTACCTCTTTGATCCCCTTTAAACCTCCTCCCTCTCACCTTAAATCTATGCCCTCTAGTTTTAGTCACCCCTACCATGGGAAACAGACTCTGGCTATCTACCCTATCTATGCTTCTCATAATTTTATATACCTCTATCATGTGCCCTCTCAGCCTCCTTCGCTCCAGGGAAAATAGACCCAGTCTATCCAATCTCTCTTTATAACTCAAGCCCTCCAAACCAGGCAACATCCTTGTGAATCTTTTCTGCACCCTCTCTAGCTTAATCGCATCTTTCCTGTAGTTCGGCGACCAGAACTGCACACAGTACTCTCAATGCGGCCTAACCAATGTTATGTACAACTGTAACATGACGTCCCAACTCTTGTACTCAATGCCTCGGTCGATGAAGGCAAGCATGCCATACGCCGCCTTCACCACCCTGTCTACCTGTTTTGCCACTTTCACGGAACTATGTACTTGCACCCCAAGGTGTCTCTGCTCAACAACACTCCCCAGGGCCCTGCCATTCACTGTATATGTTCTGCCCTGGTTTAACTTTCCAAAATGCATCACTTCACACTTGTCTGCATTAAATTCCATTTGCCAATCCCTTGCCCACTTTCCCAGTTTATCTATATCCTGTTTTAACCTTAGACAACCTTCACTGTCCACTATACCACCAATTTTGGTGTCATCTGCAAACTTACTAATCATGCCCCCTACATTCACATCCAAGTCATTAATATGTATGACAAACAACAGAGGGCCCAGCACTGACCCCTGCAGCACACCACTGGTCACCGGCCTCCAATCTGAAAAACAGCCCTCCACTACCACCCTCTGCCTCCTATCACCAAACCAATTTTGTATCCAATTGGCTAGCTCACCCTGGATCCCATGTGTGCGAACCTTCTGGACCAACCTACCATGTGGGACCTTGTCCAAGGCCTTGCTAAAGTCCATGTAGACTACGTCCATCGCCCTGCCCTCGTCAATCCTCTTGGTCGCCTCCTCGAAAAACTCAATCAAATTCGTGAGACATGATTTCCCACGCACAAAGCCATGCTGACTATCCCTAATCAGATCATGCCTTTCCAGATGCATATAAATCCTGTCTCTCAGAATCCCTTCCAATAACTTTCCCACCACTGATGTAAGGCTCATCGGCCTGTAGTTCCCTGGCTTATCCCTGCTGCCCTTCTTGGATAAAGGCACAACATTAGATATCCTCCAGTCTTCCGGTACCTCACCTGTGGCTAACGATAGAAAAGTCTCTGCCAGGGCCCCAGCAATCTCCTCCCTTGCTTCCCATATCCTCTTAGGATACACCTGGTCAGGCCCTGGGGATTTATCCACCTTAATGCGCTTCAAAACCTCCAACACCACCTCCTTTGTAATGTTGATACGCTCCAAGTGTTCCCTCCCTTGAACTCACTAGCTTCCATGACCTTCTCCACTGTAAATACAGATAAGAAATATTCATTTAAGACCTTGCCCATTTCCCGTGTCTCCACACATAGATTGCCACACTGATCCTTAAGGGGATCTACTCTCTCCCTAGCTACCCCTTTTCTCTTAATATACTTATAGAATCTTTTAGGATTCTCCTTTATCTTATTTTCCAGGGAAATATATAGTCATCCTTTACTGCTGGGACAAATCCTAGAACTCCCTCCCTAATAGCACTGTGGGTGTACCTTAACCACACAGGCTCCAGCTGTTCAACGTGATTCACTATTTTTCGAGGGCAATTAGGGATGGGTAGTAAATGCTGGCCTTGCCAGTGATGCTCACATCTTGCCCCCTCCCCCCCGACTTGCAAATTATCTTGGATCCATGTATTCTGGTTCCTGACCCACTTGCAGGTGAGAACAGTTTCTTCCCATCTACTCAGTCAAAATTTTGATACTACTTAATCTCCCCTTAACCTTCTCTGCTCTAAGGAGAACAATCCCAGTGTCTCCTTAATTGAAGACCCTCATCCCTGGTGCCACTCGAGTAATTCTCCTCTGTACCCTCTCCAAGGCCGTGGCAACTTTGTAATGTGTGGTGCCCAGAATCGCCCAGGCGAGGCCTAACCAGTGATTTGTGAAGCTTTAGCATAGCTTCCTTGATTTTGTAATTTCTTATATTACTGAAAGATGAAATTGCCAGTAACCTGATTTATCTAACCTAAAGATTGTTATACTGGGAACTATATATTGTGCTCACCCAATTTGGCTTCACATTTTATACTTAAATGTTTGATATTGGCAGAGCAGAATCACTGTACCAATGCCAAATGTGCCAGTTAAAGAATTTGTATTTTGTAGCTTACAAAGTGGCCGTTAGGCAATTCTAAACTTTTGCTGTACCTTTAAATTTCTTGTTAAATAAAAACACTGACAGGATAATTTAACAATAGAAAGTTGGCAAGCACAGGTTGGTGAACAGCAATCTCATGTTTAAATATGTATGCACATTGTGCTGCTTTGCCCAGGCAAGCATGGTGCAAGTACAATTAAGGTTGCCGTAAACCACGTTGAAAGCTTTAGATTTTGCACTGTTTTGGTGCAATGTAACTTGGGCTTTAGATTACAGCCTTGTCGCTCAGTCTAGAGCTTGGTTTCGAAACAGCTAAGACATGTGGTGCCCTTTTGATCTGGAAAGCTGTAAATGAAGATTACAACCTAACTAATACAGTAGAGTAAGGAATGTTAAATGTCCATGGTTATGTGCACCCAGTTTTTAATGAGGCTAACTTCGGGGGGGGAAAAAACCTGCAGCTCAAAGCCTATGATAGCAGATTAGTTTTTTGATTTTAAATTTGTTCCTTTTCATTCCTGCTGTATGATGTATGCCAAATAAAATGTCTTAACACATCTGCTTAATTTGCTCTTTTTATGTAAAAGCACATCCGAGTTGGCTGGGAGCAGCTGTTGACCACAATTGCCAGAACTATTAATGAAGTAGAAAACCAAATCCTCACCCGTGATGCGAAAGGCATCAGCCAGGATCAGCTCAATGAGTTCCGATCATCATTTAATCACTTTGACAAGGTGCGTTGTGCATGCCATTTATCAGTTTAAAAGTTCAAACATAGATGCAATTTGAGTTGCTTTATAACATTAGTGGGCATTTATTACAATTTTGTGGCAAATGTATTAATTAGTATCCTTATGCCACGGAAGTCCTGATTACATTACCTGTTGGTGTACCTCCAGTGTTAAGCATAGTATACTGAAAGCTTTGAACTGAAGTAGACTTGCTCACAGGCTTAATTATTTGCTGAATGTGCACAATGACTTGTGCAGCCTCACTAAGCTGCCTTCAGTGTTTCCAATGTACTAAACCCCAGTGCTGTAATCTGGGTTAAGTATAATAGGTATGAGATTAGGCCTACGACAGCACCTTCCAAACCCTTGACTACTTCCACATATAAGGACAAGGACAGCAGATGCATGGGAACACCACCACCTGCAATTCCCCTCCAAGTAACACACCATCCTCACTTGGGAATCTATCGCAGTTCCTTCATTGTCGCTGGGTCAAAATCCTTGTGTAACTTTCTCCCTAACAGCACTGTGGGTGTACCCACACCAGATGGGCTGCAGTGATTGAAGAAAGCAACTCACAGAATCATGGAATCATTTGTGCAGAAGGAGGCCATTTGGCCCATCGTGTCCACACTGACTCAACGAGCAATTCTCCGTTCCATTCCCCTGTCTTCTCCCCGTAACCCTGCACATTCTTCCTTTTCATATAACTGTAATTCCCTTTTGAATGCTTCAATTGAACCTGCCTTCACCACATTCTCAGGCAGCGCATTCCAGACATTAACCACTTGCTGCGTGAAAAAGTTTTTCCTCATGTCACTTTTGCTTCTCTTACCAAATACTTGAAACCTGTGCTCTCGCTCTCTCAATCCTTTCACGAGTGGGAACATTTTCTTTCTATCTGTCCGGACCCCTCATGATTTTGAATACCTCTATCAAATCACCTCTCAGCCTTCTCTTTTCCAAAGAAAACAGTCCTAACTTCTCCAATCTGTCTTCATAACTGAAGTTCCTCATCCTTGGAACCATTCTCGTGAATCTTTTCTGTACTCTCACCAGTGCCCTCACGTGTTTCCTAAAGTGCGCCCAGAACTGGACGCAGTACTCCAGCTGAGGTCGAACTAATGTCTTATACAGGTTCAACATAATTTCCTTGCTCTTGTACTCGATGCCACTATTAATAAAGCCCAGGATACTGTATGCTTTATTAACCACTCTCAACCTGTCCTGCCGCCTTCAGTTACTTGTGCACATATACACCTAGGTACCCTCTGCTCCTGCACCCCCTTTAGAATTGTACCCTTTATTTTATATTGCGCCTCCATGTTCTTCCTACTAAAATGAATCACCACATTTCTCTGCATTGAACTTCATCTGCCGCCTGTCTGACCATTCTACCAACTTGTCTATGTCCATTTGAAGTTCTGCACTATCCTCCTCACAGTTCACAATGCTTTCAAGTTTGAAATTGTGCCCTGTACACCAAGGTCCAGGTCATCAATCTATATCAGGAAAAGCAAGGGTCCCAACACTGATCCCTGGAGAACTCTACTGCAAACCTTCCTCCAACCTGAAAAACATCCATTAGCCACTACTCTCTTATCATGCAGCCAATTTTGTATCAATGTTGATAACATCCCTTTTATTCCATGAGCTAAAAGTTTACTTAAGTCTGTATCAATTGCCTTTTGAAAGTCCATGCATACCACATCAACAGCATTGCCCTCATCAATCCTCTGTTCCCTCCTCAAAAAAACTCCAGCAGTTAGTCAACCATGATTTTCCTTTGAGAGCGCCAATCTGGCTTTCCTTAATTAACTTGCATTTGTCCACGTGTCCTTCACCAAATTTAAAATGACTGGCCAGTAGTTGCTGGACTTATCTTTACACCCTTTTTTTGAATAAGGGTGTAATGTTTATAATTCTTCAGTCCTCTGGCACCACCCCTGAGTCTAAGGAAGATTGAAAAATTATGGCCAGTGCCTCTGCAATTTCCACCCTCACTTCCCTCAGGATCCTTGGATACATCTCGTCTGGTCCTGGTGTTTTATCCACTTTAAGTACAGACAGCTTATCTAATACTTTATCACTTTTAAATCCCTCTAGTGTCTGACTTACCTCCCCTTTCAACATTGCCTGGGTTGTATCATCTTCCTTATTAAAGACATGCAAAGTATTTAGTTAATACCTCAGCTGTGCCCTCTGCCTCCATGTGTAAATCCCCTTTCTGGTCCCTAATCGGCCCCACTACTCCTTTTACTGCCCTTTTACTATTTATGTGCCTGTAGAAGACTTTGGGATTTCCTTTAATGCTAGATGCCAGTCTCTTTTCATGCTCTTTGTTTCTGTTATTTGCTTTTTCACTTCCCCTCTGGACCTACTATATTCAGCCTGGTTCTCAATGGAATTTTCTACCTGGCATCTATCATAAGCACACATTTTCTTTATCTTAATCTCTACCTCTTTTTTTTTTGTCAGCTGGGGAGCTCTTGATTTGTTTGTCCTTCTTTCCCCTCTGAAGGAACATAACTCGACTGTGCCTGAACTATCTCCTCTTTTGAAGGTAGCCCATTGAACTGGCTTTCCTGCCAGCTTTTGACTCCCAATTTATTTGCCCCAGTTAATTATTCTTACCCTGGATTGCTCTTTGTCCTTTTCCATAGCCAGCCTAAAACTTATGATACAATGATCGCTATCTCCTAAATGCTCCCCTACTGATACTTGATCCACTTTGCCCACCTCATTCCCAAGAATCAGGTCTAGCAGTGCCTCCTTTCTTGTTGGACCAGCAACATACTCTTGTCAAATTTTCCTGAACACACTCTAGGAACTCTTGCCTCTCACCGCCCTTTACACTACTATTATCCCAGGCTATGTTTGGATAATTAAAGTCCCCCATTATAACTACCTATAATTTTTTGCACCTCTGTAATATCCTTGCAAATTTGTTCCTCCACGTCCTTCCCACTAGCTGGTGGCCTATCGACAATACCAAGCAACGTAACTGCACCTTTTTTTGTTCCTTGGTTCTAGCCAAATTGATTGTCCTCGACCCCTCTGGGGCATCTTTTTTGTTTACTCCAGCACTGCAATGCTCTCCTAATCAATACTGCCACCCCTCTTTTTTTTTTTTTTTTCCCTTTCCTATCTTCCCTGAACACCTTGTATCCAGGAATATTTAACACCCAGCCTTCTTTGAGCCAGGTCTATTATAGCCGCAACATCACATTTCCACATGGCAATCTGCACTTGTACCTCACCAGTCTTGTGAATGCACGGAGCGTGATTAATATATAAGCACATTAACCCTGATTCAGACTTTATCTTCTCCCTTGTTCTGACCCCGCCTAATAACTTGCTATTCCCTATTCTCATGCTATCTCCCCCAGTATTCTGTGTACCTTGGTATTCCCCTCTAATACTCGCTTCTGGTTCCCACACCCCTGACAAGTTACCAGTTTTACTTCTCTTCAATCTGAGCTCACTCTCAGGTTCCTACCCACCCCTGACAATTTAGTTTAAACCCTCCGCAACAGCACTAGCAAATCTCCCTGTGAGAATATTTGTCCCAGTCCTGCTAACATGCAACTGTCCATCTTGTATAGGTACCACCTGCACCAGAGCCAGTCTCAATGTTTCAGAAATCTGATGCCTCCCTCCTAAACCTGTTCTCTAGCCACATGTTCAGTTGCTCAATTCTCCGATTCCTATGCTCATTTGCATGTGTTATTGATATTCCTGCTTTGAGGTCCTGCGTTTTACTCCTTCCTACCTCCCTAAAATCTGCTTTCAGGACCTCATCTTGCTTCTGACCTATGTCATTGGTACCAGTGTGGACCACAACCTCTGGCTGTTCACCCTCCCCCAGAAGAATCTCCTGCAGTGACAATCTTGACCCTGGCACCGGGGAGGCAACACACCATCCTGGTGTCATGTTTACTGTCGCAGAAACACCTGTCTTTTTTTTATTCATTTATTCATGGGATGTGGGCCTTGCTGGCCAGGCCAGCAATTGTTACCCATCCCTAATTGCCCTTGAGAAGGTGGTGGTGAGCTGCCTTCTTGAACCGCTGCAGTCCATGTGGGATAGGTACACCCACATGCTGTTAGGAAGTTCCAGGATTTTGACCCAGTGACCGTGAAGGAATGGCGATACAGTTCCAAGTCAGGTAGTGTGTGACTTGGAGGGGAACTTGCAGGTGGTGGTGTTCCCATGCATCTGCTGCCCTTGTCCTTCTAGTTGGTAGAGGTCGCAGGTTTGGAAGGTGCTGTCTAAGGAGCCTTGGTGCATTGCTGCAGTGCATCTTGTAGATGGTGCACACTGCTGCTACTGTGCGTCAGTGGTGGAGGGAGTGAATGTTTGTGGATGGGGTGCCAGCGGACTGCTTTGTCCTGGATGATGTCTAGCTTCTTGAATGTTGTTGGAGCTGCACCTATCCAGGCAAGTGGAGAGTATTCCATCACACTCCTGACTTGTGCCTTGTAGCTGGTGGACAGGCTTTGGGGAGTCAGGAGGTGAGTTACTCGCCGCAGGATTCCTAGCCTCTGACCTCTTGTTGCCATGGTATTTATATGGCTACTCCAGTTCAGCTTCTGCTCAATGGCAGCCCCTAGGATGTTGATAGTGGGGGATTCAGCGATGGTAATGCCATTGAATGTCAAGGGGAGATGGTTAGATTCTCTCTTGTTGGAGATGGTCATTACCCGGCACTTGTGTGGCGCGAATGTTACTTGCCACTTATCAGCCCAAGCCTGGATATTGTCCAGGTGTTGCTGCATTTCTACACGGACTGCTTCAGTATCTGAGGAGTTGCAAATGATGCTGAACATTGTGCAATCATCAGCGAACATCCCCACTTCTGACCTTATGATTGAAGGAAGGTCATTGATGAAGCAGCTGAAGATGGTTGGGCCTAGGACACTACCCTGAGGAACTCCTGCAGTGATGTCCTGGAGCTCAGATGATTGACTTCCAACAACCACCTTCCTTTGCGCTAGGTATGACTCCAACCAGCAGAGAGTTTCCCCCCGATTCCCATTGACCTCAGTTTTGCTCGGGCTCCTTGATGTCATACTCGGTCAAATGCTGCCTTGATGTCAAGGGCAGTCACTCTCACCTCTTGAGTTCAGCTCTTTTGTCCAAGGCTTTAATGAGGTTAGGAGCTGAGTGGTGCTGGCGGAACCCAAACTGAGCGTCACTGAGCAGGTTATTGCTCAGCAAGTGCCGCTTGATGGCACTGTTGATGACACCTTCCATCACTTTATTGATTGAGAGTAGGCTGATGGGGCGGTAATTGGCCAGGTTGGACTTGTCCTGCTTTTTGTGTATGACATACCTAGGCAATTTTCCACATTGCAAGGTAGATGCCAGTGTTGTATCTGTACTGGAACAGCTTGGCTAGGGGCGCGGCAAATTCTGGAGCACAGGTCTTCAGTACTATTGCTGGAATATTGTCAGGACCCATAGCCTTTGCAGTATCCAGTGCCTTCAGTCATTTCTTGATATCACATGGAGTGAGTCGAATTGGCTGAAGTCTGGCATCTGTGATGCTGGGACTTCAGGTGGAGGCCGAGATGGATCATCAACTCGGCACTTCTGGCTGAAGATTGTTGCAAATGCTTCAGCCTTATCTTTCGCACTGATGTGCTGGGCTCCCCCATCGTTGAGGATGCGGATATTTGTGGAGCCTCCTCCAGTTAGTTGTTTAATTGTCCACCACCATTCACTGCTGGATGTGGCAGGACTGCAGAGCTTAGATCTGATCCGTTGCTTATGGGATCGCTTTTCTCTGTCTATTGCATGCTGCTTATGCAGTTTGGCATGCAGGTAGTCCTGTGTTGTAGCTTCATCAGGTTGACACCTCATTTTGAGGTATGCCTGGTGCTGCTCCTGGCATATCCTCCTGCACTCTTGATTGAACCAGGGTTGGTCTCCTGGCTTGATGGTAATGGTAGAGTGAGGGATATGCGGGCCATGAGGTTACAGATTGTGGTTGAGTACAATTTTGCTGCTGCTGATGGCCCACAGCGCCTCATGGATGCCCAGTTTTGCATTTCTAGATCTGTTCGAAATCTATCCCATGTAGCATAGTGATAGTGCCACACAACATGATGGAAGGTGGGTGGAGGCGGTACTTCATCTCCACGAGAACTGTGGTGGTCACTCCTAATACTGTCATGGACAGATGCATCTGCTGCAGGCAAATTGGTGAGGATGAGGTCAAGTATGTTGTTCCCTCACCACCTGTCGCATACCCAGTCTAGCAGTTATGTCCTTTTATGGCTCTGTCAGCAGTGATGCTACCGAGCCACTCTTGGTGATGGACATTGAAGTCCCCCACCCAGAGTACATTCTGTGCCCTTGCCACCCTCTGTGCTTCCTCCAAGTGCTGTTCAATATGGAGGAGTACTGACTCATCAGCTGAGGGAGGGCGGTAGGTGGTAATCAGTAGGAAGTTTCCGTGTCCATGTTTGACTTGATGCCATGAGAATTCACGGGGTCGAGTTGATGTTGAGGACTCCCAGGTCGAATCCCTCCCGACTGTATACCACTGTGCTGCCACCTCTGCTGGATCTATCCTGCCGGTGGGACAGGACATATCTGGGGATGACTGTCAGGCTGTTGCTCGACTAGTCTGTGGAACAGCTCTCCCAACTTTGGCACAAGCCCCTCGATCTTAGTAAGAAGGACTTTACAGGATTGACAGGGCTGGGTTTGCCATTGTCGTTTCCAGTGCCGAGGTCGATGCTGGGTGGTCTGTCTGGTTTCACTTTTTATTGACTTTGTAGCAGTTAGATACAACTGAGTGGCACTGAGTGGCTTGCTCGGCCATTTCAGAGGGCATGTAAGAGTCAACCACATTGCTGTGGGTCTAGAGTCGCATGTCAGACAGACCGGGTAAGGACAGCAGATTTCCTTCCCTCGAGGACATTAGTGAACCGGGAGGGTTTTTACAACAAGTGACAGTGGTTTCATGGCTATCATTAGACTAGCTTTTTAATTCCAGATTTATTAATTGAATTCAAATTCCACCTTCTGCTATGTTGGGATTTGAACTCATGTCTCCTGAGCAATACCCTGGGTCTCTGCGTTACTAGTCCAGTGACGATACCACTACGCCACTGCCTGTTTCCCTACCTAACGAATCCCCTATCATTACTGCTCTTCCACTCTTCATCCCCTCTTGTGCAGCTGAGCCACCTGTGGTGCCACAAACTTAGCTGTGACGGCACTCCTCTGAGGAACCATCGCCTTCACCAGTATCGAAGTCAGAAAGCTGATTAGCGAGCGAGATCGTCTGATGGGATTCCTGCACTACCTGCCTGGTTCTTAGACTGCCTGGCGGTCACCCATTCCCTATATGTCTGCATGTTCCTAACCTATGGTGTGACCACCTCCATGCTATCCATGTAGTCCTCCACCTCGCGGATGCACAACAGCCGCTGCTCAAGCTCCAAAACCTGGAGCTCGAGTTTCTGCTGCTAGTGACTGCAATTGGGGATGCACAAAAAATGTTACCCTTGCCAGCAATGCCCACATCCCATGAAAGAATTAAAATAAAGCACAATTCAGATCCATGCTCTTTACAGCACCCTCCAGTTTATGCTTTCACATTTAAATGCTGTGGTAAATTCACTGAAAAATAGTTACACGGGAGATGGAATTAATGTGCTATAAAAATTATAACAATCCTGCGGCCACCCTTGAAAGTTTATTCTCCCAATATATTCAAGGTCTGCAATTGATTTACCAAATATATCTGAATCGCAATACAATGGGGGGACTTGTACTAATCAACTTAATGTTTTGTGGTCTGCCAAATAATGGTTGTATTCATATGTTGATGGGTGTGCCTGTTCAGTAACTGTTTACAGAGCAGAGTTTTTCTTAGTGTTGAGTCTCCTTTCCTGCAGAACAAGTGAGAATTACAGCCGTTTCCCTTCGTGCAGACAAACAGTAATGTAACGGACTACTTCCACAGACAACCGAATAATTGATGTCCTGAAATTCTCCCCAGTGCATGTACTGAAATCTTACTGTACTGTAGTTTTTTTGGCTGAGGCAGGTGAAAGGAAACAAAAGCTTGAAGTCATGTGAATCTTTTGAGGGCAATGAGTGGAGATAGAAAACTGAAGAATTTTGAAACACGGGTGTTTTTAGTTTTTTTTTAATGCAGTATAGTCACTCTGGATGAATTTGGAATATGTGGCCTGCTGAGCACTTCAAAAAGCATCTGCAGGCCTCCTTCATCCTGTGGTTGATGAACCAGAAAACAAGTTCCTTTTGGCGAGTTCAATTCATGCACACTTAAAAAGCTATCTCTAGTGAGTTGAAGCTGCAGCAAGAGAATTAGACTTCCTTTTTACTGTAGTTCTAGTTTGCAACAAAGTTGTCACTATAGAAATGATTGAGATTATGGTTATATCAGCCACAACAAGCATTTTATTCCAGCCATTTAGAGTGCAAAGGGGAATAAAACACAAAAAAAATTAAGTGTTCATAAATTACTCTGGACACTAGTTAATATTAAAATAAAGAAAATCTCTTCTAATGTAACCACTTCAAATGTGTTTCAATCCAGCTAAATGGTGTGACACCATTCCTTCCTTCCTAAATGATGACATGTACTTGGTTGTCTTTGCAACTTTCAAAATCTTTTTCAATTTCCGGCATATGCAGATCTATTGACCAAATTTTCCACAAATTTCATGCCTCTCAAACAGTGGGTTACGTCTGGAACTGCATCATTCTCCTGCTTCCTCCCATCCTCTTTTGCCACAGTTCTGTTTGATTTAATCTTTTGGATGTGTATAGGATGCATGAATTGTAATGTGCTTTGTGTTGCTCTAGTTAGGTTTTTTTGTCTGCCCATTTTAATCTTCACTATTGAATTCAAGTCTAAAATTGTGCTGCAGCGCTTCAAGGGTTAAGTAGGAAGTTATATTGGTGCTGTAATGTTACACAAGTGAGCATAAGTTTTCTTGATTTCCTTTCACTTAGTTCTACTTTTGAGCAGAATTAACCTGAGGGAGACTTTGTCCAAATATCGGAGTCTTGTAGGATCAAAAGGACATCTCCTGCATATCTGTGTACATCAGCCTGATTGTGCCTGTCCCTCTAGTGAGATTTCCTGCTTTGGAAGTACCATCAGTTTGCAAATTTTAGCTGTTGAGAAGCTGCTAAACTGTAATGTTGCATTGACTTAAGTCCCTGAAATTGCCAAAACCTGTGGTGGGCTGTCAGGGTGGTAGTATTTTAGGCCTAGCACACAATTGGCAGTATGTTGGTGCCTTAAGAGCTGCTTCAGTGCCTTTGTGAAATGACAGATGAGAAGCTGCCAGTATTACTGTTAACCTGGAGGATCTCTATAATGTTGTGCCTTCAGTCCAAACTTTTTTGCTTTGACCTCTAGGAACGTGGGGACAGGAGGTTATTTAGCCCCTTGAGCCTGTTCTGCCATTCAGTAAGATCATGGCTGATCTGCAACATAACTCCATGTACCTACCCACTTTTGCCCCATATCCCTTAATACCTTTGAACAAAAATCTGTCAATCTCAGATTTAAATTTAACAACTGACCTAGCATCAGTAGTTGTTTGCAGAAGAGTGCCAAATGTCTTCTACCCTTTTGAGAAGAAATTTCCAAATTTTACTCTTAAAAGGTCTGGTTCTAATTTTTTGACTCTGCCCCTGTCCTAGATTCCCTAACCAGAAGACAGTTTCTCTTGCTGCCCTACCTATTCCCCTTACTTGCCTGAAATCACCCCTTGGGCGGCGCAGTGGTTAGCACCGCAGCCTCACAGCTCCAGCGACCTGGGTTCAGTTCTGGGTACTGCCTGTGTGGAGTTTGCAAGTTCTTCCTGTGACTGCGTGGGTTTCCGCCGGGTACTCTGGTTTCCTCCCACAGCCAAATACTTGCAGGTTGATAGGTAAATTGGCCATTATAAATTGTCCCTAGTGTAGGTAGGTGGTGGTAGAATGGTGGGGATGTGGTAGGGAATATGGGGTTAATGTAGGGATTAGTATAAATGGGTGGTTGGTCGGCACAGACTAGGTGGGCTGAAGGGCCTGTTTCTGTGCTGTATCTCTCTATGACTCTATGACTTAACCTTCTAAATTTCAGGGAATACAACCCTTGGGGTCAAGTATCATCCTGGTAAATCTGGAAATTGTTTAACCAATTTATTGGACTTCTTTTGAAGTGTCTTGCTGTGGATAAAGGGGAACCGGTGGATATACTGTACTTAGATTTCCAGAAGGCATTTGATAAGGTGCCGTATCAAAGGTTGTTGCAGAACATCAAAGCTCATGATATAGGGGATAAGATATTGACATGGATGAAAGATTGGTGAGCTAACAAAAAACAGGCATAAATGGGTCACTTTCTGGTTGGCAAGATGTAACGAGTGTTATGACACAGAAATCAGTCCTGGGGCCTCAACTTTTTTACAATTTATATGAATGACTTGGATGAAGGGACCGAAGGTATGGTTGCTAAATTTGCTGATGACGACACAAAAGTAGGTAGGAAAGTAAGTTGTGAAGAGGACATGAGGCTGCAAAGGGATTATAGATAGGTTAAGTGAGTGGGCAAAGATCTGGCAAATGTGCAATTGTCCATTTTGGCAGGAAGAATAAAAAAGAAGCATATTATCTAAATGGTGAGATTGCAGAGCTCAGATGCAGAGGGATCTGGGTGTCCTAGTGCATGAATCGCAAAAGGTTAGTATGCAGGTACAGCAAGTAATTAGGAAAGCTAATGGAATGTGATAATTTATTGCGAGGGGAATTGAATACAAATGTAGGGAGAGTATGCTTCAGCTATACAAGAAATTGGTGAGACCACATCTGGAGTACTGTGTACAGTATTGGTCTTATTTAAAGGAAGAATGTAAATGTGTTGGAGCAGTTCAGAGAAGGTTTACTTGACTAATACCTGGAATTGCTGGGTTGTCTTATGAGGAAAGGTTGGATAGTCTAGGCTTGTATGCACTGGAGTTTAGAAGAGCAAGATTGAAACAAGATCCTGTGGGGTCTTGACAGAGCGGATGTGGAAAGGATGTTTCCCCTTGTCGGAGAATCTAGAACTAGAGGTCACCCTTCAAAACTAAGGGGTTGCCCATTTAAGACAGGAGAATTTTTTTTCTCTCGGAGGGTCGTGGATTTTTGAAACTCTCCTTCATAGGGCGGTGGAAGCAGAGTCTTCAAATATTTTTAAGGCAGAGGTAGATAGATTCTTGATGAGCAAGGGGGTGAAAGTTTATTGAGGGTAGGCGGGAATGTGGAGTTAAGGATGCTATCAGATCGGCCATGATATTGAATGGCGGAGCAGGCTTGAGGGGCCGAGTGGCCTACTCCTCATTCGTATTTTCGTATGTACACTGCACTACCTCCAAGGCCAAAACATTCTAAGGTGTGGTTCCCAGAACTGCTCACAGTACTATGATTTTTAACCAGGGCTTTTATAGCTGAAGCATGACTTCTACCCCCTTGTATTCTAGGTCTCTGGCTATAAGGGTCAGTGTATCCTTCATTCAAAGAAAGCAGATTGTGTGCATTCTCATTCAAGCATGTGCTAGCACAGTACACCTTAAGCCAGTCTATTCAGCAGTGCTCCTTGAGCTGGACTTGTGGTATCAGTGAGGAGTCTGAATTACCTTTATTCCAGTATAATTGAACATGTAATTGATTACAGGGGTGTTTTGTTCACTGTTAATTAAACCAGATACGTATTGGGAATTGTTCTATTTGTGAACTGCAGTAATTCATTAGATGCTTGTCTTGTGTTATTTAAGGACTACAGTATAATTGCATTATATTGAGTTACAGTTCAAGCTTCCATGGTCGCTTTGCCCATTTATCCAGCCAGTAGCAGAGCCTTACACACAAGGAAAACGTTAGGTTTTATGCAGAGTTAACTGGAGACAGTAGGGGAATCAGTCTGCTCTGTATTTTTATCTAGCAACTCCTACTGTTTAGATATCAGATGAAGAAAAGATTGTTCTTAGCTGAGATACTGCCACCTCCCCATGATTAAAATTGCATGCTTCTGCTCCCTGTCGAAGCTCACATGTGACAAATGGTCACTTTGTTGTAACATGGTTACTTTGGTACCTGACCCAAGAGTTAGCACTTTCAAGATAGGGAGACAATTTAGTAAACGAGGGGGGTGGGGGTAGGGAAAGAGAGTGGGGAGGAGCGGGAGGGTGGGTGGATGGGTGGGTAAGACGAGGCAGCCACAGTGCTTCTCATTCTCTTCTCCCCACTAAGCACTGAACATAGAACTTAGAACAGTACAGCACAGTCCCTTTGGCCCACGATGTTGTGCCGAACCTTTAACCTACTCTAAGATCAAACTAACTACCTACCCTTCATTCTACTATCATCCATGTACCTATCCAAGAGTCGCTTAAATGCCCCTAACGTATCTGCTACTACCACCGCTGGCAGCGCATTCCACACACCCACCACTCTCTGTGTAAAGAACCTACCTCTGACATCTCCCCGAAACCTTCCTCCAATCACCTTAAAATTATGCCCCCTGGTGATAGCCCTTTCCACCCTGGGAAAAAGTCTCTGGCTATCCACTCTTTCTACGCCTCTCATCATCTTGTACCCCTCTATCAAGTCACCTCTCATCCTCCTTCGCTCCAATGAGAAAAGCCCTAGCTCCCTCAATCTTTCTTCGTAGGACATGCCCTCCAGTCCAGGCAGCATCCTGGTAAATCTCCTCTGCACCCTCTCTAAAGCTTCCACATCCTTCCTATAATGAGGCGACCAGAACTGAACACAATATTCCAAGTGTGGTCGAACCAGGGCCTTATAGAGCTGCAGCATAACCTCGCGGCTCTTAAACTCAATCCCCCTGTTAATGAAAGCCAACACACCATACGCCTTCTTAACCCCATCAACTTGGGTGGCAACTTTGAGCGATCTATGGACATGGACCCCAAGATTCCTCTGTTCCTCCACACTACCAAGAATCCTGTCTTTAAGCCTGTATTCTGCATTCAAATTCGACCTTCCAAAATGAATCACTTCACACTTTTCCAGGTTGAACTCCATCTGCCACTTCTCAGCCCAGCTCTGCATCCTGTCAATGTCCCATTGCAACCTACAACAGCCTTCCACACTATCCACAACTCCAGCAACCTTCGTGTCATCGGCAAACTTGCTAACCCAGCCTTCCACTTCCTCATCCAAGTCATTTATAAAAATCACAAAGAGCAGAGGTCCCAGAACAGATCCTTGTGGAACACCACTGGTCACCGAGCTTCATGCTGAATACTTACCATCTACTACCACCCTCTGACTTCTCTGGGCCAGCCAATTTTGTATCCAGACAGCCAACTTTCCCTGAATCCCATGCCTCCTTGCTTTCTAAATGAGCCTACCATGGGGAACCTTATCAAACGCCTTGCTAAAATCCATATCCACCACATCCACTGCTCTTCCTTCATCAATGTGTTTTGTCACCTCTTCAAAGAATTCAATAAGGCTTGTGAGGCATGACCTGCCCCTCACAAAGCCATGCTGACTGTCTCTAATCAAACCATGCTTTTCCAAATAATCATAAATCCTGTCTCTCGGAATCCTCTCCAATAATTTGCCCACTACCGACGTAAGACTGACTGGTCTATAATTCCCAAGGTTATCCCTATTCCCTTTCTTGAAGAAGGAATAACATTTGCCACCCTCCAATCATCTGGTACTACTCCAGTGGACAGTGAAGACGCAAAGATCATCGCCAAAGGCGCAGCAATCTCTTCCCTCGCTTCCCGTAATATCCTTGGGTATATCCCGTCTGGCCCCGGGGACTTATCTGTCCTCATATCATTCAAAATTTCCAGCCCATCCTCCCTCTTAACCTCAACCTGTTCGAGCATATCAGCCTGTTCCACGCTGTCCTCACAAATGACCAGGTCCCCCTCACTAGTGAATACTGAAGCAAAGTATTCATTTAGGACCTCCCCTACCTCCTCCGACTCCAGGCACAAGTTCCCTCCACTATCCCTGATCGGCCCTACCCTCACTCTGGCCATCCTCTTGTTCCTCACAAGTGTAGAACGCCTTGGGATTTTCCTTAATCCTACCCGCCAAGACTTTTTCGTGTCCCCCTCTAGTTCTCCTAAGTCCATTCTTCAGTTCCTTCCTGGCTACCTTGTAACCCTCTAGAGCCCTGTCTGATCCTTGCTTCCTCAACCTTAAGTAAGCTTCCTTCTTCCTCTTGACTAGCTGTTCCACATCTCTTGTCATCCAAGGTTCCTTCACCCGACCATCCCTTCCCTGCCTCATCGGGACAAACCTATCCAGCAGTCGCAGCAAGTGCTCCCTAAACAACCTCCGCATTTCTGTCGTGCATTTCCCTGAGAACATCTGTTCCCAATTTATGCTCCCCAGTTCCTGCCTAATAGCATTGTAATTCCCCCTCCCCCAATTAAATATTTTCCCATCCCGTCTGCTCCTGTCCCTCTCCATGACTATAGTAAAGGTCAGGGAGTTGTGATCACTATCACCGAAATGCTCTCCCACCGATAGATCTGCCACCTGGCCTGGTTCGTTGCCAAGCACCAAGTCCAACATCGTCTCCCCTCTAGTCGGCCTATCTACATATTGAGTCAGGAAACCTTCCTGGACACGCCTGACAAAAACTGCTCCATCCAAACTATTTGCATTAAGGAGGTTCCAATCAATATTGGGGAAGTTGAAGTCACCCATGACAACAATCCTGTTACTTCTGCACCTTTCCAAAATCTGCCTCCCAATCTGTCCTCCATGTCTCTGTTGCTATTGGGGGGTCTATAGAAAACTCCCAACAAAGTGACTGCTCCTTTCCTGTTTCTGACTTCCACCCATAATGACTCAGTCGACAAACCCTCCTCGACGACCTCCCTTTCTGCAGCTGTGATACTATCCCTGATTAGCAATGCCACTCCCCCACCTCTTTTACCTCCCTCCCTATTCCTTTTGAAACATCCATTCCTGCCCCTGTGATATCCAAGTCGCTGAGAGAGTTTTATGAGTGCTGATGCCCTCCAGTACCTCACTCAAATGGCTGCTGCTCATGGGATTCTATACCTTGAACATCAGCCATTAGGTTGTGGAAACTATCACCGCTAGCCCAGTCATGTCTTAATTGTATGTTCACACTTTCCAACCAAAATCGCTAATAGGAAGAAGTTGGTTTTTTTTGTTTCCATCTATTGCAATGATTGGAAGAATTTATTTTTAAAAATCCAAAGTTTTAATATAAGTATGCAATCTGAGTATTTTCCTTATTTCAGATTTCAAACTAGTATGAAGTGGAAAATGGCTTTAGAAGTTAAACAGCCTTTTCAATTCTGGATGGCTATGAGCTCCCCTCTTTCAAGTGTTATGATCAGATGAGGAGGGGTCCAAGGGCTCCCCTCTTGTCCCTCCTTGTTTGAGTGCAACAGGATTTATTTTTTTTTTAATAAGTGAATGTACTTGCCAGTTCAATGAGTGAGTGACTGTATAGGGGGAGGGTAGCTCAGCTGGATTAGAGCCCAGAGATAAAAAGGGGCATGGGTATACAGTCTGTGGAGTTTGACGGTTGGCTTCCGGCTGAATTTGGTCCTGAGGCTTTCGGCTTTTGGCTTGTAGAGATGGCCAGCAGATTCGGGGTGTTCCTGGAGAACAGTGATGCAGATGGTTTCCTTCGTGGGGCCTCTGGTTGCAGCAGTGATTGACTTGGGTGGTCACGGCCAGCAGGCAGGTTTTAAAACTTGCCGAGTAGGGTTGTAAGTGAGGGGGACACCACTTCGGTCTCTTCTGACCAATGTTCAGTTGCTTGTCTGCTACAGAAAGAAAAAACCCACCTTTAAAATGCAGGTGATCCTGTCACATGATGGCCGTGTGTATTTCCTCTTGCAGCTTAATTAGTTCATCCCTAGGAATATCCAGGGGTGACGGTGTAGTAGTAATCCAGATCCCAGGCTAATACCCTGGGGACATGGTTTCAAATCCCACCAGGGCATCTGATGCAATTTAAATTCAATTAATTAATCTGGAAATGAAAGCTAGTCTCAGTAATGGTGCCATGAAGCTTTCATTGTCATAAGAATCCCTCTAGTTCACTCCTCCTTTAGGGAGGGAAATCTGCTGTCTTTAGCTGGTCTGGTCTACATGTGACTCCTGACCCACAACAATGTGGTTGATTCTTGACTCCTCTTAAATGGCCTAACAAGCCACTCTGTTCAAGGGCGATTAGGGATGGGCAACAAATGCTGGCTTGCCAGCGATGCCCGCATCCCATGTAAGAATTTAAAATAATTCCCTTCTCCCAATCACCTTTACCTTTGGGTAGCCTGACCTCAGTAGTGGGGTAAAATGCTAGAGTCCATTATAAAAGATGTAATAGCTGAGCACTTGGAAAACAATGACACGATTGGACAAAGTCAACATGGATTTACGAAAGGGAAATCATGCTTGACAAATCTACAGGAATATTTTGAGGATGCAACTAGTAGAATAGATGAGGGGAGAACCAGTCGATGTGTATTTGGATTTTCAGAAGGCTTTAGATAAGGTCCCACATAAAAGATTAGCGTGCAAAATTAAAACACGTGGGATTGAGGGTAAGGTACTGACATGGATAGAGAACTGGTTGGCAGACAAGTCGCAAAGAGTAGGAATAAACGGGTCTTTTTCTGAGTGGCAGGCAATGACCAGTGGGGTACCACAAGGATCAGTGCTAGGACCCCAGCTATTCACAGTATATATTAATGATATAGATGAGGGAATTAAATGTAATATCCAAGTTTGCAGATGAGACAAAGCTGGGTGGGAGTGTGAGCTGAGGAGGATGCAGAGAAGCTCCAGTTTGATTTGGACAGGTTGAGTGAGTGGGCAAATACATGGCAGATGCAGTATAACGTGGATAAATGTGAGATTATCCACTTTGTCAAAAACAGGCAGATTATTATCTGAACGGCGATTAGATTGGGAAAGGGGGAGGTGTAGCAAGACCTGGGTGTCCTTGTACACCAATTGCAGAAAGTAAGCATGCAGGTGCAGCAGGCAGTTAAGGCAAATGGTATGTTGCCCTTCATAGTGAGAGGATTCGAATACAGGAGCAAGGATGCAATTATACAAGGCCTTGGCACCACATCTGGAATACTGTGTGCAGTTTTGGTCTCCTTATCTGAGAAAGGATGTTCTTGCTATGGAGGGAGTGCAGCGAAGGTTCACCAGGCTGATTTCTGGGATGGCAGGACTGACATATGAAGAGAGATTGGGTCGATTAGGCTTGTATTCACTAGAGCTTAGAAGAATGAGAGGGGATCTCCTAAAAACCTACAAACTTCTAACCGGACTGGACAGACTAGATGCAGGGAGGATGTTCCTGATGATGGGGGAGTCCAGGACCAGGGGGTCACAGTCCAAGGATAAAGGGTAAGCCATTTAGGATCGAGATGAGAGATTTCTTCACCCAGAGTGGTGAACCTGTGGAATTCTCTACCACGGAAAGCAGTTGAGGCCAAATCATTTAATATATTGAAGAAAGAGTTAGATATAGTTCTTGGGGCTAAAGGGATCAAGGGGTACAGGGAGAAAGCGGGAACGGGTACTGAGTTTGGATGATCAGCCATGATCGTATTGAATGGTGGAGCAGGCTCAGAGGGCCGAGTCGCCTGCTCCTGCTCCAATGTTTGTGTTTGTCTCCACCAGTTTAATGTCCCAAGTGTTTGCCTTTAAATATGTGGTTAGCACCGCAGCCTCACAGCTCCAGTGACCCGGGTTCAATTCCGGGTACTGCCTGTGTGGAGTTTGCAAGTTCTCCCTGTGTCTGCGTGGGTTTCCTCTGGGTGCTCCGGTTTCCTCCCACATGCCAAAGACTTGCAGGTTGATAGGTAAATTGGCCATTAGAAATTGCCCCTAGTATAGGTAGGTGGTAGGGAAAATATAGGGACAGGTGGGGATGTGGTAGGAATAGTATAAATGGGTGGTTGATGGTCGGCACAGACCCGGTGGGCCGAGGGGCCTGTTTCAGTGCTGTATCTCTAAACTAAAACTAAACATATCTTGTTAATGGAGACTGGCCAGGTGATGCACTCCAAACTTTCCATTGTTCCGGAGGGGACTAGTCAGTTAATTCGACTCCCTCTCTGCATTGGAATGTAGGGAATTTTGATGCAAGCTTCGCTGGCCATTTTGGTTTGCTAGCAGTCACCCTTTTTATATAAAAAAAAATTTAATTGAGGTTTCCAGCTGATGGATTATAATCATCATTCAGTATAGCACTTGTTTGTGACACGAGAGGGGTATACTTGGCTGTACCTCCTGCACTTCTGCATATTTCACAAAACAGTCAGAGCTGAGTTGCTGTGGTTCAATAACCACTCTGACTAATATGACTTCATGTATATATCCTTGACATTCTGTATATACTGTGTCATAACCCTTAGTGAGCTGTGGACAATGTTGACAGTACAAAACATGCACATGTTGAAAGCTGTGAAGAACATCCAATGCTCTTCAGGAAAATAAAATACATAATTTTTCATCCTGGCACAACATGTAGTGTCCTGTCGTAACCTCTATTTCTATAGATTGAACATTCCTCAGGAATCAAAAGAATACTGTAATCTGATTTGTCCCTGACCACTGAATTTACTAAGCTTTTTATGCACATAAAGGAACCAGCTTTATAGCAAATGGTTGTAATGAACCCTTCTTTCTTTTGGGCCTCCTTATCTCGAGAGACAATGGATACGCGCCTGGAGGTGGTCAGTGGTTTGTGAAGCAGCGCCTGGAGTGGCTATAAAGGCCAATTCTGGAGTGACAGGCTCTTCCACAGGTGCTGCAGAGAAATTTGTTTGTTGGGGCTGTTGCACAGTTGGCTCTCCCCTTGCGCCTCTGTCTTTTTTCCTGCCAACTACTAAGTCTCTTCGACTCGCCACAATTTAGCCCTGTCTTTATGGCTGCCCGCCAGCTCTGGCGAATGCTGGCAACTGACTCCCACGACTTGTGATCAATGTCACACGATTTCATGTCATGTTTGCAGACGTCTTTATAACGGAGACATGGACGGCCGGTGGGTCTGATACCAGTGGCGAGCTCGCTGTACAATGTGTCTTTGGGGATCCTGCCATCTTCCATGCGGCTCACATGGCCAAGCCATCTCAAGCGCCGCTGACTCAGTAGTGTGTATAAGCTGGGGGTGTTGGCCGCTTCAAGGACTTCTGTGTTGGAGATATAGTCCTGCCACCTGATGCCAAGTATTCTCCGAAGGCAGCGAAGATGGAATGAATTGAGACGTCGCTCTTGGCTGGCATACGTTGTCCAGGCCTCGCTGCCGTAGAGCAAGGTACTGAGGACACAGGCCTGATACACTCGGACTTTTGTGTTCCGTGTCAGTGCGCCATTTTCCCACACTCTCTTGGCCAGTCTGAACATAGCAGTGGAAGCCTTACCCATGCGCTTGTTGATTTCTGCATCTAGAGACAGGTTACTGGTGATAGTTGAGCCTAGGTAGGTGAACTCTTGAACCACTTCCAGAGCGTGGTCGCCAATATTGATGGATGGAGCATTTCTGACATCCTGCCCCATGATGTTCGTTTTCTTGAGGCTGATGGTTAGGCCAAATTCATTGCAGGCAGACGCAAACCTGTCGATGAGACTCTGCAGGCATTCTTCAGTGTGAGATGTTAAAGCAGCATCGTCAGCAAAGAGGAGTTCTCTGATGAGGACTTTCCGTACTTTGGACTTCGCTCTTAGACGGGCAAGGTTGAACAACCTGCCCCCTGATCTTGTGTGGAGGAAAATTCCTTCTTCAGAGGATTTGAACGCATGTGAAAGCAGCAGGGAGAAGAAAATCCCAAAAAGTGTGGGTGCGAGAACACAGCCCTGTTTCACACCACTCAGGATAGGAAAGGGCTCTGATGAGGAGCCACCATGTTGAATTGTGCCTTTCATATTGTCATGGAATGAGGTGATGATACTTAGTAGCTTTGGTGGACATCCGATCTTTTCTAGTAGTCTGAAGAGACCACGTCTGCTGACGAGGTCAAAGGCTTTGGTGAGATCAATGAAAGCAATGTAGAGGGGCATCTGTTGTTGACGGCATTTCTCCTGTATCTGACGAAGGGAGAACAGCATGTCAGTAGTCGATCTCTCTGCACGAAAGCCACACTGTGCCTCAGGGTAGACGCGCTCGGCCAGCTTCTGGAGCCTGTTCAGAGCGACTCGAGCAAAGACTTTCCCCACTATGCTGAGCAGGGAGATTCCACGGTAGTTGTTGCAGTCACCGCGGTCACCTTTGTTTTTATAGAGGGTGATGATGTTGGCATCGCGCATGTCCTGGGGTACTGCTCCCTCGTCCCAGCACAGGCATAGCAGTTCATGTAGTGCTGAGAGTATAGCAGGCTTGGCACTCTTGATTATTTCAGGGGTAATGCTGTCCTTCCCAGGGGCTTTTCCGCTGGCTAGGGAATCAATGGCATCACTGAGTTCCGATTTGGTTGGCTGTATGTCCACCTCATCCATGACTGGTAGAGGCTGGGCTGCATTGAGGGCAGTCTCAGTGACAGCATTCTCCCTGGAGTACAGTTCTAGGTAGTGCTCAACCCAGCGGTCCATCTGTTTGCGTTGGTCAGTGATTATGTCCCCCGATTTAGATTTGAGGGGGGTGATCTTCTTGATGGTTGGCCCAAGAGCTCTCTTCATGCCATCATACATTCCTCTGATGTTTCCGGTGTCTGAGGCCAGCTGAATATGACTGCATAGGTGTTGCCAGTAGTCGTTTGCGCAACGCCTAGCTGTTCTTTGTGCAGTACTTCTGGCTGCTTTAAGTGCTGCGGATGTTAAATCGCTGGGGGCTTTCTTGTAGTTCAAAAGTGCAATGCGCTTAGCGGCTATGACAGGTTCCAGCTCTTCATTATGAGATTGAAACCAGTCTGCATTTCTCTTCGCACTTTTGCCGTAGGTGGTCAAAGCTGACTCATAGATGGCGTCTCTGATGTGGGCCCACTTGGTCTCAGCATCCCCTGTGGGAGTGTTTTGAAGGGCTGTTACAAGTGAATTTAGAAATTTTTGTAACAGCTGTGGGTGAGAAATTCTGCTCGTGTTGATGCGCGGGTGGCCCTTCTGCTTGGAATGATGCAACTTCTTTGGTCTGAGTCTAACCTTGCTGCACACCAGGGAGTGGTCGCTGTCGCAGTCCGCACTGTGGAAGCTGCGTGTGATTTGAACACTGTTTAAGGCGGCTCGCCTTGTGACAATGAGGTCTAGCTGGTGCCAACGACGTGATCTTGGGTGCCTCCATGAAACCTGGTGACAGGGTTTAGTGTGAAAGAACGAGTTGGTGATGCAGAGGTTATGATAGGTACACAACTCAAGCAGTCTCTGCCCGTTCTCATTCATCCTTCCAACGCCATAGCGCCCAAGGCAGGAGGGCCATGAGTCATGGTCGGCCCCAACCCTGGCATTAAAGTCCCCCAGCAGGAATAGGTGTTCGGTGTTGGGGATGCTGCTAATGATGTTATGGAGTTGTTCATAGAACTGGTCTTTAGCTTCAGGTGCGGAACAGAGTGTTGGAGCATAGATGCTGAGTAGGTGTACTGGACCAGAGGTGGTGAGCAGTCGGATGGACAGTATGCGTTCCGAGCCATTTGAGGGAGGCTCTATCATGCTGAGCAAGGAGTTTCTGATGGCGAAGCCCACTCCATGCTGTCTTGGTTCTTCAGGATCCCTGCCCTGCCAGAAGAAGGTGTAGTCTTGCTCTGCTAGAGAGCCACTCGCGGGGAGGCGAGTCTCCTGAAGTGCTGCAATGTCCACATTGAGTCTACTGAGCTCGTTGTTAATGATGGCGGTCTTCCGAGAATCGTTGATTTGTATAAGGTCTTCCGACAGGCCAGGACACACAGTTCTGACGTTCCAGCTTGCAAAGCGAAGGGCTGGTACCTTCTTTCTTTTTTTCATGTTGTTTGGTGCGGTGTATCAAATGGTTGTAATGAACCCTTATGGGCAGCAAATTCCAGATCATTAGAATCATAGGCCAAGTGGCCTCTTTCTGTGCTGTAAACTATCATGTCTGTGCCAGCCAAAAAAACGAGCCATCCAACATTTGGTCTGTAGCCCTGCAGGTTATGGCACTTGAGGTACATATCCAGACTCCTTTTTAAAAAAAAATGTGTTGAGGGTTTCTGCCTCTACTATCCTTACAGGTAGTGAGTTCCAGAGCCCTGCCACAGTCTGGGTGTGAGAGATTTTTTTCCTCATCTTTCCTACCAATCACTTTAAACCTATGCCACCCTAGTCACTGACATCTCTGCTAAGGTAAATAGACCCTTCCCTTCCACTCTGTCCAGGCCCCCCTCAACTTTGTACATCTCAATCAAATCTCCCCTCAGGCTCCTCCGTTCCAAGGAGAACAACCTCTGCCTGTCCAATTTATCTTCATAGCTGCATTTTTCCAGTTCTGGCAACATCCTTGTAAATCTTCTCTGTAACTTTGCCAGTGCAATTACATCCTTTTCTATAATGGTGACCAGAACTGTACACAGTATTCAAGTTGTGGCCTAACCAATGATTTATACAGTTCCAGCATAAGGATTGTGTGTTTTCTTAACCACCTTAATGACCTGTCCTGCTACCTTCTGGGATTTGTGGACATTCACTCCAAGGTCCCTCACTTCCTCTACACCTCGGTATTCTCCCATTCATTGTGTATTCCTTTGCCTTGTTTGACCTCCCCAGATGTATCACCTCTCTCTACTCCAAGTTGAATTTCATTTGCTGCTTTTCTGCCCATCTGACCAGTCCATTGATATCTTCCTATAGTCTATAACTGTCCTCCTCACTATCAACCACACTGCCAATATTTGTTGTCTGCAGACTTCTTGATCATGCTTCCTACGTTTACATTCAAATTGTTACTATATACCGCAAAAAGCAGGGGACCTAGTACTGAGCTGAGCAGAATGCCGTTGAAAATGGCCTTCCAGTCACCAAAACACCCCTCAATAATTGCCCTTGGTTTACTGCCACTCATCCAATTTTGAACCAGCTTGCTACATTTTCTGGATCCCATGAACTTTTATTTTTTTTAACCAGTCTGTTTGGGACCTTGTCAAAAGCCTTGCTAAAAATCCATGTAGATCACATTAACTGCACTACCCTCATCAATCCTCCTTGTTACTTCAAAAAAATTCAAGCACGTTAGTCCGACACTCTCTTCCCTTAACAAATCCATGCTGACTATCCTTGATCCGTGTTCTTCTAAGTGACCAGTTTATCCTGTGTCTCAGAATCGATTCCAATAATTTGCCCACTACTGAGGTTACCAACTGCTGTTTTTTTATTAAAAAATCCTCCTCATATTTCCCCGCATCTCTTGCCCAAAACCTTCAATCTGGGTCCTACTCCTTGTTCCATTAGTTAATGGGAAGTTTTTCCATGTCTAAATTATCTAAGCCATGATCTTGTACACCTCCATTAAATCCACTGCATTCACTTCATTAACTCTAACTTATTCAAAAAATTCAATTAGCATGATCTCCCTTTTACAAATCCATGCTGGATCTCTCCCAAGTGTCTCTTTTTCCCCCCCCCGATTTATTGTTTCAAAACTCTTATCTACCACTGATGTTTAACTGTCCTTGCACCCTTTCTTGAACAAGGGTGTCACATATGCCACTCTTCAATCCTCTGGCACCTTGCCAGTACCCAAGAAAGATAGAAGGATTATGGCAAGCCCTTCCGCTCTCTCCACCTCCACTTCCTTCAGCATCCTGGGATGCAAGCCGTTTGGACCAGGTAACGTATCTACCCTAACGATAGCTGGCCTTTTTAGTACCTCCTTCCTCTCTCTTTTTACCCGATCTATCTCCACTTCTTCTGATATTTTGTCAGATTCCACTTAGTGAACACTGATAGAAAAT